>NW_027132618.1:1200000-2400000 GCF_026122565.2 Emydura macquarii macquarii | reverse complement strand
ATTTCAGGGTCAACAAAATGGCATTTTCCAATGAAACAATTTTACTGGACAGTTTCTAACTAGTTCTACTTGCAGATCATGATCAAGTAATCCCTTAACTTTTTATTGTATAAACTAAACAGACTGAGTTTACATCTGTCACTCTAAGGCACACAGAAGTTTATACAGATTGCAGTAGAAGATTAGCATACTATCACAATAAAACGTCAGCATTTACCACAGATAACAAGATTCAGTAAAATTGATAGTCCTTGTAAACTGGAGTATCTGATCATTCTAACCATGGCACAAAGAGAATATACTTTTTCTTTTGCATAAATTATTTTTGAAGTACATTTTGACCATGGAGTATTTTAGATAGAACCTTAGTTTAATATTTCATCAAAATGTGGAAACCACTTAAATTAAGTGGCTGACATTCTGCTTTAATACCATGGATACCATTTGTGTGCATCATGTTCAGTTCTAGGGGCATCAATGCCAGAAATGTGGATACATTAGTGAAAATCAATGTAAAGTAAAACCAGCCATCTCTCTGTACACTACTAGTGGTCCATGTACTACTGTTTGGGACCACTGCATTAGGGAACAATATTGTACTGGTGGATTGATCATGAGAACCTAAAGGTTTTTCCTATTTGTGTTGTTTGTTATTTATGCCACATCCAAAATTATGCTAAACTCTTTACAGAATGTATTCTAAACAAGGGGCTACAAGGGATTATTACTAAAAGCAATGGGATACAGTAAGAGACAACATAGGCTGACTGAAAAGAACTAATGACTATGGATTAGTCTTCTAAAGAAAATGGGGACAAACCTAATGAGTGGGACATTTGCAATAGGACTTGAAAAATGTTAGTACACGAACGTGCTATAGGGAACACTTTTACATTTGAAGGGGTGGATTAGATTAGCTAACTGTTTGTTTCCATATCTTATTTATATGATACTGTTAGCATCAGGACCAAAGAGAATAACAATGCATGTTACTAAAATTACATACAGAGCTGGCAAGTGTTCTTGGTTTGCACTAATTAAACCCAATTAAAAACTTACGATCATTTGCATTGCTCCATTTTTACACAAAAAAATCTAAAATCTTTTAAAACATAATTCAGTTTCAGTTCATGTATTGTTTTAATTAATTCATTTATAAAACCTTCATCGTTTAAAGGCTTAACTTTAAAATTTTCATTAAATTTCACTTCATGTACTGCATTCATTAATTTATGCATTTCAAAAGCATTTGTAATTTATTGACTTTATCCTTTGTACAGTTAAAAAGTTACTATATTTTCTCTTCCAATAATCATAGAATCATAGAAATGTAGGACTGGAAGGAATCCTGCACAGGGACAGCACTATATATTATCTAGACCATCCATGACAAGTGTTTGTCTAATCTGGTCTTAAAAACCTCCAATGACAGTGAATCCACAACCTCCCTAGTTCATTTGTTCCAGTGCTTAACTACCTTACAGTTATGAAGTTTTTCCTACTGTCTAACCTAAATCTCATTTGCTGCAATTTACTGCTGCATTACTTGTCGTATCCTCAGTGGACCAGGAGAACAATTTATCCTCGTGCTCCTCTTTATAATAACCTTTTACATTCTTGAAGGCTCTTGTTATGTCCCCACTCAGTCTTCTCTTCTCCAGACTAAACCAAATTTTTTCAATCTTTCCTCGCAAGTCATATGTTTTCTAGATCTTTAATCATTTTTGTTGCTCTCCTCTGAACTTTCTCCAGCTTGTCCACATCTTTCCTGAAATGTGGTGCCCAGAACTGGACACAGTACTCCTGTTGAGGTCTTATAAATGCTGAGAAAAGTAGAATTACTTCTCGTGTCTAGCTTACAACACTCCTGCTAAGACATCCCAGAATGATGTTCTCTCTCTCTTTTTTTTTTTTTTTGCAGCAGCAGCAGTATTACATTATTGACTCCTATTTAATTTGCAATCCACACTAAACCCTTGATCCTTTTCTGCAGTACTCATTCTTAGGCAGTCATTTTCCAATTTGTATGTGTGCAATTCATTTTACCTTCCTAAATGTAGTACTTTGCATGCATCCTTATTGAATTTCATCCTGTTTATTTCAGACCGTTTCTTCAGTTTATCAACAACATTTTGAATTCTAATCCTGTCCTCCAAAGTGCTTGCAACCCCACCCATCTTGGTATTATCCACAAACATTATAAGTCTACTCTCTATGCCATTATCTGAATTATTTATGAAGGTATTGAATAGAACCAGACTCAGAATAGATCCCTGTGGGACCCCACTTGATATGCTCTTCCAGCTTGACTCTGAACCCTTGATAAGTACTCTTGGAGTATGGTTTACTAGCCATTTACCCACCTTATAGTAGGTTCGTCTATGCTGTATTTCTCTGGTTTGCATATGAGAAGGTCATGTGAGACTATATCAAAAGCCTTACCGAAATTAAGATATATCACGCAAGGTTTGTTATCCGCAAGGTTTGTTACCTTCTCAAAGAAGGATATTAGGTTGGTTTGACATGATTTGTTCTTTTTAAATCCATGTTGACTGTTCCTTATCACTTTATTATTTTCTAGGTGCTTACACATTGATTACTTGATTATTTGCTCCATTATCTTTCCAGGTAACAAAATTAAGATGACAGCATAATTCTATAATTCCCTATATTGTCCTTATTTCCCTTTTACAAAGAAGTACTATATTTGCCCTTTGTCATTCCTCAGGTATCTCTCCTTCCTCCATGAATTCTCAAGATGATTGTTAATGAAACAGATATCTCTTCAGCCAGTTCCTTAAGTATCTTAGGATGTATTTCATCAGGCCCTGCTGACTTGAAGTCATCTAACTTGTCTAAGTAATACTTAACTTGTTCTTTCCCTGTTTTAGCCTCATATCCTACCCCATTTACACTGATATTCACTATGTTAGTCATCAGATCACTGCTAACTTTTTTGGAGAAAATTGAAACAAAAAAGGCATTTAACACTTCAGCCATTTCTGCATTTTCTGTTATTGTCTTTCCCGCCTCATTGAGTAATATGCCTACGTCATCCTTGGTCTTCCTCTTGCTTCTGATGTATTTGTAAAAATTTTTCTTGTTCCCCTTTTTGTCGCTAGCTAGTATAATCTCATTTTGTGCCTTGGTCTTTCTAATTTTGTCCCCAAGTTTTTGTAGGTTTCAACTCTCCTAAACTCTTTTTTCCCTTAGTTTTGCTTCCCATGGGACTTACTTACCAGTTCTTTGAGTTTGCTAAAGTTTGCCCTCTTGAAGTCCATTGTCTCTATTCTGCTGTTCTCTTCCACCATTCCTTAAAATCATGAATGCTATCATTTAGAATCATAGAATCATAGAGTTGGAAGGGACTTCAGGAGGTCATCTAGTCCAACCCCCTGCTCAGAGCAGGACTAACCTCAGATAAATAATCCCAGTGAGGGTTTTGTCAAGCCGCAGCTTAAAAACCTCTAAAGATGGAGATTCCACCACCTCCCTAGGTAACCCATTCCAGTGTTTCACCACCCTCCTAGTGAAAAACTTTTTCCTAATGTCCAACCTAGACCTCCCCCACTGCAATTTGAGACCGTTGCTCCTTGTTCTGTCATCTGCCACCACTGAGAACAGCCTAGCTCCATCCTCTCTGGAACCCCCTTTCAGGTAGTTAAAGGCTGCTATCAAATCCCCCCTCATTCTTCTCTTCTGTAGACTGAACAACCCTAGTTCTTTCAGCCTCTCCTCATAAGTCCTGTGCTCCAGCTGCCTAATCATTTTTGTTGCCCTCTGCTGGACTCTCTCCAACTTCTCCACATCCTTGTTGTAGTGGGGGGCTCAAAACTGGAAACAATACTCCAAATGCGGCCTCACCAATGCCGAATAGAAGGGAATAATCACTTCACGCAATCTGCTGGCAATGCTCCTACTAATGCAGACCAATATGCTATTAGCCTTCTTGGCAACCAGGGCACACTGCTGACTCACATCCAGCTTCTTATCCACTGTTACCCTCAGGTCCTTTTCTGCAGAACTGCTGCCTAGCTTGTTGGTCCCCAGTCTGTAGGTGTGCATGGAATTCTTCCATCCTAAGTGCAGGACTCTGCACTTGTCCTTGTTGAACCTCATCAGACTTCTTTTGGTCCAGTCCTCCAGTTTGTTTATCTTCCTCCCTATCTTCCAGGGTATCTACCACTCCCCCCAGCTTAGTGTCATCTGCAAACTTGCTGAGGGTGCAATCTACCCCATCCTCCAGATGAGGATGTTGAACAAAACCGGCCCCAGGACTGACCCCTAGGACACTCCGCTTGTGACCGGCTGCCAGCTAGACATGGAGCCATTGATCACTACTCGTTGAGCCCTATGCTCTAGCCAGTTCTCTATCCATTTTATAGTCCATTCATCCAACCCATACTTCTTTAACTTGATGATAAGAATACTGTGAGAGACCGTATCATAAGCTTTGCTAAAGTCAAGGTATATCACATCCACCGCTTTCCCCACATCCACAGAGCCAGTCACCTCTTCATAGAAAGCAATCAGGTTGGTCAGGTATGACTTTCCCTTGGTGAATCCATGTTGATTGTTCCTCATCACCTTCCTCTCTTCCAAGTGCCTTAAAATGGATTCCTTGAGGACCTGCTCCATGATTTTTCCAGGGATTGAGGTGAGGCTGACCAGTCTGTAGTTCCCCGGATCCTCTTTCCTCCCTTTCTTGAAGATGGGCACTATATTTGCTTTTTTCCAGTCATCAGGGACCACCCCCAATTGCCATGAGCTTTCAAAGATAATAGCCAATGGTTCTGAAATCACATCAGCCAATTCCCTCAGCACCCTCGGGTGCATTGCATCCAGCCCCATGAACTTGTGTATGTCCAATCTTTCTAAATAGTCTTGGACCTGTTCCTTTAGCACTGCAGGATGTTCACCTCCTTCCCATTCTGTGTCACCCATGATCACTTTCACACAGCTACCTTCCACCTTCAAATTCTCAACCAGCTCTTCCCTATTTGTCAAGATCAAATCTAGAACAGCCTTTATCCAGTCTCACTTTCTGCCTTCTGTAATAAAATGTTGGCCCCAATGCATTCCAAGAACTTGTTGGATAATCTATGCCCTTTCTGGCTTTCTCCAATGGGGAAATGCAGGCAATAATCTCTGCAAATCACCAGCACCAGCAAAAGTCTCCGAACAGAATTAAAAAGACATTAAAAAACCCTCCAAGTCCTTTTTTCACCATATCTCAACATTTTCCTTCCCTCATCACATTGCACACTTTTGGAGTTGTCAGTGACTCAACAAAAGTCTCTCTGTGGAAAGCAGCATCCCTGACCTCACTAATACTTCTTAATAATACCAGGTGAAGTAGATTGGTTAAAGCCATCAGCAATCATGCTGCAGTGGGAAGCTCATGTTTTCCAGAGCAAGGAATTTATTTCGTGGATAATTTCAAATGTCTGCTTTTTCTGAAAGCAGTAGTAAATCATTTCTGACCAGATACCATTCCAAGAAATTATGAGAAATTGTATTGTATCTAGTATGGATATGCATTTGGTTAGCTCCACAACATTATTAATGCATCCTGTATTTTTTAACAATTATCTTATAGAGGGAAAACTGAGAATCTTTAGCACAATTACCATTTTCATTAGAGCTACATGAAATTTCAACATCTGGTAAGTGTTGTCAATTGTCATTTAAAGACCCCCTGCTAAGCTGAATCTGTGCAGACAACCAGAATCCTGATTGCGGGTCAAAGGTTGAAAATTATGTGAAAGAGAGAGAAAAAATGTACAGACATGGCTTTGCATGTGTTGACAAAAAAGGGTTTTTAAGTAGACTTTAACACAAATTAGAGGACTCTATGGATCAGACTCTGTCTCTCTTCATGGTTATTCCAAAATCAGGCTCAAAGGATCATTGTAAAAGCAGCTCTCCTATTCTGGTTTGCCTGGGAGGCACACAAAATCACAGCACACATGCCCACACAGATTATTCATGCCAGGAGCATGATTAAAGCAAGAGGGACAGGACTGATCGGAGTCTTTGATAAATCAGGGAAAATTGGGCTACGACACACTCATCCTGCCTCTAAACCCGATCCCAGGTTGCCCCTCCATGCCTCTACCCTCTGAGGATTGTTGAAGGACTGTAGAGTGTGAACTCTGTTTATTTTTAGCCAGGGTCATGACACAATATTTATAATCTGGTTTTGGTATTTTGGACATATACGTATGCAAAACAGGAAGCTGAGATTTTGCCTCTTGGTTTTCTTTGAGAGATGAAAGAATCAGAACTTGTAAATTTGGGCCTGTGGGAATAGCATAGGGTTGGCTCACCACTCTGTGTGCTTTGTAAGCATTACGGCACAGGCCAAATTGGGAAATGATTGATTAGGACAGGGTGATTAACCAGTCAGCAAGGGGGGAAAAAGGGGGAGCTCATCCACTGGAGACTGCTCAATGGGAGGAGGAGAAGGGGGCTGAAAGAAAGGGCAAAAAAGCTTAGGAACTCTGTGAGGTGAGACCTCTCCCCCACACCTTGCGTCTATGGGGGTATGGTGAAGCTTGGGAAAAGTCTTATGGTGGTGGGATGTGAGGCTGCATAAGACATTGTAAATAAAGTACACTGTGGTGAACTGTGTGACGATTGTTTGCAAAAAGAAATCCAGGATGAGGGAATGCACCCTGTGACAGTGCCCATGTCTGGAAATTGCTTGTGTCTAGTTTCCCCATAAGGTGACAAGGATTTTATCCTTGTAATGAGCTGTGTAGATTTCATGTAAATATTGCTCCTTTTCTCTTCCTAAATTAGAGAGAGTAAGAGCTATAAGTCTGAGCTTTTTTTTCTCTGTACCTAGCAGCTTGCCTGCATATGCAGGATCAGTACAGAGGGAGCAAAAATAATTCTCTACCACACTTCTCTCTTCCTCACCCAAGATATGGAGTAATACCCATGCTGCTCCATTGTAATTATTAATGCAATAGCTCCTACATGCAATTTGCCTGTTGCCACCTGGGAGAAATGGCCATATACTCATCTTTGTATATCAGAAATCCTGCTCCTGTTCCCTTTGAAGAGAACCTCATTAGTTCTGCTGCATCCAGACTTCTTCATGTCCATTGAAGGATTTGCACTTTAGCATTTTATTTCTGCACTTGGTTCACGGTTGATCATCTGGGTTAAATTTTGAATTTGACATGTGGGAATTAATCTTTACCTCTTTCATTACCTTTAAAATCCCACAGCCCCAGTCCATGCACTGCTTTGAACTTTTGAGGCAGGATATTTTTATGAGTTACAGTGGCACACGTGGAATTTTATTTAACTGCAGTGTTTAGATACAAGGGCTCATTGTCTGTTATCCTGAAGAAGGAGGAAGACACTAATCTTTGTGACAGAAAGCTGGAGCAGAGGACTGTGTAGTTCTAAAACATCCCTTAAGAATATAGTCAGAAAGATCCATTTTAAGGTAGCACTTCTAAAAAAGATCCCCTTTGTTACTCTTTCTGATTACTGCTAGTGTTAATGTCATGAGTTAGACACTTAGATTGCAGCGTTAAAAGCCTAAAGTTATTGTTCAATTCAAACACGGACCTCAATTTGATCAATATTTTAATTGGACATTCAAATTATCATCTTTCCTACCACAAAGTTATCACACCAGAAATTAGAGATGAACTGTAAGCAAGCATTTGCATAATATTTTCAGCCTAAAAAAATCTAGTTCTTGCAATTCTGATTTTTATCAATAGTGAGATGTTTTACCCTCAGATGAATTTGTAAAGTGTTTTAGTTCTCAGAAATTAAGTTTCAGTACATATCGTTGCGATTAATTCTGGGCCAGATCCTCATTTACAGTAAATTAGTGTTGTTCCATTGACATCAGTGGAACTACCCCAATTTATACTAGCTTAGAATCTGGGCCATTCGATCTTGCGTTTACATTGTGCCCTTTACCTTGTGTGAGCCATAACAGCTTTATAAGCTATTTCTCTGTCACATATATGTATGTAACGTTTTCAGTACTGTACTTGGAATTTCATGGTTTGGGATTAGGCTTTTAACACATCTAAACCTATGCCCAGCCACTTGACAATGAATGAGGAGGAAGACAGGATTTGCTGACATTACCTGCTGATGAATTAGGTGATAGTTTATAAAAAATTAGATTTTTGTTGGTAAATGTTGGCAATCTTAGATTTCACTGTACACGCACAACTGACAAAAATAATATTTCCATTAATAGTGATCAAAATTTACAGATCGGGAAAGTAAGAAGAATGCTGCTTGAGAACTTAGTTTGATTTAAGGATATTTACTTTGTATATTTTGACATATGATGTTGACAGTTTGTGTTATAGCCTTGTTAAAGCTTAAACTTTTTGAATCTCGACATCTGCTGTCATTAAATAGTTATTGGTTAACCACCTCCATAATTTACCACAACTGTAAAGATTTAAATAGATAAAAATGGGGGGGGGGGGAAGAGCTTCAAAGCAAACATCAATAGTATCCTTCAAAATCGTAAAAACAATAAAAATCAAATTCTGCCATGTCTATTTATAGGCAGGCTGCTGTCTCTGTAGATGATCTCCTTTTGGTACTATTTGGGTTCCGGGACCTGCCCACGGCTAAAAGCTCCTCCCCGAGTTTAAGGGGAGGAATTACTGGGCCTGGGACTCAACTAATTTTGGGGGACAACAAATGAAACAACAGGAACAGGTGTGAAGGTCAGAGAGCTAAATGGAGGGAACCTGAAGGGGACACTGAGCAGAGAGCCCTGGACAGTGGTCATTTCTCTTCAAAAGTAGCTAAGGGGTCAACGGAGATCTCCCTTTGGTATTAGGCATTCAGATGAGCCAATTCAGTTTGAACATTCCAGTAAAGAATAACACACACACCCAGTCCACCATGCGATCATCTCACACATAATCAGTGTTTTACTGTAGAGCAATAATTTTATGTCTATTATGCAACTTCGATGGCCTCACCTGCAAGTACAATGTCCCCCACTGGAAAATTGGGAAGTCCCCATTTCTTTGGGACCTTAACCTTTCACCATTATTACCATAGAAAGACAATCTTTGGTAATGTTAGGGTATACATTAGCTAACCTCTCTTTGATTCTTCTTTAATTGGGCTCCTGGAATTAAGGCACATATCTTCACAGGCGGAGATGATAAACTTAGTAAGAATACCACTTAAAAAAAACATCTAAAACAGGGGTTATCAAACTTTTCTTTCTGGGATCCCCTTTGAAAATATTTCAGACTGTGCTGATCCCCCCGCCCCATACTATGCCACTCTCCCCAATGCCATACCATGCCATCCTTACCTCTGTGCTATTGCTGGGGTCAGTGTGCCTGTAGAGTGCCCAACCAGAAGCAGCTGTTCTCCTGCCACACAGCTCTGAAGGGCTCTGGCTGTCAGCCATGCCTGGGCCTGACAGCTGCAGCCACAGCATGCATGAGGGTTGACAGGTACCAACCCCCCAAAATAACCTCGTGACCCCTTGAGGGGTCCTGACCCCCAGTTTGAGAACCCCTGTTCTAAGACATGTTTAAAATAGGTTTTTTTAAAATGTGTGTCACATACGTGGTGATATATTTATGATCAATCATTTGGGATCGTTGTTTATTCCTTGGGTGTTGACAGTGAGTTGAACATTAGCAGCTACAGTAAATGTGGTAGAAACACTCAAATCTACTGGAAAAAAACAATTTCAAAGCAATGCAGAATTTTAATTCCAAATTCTCATGAATGAATTCATGGTAGCTACCTTTTGTGCTTGCGCTACTCCACAATGGCAATTTCCAAACACAGAAAATCTCATAGATTTTCAACAGGTAGATGGTATGCTTTACGTTTTGTGTGTTCTTTGCTATGGTTTATTTAGAATTTTTTCCCCTTACTGATTCACAATCTAGGGGTTAAGGGATTAGAAAGTTGAGGGCTTTGACAACTGCTAAATAGGTTATGCCATTGTTTTTAATTTCCCTTATTTCAACTGAGATTTGACTGAGGGAAAATGTATTTCAAATGTATTTTGCTAGTGTCCATCTTGTGGAACTAGGGACAAATTTTTTGGATGTGAAATTTACCTGTGATAGCCATAATCAATCTTATTTTCTATTTTAAAATGTATTTATGCATATTTTGTTGTGTCTTGTGTGTGCTGTGTAGCTTTCAGGGTATTTGTTTGTGCCAATTATTGTGCTCTTTCAGCCTGTGAAACTATCTAGAAGGGGTTTAAATCATGTCCCATTTTGCTTACACATTTACTTACTTACTAAGGACATTAGATATCACCCATTTTCCATCATGCAGCAACAAGAAGCACAAATACCTTTATAATTCTTGATATTTCCTGCTCTGATCAGTTAAAGTAACATTTGCTGCATATGGTTATTTGTGTGTACAGAAATAAGTCTTGCTCTTTAATGCAATGCAAATACTCCAAATTCCAAATGTTTATCAAACATCACACAGTTAAAAAATGTTTATAGATTCCTGGAAATGAAACCTCTATATTACCCCCATCCTGTTTCTTATATTGAAATTCATGGGTTGATTTCAGCTGTTCAATAGCTGCCCTTTTTGTGTGTGTATGTCTGTCAACACAGCTATACAAATCGGTGGATACTCTAGTGCCTGGCATATAACTACACCTAAACATAACGGTTAGGAAAAAAGATACATTCCCTTACCTCAATGTATATATAAATCATATGTGTTTTGTGGCTGCTATTTTTTTTTCTTGGGGCAGCTGCTCATATTCTCAAAGAAGAGACTACAATAAAAATTGTTCATTTGCATCTACTTCTTTCCTCTTTGCTCACACTTTCTTTTACATGCCCCACCGCTGCATAAACATTGTGCTGACTGAGATGCATGTGATAACCCACATGAAAGAATGGTAGTTTGGCATCTTTTAAACAAAAGAGCAACATTGTGTGACTCTTGCTTAAGCAATAGTTTATGACAGGCATATGTTTCTGGGTTATTCTAACATGCTTGGGTGGTATTATAAGGCACAAGGTTGACTGACTTTATCTGCTTCTAAGAAGTGTAATAATCCCCTAAAAATACACTGTCTCAAGTGACTTATTGATATTATGCAATGGAATATATGAATAAAAATTATGCAGTGAAATATCTGACTAGAAATAGGAAAAATGTGGACTTGACTTGACACATTCACAGGTCACAGAAAGCTCTAATTGTGTCTACAGTTCTGAAGACATTTCATTAATGATTATAGGGAAAGAAGAACACAGACTTCAAACTGTTGCCTAATGTATTTTTAGTTAATTATCAACAGGGCTGTGATAATAAGGGGCTTGATCCTGAAAGGTATTGACCATCTCTTGTCAGGTGAGGAGTATCCCCAATTCCTATGGATTTCAATAAAAGCAGATGCTGCTCATAGAAATTGGCAGGATTGGGCTCTGCTATTTTACAATTGAATAATCAATCATACACGTAATATAATGTGATAATCAAGAGAGCTGCACTACAAAAGAGAATATAGTTCATTTAAATACTAACTGGCAGGAAGATTCCTTCAAGTTGCCTGTGCTGCAATGTAGAAAAACCAGATGCTTATTCAAACATGCATAGATTTTAAAGCCAAAATGTTGCACACTAGGGCACAAAGACACTTCAGTGCTACTACTAATAATAAGTAATGCAAGGCATAGAACTTCTCCCACTGATTGCTGCACCAGTCCCATAACTTCAGGTCGAGCTAAAGAAGTCAGTAGTTGCAGCTGCGTTTGAGTGGAATTAAGGGCTAAACTGTGGCAGTTAGCTACTGACCCTAGTAGGGGCAGTGTACAGCCACACTACCCCCGGGGAAGGATTGTGAGCCATGGAAGGATGGAACACTACCGTGTACTGGGGCTCCACCATCCTTTACAGTAGCGTATCCAGCTGGCCCCCTAGTTTATCAGGTCTCTGTCACCTCCCCTTTTCTCTCTCTTTTGGAGTACTCCACACCTCTAAGATCATGCAAGGAAGCCTTTGCTATACTCCCCCAAGTGCAAGCCCTCGTGTGAGCTATTATGATATGTGGAGGCCCATTGGGTGTGCTCCCTCCTTACCTCAGCACCTGTGCAGAAAGGTTCTAACTTTTGAGCAAATTATTCAGCTTCCCTTGCGATTTCAAGTAACTTGACATTTTATCAAGTCTTTCTCCTTCCCCAGGCTACTAGCTTTACTATACTAAAGGATCAAGACTCTTTCAAGCTGTACAAATATTAATCTTACATTATTACCATACTAAGTGTTCAATTGATTTGAATATTAAAATAGCCTAGGGGCTATTCAATAAAATATGTGATCACAGAAATAGTACAGCCCATTCCATCATAGAATAGCTCTTATGCATAACTAAAGCGATTGCAGATTATGGGCCTAATCCTGCAAGGAGCTGAGCATCTCCTGCTGTGCTTCCTCAGTAAACATCCTCTTCAGAATAGAGGCCGGGAACACCGAAGCACGAGGTTGCATTTGCCACATAAACCATAAAAGATATAAGGTTTTTCAGGGTTCAGCTTGAGAATAATTGCTACTATGACATCAGCATGCTTTTTGATACATTTTTATTCTTTACCAACATTTATTCTACATAATATGTATCTCCTTGTCTCAGCACAATAGTTTATAATGGTCCATGGCCGTGTGTACATACACCCGTCTTTTTTTCATACATTATGGGTCAGATTCCCAGCTGTTCCCAGTAAGTGTTGGGTACACCTGAGAAAAGGATCGGAGGTGGTGCAAAGAAACCATTTCTGACTCTCCTATCATGGGGCTGATTCTGCATTGGCTTGGTCTTCTCAGTGTACTTAAAGAAACTTCAAAGTAGGTCTAAACTATGTCACCAGCTAGTGTTCATAGGATCCATTTCAGCAGCTGGGGATTGGCAGAATGGAGGGATATTCTGGCCATATCCCCTTTAGAATGAAAGGGATAACATGAAGCTAGCACAGCTGTATCTATGACACTTGAGGATTTCTCCACACTAGCAGAATCCTTAGCTGGCTGGGTCTTCTGTATGTACAGGTCATCTGTGGCACTTAACCAGCACAAAGAGAGATGGCCCACTAGATAATTTGACACATTTTCTTTTAAACCCTCTAGCAATTAGAGGATGAAACCCTTACAAAATAATAAATACCTGAGCAAGTCTGACATTGCCATGGCTAGAAAGCAGTAATACCCAAGTGAAAAAGCCTGTCTATATGCTGCAGTTGATAAACTTATGTTGCTAATGGGAAGGAAAACAATCTCATTAAGGCCAGCATCATAATTTTGTAACCAGACTCTGAGAGTCATTATCTGCACAATACTCCATGTTATTCACCCTGAGGAGAGAATATCTTAGTTTCACTCCTAAGTGCAAGTCTTTAACATGATGGTTTATGCTGCTGTTCAGCTGGCTATTGAACTGCCTAATTTTGTATAATTTGACAAACATCGCAGAGTGAAATTCTGTGACTTCAGTACAAGGCAACCTGCCATATATTCAGAATATTGTGTTTTCTCTTTTTAAGTGATACAGAAAATAAAAATGCTGTTAAAAAGATTATATTTTTCTAATTTTTGTGAGAATCATATGAAAACCAGAATAAAAATGCTAGAGAGTTTATAATTTCAAAATCACTCTGCTTTAAAGACATTCCTCTCATTTAAAATGTCTGTACTGTTCATATATAATAATCTTTACTCACAAAAGTAAATCTCACCAAACACAATGGGACCACTTGTAAATAAGGCTTGCTTACATCATCTAGATTATGGTAACTTGAACTACTTTAAATTATTTATCATGCAATTTAATGCTAAGCATGCAAGATGCCTGGAAGAGAAAACATAACATAACTTATGATTTCTAGATTTTAGAATATTTGTTAGAAGTTCAATAGAATTCAGACTTTCTGGACTATAATTCATTTTGTATCAAACTACAATGGAATGGTTACACTATAGCTCTCAAGTGGCAAATTGTTTCAAGAGCTCCATGAACAGTCACATTTACACAATCTGATTGGCTACCCTAAAGGCAGAACCAATTTAATTATGCTAATATGCATATAATGTTCAGAAATCTGAACTCACCATTCCAAAATAGAAGTGTATATTGTCTCTTTAAAGAACCAGGTTTAAGGCTGTCAGGTTTCATGTTAAAAGTGAAGGTTGACAGATTTGTAATTGTCAGATTTAGCAAGCTAGTACCATTCATAAGTTTCATAATAGTGTTGAAACGTTTCATTTGACAATAAATACAGTGCTGAATATAGTGATAACCTTGATTGAGTATAACATGGTTGTGGAAACATTCCAGAAAACATCTTTATGTAGCATTCATTACAATCTGGGGAAAATTATTTGAAAATTTGCTCATTAAGAGCTCAATATAAAAAACATTTTGTTTGCATTGCCTAATAACATGGACCAGTGGATACATAGTTTTTTTTCCTGGAGTGTGTATTTTACAGCTTAAAATGTCCTGATAGCTTTTTGGCACATATTACTGTGAGGTACTATTTTATGTCACAATAGTCTATTTAATACGAAGATTTGTTCTTAACATTGAGTAAACAACTGGATGTCTGCATAGGGCAATAGCTTACTTCAACTGTTCATTTTTATTTTTAAAAATATCTGACAACATCCATTTATTGTCCTTTGCATGTGGTTAAAGTCCTAACTGTACATTGAAAAAAATCAGTTTAGTACAAATTTGAAAGATTCCCATTGTTTAAACAAGAAAACAATATTAGCACACCACAGTACCTTCAATTAATTATTTTTTGGCTAATTAAGTTTGTAGAGGAGACTATGTTAATATGTTAATTGATTGAAACTGCCTTTTATTCCTGGCAATGCCACTGATTTCCTTTGTGGTCTTGGACAAGTCATTTTACCTCTGTTTCTCCATGGGTAAAAGGAAGATAATAGTATCTTCCGCATAGTGAGATTGAAAGATTTAATTAATGTTTGTAAAACACTTTGAGGTTCTCAGATGGGACGTGCAATTTAAGTCCAAGGTGTTATTATCCCTATCGTTTATTTTTATGCACACATTATAGAAGACAGCTGAGGGCAGATAAGGATGTGCTGGAGTGGAAGGGAGAAGTCCCTATGGAACTGCTCCAGCTGGTAGAAAGTACAACAGCCCATGGTGTCAAGGGCTATTTCTGTGAACAGAGGAGAGGCAAACAGAAGGAGTTTGCCTGGGGGAGAGTCCACAGCAGGTTTTTGCCTTTCAGACTTTGTTGAGCAGTAAATACAGCATCTGAAGAGGCTCTCAGAGGAAAGATCTGGAAAGTGAGCGATCTGCTGTTGTCACCTGCACTGGATGTGCTATATTTGTCTTCCTCCCACAGGATAGAGCTGACTTCATCTGTACAAAGTGCAGGTTGGTTTCCATATTGGAAGAGAAGGTTAAAGGACTAGAGACCCAAGTATCAACCCTGCGTTGATTAAAGAAAATGAAGTCTTTCTCGATCGAACACATGATTTGCTACTGCAGGCACAGTGTGAGGAAAATTCAGAGAAGGCAGTGCAGGGGAAACTGAAGAACGGGGAAGAAAATTGGCAGCATGTGACCTCCTGAAGAAAGAGAACCTACATGCCCACCATGAAGATAGAGGTAAGGAATCGTTTTCAGGCTCTCTGCACAGGTACTACGGCGGAGAACGATTTGGAAGACTCATCTGAGGGAATGGATCAGAAGGAGACCCTGTTGATCAGAAGGCAAGGGATGCATTGTCTTAGAGATGGGGGTTCCACGACCACCACTCCCAAGAGAAAGAGAAGGGTGATGGTGGTCGGGGACTCCCTCCTAAGAGTGACGGAGTCATCCATCTGCCGTCAGGACCGGGAAACTAGAGAAGTGTGCTGCTTGCCTGGAGCTAGGATTCAGGATGTGACGGAGAGACTGCCAAGACTCATCAAGTCCTCAGACCGCTACCCCTTCCTACTTCTCCACGTGGGCACCAATGACACTGCCAAGAACGATCTTGAGTGGATCACTGCAGACTATGTGGCTCTGGGAAGAAGGATAAAGGAGTTTGAAGTGCAAGTGGTGTTCTCATCCATCCTCCCTGTTGAAGGAAAAGGCCCAGGTAGGGACCGTCGCATTGCGGAAGTAAATGCGTGGTTATGCAGGTGGTGTCGGAGAAAGGGCTTTGGATTCTTCAACATGGGATGCTGTTCCAGGAAGAAGGATTACTAGAAAGAGATGGGATTCACCTAACAAAGAGAGGGAAGAGTATCTTTGCGGACAGGCTGGCTAACCTAGTGAGGAGGGCTTTAAACTAGGTTTGATGGAGGCGGAGACCTAAGCCTGAAGGTAAGTGGGGAAGTGGGACACCACAAGGAAGCAGAAGGAGGAGGATGCAGCAGGGGAGGCCTCCTGATTCATACTGAGAAAGTAGGGTAATCAGCTAGTTATCTCAAGTGCCTATACTCAAATGCAAGAAGCCTGGGAAATAAGCAGGAGGAATTGGAAGTCCTGGCATAGTCAAGAAACTATGACATGATTGGAATAACTGAGACTTGGTGGAGTAACTGGAGCACTGTCATGGATGGGTATAAACTGTTCAGGAAGGACAGGCAGGGGCGAAAGGGTGGAGGAGTTGCACCATATGTAAGAGAGCTCTATGATTGCTCTGAGCTCCAGTATGAAACTGGAGGTAAGCCAGTTGAGAGTCTCTGGGTTAAGCTTAGAAGCAAGAACAATAAGGGTGATATTGTGGTGGCTGTCTGTTACAGACCACCAGACCAGCAGGAGAAGGTAGATGAGGCTTTCTTCAGTCAACTAGGGAAAGTTTCCAGTTCACAGGACCTGATTCTCATGGGGGACTTCAATCATCCTGACATCTGCTGGAAGAGCAATACAGCAGAGCACAAACAATCCAGGAAGTTTTTGGATAGTGTTGCAGACAACTTCCTGGTGCAAGTGCTGGAGCAACCAACTAGGGACCATGCTTCTCTTGACCTGCTGCTCACAAACAGGGAAGATTTGGTAGGGGAAGAAGAAGTGGGTGGCAACCTACGCAGCAGTGACCATGAGATGGTCGAGTTCAGGATCCTGACAAAAGGAAGAAAGGAGAACAGCAGGATACAGACGATGGACTTCAGAAAAGCAGACTTTGACTACCTCAGGGAGCTGATGTGCAGGATCCCCTGGGAGGCTAATATGAGGGGAAAAGAATCCAAGAGAACTGGCTGTATTTTAAAGAAACCTTATTGAGGGCACAGGAACAAACCATCCCCAAGTGCAGAAAGAATAGCAAATATGGTAGGCGTCCAGCTTGGCTTAACAAAGAAGTCTTTGATGAACTTAAACACAAAAAAGAAGCTTACAAGAAGTGGAAGCTTGGTCAGATGACTAGGGAGGATTATAAAAATGCTGCTCGAACATGCAGGAATGAAATCACGAAGGCCAAAGCACAATTGGAGTTTGCTAGCAAGGGACGTGAAGAGGAATAAGAAGGGTTTCTACAGGTATGTTACCAAAAAGAGGAAGATTAGGGAAAGTGAGGGCATCTTACAGAATGGGGGAGGCAGATTAGGGAAAGTGTGGGCCCCTTACAGAATGTGGGAGGCAACCTAGTGACAGAGGATGTGGAGAAAGCTGAGGTACTCAATGCCTTTTTTGCCTCTGTCTTCACAGACAAGGTCAGCTCCCAGACTACTGCACTGGGCGGCACAGAATGGGAAGGAGGTGAACATCCTGCAGTGCTGAAGGAACAGGTCCAAGACTGTTTAGAAAGATTGGACATAACACAGGTCCATGGGGCCAGATGCAATGCACCCAACGTTACTGAGGGAGTTGGCTGATATGATTTCAGAGCCATTGGCTATTATTTTTGAAAGCTCGTGGCAATTGGGCGAGGTCCCTGATGACTGGAAAAAAGCAAACATAGTGCCCATCTTCAAGAAAGGAGGAAAGAGGATCCGGGGAACTACAGACCGGTCAGCCTCACCTCAGTCCCTGGAAAAATCATGGAGCAGGTCCTCAAGGAATCCATTTTAAGGCACTTGGAAGAGAGGAAGGTGATGAGGAACAATCAACATGGATTCACCAAGGGAAAGTCATGCCTGACCAACCTGATTGCTTTCTATGAAGAGGTGACTGGCTCTGTGGATGTGGGGAAAGCGGTGGACGTGATATACCTTGACTTTAGCAAAGCTTATGATACGGTCTCTCACAGTTTTCTTATCAACAAGTTAAAGAAGTATGGGTTGGATTAATGGATTATAAAATGGATAGAGAACTGGCTAGAGCATAGGGCTCAATGGGCAGTGATCAATGGCTCCATGTCTAGCTGGCAGCCGGTCACAAGTGGAGTGTCCCAGGGGTCAGTTCTGCGGCCAGTTTTGTTCAACATCTTCATTAATGATCTGGAAGATGGGGTAGATTGCACCCTCAGCAAGTTTGCAGATGACACTAAGCTAGGGGGAGTGGTAGATACCCTGGAAGATAGGGATAGGATACAGAAGGACCTAAACAAACGGGAGGATTGGGCCAAAAGAAATATGATGAGGTTCAACAAGGACAAGTGCAGAGTCCTGCACTTTGGACAGAAGAATCCCATGCACACCTACAGACTGGGGACCGATGAGCTAGGCAGCAGTTCTGCAGAAAAGGACCTGGGGGTAACAGTGGATAAGAAGCTGGATGTGAGTCAGCAGCGTGCCCTGGTTGCCAAGAAGGCTAATAGCATATTGGACTGCATTAGTAGGAGCATTGCTAGCAGATTGAGGGAAGTGATTATTCCCCTCTATTCGGCATTGGTGAGACCGCATTTGGAGTATTGTGTCCAGTTTTGGGCCCCCCACTACAAAAAGGATGTGGACAAGTTGGAGAGAGTCCAGTGGAGGGCAACAAAAATGATAAGGGGACTGGAGCACAAGACTTATGAGGAGAGGCTGAGGGAACTAGGCTTGTTTAGTCTGCAAATGAGAAGAATGAGGGGAGATTTGATAGCAGCCTTTAACTACCTGAAAGGGGGTTCCAGGGAGGATGGAGCTAGGCTGTTCTCAGTGGTGGCAGATGACAGAACGAGGAGCAACGGTCTGAAGTTGCAGTGAGGGAGGTCTAGGTTGGACATTAGGAAAAAGTTTTTCACTAGGAGGGTGGTGAAGCACTGGAATGGGTTACCTAGAGAGGTGGTGGAATCTCTATCTTTAGAGATTTTTAAGCTGCGGCTTGACAAAACCCTCACTGGGATTATTTAGCTGAGGTTAGTCCTGCTTTGAGCAGGGGGTTGGACTAGATGACCTCCTGAGGTCCCTTCCAACTCTATGATTCTATGATTCCAGCTTCCAGCTGCCCCATAACTGAGGAAGCACAGAAAGGTGAGTTAAAGCTATCTTTTTCCCCTAGCCTCATCAGCTGTACTAAGGATAAGTCTTACACTACTATCTGAAATGTGATTGTGGCTTGGGTAGATATATCCATGCTAGCTTTTCCCATGGTAGAATGTAAAAACAATGTAGGTGCAGGCTTCAGCTTGAATTAGTGGTGCAAGTAGGTACCCAGGGCCCCCGACATGCTTGTACAGCCTATGCTGAAGCCCACACCTTTGTAGCTACACTGCTACTTTTAGCCAAGCTAGCGCAGGTAGAGCAAGCACAGGTATTGCCTGAGTGGCAATCAGACCCTAATTTTCTGTTTGGTAGATAACATACTGTATATACTTTAGTATATAGCTTACTATGTAACATACTTGTATATGTTTTTAAGAAGTCATTTGTCTATTTATACATTTTATAGTATATAATTGTATAAGTCTATATCTTTAAGAAATTATGTTTAGGAATATAAAATAGAGGGCTGATATTACTGCATGTAATACCTGTACAGGACTTTGCATCTTCAAAGGGAAGATGGGACATTTTCTCAGCTCCCATGGTTTCAGTTTTGTGTGTGAAATGGTAGTTCCATATTCTATCTATTGCTCATTATGCAATGATACTGAAATTATACTGAAAGCCATCCTACTACCTTCTATGAGGCCTGATTCATGAAACCATCTCTTTACAGGAAAGCACTTAAGCACATACTTAAATTTAATCGTGAGCTCAAGTTCCATTGCAGTTAGATTGTCCTTGGGACAAAGACTTGTCCTATTTATGCCTGCAAAGCATCTAGCACACATTTGGGTAGTATATACATAATATAGCTCCTATGAGTCCTGAATTGAAAATTACAGCAGCAAGGCGGTGATGAGATTCGCAAATAGTTTTCCTAAGTTTCTTGTCTTCTGAAGAACCACGGACATGTTTAAATGTTACTGTTTACTATGGAAGGCACCCATCACCATAGCATTTGTGTTATAAGCATTGTGCACATTTTGTCGTGCACATACTGTCAGAGCAGGTTGAGTTGTACAGTGGCTGCTAATACTATTCATGTAGCTCAACACAGTCTAAGCTAAACTATAGTATTCCTTATTCTGAGAAATTTAAGGCTATATGATAGCAAAGGTAGTAGAAAGAAACAATTTTCATCTTCTCACCCTATTATCAATAGAGATAAGATGTAGTTCTATGGCAAACACAGATGATAGAAACCCTCAGTGCTGTTATCTGGTTGTTCAGTTTATTGTATGTCAGCTCTGCTGTATGGTCCAGGGGACACAACATATGAGTAGGAATTAAAACCCTGATCCTACTGACTATTCTTTTACTGGCTTATTGTGTGAACTTGGGTAAATCACATACAGGAATATAGCAACTGCCATACCAGATTAGCCAGTGAATCCTCTAATACAAAACCATGTCTCCAGTACTGACCGGTACTGTGTGTTACATGATAATAAGAAATAGTTATAATTTCTTATATTATTTATAATAATAAGTAATAAAAAAATCTGTAATGGACAATTATGCTCTAACCAAATAAGAGAGAAATTTTTTTAACCTCAGTCAGTTAGAAGAGGGATTACACTCTGAAATTTGAGAGTTTATACCCCTTTTATTTTAATGTAACTTTGGATGGCTGCATTATCCATATAAATATCTAATCCTTTTTTTCAACCCTACTGTGCTGTTGGCCTCAGTGCTATCTAGTGGAAATGATTACTGCAGGCTAACTATGGAAAAGAACTGTACACAATTTATTTGCCTTTTTATTATTTTATAATTTACTGGGTCTTGTTTGGGTATTGGAAGGTGGTGTGACTTAGTGGATAGAGCACTGTGTTGTGACTTAAGAAACCTGGATTCTATGCCTAGCTCTGTTGCTGGTCTGATGGTTGAACTTGGGCAAGTCATGTGCCCTCTCTATGCCTCAGTTTCCCCATCTGTAAAATGGGGATAATGATGCTGATCTCCACTGTAAACTGCTTTTAAAGACACAGATGAAAAGTGCTAGATAAGAACTAGGTATTTTATTATTATTTTATTATAAGAAATGGTAAATAAGCTAACACAATTTACCTTCTCTGTACTATTAATTATTTGGTATACTTGATCAAATCCCCTTTTCTGTCTCCTGCAAGATAAATGGTGCCAGTATTTTTATTCTTTCCTCTTACCATGTCTCTAATAATTTTCATAGCCAACCTCTGCTCCCCTCCCTCCGTTTATGTTACATGCATCTTGAGAAATGGTAACCAGGACTGAACACAGTATATCAGGATAGAACATACACAAGAAGATCCAAGAGGAGAAGTTGCAGCATCCATTCAATTTAGGCCCTTATCAGCATTTGTTTCTACATGATAGATGCAATATGTATCACATCACTGTTTAATAGTTAATAAGAGGAAGACAAGATGCAGCCCTGTTGGACTCCTGCTTTCAGTTCAAATCTTTCTGTCATTTTCCTGTTTTAACTTCTTTAGCACTCTGCTAATCTTCCTACATGCTCCAAAGAAGTGCTGCAACTATAGTTCCAGTCACTCTTTTGTCTAGTGAGTCTTATTCCTGTTTGAAGCACACAAAATACACACAGAAATATATTATGTAATCTCAGCACTTTTGTGCCATCCTTTTTGCAGTGAATATCAGCACACCCACTGACTTTTCTCTCTCTTTCTATTTTGCATTTTATTCAGGGCTCACTAGCAATAAACTTCACAGACATGCTGAGCACACTAATATTTCCTTAACGCTTATATTATTTCTTGTCCTCTTCTTCTGTGTGGAGTCAAAGTGCTCATCAGCACCTGCTGTGTAAAGATTTATATTCATTGAGATGCCCATAATCACCTGGAAAGGAGTTTATGAAATAATAAAAAAAAAAATTATTGGTAGGAAAATGAGTCTCTTCACATCCTTTATTTTCCTCTTATAGCTTGATTTTTAGTTTGCATTATTACTTATAAAATGTGTACGACACTCTTCATTGTTCTATCATAAAGCCGTTTATATAATTTAAAACAAACAATATAATGTTCTCTTAAACGAGGAAGCAAACTTATTTTACCAAGCCAACTTCCACTAGCACTCCCTCTGAAAACACACTGTAGAAAATTTTTCCCAAAGGGATCCAAGCAATCATTTTCAGGGAAAAACCTGATCAAAGAGACACAAATGGCACTCTGAAAGAACGCCATTGCCAATGGATTCCAGACTGAAGAACCTATTGCTGAGAACACCCCAAAACAAACCTCCATGAGTGCTATTGTGGAGACAAATACAGGAAGTTTCCAGACAAGTAAAACTGCCATGATGGGATATGCTATAAAGTAAACTCTTGAGATAACCAGATCCAAGCACATTTACAGAAGGGCTTCGTGGATGTAGAAATGCCCTTCAACCACAAGTGAAATGGCAATCAACGAAGGATTAGTGTAATGTTCCCTTGTCTGTCTTGTCTATCTAAAAGGCATACTCTGCACTAGTGGTCTTCAGGGATAGATGAGCACGATACAATAGTCTGTCTTGAAAGTGTCAAGATTATTGATGACTCTGGGCAAGTCCACATCAGAGGAAGGCATACAATCTCTTGGCCAGCTGAAGATAGCAAAAGGCATTTCTAGCTACTACTGCTACATGTAACTCTAGGGGCGGAGATTAATCTCATAGGACCTCCTGGTCACAAATTAACGAATTATATTGTTTTAATGTATATTTCATATATGTATTTATATATCTAGTTGTATTACCCTCTCTGGGGAAGAGGACAACAACTAACTGACAAACAGCAAGATACACAACAACAGAAGACAGAAAAGTTTCATTGGCCTACTTTGTCAAGAAGGCAATCACCTCAATCTGTAAAGGCCGTAGATTTGATCTATAATACTTTGTAATAATAATTTGATCATAGTACTTATTTGATCTACTTTGTAATAATGAAGTCAGCCTTCATTGCTAAATTTGAACCTGGGGTTCTGGGTGGACTAAGCAAGCCAAAACTGAGGCTTAGGTCACTAAAATATCCCCTCCCTCAAAACAACAAGTACTTTCTCCTCCCTCTGAAGCTCTGCTGTGCCACAGCATAACAGAAAAACACACAGCAAAATACTATAGGACAAGCAGCCAATGGTATTGCCATTTTTCTTAAGAAAGTAGCTATATGTATGGCAGTTATATAGTGCTAGCATTGTATCTCTGTGTATACACGGTGAGCCACTTGTGAGCATAAACATACAAGTTAACAGCCATTTTGCCAGAATAAGGACTGAAGGTTTTGGCAGTCTATTCAACATGAAAGTTCAGTAGGCTATTTAGAATAGCATTCACCTTCGCTTATTTTCTGTTGATAATCCGTTGTATTAATTGTTTTAATGTGTTTTTTCTGTTGTCAAAGCCTCATTTTTGTAACATTTTTCTTCAGACTCCTTTGTCATTTTCTCCTTCAGTGCATTAAGATGCAATTATGTACTTTGGCTAATTGTTGGTTGCTTAATGTCAAAATGCATAATGTGTCTGAAATGTCTTGAACAATTTTTCTCACACAAAATTATATATGGCACCGTATATCAGCTCAAAGGGTCTGAGAGCCCTTCAGTATGTATCATGCCAGTTATTTACCTAAAAATTAATTATTCTGATAGAACATACATTATGTCTTTTGGTATAGAGTTATAGTTATAGGCATTTAAAATGCATGAAGAGCTCCTACTATACATATTTGTTTCTGGGGGCCTTTATAGACAGCGTTTATTTACTCTCAGATTCCAAATTCACCATGTCATTTTAACACGTTCTTGGGGACTGACAAAGCTGGAAATACTTTTATAGACTAATGTAACTGGACACAGAGAAGTGCCAAGGAGCATTAGGAGAATAGAAATCCATTCTACTTCACGGTTGAATTTACCCTTTTCCAGAGACAGAATTTATTTGCATATTTTATTTCAAATCTATGTGAGTTACACAGAGGAAGGTTAAAATTAAATAAATGCCATGATTAAATGATAGACACATAGCAAAGGCACACCTGGTTGCCTATCATACATATGCTTTCCAGTAACAAAAAAAATCAGGAAGTTTGTTTTTTTCATGGTTGAAAATATACTTGCCTTGGGAAAAATTCAGTGCAATTATATGTAAAAGATATTTTTAAAAGATTTTTATATTTAAAAAGCTATCTTTTTTTTTTATCTTTAAAAAGATAAATATCTTTTGCATAAAATTGCACTGAATTTTTGAAAACATGGGCACAGGCAGTCTTAATTTTGGCATTTCCTATCTTTTGAGTGCTTGACTTTGTAAACTTAATGTTCTTTGATATAGTGTGTGTATGTGTTATAATGGGCGAGAGAGCTAGTGTGTGATAGACTACATGGTTATTTAGGGTGTGAAGAAGGACAGAGAAAGGTCACCAAACCTTACTGTACTTGTCCCTTTACAAGGAAGCCTCCTATAGGCCAGAAATCAATGTATTTGGTTTATTTTTTTGGAGGGGTGGATGGTTAAATACCAGCAGGATTTTCCCAGTCTCAACTGAGAATGCCTCCCTTAGGTAAGGCAATTAGGTGCTGATGAGCCTAAGAAGAATCAGAGCCTTATTAAAGGTACTGTGTTCATGATAAGGAATGCTAGGAATTTGCTGACTAGAAGCTAAGGCAAGGAGCTTTGGAGACATAGAAGTGTCCTTGCTGATGATGATGTGTTTGTTTCTATTTTAAAAATTGTTAAGGTCCATGAAGAGAATGTGGTCAGAGACTCTGTTAGTCTGGTGGTTTAGTTGAACAACATCCCTCCCTGTAAATAAAAAGCAAACCCACTCCCAAAGAAGATACATTTGTTTAACTGGTGAGCTTTCATTTGAGCTAGTTAGACCTTCGAACTGCATAATAGTTATCAGTTGAGTTATGAAAATCTTAATGGATGGAGTACATCAAAACTGTACAGAAAGTGTACCATGCTGACATTTAATTATTTTTCCAACCAAACCATGATGGCACACATTGTGCAATATTTCCCATGTTCCCACTGCCGCAGTCTTTGTGCAGAAAAAAATAAACCCAACGTGGACTTTACCAACAGCTTTCCATGCAAAAATAAATTGGGCCACTGTATACAGTAATGACTAAAACTGAAGCTAAAGGGGAGCATGAGAAAATTGTTTGAGATAGATGAATTTGTCACAAGATATTTTTTTAATTCTGTTTTTTCTCATAAAAGATGTGCCTATTACAATTGTTTCTGTACCAGCTGTAGCTTCATCATGGTCTTGAACGATATACATATGTAGAATACATTGCAGTAATCCATTCTGCATATGACAAAGGTGTGGATTATAGGGGCAACATTCATATGTAATAAAAACAGGCACAAAACTCAGGCTAAATATAGATTTGGGAAGCACTCCTGGCCACTAAGGACTCCAGGAGCAATGGGGATCTCTGTAACCCCATTAGCAAAGGGCGGTCAAACCCCTTCATCTGTAGGGGAAAAACAACCCACAGTGTACTCTGTCTGCTGTTCTCAAATGCCCAGCATCACATCTGTTTTCTGCAGCTTAAACAGTTAGCCAGTTTGCTTTCATTCAAGTCTGTAGTTTGGCTGGATGCTGGGAAAGCACTAACTCTACATCATCTGGATTGTTTGGCAGCAAACTGTCATGAAACAAAACAGTATATATTGTGTAATAATTTTTTCTACTAAAGCAACTTGTTAATGAACCCAACATAAATATAACCATAGTCACAGTAAGACAAAAAGGTTACTTTTAAAATGTCAGATAGAAAGGGTAGAATTTTCAACATTTTGTCTAAATGTTCTCTACCTGATGTCTACCTTTTTTAATTCTTTTCCCTTTTTTATTATTTCTTTAGCAGGTTCAAATTTGGAATCCCCTAAACTTTTCTCCTCTTATACTTGAGCTCCCATCTTTTTTTCTGCAGCTCATTCTCTATCCACAATTATTTTCCTCTCTTGTGTTTTACTTTCTCATTAAGACGGTCTTGGATCTCTCCATAGTGACCCTTCATGTTTGGTTGGCAAGCTGGATTTCACTGTGTTGCTTCTAATCTGCTCCAAGTACAAAATATTGATATTGTAAAAATCAATATTGCACTAGGCAGAGCAGAACAGCAGCTGTGTAGTAAAGACAGCCCAGCTGGTCCAAATCACAGATAACCCTCAAGAAATCCTGACAAGAGGGAACCTATCCTCACAGAGAGAACCTATATTTACAATATATAGTTCAGTCTTATAGCATCGGTATAGATGCCTGTACTGGCAAAGAGAGCACTATACCAGGAATAAAGGTATTTTCAAAACAACACTTTTGGCCAAAACAATAGCACTGACATGTCACCTTCAGCTTTTCAAAATTCCTTAATATACTTCCTTGGGAACTGTGGATGTTGACCTTGGAAATAGCCCTTTTTGAGGATAACATTATAAATTTAAGCAGTTTACATCATAATAATGCCAGATAGTGGCAGCTTGGCAGTTTCAGAGAATCAGCTTTACCCTTTTTACTATTTTAAAAAAAAGCATTAGCACTTAGAAAGAATACTGAATTTGGAATACACAGTCATTTCTCATTTGGACAATTTTTACAGTTGGACATTACTTTTTTGTTAGGCTGGAAATATCTCTGCCATTGTATTGTAGTCAAGGAAATATTCTCTTTTTAAAGAGAGAATCACAAATCATCATCATCATGGCAAATCCCAAAGGGACATGGCCTCCTTTCAAATCAGGTTCCACCAGCTCAGTCTCTGGCAAGTTGCTTAAGGTGCTCTGATTGTGTATTCAGTCTGTGTCGGTCACTGGCAATCTTGTCATGCCACTAAAGTTTTTGGCTCCCACATGATCGTTGGCCATGTAGCAGTATTCCTTGGTACACATACATTTGTTGCTCTACCATTCTGATATTATGTCCGTACCAAGAAAGCTGCTGAAATTGAACCATTGTTGCTGAAGGTGGTTGCTGGATTTGGCTTTGAATAGCCTTGTTTCTGATCTTGTCCTGCCACTTGATATGGAGCATCTTATGAAGATGACAAGAATAGAAAACATCAGTCCAGTGTTCTTCAGACTTCCCCAGTGCCCATGTTTCACTTCCATATGACAGAATTGATATAACTGAAATTCTATAGATCTGCAGCTTCGTAGCCATATTGATGTCATGACATCTCTACAGAGGCCACCACAGGGCCCAAACATGGCAGCAGCTGCTGCTTCTATGAGTCTCCACATCTTTCAAGCATTTCCCAGTATTGTCTCTGATGCTGCCCAAATATTTGACAAATACCATCTGCTCGATGTCCTGAATTGTTCTTTTCTGTGTTGGAATTGATCTGTAGTTAACCGTGGATAATATGTGGGATCATTGATAAGTGATATAGGAACAAACTGTAGATTTCTCATATTGCCCTGATGTATAAATCAGTTCTTTCATATACTACCTATTATTTCACTAATTTAGATTTATAAAGCAGTTTATAATACTGGGATAGAAGGCATTATTTAAGTGCAAAGTATTTTGTCCATTTCCTGTTTATCTGTGGGTGTTTCTTTTTTCAAACATATGGGCATTTCCCCCAAACACTGCTGAGCACAATGATGTAGTGCCTGTGTGACTTGTTCCAGGATCATGCCCATTTTGGTAGTCCCAGAATCCATAAATGTGTTTAATGGGCCCATATATTTATATTAAAGAGAGGGATTTTATCTGAAATACAGCTTCTTTCCTGGGGGCTAAGTGGTACAATGTGTGAATGAAACAGTTATTTAACCCCTGAAAGTCTGGGTTAAATCCTCTATCAAATCAGCATTAAAGAACATTATAGAGGAAAATGTAATAGCCAAAATAAAGCTGGACTGAGAGCAAGATACATGATCAAGCGTAAGGAAAGTCCTTCTAATTGAAGACAGCTAGTTAAATTGTAAGCAAATAACATAAAGTGATTTGGGAGTTTTTTGGGGTGAGGAGGGTTGCCAACTAGAAAGACAACCATCTCGGAGCCCAAAAGCAGATAATCTATCTTTTGTCATACTAAGTTTTGTCTCAAGAAATTGTGTTCTGTATTTGTAAAGCATGTGTGACGCTGGCTGGATTAGGGGGACCATTTATGATATTATTTAACGTCGATATGTCGAAATTACAATAATTCATCTGAGATATGCCATGTCAGGTACCATTAGAAAGATTATAATTTGCTAAGTATGATGATATTTATGTTCATGCGTTATATGGGTATTGGAAGTTATGGATATGTTTGATGTATCTGTATTTCAACTTGTACTGTGTTTCTGGACAACACCCCAGACAGGATGGCCGCAGCACTAGCCTGCTTAATGACCCATTAAGGAAACTCACAGGTACAGTGGCCCCAGGGGAGAAACCAGGGATACACCTGATGAGTCACCAGGACTTACTCATGTGACCCTGGACTCCATCTCCATCTTATTTCTGTAAGTTTCCACAAGCAGCATGGAAAAGGCCAAGGGACATAAAAGGCAGCTGGACTACATCTATTTTGTTTTCAGTCTTCAGTCAGTCATCATCAGTCTTCACCTACCTCTGGATCAACTCATCTACAACTGAAGCTGTGACTCAAAGGACTGAGACCCATCCAAGTACTGGATGTATACCAGAGGGACTATTATACAAGCCTGCAAATGCCACAGTTCTGCTGGAAACCTGATATATATGGACTTTCCAATCATTTGTATGTATGCGATTGCTTTAATCATTTAACATTTCTCTTATAGTTTGTTTCTTTCCTTTTATAATAAACCTCTAGTTTTAGAGGGGTAGCCATGTTAGTCTGTTTACAGCAAAAACGTGTGTCCTGTAGCACCTTAAAGACTAACAAATTTCTGCGGGCATAAGCTTTCGTGGGCTGCATCTTCAGATGACGAGGTGGGTTGCAGCCCACAAAAGCTTATGCCTGCAGAAATGTGTTAGTCTTTAAGGTGCTACAGGATTCTCATTGTTTTTCCTCTAGTTTTAGTTACTAAAGGATTGGCTGGGAGCATGGTATTTTTGGTAACATCCAAACCTATATTGATCTGAAATGTGGCTGACCCTTTGGGGTTAGGAGAACCTTTTTGGTAAAGAGCATAAAGTTTTAAATAACTTATCTCTTTACGGGACCTAGTGGCTGATTGGGAGCCAGAGACTGAAATACAGAAAAGGGGGCTGTGTATATTTTTGTGTTAGCTTCTTGATAACCAATATGGGGAATCAGAAGCATTGTTTGTGGCTGGTTGGAAAGTCTGACTTCAGTGTCACCCACCAGTGGTGGCAGAATCTGCTCTCCTTTTGCAGCTTGCCCTGACGTTGGCATTTTCAGGTGGTCTACCCTAGGCACGGACGGGTCACAGCATGTTCTTTCTAACCTCCTGAATCAAGTGGGTGATTTGAATTTTTCACCCGTTTGATTTTTCTGCAGGAGACACACTCAAAACAAACTCAGAATGCAGAGTTTTGGGGTAAGTGGCTTATCGCAAAGTGATGCTTTCATGGTGTCCTAGAGGACCAATTCTTGTAACAGTTATTTATCATCTATGTACATTTGGACAAATGTCACTTGGTAACATTTAGAAGGATGAAGAAAACTTCTACGATGTTGACGTGACAGCATTATATTAAATATAACAATAATGCATCTTTCATACATAAATATTGCCAAACATTTTTGAAACACCTCTTCATCTTTGAAGGGAATCTATGATATTTTGAATGTTAAGCAATGTGATTTAAAATAAGTGATTATATCACATGGTCAGAAATTCTTACATATGTGACACAAAAATAGACTACCAGTTTCTGAATTATTTCTAAGCATTTCCCTTCGCAGTGTGCTGAGGGTTGTTTAATTCCAAAGTGAGTTACATTGGCTATAAATAGAACTGCATATTTGTCACCATTTTTTATCAAAAATCATGGAATCACAAATCATGGAGGGGGCACCCAACTACCCACAGCAGCACCTTCCACCCCAGCACCCTAATCCCATGAGGAGGAAAGGGAGCTGGAGAGTGAGCCTGCCCCACGGTCACCTCACAGCAGAAGATCCTGTCCCATGAGGTTCAGACTGGGGTTTTGAGAGCAAGGCTGCTCTGCACTTATCCTGGGTGTGGACAGTGGCAGCTTCTGTGTCTGACTGGGTTGGGTCCAGGCATTGCAAAGTGCCACATGGGATTGCAAATCTCTCAGATTTGGCCCTGGTGTCCTGTGTCATGGCAGAGGGGCAGCCAGGCCAAATCTAAATGAGTGGTGCAACTTCAGAGTGAGAAGCCAGCACCAGCCCCATGGGACATAGAAGCTGTTGCTTTGTGGTGAGCATGATGGCGATGGGGACTAGCTTTCCAACATGTCTTCCATAGTGGCCTCTCTTCCACACCAGGTCAGGGCTGGGTCTGAGCCTGAGCCTTTCCTTATGGAAGTCATGGACAAACAAACAAAAATCATGAGATCTGTGACTTTTTCACCACCATAACAATCCTGCAGCCCTCGTTATACATATATGTCTCAACAGCAGTTATGGAAATACATTTTAATAAAATGTCTAAATTATGCTATAAAATCAATTATTAGTACTGTGGTAAAGCAGACTCATTTATAGAGTCTCACACCAAAGACAGGGTTTATATCTTCACTCGATACACTGCTTTTACATCTTTGGGACTACTCTGACTTCAATAGAATTACTGCTGATTCATACTAGTGTGGGGGGAAGAAGCAGATCCATTTTCTTTGCAATCATTATGGCTCAGTTCAGCAAGATATTTAAAAATGTGCCGAACTCTAAGCACATGAGTAGTTTCTGAGGCAAATCACATGCCTAGTTAAACACCTGCTTATATACCCTTCTGAAATGGGATCTATTTATTATTAATAATGAAACTGAGGCTATTGCAAATAATTTTTGTATGTCAATCTTAAATATTTGCACCGTTACTTTTCCTAAATTCTATTTTAAAGCCATCTTTGCTAACACTGTAAAGGCCCAGTTTTCTAAAATTGTATTTACATGCCAAGACCACCACCCCTTCCACTCCCCACCCATACAAATAAACAAATGTAGGAACTGAAGATTGTACTAATGCAAATGCCTGATGAATTTCATGGCTTCATGAACCTCTTGAAAGCTTTTGGAAACCTCTTGATTCTGATTATATTTGGTATTCTAGCCAATATCTCATGAGTTTGTTTTCCTAAACACTAATTCCATGTTCACTAACTGTAACTCCACCAACGTCATTTCCATGAGAAATGAGAACTGGAGGAAAATACTATTTATACCAGGCGTCTGCAATTTGAACAATGTTACGGCAGCCATAATTTATAGTAGAATGCCTCAAGTGGTCAAAACAAGCCAGGGAATTTTGGCTAGATTGAAAAAGAGGTTGAGTAATATAGCTCAAGACATTTTTAATTGATTTGGCTTTATTTTTTGTTTTTATTTTTATTTTTTTTACGATTTATAACTAGTACTGTATTTTATTTTAAAAATATAAATCTTGGGGGAAAAAGTCAAAACTGTATGTGATAATTAAATTATAAAGTTATTAACTCTAGCCAGTATTAACAATGGGTGAAATCTTGCCCCCACTGAAGTCAATGGAAGTTTTGCTATTGTTTTCAGTGTGCTGGGATTTTCACCCAGTATGTTTTAACCAAGCACTTCATGGCCTGGACCCTGAATCTTAATGGAAGGTATTTTAAAGTTTTTTCTTCTTAGCTTGGTCCTCTGAAATTTCAAGTAGAAAGATCAAAAGTATCTAACTATACAGAGGAGTTAGGCTCCTCTACTTAACTTTCAGAGGTTTTTGAAGGTTTATTTTTGAGGTTAATCTACTTGTTCAAGGACTCATTAAATTTTCAGCTAAGTGGGTAAAGGGCTAAGTGCGAGTGAAACATGATAATCTTCCTTCAAAATTGGGGATAAAAATTTCAAATGGAAAAAAGTTTGAAAACTGGCCTTTGAGCAAAGTTCTAACAATTATCTGCATTGCAGCCTAGATCAAATTCAGGTTAGGTAATTTGCTACATAAGTGCTTGTTGCTTCAGCTGAAGCTGCTTTTCTTAATTTTCTCTAAAATATATATTCAGGGAGAGGTACATCTTGTTCATTCAAGACAGTTTGTGAAAATTAGATGGAAGAGCTCTTTCCCCACTTTTCAGTCTATATTATGTGAAAACTGACTTCTGTGGAAGACTTCCCTTAGGAATCAAGCCTTTAAAGTAATAGACATTTTAGTGTGATCTTAGCATTTTACTTTTCCTGACATGCTTTTCTCTGCAGTTTAGATTTTTTTCAGCATTTGAGTCTCTCTGCCATATCGTGCACTTGATTAATCTCAGTCATGCTCGTTGTGAAGAGTCAGACATTTACTGTAAATTGTGGGCACTTTAAGAACCTGAAATATTCACCGGTATGTGCTATTTTAGTCTCTATTAAGAATAAAGTGGGGATTAGAATCCTGAAGCAATTTGAATGTTTTAAGTCTGATTAATTTATATTTCTTTAAGGGACAAACTAGATGGCTTGAGCATTAGGGGCTGTGAATTCTGTGTTTAGTACTTAAAAGTAAGATTCATTACCTTCCTAGCTGGGCCTCCAAGACTAAATGGTAACAGTAGATCCTTTCTAACTCATCATACTATGATGATTTCATGATAATCCTATTTCTTACTTAAATATTTAGTGGCTATAAAGAGATAAATAATACCAGGTCTAACAATGTCCTAAATATCACAGGATGAGTGCTCTAAACTAGCTAAGATAGAAGGTACCAGTGTGAAGGCTGTTCTATACATAGCTTAGTATTTTTGCACATTAAGGTTTTTGTAAAACATTTTAATTTTAGTTTAAGTGAATACAGTGCTTGTAAAAGGTACCAAATTTATGGCTCTGAGCACCAAAGTTACCTGGACCCAGTATATGTATAGCTGTGTGGCTACAGCATCAGCAAACGTTTTCCATATGCTGATACACAAGTGAGCCTCAACCCTGATTTAGATGGACTAATCTTCCAGGTGAGAAAGTAGTGCAGTTTCCACAGCCATTCAGTCCTTTGCTTATCTAATGAGCCTGCCACAGGAGGCAATAGAGTCAAGTACTTTGGGGTGCATTTGATAAGATTTGAATAATTTTTGGACTATTAACAACACTTGTAGTTATGGAAATTAGATAAATATAATCAAATGTCTTCTTTCTAGGTATAAGCTGGCTACTTATAGAGGCCAGGAAGAATTTTTTCCCCCATTAAAAAGCTCTACTAGCTGTATAATGGGAAGTTTCTCCATCTGAAGTATCAGGTATCAGCCAACACCAGAGGAAGCCTAGCAAACTAGATGGGATCAATGCTCTGACCTGGTATAGTAAATCCTGCATTCCAATAGGTTTTTTTATTGTGTTCATGAATTCAGGAGGGAAGATTCCTTAACTAGAGCTTAGCTCACACCATGGTTCTGAGGAAATCAGCTTTTTAGATAAAGTGAAGGGGAAATGGCCATCCCTTCCCCCACTCTCTCATACTCTCTTGACAACTGCCTCTCTCCCAGCTCCACAATAGGGGTATCTAACCTCATCATTGCAATGAAAGATCACATTCATGTGGAAACATATCCCTGCAGTCTTTTGCATTGTTCCTGATAAATTGCTGACTTTCCAGTCAAGTAAACTCTACCATTGATAACTGCTGGACACAAACGTGCTCCAACAATGGTGATTTCTGACTCTGCCCCTCTTTTCATTCTCTCAGTCGTGAACTACTTTACAATTATTTTGTTTGATTAGTGCACTGCTCTGCCCTTCTACATACCACTGACGCACAGGGAAGTTCTCTTTCCTCCAAACCGCTAGTGCTTCTTACTTTTGCTTGTCTGATTCCTTTTCGATCTGGTCAAACATGCAGCTAACACTGGAGCGTGAATAAATCTCTTAGATTTCCTGTTTCTTGCTTGCTGTCCTCCTGAATCCTGTTTTACAATATGGTTTCAATTTACACAGGTTAGGGAACATGTAATGTTGAAGTGATCGTGGCCAGCATTCTCCGGAAATGCCTCGAATAGCCAATGATAATGCAATGATATGCACAATGACATGCAGAAACTTAACCATCAACATACACACACATCTGGATTAAAAAAAAAAATTAAGATATTGAGTCAAATGTTCCCTTTAGAAATGCCATTGATTTCAATGGGAGATGAACATGTATATCAGAGGCAGAACTGTCTTTTTTTTTTTTTTTTTAAACAGTAGCGATAACAGATGTAGTGTATGGACTTCCCTCGGGATTACTGGCTAGCTGGAGTTAGATAGGCTAAACATTTTTCACCCTCTTAAAAAAAAAATTAAATAAAAAATTAAAAAGCCTACACATTCCTATAACTTTTTTATGCTGTTGTACTTCTATCACCAATTAATCTGAATTGTCTATTACTACTCATGTTATTGCATTCAAAAACTCATCCTCTAGAATTGATAATTAAATCCTTGTTTTTTACATTCCTTTACATTAAATTTTATTCTCTCCTTTGGTGAAGAAGTCAAAAATACTAAGTCATAATTTTATATCCTTTTCCTTTTTATATATTATTTCTGAATGGCGCCATAAACTTTAGGTATTATATATATACCTAAATTATATATATATGTTATATTATATTATATATATAGTTATATATATATATATAGGCTTATATTATATATATGTTTAGGCTTATATTATAAATCAGACTGAATATTGATACATTTGTCAAGATATCTTAATGAAATATCTATTTTAGCTTTTTGCTGATACACATTCAGTTTTAAAATATGGGAAAGAGGCTAATTACTAGGTGTGCTTTTATAAATGTCTTCCTTTTTTGTTCTGCAGTTGCAGATATAGCCTGCTAGAAACAAGCTGATTAATCTCAATTGTACAAGGTTCCCAAAGATTAATATTCTCTTTGTGATTCGTGCTGTTTACAATATCACTTAAATATTAAAACATATTACTTAGAAATATATAAGGTAAATTTTTCAGAGTAGATTAGTCCAATCCATTTATATACAGTCTAGAAGAACCATCTATTTCAACTTAATTCCTGCATAGTTATTACTTATGAAATATTCCTTAGTATTAGGCTACATCTTGAAGACCTCGGTTCATACTCAGCACTTTTCCAGCAAAACCATGAAGTCAGTGGGAGTTCTGCCAGTGTAGGGCTATGAGTGCAGGATTGATTTTGCAAGTTCAATTGAATGGCAGTAAAGACTCGCTCAATCGAACCTGGAAGTCAACTCTGTAAATCCACCCCGGCAAGTAGCGTAGAAGTAGAAGGAAGTCTTATCTATCAAGGATCCAATCCCTCTTCTGTGTTCTCGGTCTGTTGATCAATGAGGACAAGTCAATAGTCTCTTCAGTTGAGAGAACAGAATTTATAGGGGCAACCCTGGATTCTATAGTACCCAGGACATTCCTACCTGAAGCCAGATTCCAGAAAATAAAAATATTTAACATAGATCTCAAAGCACATCCTTGTACAACACTAAGAAATTGCCTCAGACTACTGGGGCACACATATGGTTAATCATGCCAGACTTTATCTCAGAAAATTGCAGGACTGGCTCATCACCCATTGGATGTGCTGATTTGAGTGCCTGCAGGAATACTAGCCTCCTTGGATTGGGTGGTTCAGAATCCATTATCGTGTGTCTGGTTAATGGTCAATATAGCATTTTGCCTGGTAAGGGGAAATCAGTAGTATTTTAAAATACAGTTGTACTCTGTAAAGTAAGTGTGTACAAATGTCATAGTGGGATTCCATGTTTACTTTCTCTATGGTTTCTGTCACAAACATGCTTAGTTTATAAGAAAGAAGGGGTTTTGTTTTGTTTTGTGTTTTTTAAAATTTCCAATCCTGCAAATTTAACTTGAGCTTTGAGAGTCCAGCTAGATTCTTTCAGATGTATCATCATTGTGAATAATATGACACCTGTGTAATCCCACTGAGTTCAAATGATTTGCACAGATGTAACCAATTGGAATTTAGTAAACAATTCTGTTCATGTACAAGATGGAAAAGAACTGAGTGTATTCAGTCTCAACAGTATAGCTGCTTCAGGGACCACAGATATAAAAAGGGGACAAATATATTTTTGTCACTAATTTAAGCAAACATGACTGATTATGCGTGTGGGGGAAAACTTTTGAGTAAGAAGGTGTCATTGTTGCATAGCCATTCTTCAGAAAACTGCATTTTCTGGTCCAAAATCTTTTGAATCACATGGGATAAGTGAGGTCAGAGTCTATCCCTAGTGGTTTACAAGATATAGGATTTTAAATCACATCATTCTGATTATCAGATGCCTTTTCCTTCCATTTCAACTCTAACCTGATTTAACTGTAAGCAGCAAAACCTGTGCTGCATACGATCAGAATGTATGTAATATCCATTTTCAAATGATAAAGAACATTAATCTCTGAATGAAGGAGGCTGTGAAAATGGTGAGGTGGGGAAGAAAAACAAGGCAGTAATTAGGATAACTTTAAAGCATGGCTGTCAGCTGATTTGTTCTATTACTTCTCAATAGTATATCACCCAAATTAAAAGACAATATTTAGTCCTTGGCTGTAATTGATTGTATCCCAAATTTAAGAACCTTTTAAAAAAAGAGATATATAATTCACAAGTCTCTATATTTTGTTAACTCATTTTATCCTTTACTGCATATAATATGTTGATAGGGTATGGTATGCATTACTGTCGTGCTGACCCTTTATTACTAAACCAGTCAACTTAACATTTATTCAGAGGTTATACTAAGGTGTCTAACGCCATAGTATCTGAGCACCTTAGAAGTATCAATGTATCTATCTGTAGAACACTCCTGTAAGGGACTAATTATTATCCCCATTTTACACATGAAAAACTGAATCACAAAGAGGTTTAATGACTTGCCAAAGGGCATACAGTGAGCTAACAGCAGAACTGCACATAAACCTGTGGCCTTCCTGAACTCCCAGACTAGTGTCTGATCCTCTGGACCATACTGTTTCCTTGGGCATGCAGTGATACAAACCAAGTTTTCAAATAGACGTTCTAAATTCTTAAAATGCTTTTATTTCTTCAACTAATGTTTATAAAAACAAACATACAATTATTATAGTTATTGCACCATACTCTAGGCAGTGCTAATCCTGCTACACAAATATAATTACAATATTGCATATTAAGAAGTGATATAATCTGAGGAGATAGAGAATAATCTCATTTTTTCCAGAATAATTTGATTATAAACATGAACAGATATGAACCTCTTCATATATACAATATATGTTTCAGTGTGTTTACAGCACCTGTTAATATGTTACATTTTATATAAAGGAGAGTTTAAGCTTTTTTTAATATACCACAGATTTGTTACCATCCAGCAATATTCTGAGAAAGAGTTTAAATTGGATCCTTGAACATGAGAAGTTAGTCCCAGACTCTTCAAGAGATCTATTTAATGGAGAGCAGACGGCTAGATGCTTAATTCATCTTCAGATTGCTCATGTAAGCCTTTTGCCTACATAGTTATGGGTGACTCACCATCTCTGCATTAAATAGAATTTTTAAAGTGCAATATTTCAGTGGCACAGGGCTGTAGAAAATGAAGCACCAAGTTAATTGAAACATAAACTTTGTCTCACTCTTCCTCAGCCACAAGTGCTATCTCTTTAGGTTTTAAGCTGTTTGAAATAGAATATGTTGTGGAAGTTTTCTTTCCATTTGAAGGTCACTGAAAAAAATTTTTTTGCTAGTGCTCGAAGCCAAATTTAAGGGGGTTCTGGGACTTAAGGTTTATGGGCCTGATCCAAAGCCCACTGTAGTCAATGAAAGTCTTTCCAGTGACTAGGCAAAATTGCCAAGGTAGTTTGGAATTAGTGCACTGAGGAAAAACAGTTTTTTAAGAATCCAGTATAAATTTAAAATCTGACTCTGTACTCCTTAGTGTTAGAAATTTTTCTGCAAAACAGTTTTTCATGAGAAAATGCCAATTTGTCAAACCCAAAATTTTTCCCACAAAAGGGGCCTTTTTAAACAAATATTTCTTTGGGAAGATTATTGGAATTTATGCTTAAAACCAGAGTGAAGAACCAGATGGTTTGGGAACTAGAGATGACTTTATAGTCCAAGGATTAGAGCATGCACCTACAATGTAAGAGAACTATGTTCAAGTCCCTCATTCAATCAATATGTAATTATTTATACAAAGTAGAACAGCGCCAATTAGAGTAACTGAAAGACCCAACTAGACTAGCCAGTAGCCTGATGGTGAGGGTGTTTGGCTGAGACTGACTCGGAGAGAGCAGGGATTTGGAGATGGCTCTCTCCTGCATCCCAGTTGAGTGTCCTGAACACCAGCTAATTGGCTGTTCTAGGGCTCATTCTCTAATTTTCCATGAAATATTTTGAAAGGTTTTGGTTTTGTCCTGATGTAGAATGGGAAATTTTTCAAAATAGCCAAATTTCTCATGGAAGGGGTAAACCATTTTCTGCCCGGCTCTTCTACTGACTTGGGCAAAATCCCTATATACATCTCACAGGATCGTGGTGTTGATTTTCTTAAGTAGCTTCCCTTACATTGGGTATGTCTACACTGCGGAGTGAAGTCGATTTATTTTAATTCGACTTTCACCCGCCGAATTTTAGAAGTTGCAGGAGCATGATCACACCACGCTCATTGCGTCACTAACAGCATTTGGGTCGACAATCAAAGCAGTGCACCGTGGGTAGCTATCCCACAGTGCAACTAGATGCAGAGGCTTTTGGGAAGGTTGCCATCCTCCCATGATGCAACGTGCTCCCTCCCATTCCCTTCTTGTCCCAAACAAATGGACAAATGCTTTTTTGCACTGTTTTTCTAAACCCTTCAGTCTGTGCCATGCACACGCCATTGCTGGAGACGCATGGAGCCTGCTCACCTCTACACTATCATTGTGAGCATCACAAACATCTCACGACTTATCCTGCAGTACTTTCAAGGCCGAGACAGGATTCGCAGTGCGGAAAATTCCAATGTTACTGAGGCCGCCCTGCTACAAGCCATAGAACAAAACAATTACCGTTTGCTGCAGGCTGTCACACGCCATCTTCAGTTGGTGGAGTGCCGGTTCTGGTTCCGGGAAACAAGAACTGACTGGTGGGACTGTATCGTTATGAAGGTATGGGATGATGATCAGTGGCTGCAGAACTTTGTATGCGAAAAGCCACGTTCTTTGAACTTTGCACAGAGCTGTCCCCAGCCCTGAAGCTCATGAATACTTGCTTGAGACCTGCTCTGACAGTGGAGAAGCAAGTGGCCATTGCTCTGTGGATGCTAACAACCCCAGACTGCTACCGATGAGTTGGGAATCAATTCAGAGTAGGTAAATCCATCGTGGAAGCTGCTGTGATGCAAGTATGCTGGGCCATTAATAGACTTTTGCTAAGAAGGGTAGTGACTTTGGGAAACGTGCAGGACATGGTGAACAGGTTTGCCACAATGGGATTCCCAAACTGGGGGGGGCGGGACAATAGTTGGTGCATGTATCCCTATCTTAGCACTGGACCACCTTGCAACAGAGTACATAAACCAGAAGGGATACTTCTCAATGGTGTTGCAGACCCTTGTGGATCACAGGGGACATTTCACTGACATCAATATGGGGTGGTCTGGAAAGGTGCATGATGCACGCATCTTTAGGAACTCAAGCCTGTTCAAAAAGATGCAGGTGGGCACTTTCTTCCCTGACCAAAAAATAAATATTGGCGATGTTGAAATGCCAATAGTGATCCTGGGGGATCCTGCCTACCCCTTGCTCTCCTGGCTAAATGAAGCCATTCGCCAGACACCTGGACAGAGAGAAGGTGCATTTCAATAATAGGCTCAGTAAGGCATTGGTGAGGCCGCATTTAGAATATTGTGTCCAGTTTTGGGCCCCCCAATACAAAAAGGATGTGGACAAGTTGGAGAGAGTCCAGCGGAGGGCAACAAAAATGATTAGGGGGCTGGAGCACAGGACTTATGAGAGGCTGAGGGAACTGGGCTTGTTTAGTCTGCAAAAGAGAAGAGTGAGGGGGGATTTGATAGCGGCCTTTAACTACCTGAAAGGGGGTTCTAGGGAGGATGGGGCTAGGCTGTTCTCGGTGGTGGCAGATGACAGAACAAGGAGCAACGGTCTCAAGTTGCAGGGAGGGAGGTCTAGGTTGGACATTAGGAAAAAGTTTTTTACTAGGAGGGTGGTGAAGCACTGGAATGGGTTACCTAGGGAGGTGGTGGAATCTCCATCCTTAGAGGTTTTTAAGCTGCGGCTTGACAAAGCCCTGGTTGGGATGATATAGCAGAGAGTCCTGCTTTGAGCAGGGGGTTGGACTAGATGACCTCCTGAGGTCCCTTCCAACTCTAATATTCTATGATTCTATGATTCTATGATTCTAAGTGCAGAATGGTGGTGGAATGTGCATTTGGCCACTTAAAGGCAAGATGGCATTGCTTGCTCACTAGGTTAGATCTCAGTGAACGCAACATCCCAACTGTATTTTTGCCTGCTGTGTGCTCCATAATGTTTGTGAAACAAAGGGGGAAAAGATTCCCCAGGGTTGGGCGTGGAGACTGATAGGATGGCCACTAATTTTGAGCAGCCAGATTCCAGTGCTACGCTAAAAGCCAACCGTGCAGCACTGCGCATCAGGGAAGCATTGAAAACTTGTTTTGGAATGAACCACAGTAATGTATGTCTCTGTCAGTGCTGTGCCTTCCGTTTCCATCCTCCACCCCAGCACCATCAGCTCCCTACCCTTCTTTCCCCACCGACAATCCCCAAGCTCTCCATGAATAAAGAGAAATATTTTTTAAAGCAGTAAAGTTTTATTGGTGATCAGTTACAGGTGAAGGAAAGGAAGATAATTTAACATTCTGATAAGGCTGCTTGGGCAGCCAGTGCAAAGTGTGACTTTGCAAACAGCAAATCACGCACATTCCTAGTTTTTAAAGGGGCCGTTGTCTCTTTCTGCTCGCCTCCACCTGTGTGGAGTGCAGCACATACTGCACCATGCTCAACCTCCTCCTAGAGTGCTTGGGGGTGGGGCTGGGAAACAGCTTGTTAGCTGAGCGTTTTGCAGGGGCTGCAGAGGCACTCTGTCCTGCTGCTGCTCTTCCTGGAGCTCTAACAAACACCTCTCAGCATGTCAGACTGATCCCTTGTAATATGCAACATCTCCTGTTGCATTGCACGCTCCTGCTCTGGTGCTGATTTTCTGTGTTCCATGTTCTTGTTTAGTTTTTTTGAGAAGGACATCCTCCAGACACTCAGCTCTGTGTCAGCAGCCATGGATGCGTTCATTAGTTCGTTGAACGTCATCCCGAGGTTTTTTTTCCACTTCCTAATCTGGGAAAGGCACTCTGCGGGGAGTGGAAGATGAGGTGAAGGCCGAGATGTCCACTGTAAGGCAAGCAAAGCACAAAGTTGCCATTGTTAGCTGACTCCATGGAATAGAAGAAATGTTACAATGTAAAAAAAACTCCCTTACATATTCACAAGGCAAAGCCGGACCCCCATACTAATCTGTACCTATCACACAGGTCAGAGTGCCATTCCAGACATGGTAAGTAAGGGGCTCTTGCATCCATTACAGGGAAGTCTGTATAGCTCTAATTTCCCCCAATCCACACATAATCAAGGAGAAGGATCATTGGGCTCCCCTTTACTATCCCAAAGACGGGTTTGGGAGGAGTTGATCAAAAGGGAATGGAGGAGGATATGGGTGAAGTGTCACTAGAGGAAAAAAAAAAAGGAGCACCAGTTCCTGGACTCATAACACCCATGCTAACAATATCATGGCTAGCAATTGTCTGTGTAGGGGCCCAGGGACACCATCCACGATAGGGGAATAACACGTAGTGACTATGTTGGTTGGGTACTGTAAACTTGCGCCATCTTCACTTGCACCATGTGTGATATCAGTCTCCTGAGGGTAAAGCAGGCAGAAAGGGAAGATTTCCTGCAAGCATCGGGGTACAGGCCTGGCCGCTATGCTGTGTTCCACAATGATGCCTGCTCATTTAATAGCAGAGTGGCAGGGAAAAGTGTCCTACCATGGCAGAAGAAATAAGGCTGCCCTCCCCAGCCTCTTCTGCAGAGGATTTCAGAGTACATGAAAGTGTCTTGGAGATATCCACAGAGGATTCTTGGGGCATCCTTGTGCACATAATCCTCTGCTGAAATTTACCAACCCCCAGGAAGCCCATCCTCACAGAAACACAAACTCCTTTTCCCCCCAAAATAAGAAGCTGGATTGGGGACATGACCACAGAAATGCAATTTGCTATACACACCAGATGTGCCATCTCTGGCATCTCGGTCTGTAACGCTGTCCTGTTCCCGGCTGTACTGCTCTGGGGTAACGAACAGGTCCTAGCTCTCTGGGAGAATGGATATCCTGCTCTCCTGCCCTCTGTTCTCCTCATCCACATAGTTCTCCTCATTCATCCTAGACTGGGATTCTTTGGAGGTATCAATGCTGTGCGATGGCACAGTTGTGGGGTCACCACTGAGAATCACATGCAGCTCCTCATAAAAGCAGCACATCTTCAGTGATGAGCCAGAATGACTGTTTGCCTCCCTAGTTTTCTGATACGGCTGCCTCAGCTCTTTGATTTTAATGCGGCACTGCTGCGCATCCCTGTTGTGGCCCTTCTCCACCATACCACATGATATCTTCTCGTAGATATCTAAATTTCTTTTGCTGACTCAGAGCTGAGCCAGAACAGACTCTTCCCCCCAGAGGCTGATGAGATCCAAGACCTCAGGTTGACTTCAGGCTGGAGCGGGTTTGGGGTGCGCAGTCGCCATGACCAGTTCAGCTACAAAGCTCTCTCCCACGCTGATCAAACAGGAAATGCGAATTCAAAGTTTCCAGGGGCTTGAGGGGAGGAGCTATTTCCTGTTTACATGGCCACTGCACAGCAGAGTGCGAATGTCCAGAGTGGCGGTCACAACAGAGCATTATGGGATATTTCTTGGAGGCCAATTACGTTGATTTGTGTTGCCCTCTGCCTACACTGACACTCATTCAACCCATAGAATTTGACTTCAGCACTACGCCACTTACAGAGGTGGTTTTATTAAGTCGAATTTTACCGCAATTTAGGTCGGCGGAACTGAGATGCCAGCGGAAACGCAGACTTTAGATGGTCGATGTAAGCTGCGTTACATTGGCCACCATTTGTCAGTGCAGATCAGGCCATTGTGAGGCACTGAAAGGAAGATGTCAGTCATTGGTTTGGGTTAATTTTATCACTTCCCCAAGTTACTGTAGTTGCTAGCCAGCATCTCTCAATCAGATTCACTTATCCCCCACAGAAAATAATCAGGGAAGAGCTTCCAGCCAGATCCAATAGTACAGAAAGTATTCAAAGGAAGAACTCTCTCAATAAATCTCATAAATAATACAACTGCAAACTTTCAGAGAATTGTCAAAGGAACCCCTTCATTGTTCTCTGTCTCTTCCTCTTCATGTATATATTGTATAAGTACTGCATTGAATCCGTGATTTAAATAATAATTTTTCCAGGATGATACAGTGTTTGCAGCAGAGTAGTAGGCACAATCACAAGAACATCTGCTCAGGAGTGATTAGTGGCACCTCTTAATTTTTGTACACATAGATGAAATAGATAAAAACAAAAACAAAAAGCACCCTGTTTTTGTTCTGTGGTACTGGAGATAAGACAGTGTAAACTACTGAAAGATGTGGTCCTGTCTTGTTATCAAGCCAAGGGGATAATGTAAGAAAAACATGCAGAGAACTTTGAACATGAATAGAAAAAGGGGATATTTTTTCAAGGAGTAGGAGGGGGAGGGAAATATGTGAGGAAAAAAGGCACTCATGGTATATATTAATAGAAAGACTATTGATTGTAGCTAATGCACTGAGGAAATTATTCAAGAACAATTAATTCTAATGTAAAGATTAGCTGTGTATTGTTGCCAGGATCTTTCAGACCTTAGGTTATCTACCACATAAGAGACAGTCATGTAACTTAAAGTTGACTGTGAGCAGATTCAACTTGCACAGCTGACTGACTTTCCAGATAATTATTAGCACTATCCATAGATAAATTGGCATTTATTATTTATTTGGCTGGATTGTCCATCCTTCCCCCCCTGTATGTGTATCAGGAAGGTGGCCACTTTGGCAATAATAAATATGTGCTTAGTAATATCGATTTTCCTACATGTTATAAGGCATAGTAAGGTACTGGAGTTTTTTCTTTTAGCATAGGCAAATTATTGATTCTCAGTACAAATATTCTTTCAGAATCCTTCAGAGCACTCAGTTTCTCAAAACTTAAACCATTTCCAAAAATAATTCATCTTACATCACAGCATAACTTTGTTAAGTTAAACAGTTTTCACAATTATGTTGGACAGTGTCCTGGTTCAGATGTGTGTTGTAATACAGGCAACCAACTTAGGGCCTGATTCTGCAAACACTTACTACAGGGCATAGTGCTTATTACCAGGAGTGGTCTTCAATGGGACTATTTGTAAATACTATTTGCAGTGCACTTTGTGATGTGTACTAAATGTTTGAAGTATTGGGTGTAGGATTCCCAGAGCATACACTGACCTGCATTCCAATACAAGTTTGGCCCTTCATATTCTTTGGCCAGCCCCTGATCTATCCATACATCAGAGGTTACTAGGTTGCAGTAAAGGACCATTTCCTGAGTCCTACACCATCTAGAGGCCTCCTTCAGTCAGGAGAACTCCTGGCTGAAGGGATCTGTCTGTGTTTCAACCCATTTATGCCAACAGACCAGGGCACAGAATCAGGCCCCCATTTTCTGGAAGTACTGAAAGCTGAGGCTAGAATCCATTAGCTGAAGTATTTCACTAGGAAAACAAAAAGAAAAAAGTGCCACTTTCCTTATGTCCCTCCTAGCAAACGTTTAGTGTGTTCTTCCCTTGTGCAGGAACTCCCACTGATATCAGTTAGGTATTGTCAACTCCAGTTTTGTCAATGAAAGCCCCACAAAGGGATGCATTTAGATTACACTGGTCTCAGATCTATCAAATTTCATGATACCATAGAGTACCCTGAATCTGCAGTGTAGTTCCTTTCCTTAAGATCCTGAGTTGTCAGCAGATGTGTGCAGTGCCATCTCCTGCTCCCTTGATCCTGCAATATTAAAGATAAAGATTGGAGTTTTTCCACTGACTTGAATGTGAGCTGTATAAAGCCTAACTCGCTGCTGTTTCTATGCCATTTTCCAAAATCTCACCTGAATCCATCCCTAGTTCACACAGAATGAGGGAAAAGTGTATCTATAAATGCAGAAATGATTGAAATGTGTAATGCAACAAATGATCTGCATTACAATATATAATCCACTGGAACAGATATTCTGAAATAGGAGAGACATTCCTCAAAGTGGATTCAGTTGCCAAAGTTTATGAAGTACAGTCTTATAAATTAGAAGGCTCAGTCAATTTCATGGAGTGTAAAAATGACTTATTAAAATTAGAGGACTTATGGTCAGGATTGCCCTGATATTTTTTCTTTTTTGATTTACAGCTGATCAGGAGACCTGTGAAATATTTAAAATTAATTGAGAATCATATAATGAAATTGTTTCCTATAAATTACATCATTATTTCAGGGATAGTATTTGAGTACAATCAGATGGTCATTAACACAGTGTGATGTAATTTTCTATCAAATATATCTGTTATAGCATAACATATTTAATAGAAGACTATAGTTATGAACTATATTCATACTAAAACATGCCTGTTTTTGTGCCATTTTCTTGAAATGTCAGAAGATAGTTTATATTTGTTTCTTTCTATCATATATATATATATATATATAAGAATCCACATTAATAATTAGGATTGAAAAAACTGTGTGGCTAAAAACATATTGAGAGAATGTATTCTAAGACTAGCTCCTTAATGTAGCAGAAGATAGTGAGAGATTTTTCAGGGAAAATCAGCATGTCAGAATCAATAACTGTGATTATCCTGTGTTAACTATGTTTAATGTTCATGGGCCGTGTTCTTTAGACTGGATTACTGAGGCAACCATGTGAGTATCTGCTGCGAGAAGATAAAGAGCACCAGTTGAGTGGAGATGGCGGTTTTTCTAAGTAATCTACTTCCTTGACTGCATCCTGTAAAAAGCTAAATTCCTCTGGTAAAATTTCTTTTCACAATGAATGAATCAAATGGAAATACAGCATGAAAAATGAGAATAGGCTCCTGAGGTGCTCCAAAAAAAAAAAAAGTTCATCCTATTAGCAGTACAGGCACATGAATTCACAAGGCTAGGTACCAACATTTGAAGCTGTACAAATCTTTAATGTATCCTCTTTGATTTATAATACCCTGTTCATATCTTAAACCTTCCATCACATTCAAAATAAAGGTAGAGAGGCTATTTCCTATTGTTTTATTATGATTATGACAACAGTTTAGAAAACAACGCTTTGCTTTAGTCTTCCTTTGCTATCCGTGGTGTTTTAAGCCTGGATTAGTGCCAATGTTCTATCATTCTGGGTATACTGCAGCAGGTTTCAATCTCAACACAAAGATATAGCAAATGTTACCTTACCTATGCTAATTAAAATGCCTATTATTCTCCGTAGTCTGTGTGCGACAGAGCTCAAGGAATGTATTGTATATTGTTTCAGGCATTTTTTTCTCTATCAAAGCTACAAAACTAACCCCTACATGAAACAGAATGCTCAAATCACAGCATGCTTCTTTATTTTCCAATGATTTCAAAACCTTTTGTTGTAGTTTATCATTTTAAAAACAAACATTTTTTCCACACGTCTCTTTTATTATCTTGCATAATATTTTATTGTCCCTTTTTAAATATTGTGGATGAGTAATATTGAAGGGAGTGTATCTGGTGTGTGACTTTCTGTAGACTGAGAATCCAGATTCAACTTGAGACTAAAGAATATATGCAATACAGTGGGAACCCTCTTATAGTAAAGTGTTCTCTTCCACTACTCCATCTCCTTCTACCCCCTCATCCCCCAGACTTCACTATAGGTAGGGGAAGGTGTATTTAGCTAAGATTCCCTCCATTTTATCGCAGCAGTGGTGCTAGGGCTTCTCTCCATCTTCTGCTGATGCAGGGGCTTCTAGCAATTGTGAAAGGTACTTGAGATACTATCTAAAGATAATTCCACTCTGTTATGACAAAATAACAAACATAAATATATGAAACATAAACAAGATATATGGATTATCCTGAATCAAAGCTTAAATAAAGAATACAATGATTAGGTTACATTTATTTAAAAGATAAAGGGAGAAATTCTTCTTCCCCCTAAAGCCCCTGTTACTGTTGTGGCATACAGAAGTGCTTTAACTGGCTGGAGAAGAATTTCGCCAGGGCTGGCACTGCATAGAAGATATATAGGCTGTCCTATGTAGGCTCTTTCATAAACCCCTGGGGCAAGAGAACATGTGAGGAGTAGAGCTGGGACACAATTGACTTGTGTTGTGGGCAGGAGGCAAATCCCCATAGTATACACAACTGTGGGGATTCTTGACTGCTTTAGGCTGTGGAACAGTTCACAAACAGCCCAGAAAGAAAGATGATCCATACATTAGAGCAACTCCCATTTGGCTGCCCTACTTTGCACTGAAAGCTTCAGTGGTCCCTGGAGCTGTTCAGAATCACACAGGCACAAAAGTGATTTAAAGCACCCTCTCTCCCATGAGGTGCAACCCAGAATCTCAGTCTAGATCTTCAGATACATGTTTTCTTACACTCATTATATATGAAGTTATTGAAAATTAGCAGAAAATTTTGAAAAAATATTGTCATTGTGAGCTACTCAGACAGCATTTCCTAGAATAGTGTAACATCATCCAAAACCAACTGAGGAGCAATTGTTCTATTGTCATTTTTGAGCATCCCTTGACAGTAACAATCTCCACGCTTTTGCAAAGAAAATCTGAGTGCTCCTTGTTCAATGTTCAGTGTCAGTTTTGTATTATGAGAGAGATTTGAAAGATCATTTAAAATGGGAAATTGTGAAGCAAATCAGTTGGATCTTCAACGTGCATCTGCAGTCAGCTCTTTATTCAAAACTTACGTTTGGTATCCTTTGAACAAGCTTTAGGATTATGCAGCTGAAGTGAACATTTCCAACATTTTGGTGTGTACCTGTCAGGGGTCAGAGTTCTCAAACCCCAGACTTGGAGGTCACCACGTAATGCTCAGGCCATGACTGCCACCCAGCAGCTCACCTGAGTAACTAGGGGAGGGTCCAGGGAATGGCTAGTTCACAGCGAATGCCCGCCTCCAAAGCTCCTGACTGGTGGAAACATCAGCCCCCTGATTGGTTAAGGAGTACTATATAAAACAGGAAATAACAACAGGAAGTTTTCTGAGCAACTAGAGAAATTCTTGACTAGCTGGGACTATAGAGTTCTTACATGCACAGATCACAACAAAGTATCAAATGCCATGGAAGTGCCACTAGGAGATCTCTCTAGACGATGGAAATTCCATTTCACAGCAACTTTTGAGGTTTCTAAATTGCTTTTGTTCTGTATTGGAACCTTTCCGTTTGCTGGGGATGCAATGGAGGAATCCATTCAGGATAGGCATTATCTGCTGTATTTTAAATCCGATACCAGGCAACTTTTACCCACTGCTTTAAGTGTCAGGATCAGAGTGAGACCGCCTAGGACATGCAGGTCTCTCAGTCTTGCCTACCCAGTTTCATGTTATGTCACAAGTTTTCACTTCTGCATAATCCTTATAATCTAGTGATGCCAAAATATCACTCTTCTTTAGGCAACACACACGTCCTTTTTATTTACACTGTCAAGGAGAACTGATTTTCTTTCCTCTTCCTCTTTTCTGCGAATTAAAATAAAAGATGAAAAATGGTGTCTTAGTTTTGAGAACATTTTTTAACTTTTGTTTGGGCAAAATAAATGTATATGTATTTATACAATCTCTCTCAAAGTCCTGCTTTTATGTGGAGGGTTAGGTAGCAGGCAGGATAAGTTAGCTGGTTACCTTTAGTTAGTTTAGCTGTATATGCAGGTACCTCCATAGGTTGGTTATTTATATGCCTACTATCTCTACTATAAAAAGGCTTTGTAATACCTCAATAATAAATGCATTCATAGCCACATCTTCTGTAATCACTACAGTTCCTGAGCTGCTATTTGGCGCTCATTAGCTGAAACTCCCATTCACCTATAATTTATGAGAAACATACAATTATGTGTTATCAGTACTTCAAGTGATTACTACACTGTATGTTTTTGAGATAATGGCATGCAACACTCCATGATGAATTATACCTCTATGGGTAGCTTCAGTTCTGCCATTAACTCTATTATTTTCCTAAAAATCAACCTAGACAGAGTTGTGTTACAAAGTTAGTAGTACCTGCTTGAAGTAAGAACACGTCATGTTGATCCAGTAAAGGAAGGGCTAGGCACGCCATTACATAATATTATGCATATTACATATATCCAGAATTTGTGTATATGCATGTGTGTATGAAACAGAAAGATCCTTTATAAGGACTCAGAAATCATAAATGACATTTCTTTACTTTAATAGGCCTGGTTAAACTGGAGTAGTACAATGATGAATCAGGCCTACCATTTGTTTCCTTTTTTTTGATTGTGTGGCTTCAGTACTTATATAACCAAAGGACAAAGAACATTGTCTCAAGCCAGGCATGGTTTAAGCAGGAACTGTACAGACTTCTTCTCATAGTTCTGCCAGTGCTCTACAGTATTAATCTGTAAGACACCCAGCCATTTCTGACCTTGTCTCTTTCTGAAGAGAGACTGCAAATTTTACTCTATATCATGGGATTGTGAGTAAGTCAAAATTATTGTATTTTATTTATTTGCGTTACCACAGCACCTAGGAGCTATACTTATGGATTATGACCCCAGTGTGCTAGATGCAGTACCAACAGAACAGAAAAGATGGTCCCTCCTCTAAGGAGTTTACAATCTAAGTATAAGAGACAGCAGATGAACAGAGACATAGGGGGAGAGGACAAGGAGTCAGCATGATAGGCAGTGGCCTCAGTACACCAGCAGCCTAACCATTGTCAAGTTTTGTGTAGGCATCACAACAAAGTAGAGTTTTGAGGAGGGAATGGATAACAAGGTAGATTTGTGCACCTCCCAAGCATTAGAGATAGCATGACAGAAAGCATGCAGGTGCTTGCTTGAAAATGTAACAAGTGGGCAATAGATATTGGCATTGTGGGCCAACTGGAGGCAGGAGTTGGTACTCCAGTGGTCAATAGTAGGGTGTGAAGGGTCTTGAAAGTGAAGACAAGTAGCTTCTATTTGATGTGATGGAGAAGAAGGAGCCCAGCTGACAGATGGAAAGTGAAGGAAAGTATGATCAAAGTGACGGACTAGGAAGAAGGATCTTTGCAGCAGCATTCTGAATGGATATGAGTGGAGCAAAATTATATTTGTCAAGGCCAGACAGAGGGAAGTTGCCGTAATTGATATGTAAAATGATGGCAGGCTGGACAAGAGTTTTAGTTGTGTGGGTGGATAAGGAAGGCTGTATCTTAGAGATATTATGACAAGAATTGGCAAGGTTTAGATACATCCTGAATATGAGGACCTAGAGAGAGGAAAAGTTGAAGATGACTCCCAGGTTATAGGCCTGAGTGGCAAACAGGATGGTGGTGTTGTCCATAGTGATTGAGAAGGAGGTAGATGGAGGATTGGGGGAGGGAGATTAGGAGCTCTGTCTTAGTTATGTTTAGCTTGAACAGACAGGATCAGAGCTTAAATCAGCCACGTCGAATCACAAAAGGTAGAGTAAAAAGAAGAGCTAATTTTATTAAACCACGCTTTTTTCAGATTTCTCATATGCCATAGGTTTTTAAGGCTCATGTTATAATGTATGCACTTGAGATAATTATATTAGTGACATCAATGGGAACCTCCAGTTTTCTGTTGCAAAATTTTTTCTTTCTGCTGTTGCAGAAAACTTTAGGGTCCCAATCCTTCAATCCTTAGTCAGAAGCAAAATTCCAGTGAAGTCCTTGCAGTTTTCCCTCGAAAAGGGCTGTTACTTACAGGATTAGGTCCCTAAGTGTGATGCTAATCAGCAAGGACTGAATACTCTCATCACAGGCCCTAGTCCTACAATTGCTTCATGTGTGGAACCTCCAGTGTAGGTAGTGCAAAGAATCTCGAAAAGCCCTGATTCTAGCTCTAACACCTTTCCACCCCTGGGCTGCTTCAGGGACTGGAGCTATACTCTTGTTTGTGAATTCTGTGCTTTCACTCTGAGTTATTTATAGGCTTATCACCTCAGTATGAGACTGATCCTGTGAGCCTCTCGGGAGGTGATGAACATCCTCGCCTCCCACTGACAGCAACTGAGAGATGGGGACACGGTACTGTGGAGAATCAGGCTCATCGTGAGCATGTGTGCTTGTCCCAGTTTAACTTGGACTTAAGGAGACTTTGTGTCTCTTTGTCATGCATATTTGATGATGATATTTTCTGTTTGAATGCAAGCCATCCTATGTAGTTGAAACTTCAGTGTCATGGTTAATTCAATATCAGTGGCATGGGTACCTGTCTCTAGTAACAGAGCTGGATTCAGAGAGATACAATGTGTCTTATAGAAACATTATCAATACAGTTTATCATGGAGGGCGAAGAATGTCTTGTTTTTCAGTAAAATACAAAGTTTGACAATAATGTGAACATTTGACTCAGAAGGGGAAATCGTTGTTGCTTTTTCTCTATTATTTTATGTAACATAACATGTTTTTTGAAAAACAATAACACTAAAGCCGATGTGCACCAACAGACCAGGCCCTTTGTCCAAAGCCATATAGGTAGAACCTAACCGGGCTGTACAAGAATGAGAGGAGTTAGATAACAGAATACATGCAGCTGAGCCTTGTCATACTGCAAGGTCCAGATGACAGGTATAAAAGGAGAAAATCAAAAAGAGGGTCTCTTAGTTGGGGGGAATAGGTTGACTCAGTCTAGGAGATTATGATGTTCTGTCCATACCCCATAAGCGGAGGAGGACTTGGTTTTGTTTTTGGTCTATTTTCAGTTCCCGTGAGGGAGTGTCTGCTCTTTGACTTCATGTTTAGTCCTCTAAAGAGGCATAAATGCCCAAAAAGAGCTTGAGGAAAAAGTATGCATCAGACAAGTGAGTAGGGTGTATTTGGAATACCCTAGTTCTATGTCAGGTCAGCCCTGTGATACTGTTCTGGGAGTTCGACACAAATCACAGCTGCGAGTATTTGATTCTTTCTTCTATGTCCAAAAACTGTGGCCGCTCCTTGCTCACAAATGATTTTATTGTGCAATTTATATTTCAGCCAAGAGATGTATTTATATCTGCATACAGTTCAGTCAGATTTTTGTTTTTCTTTTAGATTAAACCCTTTTAGATCATTCCTACTCTCTGAGTTCCAAGATAATATCAAACATTCATGTGACTATTTTTAAATGAAACCCTGAAATACAAGTCAGTCTCACCAATAGAATAAGCTTGGAATAAAATGGTCTGTATTCCTTCCTTCCTTCCTTTTTTTTTTTTTTTTTTTTTTTTTTTTAAACTGTAAGAGTTAAAAGTCCAGTATGGGTGTCCCATGGCCATCATAATGCATTCATTACCAAGTTGTGGCATTTATTTGAATTTTGCAAGTATAGTGGCAATCCTACATTCATTATTTTTTATGAGTGCATCTTACTGTAATAATCTTCTGTTCTCAGTCCTCATGTTTTTGTCAGAACTTATTACATCATTGCTGAAATCTTTATTTCATTTTTAGCCTTGAAAATAATAAGGATCATCGTAAATATTCTAAAACTGAAACAAATAGTGCTAATTATTCTTTGATCTCTACCAGTAACCTAGCTAGTTGCTTTCAGACATATATGTATGCACACATATACACCCAGTTTTCATTGTGTGTGTGTGTGTGTGTGTAGGCTTTGACTGAAAGACTTTAACCAATTCATATATATGTGTGTGTCTGTGTGTGTGTATGTATGTGTGTGTATATGTATGTTAAAGGAAATTGGTTAAAACCTTTCAGCCCAAGTTACTGAACATTTCAAATATAACCAACATTTTCAAAGGCCTGCTCTTTCCTCATCCTGTAAGCATGATTAACTGCTTTGCTGTGGTCTCAGAGCTTATGTTGCTTTTTATTTCTTTAATTTGTATTTCAGTGTCATATGGCAGAAAACCAAGGGAAAAATTGTACCATCTGCTTTGGCTGTCATCTGCAGAAATGGTTGACTCTTCTGTTTATACAATACAAACATACTTGCCTTTAAGTTTGTCGTGAAGACTTTATCCTACTGAACAAAAAATATGCAGTTCTTGTTTATACTTTTTATATGATTTTGTTACAATGATCAGGTTTTTTTCATAAATTTTAAAAGCCAGTGTAGGTTAATAAGAATGTAAGATCATAAAAGCTTTGGGAATTAAATAAATAGATGCAAAATGTACCAACCAGTATGTGATATACTTATTTTTGTAGTGATTGCAAATTAAAATTCCCCCTGTTTGGAATGATTTTACTAGTGTGAGAAATATTCCCCAGATATAGAGTAGAGCATATTAGTAGAACCAATAATAACAAACAGGCAGACATTTTTAAAGTGTCTCCACTGCATGATTATTGTTTTTCTATTATGCTTATTTTGTTCACTGTGTGTCTGAAAAATCAATCCATCAACAGCACATGAGAGGGAGTAGGTGGGGGGGGGGAGGGAAAGAGAGAGAGAAGTTTTTTTCATATAAAACTTCTTTGGATAATTCTATTTATTAGAGTTGTGCATGCTTATTCCAGCAGGTGGATTTGGCCAATAAAATGAAGAACCCGTACTTGATATTTGAAAAATATGTGTAATTATTATCCCAGTTCATTGCTAGCTCTTCAGAATGTTGGAGGCTGGAAACCTAGTTAATGAGAACAAATTTTTGTTTGTCTTGGATGATTTAGATATTAAGGTTGAAACCCACACAGATTTAAATCAGATAACATTGACTATAGGACAAATTATATTAGTAAGCTTGCAAAGGTATAAAAATAAAATCTCTTGCCATTTACATTTTATTGTCCATTTTTTTGTTAGGCTCCTGATGTGTCTAAATTGTTCTGAGGCAGTGCAAGAAAATTGGATAAGACCTTTAGTGTAATGCTATTTGTTTAAGTACAGGTGTTGCAAACTACTATATACAGTATATACGCTAACTTTTGAAACTCTGGTTTCCAAGTAGCAATCCAAACTGAAAACAGACAAGAAAAATGCTGAGGCGTCCTTTTGTTCAGCCACTTCCCTATGGAAATCTTAGTTCACTAGAGTACTCTCAGAAAAAAAATTGAAAAAATCTAATTTACTGGAGACTTTTGTACACTTAGGGCCAGATTTTTTAAAGTATTTAAGTGCTAAAGATGCAGATAGACACCTAGTAGGATGATCAAAACTGCCTAGATACCTGACCACCATTGATCTGAAATTAAAATTCCACCTTACACACCTAAATATATTTTAAATATCTGACCTTTAGTTGGAAATACATCTTTTGTGTCCGAGAAGCATGCACCATGAAATTTTTAAGTGGAAGCATTTTAGAAATCTAAAAACAAAAATGAAACTGGCTTCTATTTCTTTTCTTGCAAATGTTTAAATAGGCATTGTAAGGTGAACTACATGGTAGTTGAGGGAATGGATCCATCCTCAAACTTCAGTATACAATGGTTCAGAGTTTCTTCACACCAGTCTCACTACCCCTGTGCTCCATCCACATTTTTCTCAGATAGTTTCAGAGGAGAGGTTGGTGGTGGCCACACAGTGTTGTGGGATATGAATTTACTATAACTGCATTTCTTCATTTCACTTTCTAAGGCCATCTGCTTCTATCCATGCTTTATAATGGAAATAACAATATAAAGGAGACTATAAAATATTTGGTTTTTAACATGTAAATATATTTTTGGGTCATGTTGGTCCCACAATTATATCTTGTAACTTCACTGACTTCTCAGGGTTTACATGAGTGTAGCTGAGCACAGAATGTAGCTGGTTATGTTTAAGTCAACACAAACATTTTGTCACTGATTTGGTATCTTAAAAGTTTTTGAGCTTCTTTTAAAAGTTTGCATTTGAGCCTTAAAAAGTATTCATCTTATATCATGATGCAAGTTGATTATGTTTCATGGAATAAGTAGAGTCATAATTTGAATAAAAAGATAAAAGGAAAAGTCCTATCACATATGTTATGTATTTATTTATTTTATTACTGTGTTTATTTTCCACTAGAAAGTTTTTATTAATAGGTTAATGCATATAAAATAGCAAAACTTAAAAGAGCAGATGTGTAAAAATTCATGGGAGAGTCTTGCTCAGTAACATCAGACTAGGATGAAAAAGATCATAACCTGAATGACACCTGGAAGACATGCTTCTTTTTTTTGTGGTCACAAATCATGATCATGAGAAACATGCTATACAGCCTTAAGCATGATTCATCTAATCACAGTTAAAGGTCAGATTAAAAAGAATCAATGTTTGTGTTCAGTTTTTCCTGTGTATTGTTTCTCTTGATAGAAGAGAAGGCATTTAAGTTAATATTGTAAGAGAGTACAAAGATCCATAATATAGAAGCAGTTTGCAATGAGGATATGTGGATGGAAGTAGAATTATTGTAGTAGGTGGGGTGAATTCCATGAGATTCTGCCACTTCTTTATACCACAGAGCAGGGCTTGGAAAATTCCGTTTGCTACTAGTGAGTAAGAGGCATTCCCTGGTGAAGGAGGCTGAAGTATCAGTTTCTATAGAATTTAAGTTTTAATTTAAAAAAAAAAGGGGGGGGGCGGGGCAGGCCCTTGGGATCACAAAGATTACACTCCAAACGTGACCATAATGTAAAATGATGCAGTGCTGTTTTCTAAGTCTGCAGAAAAAGTTCCACTGTGTGTGTTGAAGCAGCAAGTGAAACTAAGACGACACTTTTCAGTTTCACTGCTGCTATTCAGAACCCTCTGCCTATTTGGTCCACATGAACATGAGGGAATCCCTTTGGGGATTCACAGAGCACTGTTCAGAACTCTTTGAGCACCAGTGACATTGTCAAAAACCTTTCCCTCATCAGGTGCTTGAGAAATCTTGAAGAAGCAGCAGAGAAAGCACTGGAACTTTTGCTTTTAACGTTTCTTGTGTTCCTCTGCCTTCCCATCTTTAGTATCAGCAACTCGCTCGTAGGTGTCTGGCAAATTTGTCAAGCCCAGCTATAGAACATAATAATGTAGTTTGTGCAGCCCTTACACTAAATAAACCATACATAGAATCTCAAAAGTGCAATTAGCAGTTTCTTTTGAAAAATCACTGGATCATCAGATATCCCTGGAAAGTAGCTGTCACTGGGCATATCCGCCCCACAGCGGGATAGCGAGGGTTAAAGACTCATTGCAGGTGAAGAAACCACACACCCCCACCTTTGTTGGGCATGCTCAGCTGGGAAGGGAGATATAGAAGGCAGCGACTCAGTTCGGTCGGGGCAGACTGCTGACCAGGGAGGAAGCATGCCGCCAGCTCTCTCCAGGTGACTGCTGCCAATGCCGAGGGCAGAGCCAAACTCCACCAAGTCCCAGTCCAAGCCCAGGCTGCCAGGCAAACCCCAAAGAGGGAGCAAGCCAGCGGGGGCCATATGGACAGGGGACCCCGCAGACCCTGAAGGATCGTGGAGCATCACCAATGACATCAGGGTAGGAAGGAGTTCAGGGGGCCCGAGGGATGTAAAAGGGGGAGCAGCAGAGTCACCGTCAACATGTTTTGGATGGAGCCCTGCTGACTCGGTGGCCAACAGCCCCGACACCGGCAGGGCCCTGGGCTAGGGCTCAGAGGAGTAGGGGACCTAAGCCCCCCATCCTGGGTGCCGCACCTCCGCAGGTGTCACCCCACTATCCCAATGGGTCGTTAGGCCACACTACCTTGATGAAGGGGGCTGCTTCACTGACTCTCGATGCTGCCCCGATGAAGAGGCTGCGCTATTGACTTGGGCCGTTAGGCCACTCTACCCGGAAGAAAGGGCAGCCCCCGGCAACTTGGACTGCCCTGCCGCCATTCTGGAAGAGAACCTAACAGAGTAGGCGTAAACCCATGGCCTTTTCTCCACCTTCCCCACATACGTGAACTGACGCCCGTGACGGGACGTATCAACCCTGCGACAGTGGCCTTGATTTCTCCCAAAACATTTGCACTTCTCTAGTTCAAATCTGTTGCTTCATGAAGGAATATAAATATTGCTAACCATCCCAAAAGTAGAAACTAGTAAGTTTGGAAGCAAACTTTTAAATGGAGGTAATTATGAATAAGTATTTTGCTACTAGGTTAAATGAGTTATTTGAATGAAAACACAGGGTAAGAAATATCTCAGTTCTGCATAGGTGCTAGAACTAGGCATGTTGCTGCACCCCCTGGCTTGAAGTGGTTTCCATCACATGCAGGATTTATAGTTTGGTTCAATTGTTTCAGCACCCCCACTACGCAAATTGTTTCAGGACCCCTGCAGTTCTGTCAAACCAGTTCAGCTTAAAAGGAGAAAAACATACTGTCAGTGTCAGCTGATGTGGTGATCTTGTAAACGGAACAAATACACCTGTTTGCTTCAGGACAATAGAGGACAGACTGTGGGAGGAATAGCAAGGAGAGAATGGAGTCTGCCCCACTTCCTCCCACTTTGTGCATAATAAGATGTGAAAAGAGAGGACTTCATTGCAATGATCACAGCTTTTGTGAGGGGTAAATCTGCCACATCCGTCCCCTATCACATGTCTCCAGTGTGGTTTCACAAGTTGCTGAGCCTTCCAAATACATGGAGGTTGAAAGCTGGTGGGAATGATGGGACCAATTATGGAACTTCCATGCTCCTTTGGTCCATCCCTGTAGCATGGCGGTTGTTCCGTCAGCTGTCTTTTCAGCTGGCACATTCATTTGTCCCCATCTTGGTGTGTAAAAGCTGCTATCTGAAAGGTTGAAAGCTGGTGGGAATGACGGGGCCAATTATGAAACTTCCATGCTCCTTTGGTCCATCCCTGTAGCATGGCGGTTGTTCTGTCAGCTGTCTTTTCAGCTGCCACATTCATTTGTCCCCATCTTGGTGTGTAAAAGCTGCTATCTGAGGTATTGATATGATTTCCATTACTTTCTGTAGTTTTTGAATCCCAGTCTTAATGTATTTAACTTCACAACACTTTGATGGAGTTAGGTCAGTGCTATTATCTTGCATTTACAGATGGGGAACTGAGGCACAGAGAATCTAAGTGATTTGCTGAGGATCACACGGGAGACCTGTGACAGAGCTGGGTCTGAATCCAGGTCTCTCAAGTCCCAGCCTACTAACCAAAATATTTGATCATCTTTCCTTTTAAAATGCATATTTCTGCTGCCTGGAGTATTAGCAATATGTGGTGCATTTTGAAGCATAATATTTTATAATGTCACTCTGTAATTCCATGGTACACCCACATATTGAATACAGTGTTTAGTTCTGGTCATCCCTTATCAAAAAAGATGTATTAGAATTGGAAAGAGTACAGAAAAAGGCAACAAAAATGATTAGGGGTATGGAACAGCTTCCATATGAGGAGAGATTAAAAAGACGGGGACTGTTCCACTTGGAAAAGAGATGACAAAGGGTGATATGATAAAGGTCTATAAAATCATGAATGGTGTGGAGAAAGTGAATAAGGGAAGTGTCATTCACCCCTTCACATAACACAAGATCCAAGGGTCATTCAATGAAATAAATAGGCAATAGGTTTAAAACAAACATAAGGAAGAAGTTCTTCACGCAATGCACAGTCACCCTGTGGAACTCATTACCAGGCGATATTGTGAAGGCCAGAAGCATAACTGAGGTCAAAAAAAGAATTAAGTTGATAGCCACTGATGGACATTATCCTCTATTAGCCATGATATCCAGAGATGCAACCCCATGCTCTAAGTGTCCCCAAACCTCTGACTGTCAGAAGCTGGGTCTGAACGAGAGGGGTTGCCCTGTTCTGTTCATTCACTCTGAAGCATCTGGCACAGGACATTGTCTGACACCAGCCACTGTCAGGATACTGGATTAGATGGACCATTGGTCTGATCCAGTATGGCTGTTTTTATGTAAAATTTAAAGAGAGGACCATGCCATGGATAGTATCATGGTCCCCAAATCCTTCCTTGTATTGCCTGCTGTTCCTGCACAATAGTGAAGGCATGTTGGTGTCATCTATGCAGCGAGGGATGAAGTACGCCTTCCCTCTGGCCCATTATCCATTATTACATTATTTACTATCCCATTATCCACTATTTAGTTCCTTTCTATACCACACAGTGATGGGTAGCATATAGGCCTTTGGAGAGCATATCTGCCATTCAAGGGAGATGGACTGGAACTTTTGAACCTGAAAAGATAAACTTTATAATAATATGTATGATATTACTGAATAGAACGTAAGTGGCTTAGAAAGTAGAATCTGTATAGAAAAGTTCAAAGGAGAAAGGAGCTCATCTGAACATGTTTAAAAGGTGCCAATGCCTAGTCATATAAGCAAAGCTCCTCCCTCCTCCATTAAGGTGAGGGTGGAACAGAACAATAGAGATTGGATTCTTGTTGATTGTGCATAAGGAGAATAATGAGAGATTGCTGAGCCAGTAGAGAGAGTCAGGATTTGGCCCTCGGAGCCGATGATTGTAGTAGGAAGAGAAGTTGAACTGCATGTGGAGTTGTAAAATTGGCCAGGCTGCTTGTTGAAAAAAAGAGGAAGAAGTTGGGAATGATGGAAGGCCTTGCTATGGATTTCCTAACCTGAATTCTAATACTGAAGTGAACTTACCAGGGTTGGTTTGTTTCCTACTGCTATAAATCAAATTCTGCAGACTCCACCAAGACTTGTTGTATATTGGCAATTGTATGGATCAGTGGAAGAGATTAAAATCTATTCATAAATAGGATAATGAGCACCTCCCTTTTTAACAGTGCATCATCTAGAGTTGCTCCGAAAATGGAATGCACATGGTTTAATATGTACAATGTGGTTTCTGCCAGCTGGGAAAGGCAGACAATTTAATATTTGTAAACCTTTTTATTCTGGAAAGGTAGCACTGCATGTGAGAAAAACCCATCATATTTCAGTTGAGTGCTGCTGACTTATTTTTATCCAGAAAGTCTTTTTTTTTTAAAAAGTAGTTCTGAGGAAGTCAAAGGTCAGATGCAGTGGGAGTAGCTGAGAGATCAACAGGAATTGAAATTAGGTTTCCAAAGTACAGCATATGTTACGATGAAGATGCCAATCAAGATATGGGTATCTTATGCTCTTTAAACCTATACAGACAATGTTCCAGTCATTTCGAAGCAAAATGAACTTCTCAAAAACTGCATTGTACAAATGCAAAGTAGAGTGAAACAGGGCTTCCCTTATGTGTGCTTCTGTCGATCCCTCTCTAATATGTGGACTGTGTGAACTGTACATATTATAAAAATGACAGGCAAATGTGTTGTGCAGAACCACCCCTATCAGAGAGAGGAAGTTCTGTCTCTACAACTTTAAATTCTATTTTAAAAATACTGTTCATAGATCTGAAGCTTCTGTTTTATTTGGCTTCTCAGGAATTGGCTGTACAGATTTCAGTTCCATTCATTGAACAACATAGTCTCCCTCTGGTGGCTAATTCGACGTCTATAAATTCCCTTAACTGTAAACCAACTGTGTTGCCTCTTGAAGAAAATTGTCTATCTAAGGTTGTGAATTCAAATTATGTTGAGGCTTTTTTCATTCATTTCCATATGTCTGGTTTCCTCTGTGATATGGGTGTGATTCTGCTGTGATATGAAGTGCTTAAGACATTTATAGAGAGCCATTTATTCAAGAGGATCCCCAGAGGCTTAGACCCAAATGCTAGGCCTCTTTTCCACTGCAGTGAGGGTTATTCCTGGGTCTGCACTGTTTCAAATGCTCAGGCATGATGGTGGCTTGTGCAGTATAATTTACATAGATACAGAGGTCGGTCTCTTGCTGCATACAGAGCATAGATGACTTCTGTATCTGGGAAGTATTGAGCTGAGGTATATAAGCTCCCCGTCCCAAGCAACTCCCAATAGGTTCTGAGCCTCTCAGGTACACTAGGGGTCTCTGCAGCCATGAAGCAGCAGTAAACACTGTAAACTGTGTGCACAATGGATGAAAGTGGTGGGGATGCTAAATATATGTATATATTTGCTTTGGGGGGGATGAGAATTACTTGGCAGTGGGAGGCTGCTTGCTCTCTGCTCCCCATACCCAAATGTCTCTGAGGTGTGCAGCTTTGTGCCACAGAATTACCAGGGCCAGGTTTTGGCCTGTGATTATTAAGCATGGGCAAATTGGTTAGATTTAAAAACAAAAAAAAAGGACCCAGTGAACTTTCGCTTAAAACTATAAATGAATCTTCTTTATGTTTCAGAGAGGTTCACTTAGCTCTGTTTTTGCTATCCGTTGTGGTATTCATGTCAACTTACTGTTTCCATCTAGAACAGAAGTGAAAATCTGAAAACATCAATAGTCTGTATTTACAATATTTCTATCTCTGCCAGAGGCAGGAAGTGCTGGAAGCCTTGCAAGATTTCTGGCCAATTTTCAGATCCTTGAGGATTGGGTAACTCAGATGAGGCTCTGAACTTTTGGATGCTTATCCAAAATTAATTTCTGAACCTTTTGGTATTCCACCTTCACTTACCATTTGAGTCAAATCCATTCTATCTTTGAGGCTGGTCAAAAATATTCCATGACAGCTGCTTTTAATGGAAAATTAGATTTTCAAATAAATCGTTTAGTAAAAAGTGTCCACTTTCCATAGAAAATTTTGACTTTTTAATTGAAAAACTGAACATCCTGTAATCAAAATAGTTTTGGCTGAAAACAAAAAAGTAATTCTGAAATGATGCTGGAAGTTGTAGTTTAGGTACTTCATGCCCCCCCTCCCCTTGATGACCCATGCTCCATGACTGAACAACGTCTTATGGTGCACCACAGCATCTCAGCAAGAGGGGAGGTCTTGGTGAATTACATCTCCCTGATGCACCCAGGAATGCACGGGGGCATGAGGAATCAAAACAGTCCCTCCCATGAGGCACAGCAACAGAATTTCCAAACTGTTTTTTTTTTGTTGTTTTTTTTTTTGGGGGGGGGGAGGGGGAGGTAGATTAAAAAAAATAGGATTTAAATTTTTCATTGACAAGTCAAAATTTTTGATGAAAAAAGAACATTGAGCTGAACCCTGATGCATTGTCATGCAAACGTAAGGGAGGTGAAAGTTCCAAAATTGAATGCATTATGTGGAGATTCAGAACTAAGGGCTATAATTGTTTTTTAATTCTAATTAAGAAATTCAAACAGAACTATTTTGTGTAATTAATAATTAATCTATGTTTTACTTATGGGGAAAGTGTCTATAGCAAAGAGATGAGTTCAAAAAACTCCTAGATTTATCCCTGAAGAAAGAATAGCATAGAAAGCTAGGAAAGTGGGAGGAATTGGGAAGATGGGGTTATCAATTTTTAAGGAAATTGGACAAGGTGATATCCTATACAGCAAGTCATTCTCTGATAACTGTTGGAAGAAATATCCCCATGCAGTTAACACTAAAAATTGTGTTTTAAATTTTGTTGTGTAAAACATTTTAGATTATAGCCATCAGTCAAAAAAAAAAAAGTTACTTTTTCCGTTGCACTCACATTTTAAGACATAGAAGATCTCCTACTATGGTTTAGTCAAAACTTTCTCAAGAGACATAAGATAAATAAGGATTAATATCTCCATTATTTAATTATTGTAATGCTTGGTTCAATTAATTTTGCTATATGTTTATTCTTTGTTCCTAAAACATAATTGGTGCTTCCTGGAGATTGTTTTAAAATTAATTGCATTAAGTGAAATCCTATTGTGAGTAGCAGGAAGCTTAAAGATAAGCAGAAACTAAAGAGGAAAAAAAGATGTGGCCCATAATACATTCATTATCAGTGAGTATCCATTAATTATAATAAATAACTTGTCCTTAATTAACATGACAAATTGTTATGTTATTGGTCTTTATGGTTTCTAATTCAATTTTGGTTTTTCTCTTATCATTCATAAATGATCAAATAGAAAAGCTTTGAATAATTTGGATGTGGGGGCTAAATGCTTAATCCTGCAAATGCGCTTATGACAGTGTTTACTAACATGAACAATGCCTATAAGCCCTGCACCTTGGTATAGGTGTTTCAAGTATCAGACCCTATGATAAAGACCCAGGCAAAAGACAGTTTCAGTTCACAAGATTTTATGCATTGATTTTGGGCTTTAGGCGTGATCTCACTCCCAGTGTAGTCAATCAGGAGCAACTCAATTAGTATAATCACACTATGTAAAATTGGTATAAACTGAATTGGAATCAGGCTCTGAGTTTGAGGATCAAACTAACCCAAAATGAAACTCAGTGGAAAGTTCTGGATTCTTCATGAAAATCATAACTCAGATCAGGCTCACTTGAAAGTATTCTCAGGTTCACTCAAAACTGTGCCCAAATTTGCCTGAAATGGTTGCAAACCTTAGGGAACCTACTAGCTTCTTAGTCCAAGTTTCAAGTTTGTAACAAGATTCTAAACCTGACAATTTTTTTGTCTTGGTCTATTATTGCACAGCAGCTTTGCTACTGTCTTATAAGGAAATAGACATTTTAGTAGTATTCTGTCATCAGTGTCTGCCCTTTTATTTTTATAGTAGAACAGGCCCTGGCAACTAAGTGCAGGGGATCCATAACCCCACTTGACCTCAATCAAGGCATGTACCAAGGGAGTTCTCACCACCATGAGTGGAAATCAAGGAACTTAGTCCTATTCAGATGGATATTATGTGGCATTCATTCACTTTCATTCTGGTACACTTTCACCCCTTAGCTAAGCTTTTCCTGTCACCTCATAGATCAAGATGCACATGTTCTGAGAGAGTATTTCACTCACCTTTATGGCTGAGAGGGCAAATCACCTCTTTGAGGTTGCAATAATAGTGTGAGAGTTGTGTAGTTTGTAGACATCCCACAGGCACTGAAGGTACCAGTTCACTGATGTTCCTATCAAACTGAGAAGTGACAGTTTCAAGGCCAAATTTAATTCTAAGTTTTTTGTGTGGCAGTTGGTGTGCCACAAGCTAAGTTGTCTGTCTGTTGTTAAGTTGTTAAACTGTTGTTTGAACAATGTTAATGGCTTTAAATCAGAAGAAAAAGGGGAAAGCCTTTACAATCTTTGGTGGTTGATTTCATAAGCATAGCATTATCACACACTGTGAAATGCATAAAAAATTAAAAGTTAAAGAATTTTTGCTTACTGAAAAAGTGGGGTAGTGAACAGAGATAAAAGGTGCATGAAACTGTTTTAGTTTTAAGGGAGAAATGGCAAGGAAGAGCTAATACAATGCTGCAAAGAATGTATTTTTGAACATATAAGTAATTAATAAATTCACAAATCAGGAACAATTTACAAACAGAAAAAGGATGAATTCATAGAACAATATATCTGCAGCAAATAAATTTGACTGGTTGTCATACACACTCAATAGGCACTTTCTCCATTGCTTTATTTATTTATTTATTTTTGCTACCTTTTTGTTGCTGCATTGGGAAAATGCAGCGAAGTGTTTGGGTGCTTATTAATTTTAAAGCTCTCTTCTGTGACATCTTTGTGCCAAATTCTGCCCTGGCTTACATTTAGTTCAATCTTACTGCCTCAGTGGATTGCATGGATTGTGAGTCAACACAGGATATGGCCCTTTATTTTGTCCTGGGGAGCAGATAGAATGCTTCAGGAAAAAATAATCTTCCTACACATATTTTTTTCCTACCTAAAAGTCCACTTTCTAAAGATAAACAAAACAGGAACTTGATCTAGAATGTCTTTTTTCTCTGAGTCGTGTCACAGTGTTCCAGAAAAGTTCTTGTTTTTGAGAAGAGACACTGAACCTAAACTGGGGAAGTATGATATTTGGTTGTACAACAGCAAAAGCCATGTCTAAGACCTGTTCAGTCTTGAAAATCAATTCCGTTGTTGTGAGTAAACTATAAACAGACTCTTTGTTAATCAACTTTAAAGTTGTTTTTGGCCGATTCCTCCTATCTAATTGTGATGTTCACTTTGGATGGTAAAGGGATTTGGCCAAGCAAGAACTATTTGGTCTTTGGCACATTGTTCAAAAAAGAGTGAAAAACTATCACCATACCAAATAAAACAACTAGACAATCCAATGTTTATAATATCCCTTTTTAAGCACTGTTTTATCTCACCTTTTCTCAGCATGAGAGCCTTGATGTTGAAAGAGCTATATTTAAATGAGGAGCAATGAGGAAACTTTGCAACTTTCAGAACACGTCACAGCATCTGGCTTCTTTGCAGGCTTTTGACAGCTTCAAAACTGCCCTTTAGGCTGCTGAGACAACTATGAGAGTAACTGGCTAGTCCTGTCCTTTTAAACAATGTTTTCATGTGATTTAACTTTGAATCCGAGGGAAATTCCACTTTAATCAGTACCCTTAAAATTCCTTCTTTCCTTATTCAACATTTGTGAGCAAAAATGGTTTATTTTCTTACAATCTAAATAAACCCTTTATTTATTTATTTTTTTTGGGCGGGGAGCAGATTTGCTAGTGCTTTTAATATGTATGCGTACATATGTACACACACATACAGGGAGAATGAAAGAGAAAGAAAAATCTAAATTTTCACCTGGACTCAAAGGCTACCTTCATACATACTCATATACACCTGAGTATATCAAACTGCTGTAGAGTGGTGTTAGAGAAAAAAATACCAACTTCAAAGCAGTCTAAGGATTTTGGAGTGTGCCTCTAAAGTCAGGTTTTTGCCCTCCCCCCACCCAATCCACTAAACACAATACCATCTTTTGGATTTTAGGGAAGGACTTCAAGATGATTGTTTACATTCCCCCAAATCTTTCCAGACCTGCAAACTCTTCCCTGAGAAGCCAAAGCTTTCTACTGAGTCTGCTCATAGTTGTGTTAACAAGGATGAAAAATCGATGACAGTGTTTCTCAACAACTGGTTCATGGACTGGCACCAGTCCCTGACACAGTATAGGAAGCCAGTCCCAGGTATCAAAAAGGTTGATAAACACTGATGTAAGAGACACCTCTCCATAGAAAAACTTTCAGTCACTGTCCTGGTGCCCCAAACACACAGAACCAGGCATCTTCAGGAGCGTACAATAAAATAAAAGGAGCATAAATAAGTAATATTCACTAGTCTGAACTTTATGCCTTTTCTTCCCTGTTATCTTCTCTGATTTCCTTATTCCCTTTTCCCTCCTTCCGTATTCTGGTGTTCTCTATCCATCTTTCTAATATTTTCTTCCTTTGTCTCAGTTCTGTGTAATTCTTTATCTCATTTTCTCTTTTTCTTTCTCTGACAAGCAGCATCTTTTTTCTCATTTTTATTCTCTCTCACCCTCACCCAGTCCAATGTCCATCTCGTTGCTCTCTCCTTATGTGATGTCCCTTGCCATGCCTTCATGTATTTTCTGTGCTTCTGACAGATCTCCTCTCTCTGACTACAGTTCAGGAGATCATTTCTGTTTAAGGTAGCAGTTAAGAGCACACTTTAAAGTCCCCTTAAAATCAATTAAATGTAAGGACATACTTGTTATTAAACACCTGCTTGTGTTTTCTCTTGAATATGTATGGTCTTAAGCATGTGCGTAAGTGCTTTTCTGAATTAAGGTTTCTCTCTCTTGTCCCCATCTGTATTCCATTGTCTCACCAAGATTTCCTTCCCTATCCATCAGTGTCTAATATTTAGAACTTCTATATCATTGTACAAACATCAGTTAATGAACAGTCAAAATGCCTCTGTGCGGCAGGTGAGAAAGAACTGTTACCCCCATTTTCAGATGGCAACAAAATTACTTAGGCATCAGAGGGAGTCTGTACATGAAGGATTATAACAGAGGAACAATTTGCTTCCAAATTCATGCTTGGTCTGGTGCATAATGCACCACTGAGTTGCTACCTTGGTTTCTCAGCTGACTGGCAGATGGGAGGGAGCTTGTGTCAGGGCAACACAATCAGTGGCAGCTGAGGAGGCCCTGACTTGGTCATGGCTGCAAACTGGTCTGTCCAAAAATCAAGGGGACCACATCATCTTGTAAGGCCACAAACAACGGTCTTAGGGAATGTAGATAATATTGAGTTTTCTGAATTATCATAGGAATAAATTATCAAGTTACATTTTTAAGGCTTTCTGAGCAACACCATGGGCTAGAATTTTTAGAATGAAATTTGGCATTGGCTTTTGTGCTCATTGCATCCCATTATCACAGACAGTGGCAGGCAAGTGATGGCTTGGGCTTCATGGTCCCCCTTGGGCTGGCTCTGTTATGTCTAAAAATCATGTGACAGCAGGAACTGATTTTTCTTAACCACAAAATCACTTTTCTTGGTAGTAATTCTTGCAATGATATTCACAATCCAGCAGAGCCCAACAGAGCTCAGAGGAGTTCACAATTAACAAAATACCTCCCTGACAGACAGTTCTGGTGTTTGTTTGACACAGCATTCTTCATATCAGTATTTGTGGATGAAAGAAAGGCTTGTTAGGAAAATTATTAGCGTGTGGTATTGTAGAGTTAATTTCAATTCAGTTATAAGATGTATATACTTAAGGCAATATTTTTCATTCTGTTCTAAAACTGTATTAGAATTAATATTTTCTAGCCACTTGATCAAGTGTCCTGGGCAGATTTAGCACATAAATTTGTGGCCTCACATCACAGTCTGATCCAACAATCTAGTAAGCCCTTCTTGATTCTGTGTTAATAAATCAACAATCTGTTTTTATTACTTGTTAGCTAGCATTTAACTGTATCCTTACAATTCGATTTCTCCTAGCTCACTGTGTAACAATTAGCAACTTACTTTAGATGAAAAAATATATTAGAGAAATGTTACAAATGTTTTTCTAATATGTAATGCCATATATTAATAATAATAATACATTACAGTGGCTTAATTCTGTTAATAGAGGGCTATCTATTTTCATTGAATACATACTGAAAAGAATTTCAGTTAACATTGAACTTTGACATCTATTGGTTTTGATTCTGCAGATGGTAAAACTGATGGCAAATTAGATTCTGCAATATACCTTGTTCATAATATTGTTGAACTGATTAGTTTCATACAGTTAGCAATAACCCACCCTACTGCATTCAGCTTGCAATTTTGTAGCATTCTCAAGCGCTGTATTTAAATCCCCAATGTAATGTATAGAGGTGCTATCAAACTCTTTCAGTGTATAATTTTATTCTGTAGCTGTGCTTTGTACTCATTTAAAAGAATTAGTCTTTAATTTGAAGAGGAAGACTTTCAAATGAAGTTTAGAAAGACAGAAGTCTGTCATATTCATTGGAGTGTATCTACATCTTAATGTGCAGGGTGTTACTCATGGGGCTCCAATTAAGTCAGTTAGTATACCCTATTGCACATTATTTTTTTGCAATTGCTTTTTTAATAAACAATAATTGTACAAAACTACAATAGTGTACTATAAACCAGTTACACTGCTTTGAATAATTAACATACCACTAATCCACTTACATTTATTTTGATCTAGTTGAAATATGCTTTATATTTTCTTGCTGTCTAGGAATGGCAAACTAATAAGAGCTATGCTTACATAAGTGGAGAAGACTGTACAACATAAAACTTAGAAATGATAACTAAGATTAGCGTAAAAAGAAATAGTAAAGTTATAAATTAAACTTAATTTTCAGTCTTGTGAAATGGCACTATAAATAATTAAGGGAAAAGAATTTTTCAAATATCTTACCAAATCTCCTCTGAGGAGAAACTCATTTTGGAAGAAAAAGACTAGTAATTTTCATACTGGATGGCATGTGCCGCTACCACAATCTCTACTGGATCAAATTAGAATTGCTCATCTTTCTTAATAATCTGACAGTTAAGGGAGATTCCTCTTGAGCTCAAGTGGTAGCCAGAGATCTGCTACAATTCAAAAAGGCAGACTTAGAGAGGGAGGAGATGATAGTGAAGTTTTTTATGTTGCAATTGCAAGCTATAAGGAAGATTTCCCTGTTTTTGGAGCCAAAGTAAATGTGGAATTTCTAAATATCATACAACTTTTTAGGTCCATGTCTAATAATGCTTTTTTAGGCCCATGTCTAACTTTTTAGGCTTATGTCTAATACAAAATATTGAATCTTAGTGAAAAAAAACCTAACAAACTTACAAAGCTCTTTATATTTTCATTCTGATTATTAATCTTTTTCTGTCTTTGATAATCCACAGGTGTTATTTGGAAGATGGAGCTTCAAAAGGTGCCTGGCTGAACCGGTCCAGCATTATTTTTGCAGGAGGTGATAAGTGGTCAGTGGATCCTCGAGTTTCAATTGCAACAGCAAATAAAAGGGAATACAGCCTCCAGATACAGGATGTAGATGTGACAGATGATGGGCCATACACTTGTTCTGTACAGACCCAGCACACTCCGAGAACAATGCAGGTGCACTTAACTGTACAAGGTATGTGTTTTAACAAACTGCACAGCATTATTAGGAATGTACTGGGAACAAAAAGCATTTAAAGCAAAACACTCCTTTATGAAATTCTTTTTAAAAAAATATGTTTTCTTCTTAATGTACCTTATGATCAGAATACATCCACTAGAGTCTGTCTAATTTTTTTATACTTATGTTCCACCACCTCCCCATGGTTTTGGACACCATAAACGACTAGACTAACTTTATAAAATCAAGACTGGATTTTTTTTCTAGAAGATATGTGCTCTAGTTAAAACAGGAATTAATTCAGGGAAGTCCTATAGGTGTGTTATACTGGTGATCAGACTGGATGATCACAGTGGACCCTTCTGGCCTTATAATCTATGAACTTTTCAGATGAACTCAGGCAAAATCCTGAGCTCTGTTGTCTTGTACAGGTAGATAGTGAACTATGTAATAACTATTCAGGTCCTTTTTAAATTCAAGCGATAATCATGAAAACGTATGTGACCACCTAGATGATGTGCATCTGAACATTTTTTAGCCAGCCAATCATATTGCCATTGCATAGGCTTTATCGTATTGGAGCGTTTTCTGTGACATTTTCAACCATGTAAGAGAATTCTAGTCATTTTTTAATGTTACATTCATTAATTATTGTGCACAACTTTCTGTAAAAGATATACCAGTTTTAATGCTAACTGAACAGTCGCCTTTCTCTCAGTACATGTGGATTTAGAAAATAAGGTGGATCAGGAAGGTACTGTGTTAGATAGAGACTTATGCAGTATGGACTGGAATTGTTCAAGCACAGCTCATTCTTATGGACAAATTATCACCATATTGATGTCAAAATCAACTTAATTTAATTCCTACAAAAGTGACAGTTATGTCAAACCATTGTTCAGGAGATGGTTTATGCAAAATTCAGGTCTATAGTTATTCATGACTTGATCATTTAGTACTTCCTTGTCCTTTGCCCATTTAGACTTGTACAGTCCCATCACACAGTACAAATATATTAAATTGTATAGTGAAAAATTAATATTGGATATCTTAAAATGGGAGTCTTAGTCCACTACGTTTGTATGACTTTTGTGGCCTTTAAACGAGATATTGGTCTCCTCGTAATATGGTTATTCTTAATTACTTGCAGGGATTCATTTATTTTCAGATGGAATCAGCAACTATTTTATCTTTTCTGTTTTAGAGTGGAGATGTCTGTAGTATTTGCAATGTGAAGTAGTTTTTGTTTTAAAAAACATGATACACATCTTTTTTTTTTTTTTTAATTAATTGTCTCTTCAATAAGCCAAACTGGTAATGCTCAGAGACAGAAAGTTTGTACTCTAGTATTTGATGTGGGGTTACTGCAATTTTGCAGTTACTTTATTTTCCAGAGCTCAGAAATTCATATAGTAGGAAAGGTAAAAACCGTAATCATATCATGCTGTTTGTAAATGTAATTATTCATTTGAAATTGATTGGCATTTAAGCAATTTTTCAGTTATATTAAAGTTCAAGAGGGACAAACATCAATAAGCCAAACAGGTTAATTCAAGCAGTAAGTAAATGTCAGAGAAACAATTGTCCCTAAGTAGAGATGATTATCTGTATGCTAAAACAAGCTGTCACACACATTTTTATTCTTCAGATTTTAGTCGTTCCCGTCAATGCATGCTTAGATACATATTTTAAAGCTATGGTTTGCATGTTAATTTTGAAGCCTAGATAAAGTAAATTATTAAAAGAGTACACATCTCTAGGTTAAGGATCGAGGGCATCCCAATGCCTTTTGGCATTCTGTGAATAAGCAGTTCAGTAATCATCTATTTTTAAACACTTCTATAACCTAATTAAAAGGTACTGTGAAATAGGTGTTTTAGAAATTAGCAATGAGATGTAGAGCCTTTCATCTGTTGATCAGCAGTTCAAATGTAGCCTTGGTTGGCAGTGATCGAAAGTGTTTACTGTTTGATTGTCGTCCAGTGGCCTTCATGAAATAACTTGAGCTTTCTTTCATATGGCTTTAAAAGCAACATTGAAGGTTAATGTCCAAATTTATCATCCTCTCTATGGCTTCCAGTGACATGGAATAAATCAAGACTGTCCCTCCAAACAAGGATCTTAGGGTGCTGCAGTTCACTATATGGTCTATGATTTGGATGTCTTCTCCACATGCACATTTTGGTCTATCCTTCATTTTCCATTTTTGCAGTAGATAATTACAATGCATATATGAGATTCTGATATGTTTCACTGTGACCCATATTTTACATGGCATGGTGAAGCCAGGTGATTGGTAGGATCCATAGTCAGATCTTGATTCTTGACCCCGGTATTTTTGCACAGCCTCCACCACTTGTCTTTTGGTGAGAGTCCCAAGGTTTTAAGAACTTTGGCTGCTGACCAGAAAGGGTTCCTGGATTTAATGTGCCATGTTGTGTCGGAGGGGAGTTTGGATATCCTCATAGATGGGCAAATCTAGGTTCATTGTTTTACATTCTTATTCTCACTGCTTCTCTTCAGAGTGATGATGTTATAAATATGGGAGGAAACAAGACTGTTGGTGTTGACTTCAGTATTCCTGAGACAATTTGCATAACCGTGTTCAATTGAACATTGACAAGTTTTGTATATATGTTACCTGCCCATATTAAAGGGCAATATTCAGCTGCTGAGAAGATGAGAGCCAAGGAGGCTGTCTGCAAGATGAGTGTCTGCTTCCCAACTGTCCCACAGCTAGTTTGTGGATTATATTGCACCTAGTTTTCATCTTGGCAGTGGTCTTCATCAGATGCTGGCGGTGTGGGAGGCTGTAATCCTATACCAAAATATTTTGGGAAATCCTCATGCCTGAGTTTTGTGCTGCAGAAGATGGCTTTTCAGATGCTGCTTTGCATGTTGGTTGCTCAGGTTGAATGTGGAGACAGCTGTTATAACTGTAGTGGTTTCAGTGTAGTGCTGTGTGGATAGGTCCCCATTTCACAAACCCAACCCTACCACAACATTGGCATTTTTGTTGGGAGAATTACAGGAGAGGCTAAGGATTAAATGGCCAGAGACATGGCCTGTTCGCTTATTAGCACATTGAGTAAGTCTGCATTGCCATTACCTGTGCTGTCCTGGTTCCATGGATAGAGAATCTCAATCTCCAAGAATGTCAATGTAGTTCATTTAACAAATTCCATAACAGTTAAATGACTCTAATAAGGAAAAAGGTTACCTCTGGGCTAGAAAGTTAAGTATCCAGAGTTGCTGCTGTTCTTGAGTTAGAAACAACAATGGGAGTAGAGGGTGGTAGTTGAGGGGGTAAGGTAAAAAGAAAGAAATTGTCAGATGCTGCTTTGTTACATAACTGAAGCACCCATTGACTTGAATGGGAAATATCAAATGGTGTGTGTGTGTGTGTGTGTACACACAAATAAAATTCAAAAGAACAGTTGGCCTATTAATTACTCTTTTTCAGATTTAATAAAACAGTTATTTCTGACAATAAGAAACTTAAATAACAGCGGTGGGTAAAACAGCAGGTGGCATATTGAAAATCATTTGCCTTCCATCTTGCTCCAACAGAAGCCCCTACCAAGAATGGGAACAGGAAATACTTACTGATGTTGCTACATATCCAGACAGCAGGCCCAAGCTTTCCCCTTTACTATTCTCACAGCATTCAGTACCATGTTTTTAATTTACATTCTCACAGAAAATATTAGCTAAAAGGCCTAATCCTGTAGTTGGAGGCTTTTCTTGTATCAGCACTGCAGGCCAGGAATGTGAGCTGTGGAGTCTGTAGAGGTAATAGCTATTGTACTTTTCCAAAGTAAAGACTCCTCTGCTTTGATTACTTTTATAAAAGTTAATGCCCTCAAACAAGGAACTGAAAAACAAAGTTGAAAATTAATTGCATATAAAACATATAAATGAAAGCTTAAAATTAATTAAGCTAATGATCAGAAATAATGAATCAATAGTGAAAAATATGCCTAGTTATTAAGCAATGGCATTTATATCTTCAAAAATGCAAAGTGTAACCTAAGGCTTCAATTTATTAGTGTTTGGTGTAATCATCATTAACATTTTCAGTTGAATCTTTAATGAGCAATCAAGTCACTAATATAAAACAGAATTTAAAATGGCAATCTTTAATACTCCAGATAGCATTCTCAAATCCTCTACAAATACTGTATATGAAATCTTTGTCATGCTAATTACTTTTAACCAGTGCACCTTTGAACCCTAATGGTTTGTAACGGTGTTATGCTGTAGTTTTGAAAGAGCTAAGTGTATCTATTACATAAAGAACATTATTTTATTAGTAGGGACAAAAAACTTTGAATCCTCTGAGCTGGTGGCTAAGATCATGTTTTTGTAATATTTGTTGTTGTTACAGAAATACTCCTATAACTGCAGTTATCTGAGCATAACTAAAATTTTTATGAGATTTATGTACAGGGAATCATGCCATATTATTTGCATACAATTGGATTAGCAATGGTAACTAGTGGATTAATGTATACATTGAAATGAAGTAGAGGACAAAAGATCTCTTCAGCCAAAAACATCAGTTCTTCAAGAGATTGTGCATCTCCATACCACTTCATGCGCGTGTGCAACCAGTTCACAGTTGTTGGAGACTTTCCCTCAGAGATACTCTTCAGGGCAGCACATGGACTCTCTGCATCCTTATGCTTCTGCGTGCTGGTATAAAGGGTAGAGATGCCTCCAACCTCCCTCATTTCTTTCTTACCACCTGTGCGGGTTGTATTGTCTTATCTTCACAAGTTTTTCACAATGTAACTATTTTGTACATAGTTGATAGTCATTTAGTCATAGTTTTAGTGTTAGGCAGTTTTTAATATTGTTTCTTTCTAGAGTGGTGTTATACACTCTGGTTCCCTTTGTTGGGTTGTGATACTGAGGCCAGGGCATGCCTCAGTCACGGAACTTCAACCCCTGTCATTCCTGCAAAAACCCAATGGCAGTAGGTAACCTGCACTTCAGGGTGGCCAGACTTACAGTTTTGCTGATGGAGGCAGCTCTGTATCTGCATTTGGAGTCTTCCCACTCAGAACAGCTGCTGAGTACATCAGCTTTGATCAGGTGTACGCCTGCTGTATTGGCTGAATCCTGGGAGCAGTCTTCTTCCCAAGTATCAAGGAAGAAACACCTCATAGGACTCAGTATCTGGAAGAGGGAGATCCTTCGCACTGAAGTCCAGCAAGCATGCGGACAAAGGAAGTAGAGTGTATATCTTGTATGTAAATATACCTTCATGTCTCTGCCTGATGACCAGACTGGTCGGACAAATACATATTTCTTTGTCTGGTGTTGACTGAGCTTATGCACTGATTACCAAACACATTTTATCATAGATCATAATTCTAGTATATACCTATATCTTTTCGTTCATACCTCATACATACATCACACAAGAATATTGACTACTGAGTCATTAGTTCTCTAAGGATATATTGCATGCTACCTTTTGGGTATGTATCAGCTGGCCTGAGTTATCAACAGAGGCCTAGAAGGACAGCAGTGGGACTGCTGGTTTAAGGAGAAACAAGGGGTAGACCTGACTAACTGCTAAAGACTAATTGATTTGCTGTAAGAGATTTAATAAATGAAACCCGTCACGGGGAATCTCAGTTTAAAGCATTCTGGTCTGTCAGTGACTTCCTACAAAAGCCAAATGGGGAGTAGAAGGCAATGCACCTGCAGGGCCATGCCATGCTACAAGGGAGTATCTTGAGGGACATTTTCTGCTACAGGACTTTTTTATTCAATTTTGATTCAATCTCCATTTATTTGATGGCTTGACTGTGGAAGAGCTCCATTGAGCCAAGACCACATTAGACCTGTTTGACCTGCAGCTTCCGAATCCAGCTTCTTTCTTACATACCAGCTTCTGTGGCAGAAGGCAAGTGCCAAACGGGTAGGTATCTACCTTATTCCTGGGCTTTCTGAAGGGTCCATTTTCTTCTTATTTTCCCCACTGTTATGAAGGTCATAGAACCAGTAGAACTTCAGAGAACTCTGCCTGTACATCTAGAAATCACAGGAAACAATGGAAGAGTTCACAAAGAATGGCTTTAGTAATGAAATACTTGTTTTTTAAAAATAATCCGTCATTTTTATTAGCGTAAACGATGTGTATGTTACTGTAAATCTATTAAACATGCATAGTTGATTTTTAAAGAGAGTTTACTTGAAAAGATAGTTCTTGCTAAACCATGCCCTTGTTCTCATAGCTGCTGACCTTTACAAGAATAAAACACAGTTACCTGGAATGTGCTACTCGCTGATTTGAACTTGCTGTTTCAAATATATGTCTTTAATTAGAAAGACTTACAGAGCATCTAAATGGTCATTTTGAAGGAGAAAAGCCCTGTAGCTCTTCAATCTCATTTCCACAATTGTCAGCTTTCCATATTTATTTTTATCTTCCAGTTCACAGTTGTCCAGTATATTTTCTGGCCTTCCTCCAACTATCAATAGCTTGCATCTATGGCCAGCAAAATTCCTTTTTGAATGTCAGGAGCTTTTGTTGCTTTTCCTACTCAGCATTGGTGAGCTGTTTGACAATCATCTAAAATTGAGACTTTTTCTTATTGCTTTAAAGAAAATGGTATTGAAGCCTTTGTAAAAGAAGACCTTGCTTTATGTGAATGTGTTTGTTAATTTTCCACTGTATCTAACTTGCCATATGTGGCCAAGCTCCTGAGGAAAATGAGGCAGTATAGATGCAATAACACTGGGATATATATGATGACTTGTTCACACAATAGGTATGATAGTATTGGCTGGAGTTTTCAAAGAAGGAAAAGCAGGTAAATATCTATTACTAATCTATAACTAATGTCGGATATGTTATCTCTAATAAGTAGATTTTCAGATATGTATGAACTGGCCTGACTCGAGAACATGTACCCAGGATCTTTTCAGTACAGAGATTTATTCTATCTGAAAAGTAGTCAGACACCCAAATCCCACTGAAATCACCCTAATCCTATGGACTCCTTTGTGAGAGTTTTGAATGATCTACTCAACACAGTGAAGTCTATGACACAGCAGATAATCAGATCCTGTTAAACTTACCGAGAAGCAGGTTAAACACAATGAAAAAGCTCTACAGAACTATTTGTGGGGAAGATGTGAGTTATGGTTGAAATTTTCTTTCAGAAAGCATAAGAGGAAGAGACTCTGCACTCAAAAGATCCTGGGTATATGTTCTGTAGTTAGACCAGTCCATCCATATCTGAAAGTCTATTCATCAGAGGTAATATATCTGGCATTAGTTATAGATATTATTTCCCTGCTTTTCCTTTTTTCCCTTCAGTTGTTCTACTTGTTCTCGTTTCAGTTATGACAGCCCAGAAGAGGAGAAATGCATGTCAAGCCATTTTTCAATTTTTGTGATGCCAAAAAAACCTCCTGTCAAGTCTGACTGCATTAACATGCCACTCAGCCTCTCTGTTCATTAGAACAAATTAGATTTGGAAATCTTTTAACTTTAAACAAACTCCCTGCAAACCTGACATATAGTAACAGCAGCAATTATTTTCTTCATACTTTTTTGTATTGCATGGTTTTATCCCATGTAATGACAGACTAATTGCAGAAATGTTGGGAAAACGTTCAGTGTCAATTAAAATAACTGCAACAAAAATTCAACAGCAACTGGAACCAGGAGCATTTTACTTCCCAAATAACAGCCTTTATATCAGAGTTCACAGCTAAGTACCTTACCTAGACCTAAAGAAGAGATCTGTCCAGTAAAAGATATTCACATACCTACCTAGTCTGTCTAATATTTTGGGATCAACAAGGATACAAGAAGACAGCAGCCAGCCTTTATAATGACAATTAATAACATCACGAATATAAGTAAGGTAAATCAGGACCTGCCCAATCAGGTGGCTGCAAGGGACTCTATTTCATCAAGATCAGAGTTTCTATGTTTTGGCCATCAACATTCTGAAACTTAGCACTTGCAATATTTGGAAAGTCTTAATAATAGCATTAATCGTACAGAAATCATAATGTGTTTAACCCCCTTCAAATGTTTTCACTTATGCTAACATCAGATGTTCTGTGTGTTAAAGTAGAATGCAAAATCCATATTTTAAAAAATTTACACACAAGATCTAATATATTCTTCTGCAACATGCATGTGTTCCAGTTGGTTAGCTCTACAAGGCACTTGATCCAACCCAATGTATTTCTGCTCTGGTTACAGTCAGCCCATTATGTTGACACTTTCAAGTAATTTATTACTTTGTAATCACTTTTGCACATGGAGTTCTTTTTGTGGTTCTGTCCTCTTTTTCTACGTCTAGTGTCTCTTTGCTTGTAGCATGGAAAATATGGGGCAAAAGTTCCACCAAAAAGAATCTTAACCAAGTTACATCTCTTGGAAAATGTAAACCGAAAAGGCAAGGGACTTTGAAAAAATATTTATATATAATGATGTACAATATATAATATAATTATCTTGGGAGAGAGTATTTTCCAGAAACCTCACTGTTTCCCAGACAAGATCTTCCTAAAATGCTGACTTAGGTATATTTACACTGCAAAAAACCTGCGGCTAACCCGTGTCACTGACTTAGGCTTGTGGAGTTCAGGCTAAGAGGTTGTTTAATTGTGGTGGATAGATTGCAGGGGACTCTCCCACCTCTCAGGGTCCTAGAGTCTGGGTTCCAGCTGGAGCCCAAATGTCTCCACCATAATTAAACAGCTCCTTAGCCTGAGACAGCTGGCACAGGCCAGTCGCAGGTTTTCAATTGCAGTGTAGAGATACCCCTAGCATACTAGGAGGACAGCAGCCGGGTATCAATAGTAGCTGCTAAAGGGATTTTTCTCAGTATAAATCTGGGCTTATTTCCATTTTTTTAAAGTTGTATATCAGGGATCACATCTGGGCCAAACCTGTGAAGCATATTGAAAAGGATATAAAACCATCTTAAAGATACACCTGGAAGTCCAGTCATCGCCCTTTGTGTGTTTCCCTTTTAATTTTAGTAAATTTAGCCCTGAGGAAAGCTGCCAGACTGACAGCTCTGGAAAGAAAAAAATCCTGTATTTATCCACTGAACAAGCACAGCAGAAACAGCAGCATTCGAAGCTTACCCAAGCATCTCAGTCCCAATCTTGGGCAAGAGTCTATCTGTTGGTTCTATCTCCATTCCAATTCTGTTCTTGATCTCTGCTCAGGCTGTCACACAGTAACCGTTATCAATTGTACAAGGGTGGTTTTATGCAGTGGATGCCTGTGAGGTACAAAGTGAGACCAACCACTCATTATATACAGGTTCCTGCACAGTCATCAGATGGTAATAGCTTTCAGTCATCATTGCCTTGGGCTGGCTTTGAAGCAGAAATTTAGAAATAAAAGGTGGACTATTTATTTATCCAATCTCTCATCAGAGCTGTGTACGCATCAGGGTACAGGTGAGCTCGTACCTAGCTTCAAGTATGTCAACATTTTTTGTCAGGATGTCTCATATTTGCACTGAGAATAAACTCACCCTTCATATTCTGTGGGAGAAGAGGCAAAGATAAGAGATTTACACATTTATAAGGAATGACTTTGATCTGGGGATAGCTCTGTTTGAAAGAGCTGAGGCTATTATAGACCTCAAGTAGCTAATTAGTGCTAAAGGGTTGTATATCGTCTCTGCTGAATAGGGTTCATAGCGATGGCATAACAAAATTCTACAGAAGCAGCTTTTGTGTTCTCTTTTAGTATTTTTCATTCTTTTGTTCTGAAAGATTAGAAACAACTTGTGCTAGTGGGGGAAAAAATAAATGAAAATAAAAAGCAAAAAGGAGATACAAAGTAAAAGCAAAAGCACTTAACCAAGGTGCTAGTTTTCCCTTTATATTGGCAGCAGAGTCTATAACAGCACATAAAATAAGAGAAACAGAAGATTTTTTAAAGCAAAGTCCCAGTCCTTTAAAATACCTCCTTTGCTACACACTGAATTCCACTGACTAACAATGAGTTCTTGTACAGGGGGTGGGGGGAAGAAGGCTTTCCATTTCTTCAGGGCAGGAAGAATTTGAAGGCCAGGAGTTGTATGCTACACATAACATATTAAAGAAAATAAAGACTCAAGCCTTATCCCAAACTCTCAATGCCTTCACTTGGAGCAGCAATAAGTCCCAAGATTGCAAAATCATTTATGATGAAACCCTACTCTCCAAAAGATCCCAGGGTGAATGTCTCTGTTGCACTGAGACCTTTCCAGACAAGCATTCCTCATTTTGAATCTTCTTTTGTGTGCCATTTTGGCCTGATGTTCTTAGTCTGGGATGAGGCTGCCCTCAGACCCTTTGAGATGGTACCACAGAACTTTTGGATTAAGAAATTAGAATGATACAAAATCCAGATGACACACATTAAATGGATTAAAAACTGACTAACCAACAGGTCTGCAAATGTAATTGCAAATAGGGAAACATCATTGAGTCGGTGTGATTCTAATGGGGTCCTGATTCTTGGCCCTATGCTATTTAATACTTTTATCAATGACCTGGAAGAAAACATAAAGTAATCACCAATAGTTTGCAAAAGACACAGAGGTTAAGGATGTAGTAAAGAGGACAGGTTACTGATACCAAAGATTCAGATTGCTTTGTAAATTAGGCCCGAGCACACTATGTGTCTAGAAACAAAGGATGCAGGCCATAGTTACAGGATGAGGGTCTATATCCTAGGAAGCAGTGACTCTGAAAAAGATGGGTATCATGGTGAATAATCAGCGAAACATGAGCTTCCAGCTTTGGCTGTGGCCAAAAAGGACTAATGTGATCCTTGAATGTATAAAAAGGGCAATCTTCAGTTAACATTATTTCAATGACCTTATTAAAGGAAGGTGAGAATTATCAAGTAATTAATAACAAATTTAGGAGGAGTTCTTAGTCAACTCAGTCTTCATCAGAGCTAGATGCTTGATCTGCTAACTCATGAACTGATTATTTAAATGTTAGACGTTTGTATTACCAAAATTAGAATATTAAGTTGTCACAGATCCTAGTGAGTGCCTGTTCCTGGCCACCCCGTAGGACTGCTGTGAAGGGAATCCAAACCTCTGTGTTCCGGATCCTCTAGAGAGTGGTAAACTTCTAGACCTTCAACAGGCTGAAGCCCTGGTTCCGCCCTTGGCCTCTCTGGCACATTTCCTGGCCACTGACTCTCAATCTGTTACCCCTTCTCAGAAATGGAGCCCACCTGTCTTGGACCCCCCAGGACTATCACTGACCCTGAAATATCCCTGTTACTTAAACCCACCTTGTCCCAGAACACAACCCTAAATCTCAAAGCTGCTGGTTTACAGTATATCTTGCTCAGGGGCATGCAGGAGTTGTAAAGCATTTAACATACAGAGAGACACTTTGCTCAGAGCCTAACACCTTTATGCTCTTTTGTACTTATTCATGTAAAGCACAGGGGAGTAGAGCTCATACAAACAATAAATGTCTGAAACGGCAATATCCCTCACTTTCTATCACGCCTGACCCTCACAAGCCTTGGGAACCATCTGGGTCCAGAAAGGCAGGCAAGCAAGGTATCCTGTCTTCATGCAGGCTGTTGCATGCTAGCTGGTGTCTCTCCCTCCTACAGCCTCTTCCCAGCTTCTGTGACTTTTCTCTCTCCTGCCCCATGCTGCTTCTTGTCTAACCCCTGTTCCTGTGCATTTATTTTAAACCCCTCCTGGCCTGTTTTTGTTCTCCTCCTAGTGACTTTCAACTGCTCATACCTCCCCACTGCAAGGAATCAGCTAAACTAGGGTTTTTTTAAGCATGCAGCTATATTTTGCATAACCTCTGTGTGAAGTTTAAGTACCATTGTTAACCTTAAGTACTTCCCAATATATCTATCTGGAGTGTATGTGCTAAAGACCCTGTCTGCAATGGTGGATTCATGAACATGTGGGCACTCATAATACAACAGTTCTTCATAATACATCTTCACAATGTCTATCAAAATTCATTAGTTGTTCAGATATAGCCCCAGTTCAGTACAGAAATACCTCTTACCATTTGTATCATTCATAATTTTGCTAGGGAAAAGTTTCAGTTTCAATATCTAATTTGACTCTTACCCTTCAAAAGTTTAAATAACATCCTCTATGCTTATGCTCCCTTTGCACTATCCAGAAACATTAAGGTATGTTTAGCTTATCATTTCATCGTTTTGCTTGAAGGTGAAGTTCAGGATTGGGCTTTAAAGTATCAAAGTCTGTTTTCTTATTGTGTAAAGGCCAGGATTATATAGTAATGAGGCCATTGTACTATCCTAGGAAAATGCAAGCCATATTCTAATTTTCTGGCTCTGGTAGAGTTATATCTTTGAATAAGATGCACTTTGGAAGCTATTCTTAAAAATAAAGAAGATAGAGGAAAGAAACGAAGCCTGGTAATATTCAGGAGCAACAGCTTGGTTTCTTAATTTCTTCCCCTTTTACTGGACAAAACTGATATTTAAGAAAGTTCAGTAAGTCAGAGGTTTTACTGCTTATCTGTAGACCACAGTTTGAAAACTGCTGTCATCTTGCATAAGTAGATTGGAACAGAGTTAAGACTGCCATGTGCATTTTATCATTGCCTAACCTTTGGGTGCTTAGCTATGTGACTGTAATTTTTTTTCACATCATGTTCTTGATGGAGTTTCTTGGACGTTTTAAAGGAGGAAGAGAATGTGGAACATGGCCCAGTTGGCTAGTGTGCTCCCTATCCCATACATCTGATGAGGACTGAAGATTGGAAGGCAAAGAGTCAACCTGGAAAATTTCATCTCCTTTGAGTTCTTTGATTAGTTTATAAGTTTATAAAACTTATAAATTACTATACATTGAGGTTCAGAAAGCAAACTGTAAAGTAACCTTCATTATAATATAATTATAATATATAATTATAGTTTATATATTATATTATATAATATAATTATAATATACAATTATATGTATTATTCTAGCATTCACTATCATAACTGCTAATAAGTGGCATGTTTAACAATGGGAAAAGTTGCTACATGAAGGCTTTTCTTTTGTTAAACAAATTTTCTCACAGAGCTTGATTTTGATTTTGATTCACTCCATATTGGGCCACATCCAACTCACCTTTTGGACTACTGTAAATAAGGCATCCAGAATTGGGCCAATATGTGAGAGAGATATAAATTCCTATTTTCACTTCTCTCTCATATTTTATTTTTGTGGATTATATTTTGGTTTCTTAAAACATTTGATATACTTTGCATATAATGAATTGGAAATAATTTAATTGTATATGTAAATACAATTTATAGATTCAGTCCATAATGATGATCAATGTTTTTTATTTAAATATTTCATACTTCCAGCGTAATATTCCAGGCCTTTTCACTGTTTAATAAACCTCCTTAATGCCTCCTAAATATTAATGTATTGATTCAGTCTTTGCAATGTTTGTGAAGTCTAATTTATTTCCTAAATCTGGCCAAGAGGGACTTGAATTTGGAACTAACAAGATAAATCTTGCACAAATTTATTTAAAGTGGGACAAAATAAATATGCAAAATACATCTAAAATCATATCACCACCACTTTCCAGTTAAAACTAACAACACATTACTCTTTTAAATTGCTGGTACTTGAGTGAGATGTCAGTTTTAGTTATAAAATTAACTCACACTAGTGCCAGCCACTGTGATCATCTTGCTCCTTCTGAGAACAAAAAGAGAAAGATTTGGGAAATTTGCTGTAGATTTAGAAGTAGTTTGTGAGATTTACTAAACAATAGAAAAGCAGTCCAGTTCAGTCATTTTATTTAGAATCTTTATTACTATGGGTCATAACCATGACAGCTGTGAGTAATGACCGGTCAGAATGTTTTCCCAGTGTTTTTGTTTTTATGGATTCATGAATGCTTTACAAGCTCTTGCACAGTTAAGATTGCCACTGAATTCTCATTATAAGCCAGTATTTTGCCCTATCGGAAATCCACAAAGGAATATCTATCTCAAAATGGATAGATTGGACTCTTTCTCAAAGGTAGGTTATTTCTACCAGAGTTTAAGTAAATTGGACAAGTTGTTTCTGACCCTTAAAATCTTAAAATGGTTGTGTTTTGCTAGAGTCCAAAATGTCTTTCAATTACTTTTTGCTGCTTTGTAACCAAAATAAATAAATAAATAAAAGGGAGTGGATATATCTACTTAAGAACTAATACAAAGGACCAGAGTTTAGGTGATTAAATTCTAATTTTAAAATTAGGTGGTATTTTGATGAGTAATATCAGAGATAGGCGTGGATAACATGAACAGGCAGTGAGGGGGGGAGTGGATTCCCTCTGTGGGTTGTCTTGACAGAGCCTGAGGCAAAAGTGGCAGCAGTTGGGGAATGACTCTATTCTGCTACTCACACATTTCCCCTAAGCCCTCTGCTGTCTTGCATACCTCTGTTTTGAAGCACTTTGAGATCTACTGATGGAAAAATTCTATAAAATGACGATTAATAATAAGCATATGTGGAAAAAGAAGGGTTGAAAGATCCCAGATGGCTTGTGGAAAAGGAGATTGGAGGTATTCTTTCCTAACCTCCTTTCCTTTGGGTATGCTGTGATCTGTCAGAAGTGAACAGCTCCCAGCAAGTCTTAGGAGTCTTCTCAGTTCCCTCTCCTGTAAGCCTGAGTGGCTCCTACGTGGCCTGAGGCTTCTTTCTATCCACAATGTCTCTTTTCCTCTTCCTGTTGCAGACTGATAGGGGTAAGTTCCCATGTTGCAGACCTTAGGAACCCCTCAGATAAATTAATAAACAGCTGGTCAGTGGAGCTGTATGGAATTCAAACTACTTAAGCACTGATAACATTTTCTGAAACATCAGAGATAGCAGCAAAATTTTGGCTGAATAGAATTTAAATTCTAGTTTTATATATAGGAATAGCATAGGTATAGCATAGTAATATTATATTAACTTCTGCGTGAGACTACAGCAAGTGTTCATAAATCCATCATCCTGATTTGAAAACCTGAGTGTTATTTTCCATAAAAATAATCTAAATTTGAATATTTTAATAAATGTCAGAACAAACTAATTGTTTTTATTTAAATCCTAATAAGTGTTTAATTCCTTCTTTAAAATTAATTCAATAATTGCCATTCAACCCTTCTTTAAATTATGGAAGTTACATATGGAGAACATTAAGTAGGCTTTTGTAAATGCATTTGCAGACAAAATGATTTGACTTAAAAAGTGGATAGAATACATTACTTGGTACCCTATTGACTAGGAGTACTCCAATGTGGATTGCACTGTGGATGGTTTTACAGAACTTTACCATGCACCAGCCCTGCTTGTCAACACTAAAATTATTCCAGTAAATAACAGAGAGATGAATGCCAACACCTCCTCAATCATGGGGTACATTCTGCTGTCACGTTGACAAACATAGAGGAATTTTTCCCCAAGTAATTGTATCATGTATTGTGAAGATATAACTGAAGCAACCAAGACTATTCTTCATTTTAGGATTGTACTTGAGACTTATTAGACCTGATGCTGATCCTGCTGAAGTCAATGGCAGAACTCTGAACTGGGCGGAGATTCAAGGCCCATCATAAGGCTCACTCTGGCTGTGAAAGGCTATTGTTTCCACCTTCAACTCATAAAGATTTTTCAGTAATAAGAAAATAAACTTTAACCATGTAGAGTGTTTAATTTACTCTTCTTCTAGTCAAATGTAATTTTACTGGAATCCAATCCTGCATAATTTTATTAAGGTAAGTTAAACAATGAGCAAGGGTTTAATTTTAAAAGATACTCTGGGTGTGTCTATACTTCAGCTCTGAGCATGCCTCCCACGTTGGGTAGGCAGATTTGTGCTAGCTCTGCTCAAGTTGTGTGCTAAAAATAGCAGCATGGCCTCTGAGGCATGGGTGATGGCGTGGGCTAGTGACTAGTCCCAGGGGGGCAGGAGGGTTTGGACAGGTAGTCCGAGCTGCCTTCCATGCCTCAATGTCCACACTGCTATTTTTAGTGCGCTGGCTCAAGCCCTGCTAGTACAACTCTATGTACCTAGAATGCAAGGGATGCTCCCAGCTGCAGTGTAGATATACCTTCTGACTATAATATCACATACACAAAATGTCTGTAAGGATTACTGTAATTCCTTAGTATTTGAAAATACATATTTATTTATCTATACATGATTTACTATAAGCACTTGATTTTTTTGGACATTACTATATGATGTATAAGTATATCGGATCAAATTCTACCCTCAGTTACACTTGTGCAATCCCACTGATTTAAATGAAGGCAGTAGAGCTGAACCACTGTAACTGAAGGCAGTATATGGCTCATTATTTCGAAAACCCTGACTATGTCATGATTAATATCAGTATTTTTAGTTGGTGTGTGGTTTAAGTGCCCATTATAATACTATAGTGAGATGACCGATTTCTGTGATTACTCCATATTCTTTTGATATCTCCATTGGCTCTCCAATTATTTCTGCTGCTGTATCTTTAGAATGTCAAACTAGCAGGAAAAAAAAAGTGTTCCCATGTTTTAAATTACATAATATTGCTCAGGGAAAAGTCAACAGGAATAGAAAGTTAAATAGTGGTAGATTCTCTTGGTGCCAGGTTCTGCCTTTCTTATGTAGGCTGAGTAACACCTTGCAAAAGGAGTAGTCCTTAAGAAAGAGTAGTGGAAACTGACTCTTTTGGTCCATGGTGAACTTGTACTATTCTGCTTCATTCTTGCAACAGAATTTTCATTCTAAATATATAATGGCAAATCTTACAAATAGAGTATAAAGAATCCTGAATGTTCCTGAATTTGCTATAAAGTGAAACCTGAACATTTTCAGAGAACAATATATTTTGTTTTTGCAAAACCCAAGAGGGAAATATAGAGATAAAACTCCAAAAACATTAAGAACATAAACAACATAAGAATGGCCATTCCTAGTCAGACTAATGGTTCATCTACCCCAGTATATTATCTATCGACAGTGGCCGGTGCCAGATGCTTCAGAGGAAATTAACAGAACAGGGCAAGTACTGAGTGATCCATCCCATGGTCCATTCCTAGCTTCTGTCAGTCAGAGGTTTAAGGACACCCAGAGCATGGGGTTGCATCCCTCACCATCTTGGCTAATAGCCATTGATGGACCTATCCTCCACATCTAACTATTTTTGGAACCTAGTTATCCTTTTAAATTTCACAACATGTCCTGGCAACAAGTCCCACAGATTGACTGTGTGTTGTGTGAAGAAGTACTTTCTTATGTTTGTTTAAACTCTGCTGTCTATTCATTTCATTGAGTTGACCCCTTGGTTGTTGTGAATAAAGAGCATTACTTACCCCCTTCACACAACACTTTTCCTACACTATTCATGATTTTATAGACCTCTATTTTATCCCCCCCTTAGTTGTCTCTTTTCTAATCTGAACAATATCAATCTTTTTAATCTCTCCTTATATAGAAACTATTCCATATCACTGATAATTTTTGTTACCCTTCTCTGTACTTTTTCCAATTCAAATATATCTTTTTTTGAGATGGGGCAACCAGAACTGCACACAGTATTCAAAATGTGGGTGTACCATGGATTTATATAGTGGCATTATGATATTTTCTGTCTTGTTATCTATCCCTTTCCTAATGGTTCCTGGCATTCGTTAGCTGCCACTGCATACTGAGCAGATGTTTTCAGAGAACTATCTATAAAGACTCCAAGATCTCTTTCTTGGCATGTAATAGCTAATAAAGACCCTGTCATTTTTACACATAGTTGGGATTATATTTTCCAATGTGCACCACTTTGCATTTATCAACATTGAATATCATCTGCCTTTTTGTTGCCTAGCCACCCAGTTTAGTGAGATCTCTTTGTAACTCTTCGCAGTCTGCTTTGGACTTAACTATCTTGAGTAATTTTGTATTGTTTGCAAGCTTTACCACCTCACTGTTTACCCTCTTTTTCCAGAACTTTTATGAATATGTTGAACAACACTAGTCCCCCAACATCCTTGGGGATCCCACTCTTTACCTCCCTCCATTGTGAAAACTCACCTTTTATTCCTGCCTTTTTTTCCCTATCTTTTAACCTGTTGCTGATCCATGAGAGAACTTCCCTCTTATTCCATGACTGCTTTCTTTGCTTAAGAGCCTTTGGTGAGTGACCATGTCAAAGGCTTTCTGAAAGTTAAAGTACACTATATCCACTGGATCACACATGTCCACATGTTTGTTGATACCCTTAAAGAATTCTGATAGGTTGCTGAGGCATGATTTCCCTTTACAATGTTGACTCTTCCCATACATAATATGTTTATCTATGAGTCTATAGTTTCAACCAATATGTCTGCTACAGAAGTTAGGCTCACTGGCCTGTAATTGCCAAGATTGCCTCTAGAGCCTCTTTTAAAAATTGGTGTTATGTTAGCTGTCCTCTTGTCATCTAGTACAGAAGCTTATTTAAGCGATATCACATACCACAGTTAGTAGTTCTGCAAAGTCTTGGGTGAATATTGTCTGAGTGAATTCACCATCTTGAGTGAATACCATTTGGTCCTGGTGAGTTATTACTGTTTAATATACTGTTTAATATATCAGTTTGTTCAAAAACCTCCTGTATTGACACCTCTATCCGGGACAGTCCCTCAGATTTATCACCTAAAAAGAATGTCTCAGGTGTGGGACTCTCCCTCACATTGCCTGCAGTGAAGGCCGATGCAAAGAATTAATTTTGCTTCTCTGCAACAGCCTTGTTTTCTTTGGGTGCTCCTTTAGCATCTCATTTGTCCAGTGGCCCCACTTATTGTTTGGTAGGCTTCCTGTTTCTGATGTACTTGACACATAAACTAGCAGTATTTTTTTCTGGTTCTTCAAATTCTTTTTCTGACCTGTCTAATTATACTTTTACATTTGCCTTGCCTGAGTTTATACGCCTTTCTTTTTCTTCTGTAGGATTTGTCTTCCAATTTTTAAAGGATGTCTTTTTGTCTCTAAATTTACCTCTTTTATTCTGTTGTTTAGCCATGGTGGCATTTTTTGGTCCTTTGGGTTCTTTTTTTTTATTTTAGGTATATATTAAGTTTGAACTTCTATTATGGTGGTTTTAAAAAAGTTTTCATGCACTTTGCTGTCATTTCACTCTTGTGGCTGTTCTTTTAAATTTTCATTTAACTAACTTCCTCATTATTGCATAGTTCCCCTTTTTGAAGTTAAATGATACTGTGGTGGATTTCTTTTGTATTCCTCCACCCAAGGGGGGGTTTAAATTTGATTACATTATGATCGTTATAACCAAGCGGTTCATCTCGTGTTCTTTTACACCTGTTTTTTGAGGTTTTGTTTTGTTTTCCTTTTTTATTTTTTCTACTTATCACTGTGAGTAGCACTGTTAAAATGTATACTATATAAGGCCTATTTAAATCCTATTTTAGTTAGAAGATATTGATCTCCATTGACTTCACTTGTCTTTGCAAGAGACCCTTATTGAGTGAAAGATATCACAATGCTATGCTGTTCATTGGCACATTGTGCTAACAGCATGCAGCAGCATACAGTAGTTGTGTGTGTGTATCAAGATGCTGATGTATTTATGAAATGAAGCTGAATAAACATAAAAAATAGCAAAAATTAAATGTCATAGAGTACTGTGTGTATAACTTTTGTCAAAATGGTTGCGATATTTAAAAAAAAAAATACACAAATAATAAAAAGGATATTAGCCATTCTGAAATAAAGAAAGCATATGGATATAAAATGTACCCAATACTATAAAAGACATTAGAATAATATAGAGTATACTGAACTGATGGCTAAAGCATAGTGACATGGGGTATTGCCTTTGTCATATGACTAAAGACATTGTTAGGCATATGACTCCTGTGAGATTTTTCTAGATGAAAGATTGAGGTCAGAATTTTGCTGTTAGACTGATTTAATGCTAATAATGTCTGACACATTAAATACCTTAGTTGAAATGTTATCATCAGATAAAAACCTTTTGTCGAGTTTGGTTAATGGTTTAAAAAGTGAAGTCTGAATTGCAGTGAAAATAAAATTCCTACCATCATTTCTCCTAAAAACTGTGAAAGTTTCAGGGAAATCTTAACTATCCAGTAACAGCACAGAAGATATAATCAGAAAGGAGTATTATTAGAACCCATTTTACTACACTGAAAAATGTAGTCCTGGGGTCAACTTGTTTATTGTCAAAGGTTAAAGTTTGCACTACTTGCCGGCATGTTAGGATATTTCCTCAGTAACTCTAGGCCAAATTCTGCTCCCTCTACTCACACGAGAAGTCACACTGGCTTCAAAATGCTGAATATTCATGTAAGAATAGATACTTTACAAGGAAACATACAAGAGTACCTGGACAGTATTCTCATTCAAGAAGCGTATCTGATGGGTACACAGTATAATATATATATACACACACACACTAGCCCATATGTTATTCTACATGAAAGGGATTGATTTACCTTTAAAGAACTCTGTTTTCTAATTTAATTTTTATTCATGTTTATTTTTGATACAAATGCCTGATTAAACTTTTAAACATGCTGGGCCAAATTCTTTTTCTCATTACAGCTGTGCAGCTCCACAGATATCTGTGGAGTTGCAGAAGTGTATCGGGGAAAAAAGGAGGCACACTGCATATTTACAATGGGAAGACCAAGAACTAAAGGGATAAGATATTCAGCAATAACACTGACTCATTGTCCCAGAAGAAACATATTGTGCAATACAGACTAAAAACAATACTTAAAACCCAAACCAATTTCAGTAGACATTTTAATGGAATGACCTAAGTGAAGTAAGCTTTTCTCCTATTTTTGTCTGAAATCTTTTTTTTCACCATTATTATGAATGATAATTATATATTTGAGGTATATAATTAAAGGATAAAGAGTATGTGACAGATTCTGTTCTCATTACATCTGTGCATCCCTTCTGAGTTAATACCCTAGCCTTGTAATAATGAAGAGAATTTGGCCCAGTATCACATTATATTTGTCTGTCTTAGCATTTATTTATTTAGATATAAAATAACAAAGGCCTATCCCAGGCTACAGGTGCTCTAACATAATTAATTATACTGTAAATATAGTTCAATTCAATCTGAGAAGCATTAAAATCTGTTCAACAGGATAGCCACCTATTCCCTCCATCATCTTGAAAGCACACTCTCAACCTTCTCCAGAGACCTTATTAAACAGAAGTCTTTTGCAGAGTGCCCAGAAAATCACCAAGCTTAGGCCACCAAGGGCAGAGGAGCAAATTCTAGAGTCTTGCTAGTCACGAAGCTGCAATTTAAATTCATTTTCATTTGTGTTGTACTTTGGAACAAGTACAATAAAATAGTTCAGTTCTTGTTTCTCTATAAGTGATAATACTGATCAATGAAACATTTTAGAATTAAAGCTTTCAACAATGGTAACTACTATAACTTTGCTATTAAAAAAATGAGATTTTACAATAGAATGAAAAGTTCTTCTTCAAATAGAGTCCCTGTGAGTGCTCCATTTTAGGTGATTGCACGCCTCTACCAAATCTAAAAAGAAGCATTCCCTGGCTCGATCTACTGCATCAGTACTGACCAGGCCCTGGGCAAGTATCTTCGAATTGGCAGAGACTTCTGTTACCATTGGTACCAGTAAAACCACGGACCTTAAGCAGGCAGGCTCCAAAAAGGAAGGCAGAGAAAAGACTACCCTTCCCACTACAGCACTGGCAGCAGCTACAAAATCCTCCATACAGTGCCTCTGTGATTTCTAAGGCACCGGTGCCACCTACTGGCTCTCTGCCACACATCTCTGATCCATCGGCACCAAATCCTCATATATCATTGGTGCAGTCAACATTGGCACTGATCCCAAGGGCACTGCTCAACCTACTGGCACCACAACAATTCTCGGTACGGCACCAGATCCAAGTGCCTCCTCCAGTACCGAAAATACACCAGTTTCTTTTACCTAAGGACCTGACAATGATCCTGGAACCTGATTCCCCTCTCTTCATTACAGACACTACATCAGTGCTTTCAGTTCCACACACTCCTCCAGCTGCATCGAGTGTGTGCTCTGTCTCAGCTCATCCAATTACTAAAAGATTCCTAGAGAGAGATTGTAACCTCCACCCAGAACTCAGAGCCCCAACTCTCCCATTGGGCCTCACACTAGTGCTTTGGTCTTTGATGACTCCCCATTGGAACCTCTGGCTACCTGCTTACAACTACACCTTTCCATGAAAGTAGCCCTTCTAGTAGTCATCACGTCCGCAAGGCACGTTGGAGAAATAGGGGCCCTGATGGCAGATCCACCATAAACGATTATTCCCAAGAACAAGGTCACTCTGAGACCCTATCCCAAATTCTTCCCTAAAATCCCTTCTTCATTCCACCTTAACCAACCCATCCATCTTCCCACATTCTTCCCTAAACCTCATAAGAATAGGCAGGAGGCAACATTCCACACCCTGGCTGTCAGAAGGGCATTAGTCTTTTATCTAGAATGGACAAAGCCATACAGGAAAACTCCTAAGCTGTTCCTTTCTGCCCTGGAACACTCCAAGGGCAAACCCATCTCTAAGCAGAGTCTTTCCAAATGGATTTCAGGATGCATTCAACTCTGCTGCCATTAACCCAGGCTCTGCTACCAGCTCTGCTACCATTAACCCTCTCTCCACCGCTCAACACAGCTCTCCACGGCTCAGAATGCAGTCTACGTGAGCAGTAGCCCTATTGGTAGCCTTTTTCAACAACGTGCCTATTACTGACATATGTAAAGCAGCCGCTTGAACATCCTCCCACACATTCATACAACACTACATCATTGCCCAGGACTCGGCTGGAATCATTCAGACCTAACACCGAAGCCCCTCCTTTTCCAGGAGGGGCACTGCTGTACAGTCACCTAAAGTGGAGCACCCACTGGGATTCCACTTGGAGGAGGAGGAGGAGAAAGAGAAGAAGAAGGTGGTTACCCACCTTGTACAGTAACTGAGGTTCTTCGAGATGTGGCTCTCTGTGGATGCTCTATACCTCCCTCCTCCTCTCTACTTTGGAGTTCTAATTAGTGCTCTGCAGTACAGAGGGAATGGGGGGGAGGGGAGCTAATTAACTGCCGCTGCACGCGTGAGATGGAAAGAGCGCACATGCAGCCCAGCGGACAGCATTTTGCTGTCAAAATTCTCCAGTTAGAGGCACAGGGGTGCGCAATTTCTAAAAGTGGAGCACTCATGGTGACCGACATCTCGAAGAACCTCAGTTACTGTACAAGGTGAATAACCCTCTCCTGAGAAAACGTTTGAAATATTTATATCTACTGTTTTCAAAAAGGAGAGATAATTGAATAACAAAGCAACTGGTGAATCTCAAAACATGGAACTAACAAATGCTGCCTTTGCTAAGATGCATTCAGTCTCTGGAGTGTGGTAAAGTTGACAGTGATATCTGACTTGGGCAAATCAGTGACGGTGAAGCCAGCTGCTCATATGTGAATAGTTACTGATTGTGGTTATTCACAGGGGGGGAAAGAGCAGTACTTAGAAGGCAAATGTGAATATATATGGTACAGCATGAAAGGAAAATACTAAAAAAAGCTGCTTTTTAAGATTATATCTGCGGTATTAGATTGTAGAATAACCTTCCAATGGAAGAGATGGAAGCCCCTTCTGAAGCTTGTGATTCTGGGCAAAGAATTATAGACTATAATGTAGGAGCAATCTTGTTGACGTCTTTTCCATCTCTAACTGTAGTCCATCTTTCCTCAGATGTGATGAATTTATTGTTGAATATTACACAATCCCTTTCTATGCTAATTAGAGCCTGGCCCCTATTTTATAGTATTTAGCTGGCTACCTTGCAAACTAAATAACTCTAATTATAAATGTTCAGAACATTACATATTTCAATAAAGGCTATTAACTTGACTTGAATATAATTAAAAGGAAAAATAATAATTATTTTTAAAACTACATACATATTCTTAAAGGGCTTTACATTTTGAAATTACTACAAAAATAATTTCATGATTCCAGGAATGCAATAAACAATTTTAATTCAAAACAGAAATGAGGAGAATGATTATTTTCCAGTTAAACCACAGGACTTGTAGTCACAAGATTTAGGGTCCTGTTCCTGGCTTTGTCTCTGACTGTGTGAACTTGGGCCAGTCCCTTACAGCCCAGTGACTCAGTTTCCTCACAGGTATCTGTAATATGAGGATAATAATATTTACTTACCTCTCAGGGGGACATTGAGAGTCTTTATTGACTAATGTCTGTAAAATACTTTTGAGATCCTTGATTATAAGGCGAAGCACATCAGTGATTAAGGGAAATAGCTGATTGTAAATCCTAGTAATGTAATACATTTCAGGGGCTTTGCAATAAACTGTATGTTATTCTTGAATCATTTGGTGGCCCCTGCTGTTTAACAACTAGGGAAGTGGCTAGCTTTTAGGTTTGGAGGTGGTCACTGGTGAGCACTGGGCTTCTGGATCCTGGAAATCAAGGCTTCATTGGAACCCTAGAATAGAGCTATTTTGCCTTCTGGATTGCCATCCCTGATGTCTTCTACCAGCCCTGATGCCTTGTATCACCCCTGACCCTAGCTTGTACTCAAAGGGGCTTGACTTTTCCTGATTATTACTTCAGATTGGAAACCAGCAGAAGGGGACAGGATTTGAAACAGGAGCTTAGTCTGTAGTTGGAGAAGAACTGGCATAGATCTGGCAGCCACTCCTTGCAGGGATATGGGGCTAGCAGCTGAAGTGAAATGAGCGGGGGAGTGAAAGACTCTTCACCCACTCAGAGAGGGCTTTCTTCTGGTGTTCTATGGGGAGCTAGACAGATGAAATAGGTCTTATTTGATTAAATTCAAGGATCTGACTGGTTGAGCCAGAGAGGAGAAAAGTGGCTGAGATTGAATGCGTTTCCTCTGGTATATTCTCTATGTAGAGTGCTAAGGGTGTGCACTCTTTGGTGTCCTAAAGGTTAAAACATTTCACTTTTGTGATGAAGCATGACGGCTGTTCATCCCTTTTAAATAAATCTTTTTTTCTCTCTTGCCTGTAGCTCTGTATCAGATTGCTGTGAAAATAGCTGTTGGTCCATTTCTAGGACAGTCAAATATAACTATAGTGGTATCAGAAATTCTTTGCCACTTCACCTTATGGAAAGTGTTACTTTCAACACTTGGTAGCATAGTGCCTGCTGTTCTCGGGATGTTTTGCTGTGCAAAATGAGGAAGCAACTGGACTGTATTATTATGTTGGTATTTACTGTATCTCACACAAGTGTAAATATTAATTCTTTGGGTCAGGATGCTAGACTGTACATAACTAGACTATTTTGTAAATAACATGCTGAACAGTTTCTGGCACTCTAATTGTAACATCTCCACTGTGTGAATTCTTAGTTTTAAATTTAAGTAGTGAAACAGATAAAAATGTCCTCTTTTCCTTCAGATCCTGACTTTAATCACAATCTGTGCTGACGCCTTCAGATGATTGACTCTTCTAGTCATTGACATCTTTTTGAGTTTGCCTGTAGCTGTCTAAACTGTATCTATTTTACAGCTGGTATCAAACTTAGAAGCTCCTTGGTACATGGAGTGTTTTATTATATGTATTTTAAGCACTGAGCATTGTTACATCAACAGTAGACTTTGGCATCAATGTGTCCATCCATTAAGTACATAATAATAATACTTTGTCCTGTTATAGCTCTCTTTCTCAAAGATCTCAAAGCCCTTTATTATTTCTATTATTGTAGCACTTGGGAATCTTTGTCATGGGCCAAGACCCCATGGTGCTTGGTGCTGCATAAACAGAACAAAAAAGACAGTCTCTGCCCCATGGAGCTTGCAGTCTACAAACACGAACACATTTAGTACCAGAACCCCCTGTTAGGTAGAGTGAATTATCATCTCTCTTTCACAGATAGGGATCCTTGAGGCATGAGAGAATAAAACTAAACTTATCAAAATGTCCAATTATTTTGGATGCTTCGATGTTAGGGTACCTGCCTGAGAAACACTATGCTCAGCTCCCAGTGACTTAAGTTGGAGTTTTGGGTGTTCAGCACCTCTGAAAATCAGCCTCTAGGTGTTCCAAGTTGGACACTCAGAAGCTGAAGCACACAAAATTAGTGGACTCGTATCCCAATTTTTCTTAAAGTGATTTGTCCAAGGTCACATAAGTCTGTGCCAAAGATGGGAAGGGAACTTAGATCGCTTCCCTTCCAGTACCATGCTCTGTTAGTGGCAGATGTACAGGTGGTGGTCAAGTAAAAAGAATATATATATAAAGATAGTAGTCTTATAGAACTGCTATACTACATTAGAGGTATATGTACTCTGGGCTGGAGTAAAGAATAGGGATTTTAGAGTCATGGGATAAGGTCAGAATCTCAGCTTTCATTTAAAATATGTTTCAAGCCCTCATGTATGCAAAGGAAAACTTGGAAATAAGAACTGAATGTAACTGATGTCTGTCTGTCAGTCTTCAAACTACCTGAAACAGGAATTCCGAGAGGCATGATATGACCCATACATCATAATTGAAATCTGCTGCTGCACCCAAGGAGGAGTAAGGTGTGTGGTGCTGAGACAGGGGCAAGAGATTGGGGCCATGGAGGCACCCTATTAGTTATGCCTTAGAGCCCCAGATTTCCTTAAATTAGCCCCACATACAGAACTGCTAAATTACACCATAATACATTTATTAATTGAAGCTCCATTCATGAACGACAAGTGGATGGTCTTGATCTGTCTTCAGTTTGTTAAAAAGCTTAGGGTTTTTTAAAGAATTTATGCATATGCCTTGCTGCTTTACCTAACCTGGTTTTCTTGGAAATCTTTTCTGTCATATCCCAGGCAACTCTAAAAATGGATTTTAATTTCTTACAATACCAAAAAGCTTCAGATGAGGGGCTGGAATTTTAAACTCCTAATTTAAGCATCATCCTTAGCTGGATAATTAAATAATAACTTCTCTGAAGGCTTGAAATGGGATGGGGGTTGGGCTCTTCATAAAATCTGTTGATGGCACTGCTATGAAAATTCCTTTCTTTGACACTTAAACTATAAAGCTGTCTTCTTTTAGTAATATTGCTTAAGCTAATTAGTCTTCAAGGCCTCCAACACATTATAATTTCATTCTTGTGTCCACAGACTGCTCTTACATAATTTACATACATACCATTGTTTTAAGGCCTGCTAAAATAGTATATAATTACATTTCTATAGGAATCTGTATCCATTTGCCTTTGGGAAGGACAGAGAAAGGGTCAAATTCCCTCAATCATGTAAAAGCATAAACAGATTCTAAGGATTCCCCTGCAGTCTGTTTAAACTACTGGATTAATTTTAATAAACCTGGACAGAAGGAGTTTGCCAGTTGTTATAAATTTGGGTGCAAATTAATTTGTTATCTTTCTGGAATGTCCAGGATACTAGGTCTTGTGGAAGCTATAATACAGTTTTGGTTACATTATCAACGCATCAGTGTTTTGTAAGCTAGACTTTCAACTGCATTTTAAAAGGTTGTTAGACTCTGTTAAAAACCCATTGTGGGGTTCTCTTCTGTGTTTTAATAACTCCTGCTCAGTTTTGCTCAGTTTAGAAGTAATACTATTTTTTTTCCAATTGGCAGCTCTACAATCTCTAAATGGGAAAGTCAGGCTAAACTATTTCTGATTTGCACAGCATCGTTACTCGGTTGCCAAGTTGTAATATTTAAAAACCAGACACTCCAGTAGGAGTGTCGGAACCCCTCCCACCCCACTTTTCCCTGCCCCCACCCAGGCTCTTCCCCCAAGGCCCTGCACCCGTTCACTCCTCTTCCCCTTTCCCCCACCCTGGTCAAGGGGGACTTGCTTGCAGAGCCGGGGCTGGGAGCTGCAGCCATCCAACACAGATAGGAGGCTGCCCCAGCTGAGTAGGGGCTGGCGTGGCTGATGACATGGCAATTCCCTTACTCACAGTAATGAGACTTTCGGTGTCTGCTCAGTAGCTCTGACCAGACACTTTCTGGTCAAAAACCAGGCACTTGGCAAAGAAATAAAGATTCTGCAAATCAAATTCTGTCAATTACACCTGTGCAACCCCATTGTCTTCAATGAGTTTGCACAGGTGTAATTAGTGATAGAATTAACTTTTGCTATTGGAACTTGGTTATTAATTTTGATGATGATGCATGAGACAGAATTGAATCCAGCTCTCATACTCATTGCTGGCTTAACTCTGCAGGGCTATGAAGAGTAAAAAGTAGTAAAATCTTGCTTTGTCAATGAACTCTGAAGCATTGCTTTGTCAGTATGACTCTGAACACACACAGGGAGAAGATCTGTATTGTTTTTGTAAGTCACTTTTCAGAGTAGAACCTCATTCTCAAAAGGCTGAAACAGAAGCATAAACAAAACTAAGGCCCTGACCATGCAATGAACTCTGTGCAGGCATGTTCTTTTCTGGATGTACATAATTCTACTGAGCATTTCTTGCAAGCATCAAGGAAAAATATATCCCTTTTCTTGTAACTCAAATTATTGTACTGTATATGGTGTATTTTTATGCTTGATTCATTAATCAGTTATTCATCATTTATAAGGAACGTCAAACACAAAAACTGAAGGATGCAATAAAAATAGCAAACTTTCATAGGAAATTATGTGTCATATTCATCCAAATCCTCTTACTGATGCTTACGTTGCTAATTTGTTGTTTTACCACACAAAGTTGAAAATGAGCTAATGAGCAAACTTTGCTTATTGCAGGAAAAAAATCCCTAAATTAGAAATTAAGAATGATTAGAAAATTCTGCAAATGTTGCTGTGTAAGTAAGATCTATTTGGAGTCACCCACGCTGGCATTCTGCCCATTTGTGCCAGATTTTATTTGATCTAGTCTACCGTTAAGTAAAAATAAGTGCTTATCACATCAATAAATGTATCACACAATCCAAATGCAAGAAATTTCATTAGCGTTTAATGTAGGCAAGAATACACCTGAAAAATATTCCTTCCTACTGCTACCTTTGGGCTAAATTGTACCTGAGAAGCACATCCCTAAGTAAGGAGAAGTGTGCCGCTGCACTGCCTTAGGTGTATACTGGGAAGTAGTTGTTCTTAGCGAGGCACAGTCCTTTCCTAAATTCCTGTTTATGGAAGGAAGTGGAAAATGTGTAATCTGCTCTGTCCAGCTTGCTGCAGCTACACTGCTTGACCCCTTCTGTGGCACAGGAAGGAGGGACTGTGATTTTCCTTAGTTGCTTTTATTAACTCCTGAGCTTGGAGAGCATCAGAGCACAGCAGCATTTGTAATTAGGTACCCCTGCTGCAGGGCGACTAATTATTTGCAGGTTCCCTACCACAACTCCTGATTAGCTCAGGCAATGCTCACTGATAATAGTGTTTCATTAGTATATCAATGGCAGTGTATGCCCCAACCCTCCCACTCTTCATTGGTGAGCAGGCACACTGGAACATAGCTAATGCTAGCTGTCATCTGGGAACATTTTCAATGGATTGGGGAGCTGCAAGGAGGTGCTGAGCCAGGAAAGAGGGGAGATTCTTGTTCCTAGGAGATGACTCTTGTGGAGCAAGTTGCAGCCCATCATTCTTCTTATCCTCGCTGGAAGTTTCCTTTTTATGCTAGCTGCACTACTGATGTGACTTCCATCCTCTTGCTACCAGTTCCTGTACTTCCCACACATCAAGAAAAAAAAGAAGGTGTCTAGGATTGGGGCAAGGAGGGACTGATCCCATGGATAAAAGCAAGACCAGAGCTGAGAAGAAGTGGCAGGAAAGGTAAAGTTATTGGAATCCAGAGTGGGATCATTCCAGCATTTACTGGGGAGATATGAGAGAGTTTGAGAGGTGAGAGGCTGTGTAGGAGCTTCTGGAGGGATGATCCAACTCCCATCAGTGGAAAGTTTCCTGTTGTTTTCAATGGGAATGTGTGAAGCCCAACATGATTTTAATGTCTTTGGAATCTTAATGCCAAAGGTGAAGTTGACTGTACTTTATTCCTGGGTCAAAGAACTGAAGAGGAGGAGGAAAGGATCTATTCGGTGCTCAGGAGAAAGCGTATTGCACAGTACCAGTATTTTATATATTGGACCTTTGAAAACTGAGGGCAACATTTAGATCTGCCTGATGGATCTCAAATACAGTTCTGTTTAATGTATGGATGTATTATTTTAATAAATGTAATTCATGCTGATAGATGGCAATGGGCACCAATATAAAGTTCTAAATACATAAACTAGAAAAGATGGGACAACTTCACTGCTGGCATCAATGGACACAACCTCATTGATAAGTACCCACCTTTGTCCACCTTTATAATTTGGTTCATTGATGAGTAGAAAGATGGGAGATATAGAGAAATGGGGCAAAATAAAACCAGGCAAAGAGGCAAAGCAATAAAATAGCTAAATTGGAGGGAAAATGTAAAGAAAATGATCCTGATATTCCTTTAATCAGGAAGAAATGGCCAAAGCATTAAAGCAACTAAATGTATTTATTCTAAAACTTATAAACTTTGATACATCAAAGGGGTCCTTCTTTTAAAGTTTTTGAATACATCTCCATACAATATTGATCTTCCTTTGTCTTTCTCTTCTCAAATACCTTTTAAGCAGTATCATCTGCACAATTAGAACTACGTCAAATACCAATGGAAATGTGGTTGCTGTTTTTAGACATTACATGAGTAGTAAACTTTGGAATTCTTTGATAGAATACGTTCAGTAAAATGAGTTCTATGCTTCTTGCTACAGTTCCATTTTTGAACCTGGAGAAACCTATTGCACAGATAATTTGCTTTGTCTTTTATGGAGTTACATGACACATACTATTTAAGTATCTGTTAGTGTGGCATTGTTCTGTTTCTGTTCATAGAGGCTGATCTGAAAGGGTCGCCGTGTGAGGTAAGTCTATATACCTACCTTGGAATTAATAAAATCCTTGAGAGATGGCATTATTAGCTGGGATAGTGGAATAGAATATCATGTACATATTTTGTAGCTGACTCTTCTTTAGCAAAAATTGATGAATGATCTGTTTGTACACTAGATTATTTCATAAAATGAGATAAATTATACATAGGCAAAAATATTTTACCTCCAGTGACCAGTCCATGAATACAAATCTATAAGCAGGAAGGGACAGAAACATTATGGGAACCAGATGAAAAAAGTGAAATGTATGCAGCTGAGCTAGATTTACAACTATCATCACTTATACTTAGGGGCCCTATGAAAGGATTGATTGGGCATGGAAACTGAAATACAGGTGGTCCCTCTAGATCAGATGCCCTGATAGGGTTATGCTGGGAAGCATGCAATACTTTGCTGCAAATGTTTGGTGAATAAATAGAGCACCTTTCAGAACCCCCAATCCTGCTCGTTTCATAAACTTAAAACAAAAAAAAGATACTGGAGAGGTCTTATTTAACAATGTAGCATCTCTTTAATTTTCAAGAAACAAAGGCTGTATCCACTGTCTTTGAAAGGGAATCAATCTAGAATGTTTCGTTGTTCTTATGGGAAGTTTCCACTTCCTTAAAAAAACATACCGTGTATGCTTGTTTGTAAAATCTTCTAACTGAGGAAGTCTCAACACACATGGATAATTCCTATTAATAATGAAGCCCCTTAGAAAAAAGAGAAATTCCCCCAAGATCCTATAAAACTCACAAAGAGGATACTGTCTGTTGCCAAGGATTCTACTGTCTCAGAGATCTGCTGTAAATTAGTTGATGTACTAAAGTTGATGTAGTTGAGGACTAAAGCAAAATTTATCAGCAGTTGCACAGGTGATTGGGTTAACAGGGACAGAGGAGGCATATAAATCAGTTAATTTAAATTCCACCTCCAAAGCACAAGGCCTGATTCTTCCTTTTTAATTTAGATGATGGTGCATCTGTGTATCATGTTTTATGATCTGGGAGCCTATTGAAGGGAGAAAATTCTATACCATTGAATTCTAATGGAAGGCAACATGTTTTTAAGGGAATATTTCAAACCTGAGCAGTTGTGAAAATAATCTTTTGTTTTGGATTAGTTTCTCCCCATATATTTTCTTTCCTTGGGATCACCTGCATCTGAATTCTCTTCATTTAGGAGGTGAAGTAGAAAGGATGATATGGATATTTGATATTTTTGAGAACTAACTGTTTATTCCCACCAAATATGCCAAACTGTATAGAACAAAATCATATACACATCTTTAAAAATAATCCAAAGGGAAAACAGAGAGAGTAAACATCTATGACACAGAGGATGGTCATAATGCTAAAATAATTCATCTGGGTTCATTGACAGAGAATATACAGTGAGTAGTAGAAAAACTGAACAGTTACGTGCACCACCCCCCCCTGCACCCCTGGGTGAACTTACATTTACTAGAATATACACATTATTCCCCATTTCATTCATTGAGCAAAAAGTTACATATTGTGATATGGTAAACATCCATTTTTAATGATACCCGCTGTATCCCACAACATCTAGAATAACTGGAAATAACTGGAAACCAGGCAATGCTCAGCTCCACAAAAAGCTATGATATTGCAAATGGATAAATAATCAAACTACCTATTCAGTGTACACATTACACCTCCTCCACCCTGAACCCAGAAAACAAATTTCAAAGACAAATAATAAAAACTGAATAACTAGAAGTTAAATTATACAGCAGTGGAATACCCCATATTTTAATCTTTTAGCACAAATGGACAGAAATGGGATGCCCCTGATCTAGTCATGAAATGTGTGGGAGTTCAATTTCAGATCCAGTTATGATCTTTACCATTTGGGTCTACTTTAATTTTGATATAGGTATACCTTAACTATCAGTTCTATCTTTGTTTCTCAAAAGGACCCTATCAACTGAATTTTTAAAATAATCTATTTTAAAACTTAATAAAGTTTCTGACAGAGCACAGGCTTAAATATTGTGCCAGGCTGTGGTTTAGAAATTGACTTCAATGAGATTTCTTGCAGTATTTAAGTTAAACAGGTGTGTAAATCTTTGCAAGATGAGGCCCTGAGGTTTACTTGTAACTGTAGTAAATTAAAAAATGTCAAACAGAAATGTGATGTTAATCTTATACGGTTTTATGAGAGTGAATATAATTGATGACATTTGTGAGGTGATCCAGTTGAGATTAAATTAGCCAAACAATTAAGAGCTTCCGTTGATTTTTGACTGAGATCAGTTTAGTCATATAATTTATGCTAAATTACTACACCAATACTAAAAGTGTATGTCTTCCTAAAATATGGCGAAAGTATGCCACAGTAAGGAGTGCTGTGAGAATAAAAAGGTTATTCTTTCATCAGTATATATCAGAAATTTTAAAGTTGTAGAGGTTAATTAGCTTTTACCAAACATCTGCATTTTTTTTGGCTGCATGTCAAAAGCAGTGTTATAAATTATTGCAAAAATATTGCAGGCAAAAGATTAATCTATAATGAATTTCTATGTATATTGTGACATAGAGGGATGCATCTTTCTGTACTCCAATTAAGGATTTAAAGCAGCTGGAAAGGTGCCCTAATTGGGTAAAGTTGTGACTTTTTCTGATATATAGGAATCCCTGGGCAGTTTAAAGCCAGCATATGCCGCTTTTCTTCACCTGCAGACAGCACCTGCACCAACAGATGGTACTGTATCTCTAACTTAGTGTTAAATAGTTGTCTTATATATTATTATGCTGGTCTATTTGATTGTGGTTGTGGGGGAAAGATGGTTTGCAGGTAGTTCAGTCCTGCCTGTCTCTGCTGGAGTTGGTTCTTGCAGGGTATCAATAATCCATGTGATTCTATAAGTGAATATTACAAGTCAGGCATTCTACTAGTATGGGATATGCTGCCCTCTTCCCCCTCCCTCCCCTCCTCCCAATAATTCCCAGATAGTAGTCTCTCTTAGGTGGAGCCTTAAATTCTTGTCTTACTTTTTTTTTTTTTAAACAGGTTTTAAAATAAGATTATATGAATCTTTCCATGGGATTTTCTGTTAGATTCTCTATGAGCTTGTTCCATTGCTGACTAGAGTCTCCATGTGGGGATTGAGCAAGATTTCCTGTGTGGTGACACTTCCTAGCCATCAGGGGCTTCTATGGTGCCAACACTGAATGCAAGGAAACTGTCCTGTTGTCTTTACTCTCAGTGGGCCCCCTGCTAGTTCTCAGACAGTGTGGAGCCGCTGATAGAGTTGGTGGCAGTGGCAGTATCAGCTGATCTTGCTGGCAGGGAGATGAAGGAGACACGGTTTCAAGGGTGAACAGACTACCGGAACATTGAAATAGGACCAGTTGGGCTGAAGGGGACATGAGCTCAAGGAGGATTGTTTGGGGGTGGGGGTTTCCTTTGAGCTTCTGTTGTCCCCCTTGAGTCCTGGGGTGAGTCATTGACCTTGTCAGATTGCGTTTGGCTCAGTATTTCCATAACTGAATCAAGTGTGCACAAAAACTGTCTTATCATCACTGAGATGATGTCAAGGTAAAGGTTAATAGTTGATGTACTAATTTCTTGCACTTATAAGGGCAAAAAGCTTGGAATGATAATCAGTTCTGTATAAAAACACCTAATGTGTATCGAGAGGATTTATTAATAAATGCAAAGTAACACTGAAATATAGTGACAGATCCTCTTTGGTCTTACCATATAAAATCTGGAAATGTAACATCTGTACAATTTTGGAAACTAAGGATGGAATTTTTCAAAATAACATAAGAGATTTAGGCATCAAAATCTCACTGAAATTTGATGGGATTTAGACATCTAGTTCCTTTCGGTTCCTTAAAAATCAGCATCCAGATCTACTGTGAACCTCACAAACTTTGTTTTCTTAGGGTGAAATTTACACTAGATAAAGCTCTAGACAACAATCTATCTTTAGGGGAAAATGTCACCTCCTTTTCTGAGCAGGTATGAAGAATTCTCTGGCAACTGAGCAAGTGTAGTTCAATTTTGTCAGAGGTGGAGTACAAGTGGTCAGAGAGAGCAGCCTCTCTATGTCAATGAACCTAATGGTTCTCATAGTAGCAGACCACCAACTCCATCCCTGCCCTCCCCTGAAGCTAGGCTCAGTGACAGCATTTTATGTCTTAAATTCTGATTATAAAGACTGCTTCTTAGGACATAAAATGCTCCTGGTTCCAGTTGCTGTTGAATTTTTGTTTATTTTTTTAAGAAATTGACATAGAAAGTTCTCCCAACATCTCTGCAATTAGGCTGTCATTACATGGGATAAATTGCCCACCACACCTTAAATGGTCTCTTGCTATATGTAAGAACATAAGAATGGCCATACTGGGTTAGACGAAAGGCCTGTGTAGCTTGGTATCTTTTCTTCCAACAGTGGGCAATGCTAGGGACGTCATAGGGAATGAACGGAACAGGCAATGATCGAGTCATCCTGTTGCCCACTCCCAGCTTCTGGCAGTTAGAGACTAGGGGGACACAGAGCATGTGGTTACATCCCTGACCATCTTGGCTAATAACCGTTGATGGACCTATCCTTCATGAACTTATCTAATTCTTTTTTGAACCTGTTATACTTTTGATCTTCACAACATCCCCTGGCAATGAGTTCCACAGGGTGACTGTGTTGTGTAAGGAAGTACTTCCTTTTGTTTGTTTTAAACCTGCTGCCTATTAATTTCATTGAGTGATCCCTGGTTCTAGTGTTATGTGAAGGGGTAAATAATACATCCTTATTCACTTTCTCCACACCATTCATGATTTTATAAACATATATCTCCTTTTAGTTGTCTCTTTTCCAAACTGAAATGTCCCAGTCTTTTAATCTCTCCTCATGTGGAAGCTGTTCCATGGGCCTAATCATTTGTATTGCCCTTCTCAGTACCTTTTCCAGTTCTATTATATCTGTTTGGAGATGGGGGCAACCACAACTGCATACAGTATTCAAGGTGTGGGTGTACAATGGATTTATATAATAGCATTATGATATTTTCTGTCTTACCATCTAACCCTTTTCTAATGGTTCCTAACATTCTGTTAATTTTTTTAACTGCCGCTGCAGATTGAGCAGATGTTTTCAGAGAACTATCCACAATGATTCTAAAATTTCTTTCTTGTGTTGTAACAGCTAATTTAGATCCCATCATTTTGTATGTATCTGTGTGATTGTTTTTCAATATGCATTACTTTGCATTTATCAACATTGAATTTCATCTGCCATTCTGTTGCCCAATCACCCAGTTTTGTGAGAGTCCTTTTTGTAACTCTTCACAGTCAGCTTTGGACTTAACTATCTTGAGTAATTTTGTATCATCTGCAAATTTTGCCACCTCACTTTACCCCTTTTACCAGCTCATTTATATATATGTTGAACAGCACTGGTCCCAGTACAAATCTCTGGGGGACACTGTTGTTTACCCCCTCTCCATTCTGAAAACTGACTATTTATTCCTACCCCCCCCCCTTTTTTTTTGTGTGTGTGTGCATCTTTTAAGCAGTTATTGATTCATGAGAGGACTTCCCTTCTTATCCCATGACTGCTCACTTTGCGTAAGAGTCTTCGGTTGAGGTACCTTGTCAAAGGCATTCTAAAAGTCCAAGTCAGTTAGATCTACTGATCACCCCTTTTTGACCCTCTCAAAGAATTCCAATAGATTGGTGAGTCATAATTTCCCTTTACAAATGCCATGTTGACTCTTCCCCAATAAATCCAGTTAGTCTATGAGTCTGATAATTCTGTTCTTTAGTGTTATTTCAACCAGTTTGCTTGCTAGTGAAGTTAGGCTTACTGGCCTGTAATTGCCAGCATTGCCTCTGGAGCCTTTTTAAAATACTGGCATCACATTAGGTATCCTCCAGTAATCTGGTACAGAAGCTGATTTAAGTGATAGATTACAGACCACAGTTAGTAGTTCTGCAATTTCATATTTATGATCTTTTGGAACTCTTGGGTGGATACCATCTGGTCCTGGTGATTTATTACTGTTTAATATATCATTTTTTTCCAAAGCCATCTCTATTGACACCTCAATCTGGGACAGTTCCTCAGATTTGTAACCTAAAAAGAATGGCTCAGATATGGGAATCTCCCTTGCATCCCTTGCAGTGAAAACCGATGCGAAGAATTAATTTAGATTTTTCTCAATGGTGTTATCTCCTTGAGTGCTCCTTTAGCACCTTGATCATCCAGTGCCCCACTGAGAGTTTGGCAGGCTTCCTGCTTCTTAAATACTTAAACATATTTTTGCTCTTAGTTTTTGAGTCTTTTGGTTGTTGCTCTTCAAATTCTTTTTTGGCCTGCCTAATTATACTTTTACAGTATAAAAGTATAGTTTTATACTGTTAATTCCTTATCTGTTCCAGCCTCGTAGTTAGCTCTGACACTCAAAGTTTCTTTTTCATACTTGAAGAAGAGCTCTGTGAAGCTTGAAAGCTTGTCTCTTACACCGACAGAAGTTGGTCCAATAAAAGATATTATTACCTCACCCACCTTGTCTTTCTCATATCCTGGGCCAACAAGGTTATAACAACACTTCAAACAATTATTAAACATACAGATTGTAACTCATTGGTTAATAGGCATTATCTGGGATAATCTGCCAGGAACTGATTATTGTACATTCAGAGAATTCGGAGCTAGATACAGAGGACTCGCACTGAAATCTATGAATGCAGAGAGGGCCCCTTAATAGCATTTAACTTCATTGCACCCAGAAGCTCCCTTTCCAGCAAAAAGCTTGTGTTGCTGTTTTCCCTAAATTAAATAATTATAATGTTGCTAAAAATATTTTTACAAGTGGTTTAAAACCACACAACATGATAGAACAATACTTTTAACACTGCATTTTATTTTGAAGTACACATTTTACTCATTTTCTTGATATTATCTTCATGTACTTAGACAAATTTTTCAACTTTTCATCTTTTTAGTGATTTTTAAAAACTCTTCTACATTTACTGAACCTTAGATCTATGCAAGTTATTTTTAAAAAGCTGTAAGAATTTTCTTTTATAAAAAAAAAGGGGGGAGGGATTGTTTTGCTAAAAAATTTGCATAATATTTTCCAATTTTTTTAGCTGAAAAATTCAAGTGAGACACAGCTTTCATGACAATTTGTTTTCTTCAAAAAGGTTTAAAAAAAAGTTTCAGGTGAAACTTTTTAATTCTCTGCTTAGAACACACTGACATCTGATAGGTTAATTACTGCCTTTTATTTTCCATTGAAACTTATTAACTGAATTTTCTCAAAATAAGAACAGAATGTTTTTGTTGAGGCATGCATAGCCTAAACTAGTTCAGTGAGACACAGATATTTCCCAAACATACGCTGACACTATAGAAGTATAAACACTGAATAATAAACAAATGCGTGTTACTCTTGGACGTGCTAACCAAAATGTAATGCTGCTACATAATGGACCAGATTTTCAGATGGTATAAATTAAAACCAGTGAAAACAAAGAGCTATACTGATTTATACCAGCTGAGGATACAAGTTCTGGTATGCTGTGACTTTTTAAAAAAAGGGAGGCCCACCATCATAGCATAATAACCTATTTCAGGATCATAGAGGAGATTTAAATGTATTCATTAAATACGGCATTACCAGCAGATTAGTAATATATATTTTAACTAATGTTAACAAGTCATGAGTTTTGTTAGAAAATTGACTGATTTCACTTTATTGTAAAGAGCGTGAAATACTGGAAACAAACCTAATACTACCACTGGCCACCACTGGCGAAATTATTCTGTTAGAATCATAGAATATTAGGGTTGGAAGCAACCTCAGGAGGTCATGTAGTCTAACCTCCTGCTCAAAGCAGGAAATAACTATTTTTTCATATTTAAAGAATTTACTTGTACAATATAAAGTTTATAAGACCTTTTTTTCACTGGAAAACAATGTAATTTTATTTGTATCTTTTTAATAGTAAAGCAGCTAAAGCAATGTGCTTTTTCCATTTACTTAGTGTAGAACTGGTGTGAAGTTATAGGACAGTTAAAACTACCTTAAAATTTATTGATTTAATATTAGAGATCACATAAATATTTTATTTCATATTCAGTGAAAGGAAAATAATAAAAATAGGCCTTTCTTGTGACCTGGACTAAGCATTACTATGAAATATTTTCAGTCTACTAAAATAAGAAAATAATGTCAGCCTTTAATCATGTGGATTAGTATTGTGCTAATTGCAAAATGAGTAAACCTCTTTCTGGAAGGCACACCAATGTTGCCCAACTGTGGGCCTTTGTTAATCACCAAGAACTGCAGGGTGGCATCTCATTTGCATAAATGAGCAGTTTGTTGCCAATTTCCTCTTTAATTCCAAGACCAAAAAAAGCTACATTAAAATGGAGTTAAAGTTGAGCGTATCTATCCATAATTTAAAAATATTAAAGGGGTATCATAATTATCACAAATTCAAGCATTACAATCCCAGGAAATGTAGTCACTGTTAAATTAAGGATTTAAAAGAAAGAAAGCATGTTAAATTATAGAAATTCACAGTTAAATCTCCCAAACAACCTTAACTCTGCCCTATAGGGACACCATGCAATAACTATGCATTTATGATGAAAGCAGTTTAATGTTTGTGGTGCCAGATTAGACTAAATTTATGGTGTCACTGTAGGGCACAACTAAGGTTGTTGTGTCCTTAACATGTTTCAATTTCTTTTAAGTGTCACCGTAACTCTCAATTTCCCTCTTGTAATGGTTTAGGAATAATTACAGCAATGCTGTAAGGGTTTTTTCACTCTTAAATTACTGATATGTACTTTCAACTTTAACTCTATTTTAATGTAGATTTTTTTTCTTGGAATATCCTTAATTTTCTTAATTAAAAATCTCATACGTCAATACTAAACAAGAAACCCAAAGAAGAGGTTAGCATGTAATATTAGAGAGGAACCTTAAATCATCTTCAAAAAATTGCATCTTTAAGGGGTGATTCACTGGTGCGACAGAGTAGCGCTGAACAGCTAGATTGGATTGGTGAAGAAGGCCCTAACTGACTTATTGGTTTAGCGGGCTGTGTTACGGGAACCCTCACTGTCTGAAAAGGGGTGTGTGGTGAGCCCAGTTCCTGTGTTCCAATATCACTGCACTTTGAGGACTTCACCTGTACTTTTGCCTTGGTTCTTCTGACAGTGCTCTCTCTCGATGAGTGGGGGAGGTGAGACCAGCAGTGTCAGGGGGAGCCTTTTGAGCCCGGATGCCCATGCTAGCATGCGGCCACAGAATCTTTAAAGAGCAGTGACAATGTACTTTTGACTCGTGTCCAGTCTGCTACTACTGAGTCATTACATCCAATATAACTGTTGCATGTACAATAACTGTAGAGGGAAGTTAATAATTGGCTGAATTAACTTTAATGTCACAGCTGCCTCACTGAAGTTACCTGAGCTGTTGACTTCACTTGTAGCCTAAATAATCATAACAATTAGATACAACAATTATTAATAGTTTAGCTTAATTACAACTTAATTTCAGAATATATAGTGTATGGGCAAGATTTCAATTAATTTTAACTACATGAAAAACTTTGAAGAATCTATTCTCTTCCATTATTAAGATCACTGAGGACAAAGAAAAAACCGAGGACAGATGTTTAATTAATTAATTATAACTCATACATTAATTAACAGTTTTACTTGTAAATTCATAGAAAATGAATTCTGTACTCAAAGAATAAGTGCTGTAAGTTTGGGCAGGATACTCTGAATTTTTCATACATAATGAATCCCAGCATTAAATGCTTTAAGTGCAAAATAGAGCTCAATCTTAACTATAGAGTCATGACCAGTGCCTCCATAATACAGAGTGCAGCCTTTGGAGATTATGGGTCACATCATTCAGTGCTGAGTGGCATTCTGTAGGTAATGCTTTCTGAATCAACCATCAGATTAAAACTGAATATTGCAAGCTGGGATTGAGTCTCCAGAAAGCAGACTTCAGTATTAAATATGAAGGCAGCTGGGGTGTCCTTGCAGAACTGCAGGGACTGCATTAGGTCCAGGACTGCAGCTTGGCCACCATTTCTCCCTTTTTAATTGTGAGAGCAACAATTTTATTTCAAGGAACTGTTTTGTTGCTGGATAAATATTTGTGAATGCCAGAGTATTCATGGGTGACTACGGAACCTGAAGATTGATTAAAATAATTGCCAAATTATCACATCACAGTCACTGCGTTATTGAAAACATAATAGTTGCCAAATTTGATCTAGAAATTGTCTGGATAATGAGTATGAAGCAGGTATTGGTATCATTACCACAAAAAAGAAAACGCTAAACATGGATTGCTTTGGAATTACATTTTGGTATTGCATCTGTAATACCTGAACAAATAGATGGAAGAAAAGAACTCAAATAACACCAAAAACTGTATTAAAAAAATTCTTGTTTTAAACATGACCCTCAAATTTAGGATAAGAATTAGATTTGATCACACCACAGTCAGTTCATTATAACAACCAGGTTCTCTATAAAATCTGGATCCAAAGCCCACTGACTTCAGGCCCCAAGTGTGGAATTTTGTGACTGATCAGTCTGTCAGGTTAATTTAATCCTTGTTATGTGTATAAAACTGCACAGCAGACCTTTAAAACTACTTTAGGAAGTTTGAATGAAGTTATTTAAAGTTCTAAGCCCAGTGTAGTCTAGTGGCTCATTGCTCACATGATACCTCCTTGGTTATATGTTGTAATATTCATTTCTAGCAGTAGATTCAAATTCACAACATTAATACATGTGGCATGTCATTGTCTATTATCTTAGTCGAAACGAATACTAAAAAACATCCACTTTCTGCCATTTTCCATACCTATTGGAAAGTGCATTTTGATCTAGGAGTTTATATTCAACCTATCCCTAACCAAATTTGTCTGGGTTTACATAGCAAAGTTCATTGATCTGTTGCTAGTATTTTAAAAAGAGCTGTAACAAAAATCCTTTCCTTGGACCTTCATAGCCCATTTCCCAGAGGCCTATTTCCCAGAGGCACTGCCAAGAGGAGTGAGAGACAAAAGAAAATAAAATATAGATTTTTTTTTTTTTTTTAGAACCACAGCTCAGGATGTAGGCAGCTCCTCTTGGCAAAAACAAAACAAAAAAAAACCCTAAAAAACCACACCACCACCACCTTATTATAAGCTGCACTTTGTTGGGAAATATTATAGTTTGTCCCTTAAAAATATGTTGTGTACGTACACAAGTCTATAATTTGAAGGCGGACTGGGGTGAAGACCTTATAGTGGAGGCCAGTGGTATCCGCTGAGAAATATTTTTGAAAATACCTTCCACCCATTTAGTGCTCCATGTGGGCAACTTCAGCAACAAAATAAATGCTTTTCAGAAGTATTTTATGAGCCACCAGCTTTATCTGATCAGAATGACGAATCAGGATTCTGAATAAGTGAAGTTCATCAGAGGCAAGGAAATCAGCTAACTCTCCATTCAACTTGGTGGCAGAATTTTAACAAGGGAATCTTGGAAGCCCCTTGAAGTCACATCACTGCTCAAAGTGTGTTGTTATGACAAACTTTTATTAAAGTGGCTAAACTAGATGATTTCTCACTTGTTTTTGCAATCAGTACAGTGGTCATACAGTATTTTATTATTAACTAACTGTGAGTTGGACTGTTTTTGGACTTTCAGATATTGGTTCTGCAAAGTGATATTGCTATGTCAGACAATAGTGTGTTTAAATGCTCATGCAATGCAATTTGTACCTAAACAGACATAAAAATCACTTCACAGAAAGAACTGAGTGAATTAATTTCAGAAAAATAGTTTAGAAAGCAGCAAACACATTATGATATTTGAACACAGCTGCAGACTCAGAGATACACTAGATTAGAATACTGTTTGTAGCAAATCGAAGCCCTCTTTGTGGCAATTAACAAAATCAGAGCATCCTTTGAAGCAAATAGGCATGAAAAATGCCATTATTGCACTGATTTTCCAAATGCTTATTTTTGCAACAGTCCTGAGTGTCTTATAGTTTGTACAAACCCCAGCAGAAGTATATATCTAACACACAGATGAGTTTTTGTTTTTATATGAACTATTCATCCAAATCTAAATGCATATTTTCAATGACAGAAATAATGAATAAGAAATATTAAAATAATTCCCACTGCTGGCTGATGCATAGCTGCAGCCAGATAACATTTTATATTTCCACCTCACCACTAAGAAGTGGAAGTGACTGTGGGGGAAAAAGGAAGGAGAAGGGTTAAGCAAACAAAGATTTGCTAGATAGGGGAAAACATGGTTGCATTCAAATGTGAATGTAACTATCTGCAAAAGCATGGCAATAAATAGTGTTGGTAGTAACCCATGCTCCCCTCTTCCATCTACTAACTTCCATTTAAAAGATTCAGGACATTCTTCTGTTATTACAGCAGCTATGTAAGACAGATAATTCAACCAGTGGTTACCTTTTGAAATCTGGTGCTTCTCACTGACTTCAATGGAAACTTTAGAAACACTTATTAAGTTTTAAAGGGCTTCTTCATGTATTTTACTCTGTTGCCCCTTTATGGTGTATAGGCCAGGAATGGGGTACACAGAAAATTTCCTCTTTCTTGTAATTCTGCCTGACCATAATATGTGTTGCCCTCCTGTATGGGGGTAAGTGTGTGCCATGTACTTTCAATTCATAGGGAACATTGTAACCATATCTCTTTAAAAAGCTATATTATGAAAAATCTGCATCAGTAAAACCATGAAGGGTGTGTGACTGATGTATGCTGTAATTCCTGAGGCAATAATAGGGATAATAAATATTACAGTACTTGATATTCTTGACACACCTAGTGGAAAAGCTCTATAACAAAGGAAAACTCTGACAAGACACTGCTTCTTAATGCAATCCTACAATACGATTCAAACTTGTGTTATACATGCGTCTCACAGATCCTTTATCCCCAGGTATTTGTATAAAAGCTTGAAAATCCTATAAACAAAATATTCTAGCCCTAAGGGTAAATTTTTGAAAATCACGCCTAAGGAGATGAACAGATTTTGTTCATTTACTGCATTTTTAGTGTTCCTCTTTCTTGCACTGTTTTAAACAATTATCTCTCCAGGTAAGCGTATTCATTTAAAAAAAAATCTCCTGGGAGAAATGTGAATTTGAATTCAAGTGCTCAGATTTGAATGGATAAAAAGTCACTTAAGGAGTCAGATAATATAGTCACATTCATAGGGCTGTGATTTTCAACCTAGCTCAAGGCCAATGTTATTGCACACACTACAGTGCAACAGATTTAATATTTACGTAATTACCTCATCTTTGAGACCTTATGGTACTGAATGCTAAATACAAAAAAAAAAAAAAAAAGAGGCAGCTATACAAATGATGTACTGATTTTATTTAGCTTTGAATTTTAATAATCTGCTGTTTGCATCTTAATTTTATCATTATTTCATCTATCACTGCCACTAAAATCACCTGCTGGAAGAGATACAAAGCTACATTTCTTAAATCGTTGACAGTATGGTATCCAATTTATGCCTCAAATATGACTTGAGTCATCGGCATATAAAAATCAATTATTAGTGTAGTCAAGGCATTATGTGGTAACAGCTCTTTTCTGTTAGTAACCTTTTTGTGTTTGCAGTATTTCAGAACAAAAAACATTTGGTATTGGAAATTCATTTATTATTCTTGTTCATTAGAAATTATTATCAGTAATATATCAAAAAGTGTGTAGATTTTATTAGCATTTATTAGGAGTAAAATTACTCATCATCAGGTTCCAAAATAAATGCCAATAATTATTGTATTTATATGGAAACATTAGCACATGTCTCTTCATATATATCTGCTGTTGTGCACTCCCAGCACCACTGTATTACTCTTCAGTTAAAAGAATATGGTTAAAAATAATTACTTTGTACTTGACTTCTAATCACCTTCAATAACTTGCCACTAATTCACTCCTTACACGCTAAACCTGTCCTGGCTCACTGCTCAGATTATAATTTTTCTTTCAATATATCCCATTTTCTGCAAATAGAGGGATTTATAAATTTCTGTCAATGTAATCTGGTAAATCATTAATCATGACATTAAATAATGTGGCACTAATTGTATTTCCCTTAAGGACTCCTCTTCTGTCTTCCAGAATTATGATAAGACAGTCCCTGTTTGAATCTGTATTTTCCAATAAGGTAAGACATATTTTAGCCCATAGAAAAAATCTTTCTGTAATTCCCATTTTTATAATAATCCCTTTCTTCCATGCCACAAGCTTTTAAACACACACACACACACACACACACACACACACACACACACACACACACAAGTAGCTTCTGCAAGTGCCAGTGTAGTCTATTTCTTGTACCCATTTCTAAGCCTTTATAACGTGCATAAAAATTTGATGCAGGTTGTGCAGACTGTATTGAGGAAATATACTCTTCTTTTAATGTGAGTGCATCATTGTCAGTAAGGGTATGTCTGCACTACATTGAGACACCTTCTCCTGGCCTGTGCCAGCTGACTTGGGCTAATGAGGTTTGGGCTGCAGGGCTGTTCAATTGCGGTATAGATGAGTGCTGGGTCCCACCCACCTCAGTGTCCTAGAGCCTGGGCTCCAGCCCGAGCCCAAATGTCTAACTGCAATTAAACAACTGTGCAGACTGAGCCCCACGAGCCCAAATCAGCTGGCTCGGGCCAGCTGTGGGTGTCTAATTGCAGTGTAGACATATCCTAAAAGTTGAAGTTGGTCGAATAAAATTATTACCTTACCAACCTTGTCTCTCTCATATCTTGGGACCGACATGGCTACAAGAACACAGTAAAGCTATTAGTAGTTACATATCATGGTTGCCATTATAAACCTACACAGATGTGTTTGAAGATATCAGTGTGTGGTAATGGTAAAGAAAACTGATGATTTAATAGTAACAGCTAATACATGTGAAGTGGAAAATAATCCTCAAGTTTAGTCCATCTCATGGACTAAATTTTGATTGGAAGGGGAAATCTTGCCTCCACTGAAATCAGTGACATAACTATCATTGACTTCAGTGGGGCCAACATGTTACATATAACTTTTTAATAATCAGGAGTAGCCATAGTTAAGTTAAAATAATTAGAAATGTAATAGTTTCATAGGTACTTGTATGTCACTGTAACGCAAAATCATTTATTTAATATGACATAATATTGTGTTCAATTCTGGAAATATTAATAACCGAATAATTTAGATACATGTGAAGGGCAACAAAATGTTTAAAGACTGGAAGATTTTCCTTATGAAGATAGACAAAATGAAAACAGCCTGTACAACATGACTAAGTAATGATAAAGGTGGGGACATAAATTGGTGTATTTCAAAGGTACATCAAGGAAGGAGTTATTTAAAGTGATACAAAAGGGTATAAATAGGAGTAATGAGATGAAGTGCAGGAAAATTTAGACTGACTGTCAGGAAATACATCTTGATTGTGGGGTCTGGTACACCAGTGGCTCTCAACCTTTCCAGATTACTGTACCCCTTTCAGGAGTCTGATTTGTCTTGTGTACCCCCCAAGTGATCAGGAATAGTCAACATAGATTCACCAAGGGCAAGTCATGCCTGACCGACTTGATTGCCTTCTATGAAGAGGAGACTGGCTCTGTGGATGTGGGGAAAGTGGTGGACATGATATACCTTGATTTTAGCAAAGCTTTTGATACAGTCTCCCACAGTATTCTTATCAGCAAGTTAAAGAAGTATGGGTTGGATGAATGGACTATAAAATGGATAGAGAGCTGGCTAGATCATCAGGCACAATGGGTAGTGATCAATTGCTCGATGTCTTGCTGGCAGCCGGTCACAAGCGGAGTGCCCTGGAGGTCGGTCCTGGGGCTGGTTTTGTTCAACATCTTTATTAATGATCTGGAGGATAGGGTAGATTGCACCCTCAGCAAGTTTGCAGATGACACTAAGCTAGGGGGAGTGGTAGATACCCTGGAAGATAGGGATAGGATAGAGAGTGACCTAGACAAATTGGAGGTTTGGGCCAAAAGAAATCTGATGACGTTCAAGAAGGACAAGTGCAGAGTCTTCCACTTAGGACGGAAGAATCCCATGAACAGCTACAGACTGGGGACTGACGAACTAGGCAGCAGTTTTGCAGAAAAGGACCTGGAGGTTTCAGTGGATAAGAAGCTGGATATGAGTCAGCAGTGTGCCCTGGTTGCCAAGAAGGCTAAAAGCATATTGGGCTGCATTAGTAGGAGCATTGCCAGCAGATCGAGGGAAGTGATTATTCCCCTCTATTTGGCATTGGTGAGGCCGCATTTGGAGTATTGTTTCCAGTTTTGGGCCCCCCACTACAAAAAGGATGTGGAGAAGTTGGAGAGAGTCCAGTGGAGGGCAACAAAAATGATTAGGCAGCTGGAGCACAAGACTTACGAGGAGAGGCTGAGGGAACTAGGTTTATTTAGTAAGCAAAAGAGAAGAATGAGGGGGGATTTGATAGCAGCCTTTAACTACCTGAAAGGGGTTCCAGGGAGGATGGAGGTAGGCTGTTCTCAATGGTAGTGGTTGACAGAACAAGGAGCAATGGTCTCAAGTTGCAGCGGGGGAGGTCTAGGTTGGATATTAGGGAAAAGTTTTTCACTAGGAAGTTGGTGAAGCACTGTAACTAGGGAGGTGGTGGAAACTCCATCTTAGAGGTTTTTAAGTTGTGGCTTGACAAAGCCCTCACTGGGATGATTTAGCTGAGGTTAGTTCTGCTTTGAGCAGGGCGTTGGACTAGATGACCTCCTGAAGTCCCTTCCAACTCTAATATTCTATGATTCTAAGTTTCACCTCACTTAAAAACTACTTGCTTACAAAATCAGACATAAAAATAAAAAGTGTCACAGCACATTATTACTGAAATATTGCTTACTTTCTCATTTTACCATATAATTATAAAATAAATCAATTGGAATATAAATATTGTACTTACATTTCAGTGTATAAAGCAGTGTATAGAGCAGTATAAACGAGTCATTGTCTGTATGAAATTTTAGTTTGTACTGAATGGGTTACCTAGGGAGGTGGTGGAATCTCCATCTTTAGAGGTTATTAAGCTGAGGCTTGACAAAGCCCTGGCTGGGATGATATAGCTGAGGTTAGTCCTGCTTTGAGCAGGGGGTTGGACTAGATGACCTCCTGAGGTCCCTTTCAACTCTATGATTCTATGACTTCACTATTGTTTTTTATGTAGTGTGTTGTAAAACTAGGCAAATATCTAGATGAATTGATGTACCCCCAGAAGACCTCTGTGTACCCCAGGGGTACGCATACCACTGGTTGAGAACCTCTGTGGTAGAATGTCAAATAATCTCTCAAGGCAAGTGGTATAAGACACGTTATTTAAGACTTTAAAATGAGACTTGAAAAAGTACTAGACTACATACCATAGGGAACAATCTTGCATGAGCAGCAGAATAAAATATGTGATCTAATAGGTCTTTCCCAGCTCTAACATGTGGGATGCATTTATTAAAATAAAGTTTTGCAGAGCATCAGTCTATAAGCTCATTGATACAGAAAAGAAAATGAACATAGAATTGTTAGACTGGATCAGATCCAAGGTCCATCTGGTCTACTATCCTGTCTCCAATAGTGGCCAGCAACAAATCCTTCAGAAGAAAGTATAAGAACTTCAGAGTAGGAAGATGTGGGATAATTTGCCCTCTACATTAATTCTAATATGTAATACAGATTGGTTTAAAACTTGAAGCACGAGGTTCAAAATTTTTGTTACCAATAACAATTATAATCAAAGATGTTTTTTGTTAGCATGGAAGCATATATTCTTACTGACATTTAAATGGACTGGTCTAATATGTAACAAACTATCACATCAAAACAACACCAAATAAACACTTTTAAAGATTTTATGAATACATATTTGCATGACACACTGCAGAGATATTAGGGATGGTGAGTCTTGTGGAGTATGAGAAATGCAAACGCCAGAATTAAGGTTTGGGTTTATACAATTAAATTGACTTCATCCAGGGTTTTTTGTGTGGGAGGTGTTTGGTTTTTCTGCAGTTTAAACCCATAGTGCTTTTTTTCCCATGGATGTTTCAAGTTAAAAATAAATTGTAAATTGAAGTCTCTGGCAAAATTTCCATTGATGTCAGTGAGGCCAGGTTTTATACAGGCACTTAAGCACTGTATCCCTTTGGCTAAATCTACATGAAGGACAGTAGAAATCCAGAAATGCTCCACTTGTACAAAATGTGAGTCCTATTTGCGGACATGTGTGATCATCAAAGATACTCTCTTTAGTCCCAACTTGATATCTGTAGGTTCAGTTCTGGGTCCTAGCACTGCTGAGACAGCTCAGTGCATCTGGAAATTTGCCCTAAAGAGTCAATGAAGATTCTCCTTGTTATATATAGCCAGCTCTGTACTACCCATGCTTTGGAGTATGAGGATTGCTGAGGGTGAGGAGGATGAATGGGGCATAATGGTGCTCTGCCAGATGGTTAGCCACTGAAGCTCTGGAGTTGCTCTAAGTTATGTGAATGGCTTTTTTGGCCCCCAGCCAGCTTAAGACCAGTGGAACAGAAAGGTGGTATAGTCCTCCGCTCATCAGCTCCAAACTCTTGTCACATCTGAGGCTTCAGTCTTATGTATGTGTTTAAAGTGTTAGTGAATGAAGGGAAATTATACTCTGGCAGTGAAAAGGAGGAGGCTTGAGAAGGTAAATCCAGGATTTTGTGGCAGACAGTTTATGACTACAAACCTACAGTGTGATGTCCAAGTGGGTTTCAGATGAGGCAAATGGGTCTGTATAATGGAAATTCATGTAAATTCTCTCAACACTTCAATTTTGTGTGGTTTCATTTTTAAAAATAAAGTTATTTAAAAGTAATACGTAAAAGCACTGACATACATTAAAGATAACATTCGATTTAAATTTTCAGCAGGACTCCTTATCTGCAAGGACATCTAATTTGTGAGTGCAAAATGGCACAGGTAAACACTTATTTTTGCAACTCTTCATTTGCCCATGTAAGTACTTATTTTGTGGATTGTAATTATACAGACCCTGTCCAAATTTGACCATGGAAGTCTGACTCAAGCACACAAATGCAAAGGCATTCAACATTAAGACAGGAACTCTATGATAAACTGATTTGTTGGGACCCCCAAAGAAATAATTGATGCTGTATTGCTACAAGACTAAAAAAACAAAAGGGAAGAACAATAGCTTCAACTCTGAATATCCTATGTTTGATGAAAACCTTAATGTTATTTGAACATAGGTAGGAATGTGTGTGTGTGTGTGTGTGTGTGTGTGTGTGCGTACATGCGTGTGTGTGTGTTTATATCTTCAAAATTTGCTCTATTTCATACTTCTAATGTTTCTAGAACTTTGGACATAAATGGAGATTTAGATTGCCATTGATGTCACACCATTTTCAACAATCTCTCTAAAATGCACCTGTTTGATTCCTCCCCTGATTTCCGTTTATAATTTCCATTTCTTAATTGCAGTGAGACACTCCAGGAAGTGTGTGTCCGGAAGATTACTGCACTTCACTGGCAGTTAAAAGCTCTTGAAACAATCCCCAGAAATACACTGCCTGTTGTGTTTTATTGCTTAATTTTCCAAACTCCTTTATATCCAATTCTAGCTATGGTGCGTGACCTACAGTAAATGATTTCTTTCATAACTCTACTTAGAATAGACACACAGAGGCTTTTCTGAACATAAATTAATCTCATATTTGAAATCTCCATCAATTTATGCAAGTAAGCAGTTAACCAGTAGCTTTAGAAGAGAAAAATCCCTCTTTTGCAGGGGCGGCTTGTCAGCCCCGGCTAGTGAGGCACAGCCTAACCAAGAATTCCCAAAGCTACAAAATACATTTGTATTTAATTTGTAAATATATGCAGATTTAAGGGCAAATTGTGATTTGATTTAAATGTCACAACTCACTCTCTCCAGTAGCAAAATGCTTGCCAGAAAGTTGTAAGAAGGTAGTTCTCTGTGCAGCTCAAAACTTGGTATAGCTAATAATGTGTCAAGAAGCTGCCTTGTTACCATGGCAATTTACCATGTCCAGGAGACACTCTATAAGGGCATTGCTGTGGTAACCACTGCTTAGTGAGGCCACAGAAGGTTTGTAGCAGTTAAGCCTGCACTGCAGGAGGCAAGGATGGGGCCTTCATCCTGCACCTCCTTAGTCCTCTTCCCCATGCGGGAGGCCTGGTGCATGTGCATGCTCCGCCCCCCATACTAACCTGGGTAGCAGTAGTGGTGGATGAAGCTTCTGGGTCTGACTGGCTTCTTCACTATAAATTGTACTTGGGGGGTGGGTGGAAATAACTATTTTGTGATTTGTGCGTCACCTGTCAAAAAGTTATGAGCTACCACCGCTCCTTTGTTACAAAAATGCATTATATTCTTTTTAAAATTATTTATGCCCAGATTTTTAAAGGTATTTAGGTGCTGCTCTGCTCAGTGTTGCAAGGTCTAACTGATTTAGGAGCCTAAGTGGCACTGGAAGTCAATCATTTGCTAATTAAATATGGACGCAGTGAAACTCTCTTAATAGCAAAACCCCTCTTATTTCCACAGATATCCTCACTACCAATGTTATTTTCATGGGAATGTGGGTGGGGGCTGGAAGAAGCCTGGAGCCAGCTCATCTGCTGCCCTCCTTTTATGTGAGTAGGCAGCTCCCCCTTCTGACATTTTCAAGGAAGAGACAAGTGTACTAAAGAAGCACAAAGTAAAAAGCATTTTAAAAACAGAATAATGTAGAATGGCTACACATTTATGAGACTTCTTCCTTTTGTACAAGTGCATTGCTTCAATTGGAAATAATTAGATTTTGTTTTCTTGCTCTCCGTAGGCCATACATTTTGCATGCACTACATTGAAAGCTGCATATGCTTTTAGCAGGTGTTTTTCTGATTACTTCATACCCATGTGTGTTTTTAATATCAATTGCTCCAGTTCAGTTGTTTTTGTTTGAATGCCTCAGTTCTTGTAAACCTTCCACCCGTAAAAGACTGTACATATGTGATCTATGATCTAAGCTACTTTGTCAAGAGTATGATTTGAAAATTAGTACAAACCATCAAAACATGAGTCTTCCAAATTGACAACTGGAAATTTCCATGCAGGGGTCATATAACTTTAAATGGATAAATAACACATATGGTTGGAAGCTGTGTAACTGGAAACATAAACATCTTTCTTTATAACTGCTTGTGACTTGTGAAGAGTACAGTACTTCTTTCCACCCCACCTTTTCCTCACTTCCTTAGGCCCTTGAGCTGTTTATTTGGAAGATTTTAATTATCAGTGCTGTAACAACCAAAAATCATCATTCTAGGCAGGTATATAAAATTATTTATGAATGCTATCACAAAGTCAATTAAGTCAACATATAGTATGGCAGGAAAGCTTTCCTTTTAACAGCTCATTGTGTTCAAGTCTAATTTTCAGAGGTGCCTGTACAACCTGGGGCAGGCCTCCAGGAATATACAAATGTTTCTTTGTACAGAAACATAAGAAGCCAATGGGAGAATTGTATTGGAAAGTGCCATTGTGTAACTATATTGAGCTCTTTAGCTTCCAAGCCAGCATCCATTTAGGTTGACATATCCAACCTAAGCCATTTTCAATTACTGGACAATGGGATTCCCCTAGTGTTGTGGATTCTTTGCTGGAACAAAACTATCATAATGATTCCCTTACCACTCCCCTCCCTGCATTGAAAAGCTAGAACCAGCAGAACACCATATGCCCTTATGATTCCTGGCTGCTGAAATGGCCTTTTAGAGCTATTGGCAGCCAGTGAAACTTAGAGCTGTCCAGATAGAGGGACTGGACCACAGCAGATCAGCTCAGAATTGGAGATGTATAAAAATGGCTTAAAGATGCCTTTCATCTCCCTGCTCCTGAGCTGTGCCAAGTGCTTCTGGGCCTATGTGAGACAGGTATTTAATGGTAGAAGGCTCTATCTGTGTACCTCACTAGGCTATATGATTTTTCTTGCATCTCTGACAAATTTTCCTACAGAGTATCAAACCTCTTTTCCATTTTTCAGATCTACAAAGCTACAATAACTCTAGGGCTCAGGAGGTTATTTTCTGAGAAATGGTGAAGTGCAGCATTCAAATGAGACTGATTTAATAGCAGTTATGACTGGATCTGTGTCAAATTCTGTAGATAGCTCAGCTGCCCTTGAATGCTTAATCACCATTTTACAGGTGTTGCAAGTTTCACTTGGATGCTTTAGTGCCAGACTGAGGAGCTCTGGTCTACCCCTGAACTGTGACAGTAAGTTTTTTGGCATCTTAGGACTTTTTCTCTTTATACAACTCTATTTCCAAATTTAGATGCAGCTTTTCTTCTTATACTGTTTTCTATGTATAATTGTAAGGAGATGCAACCTTCTAAAAATGTAGTTTGCCATTTCTAACTGATTCCAACAACCCTTTGGTTGCATTTTTATAGATCCAAACTAAGTTCATTGTGGGAGAAGGGCTTGCCAATTAGAATGGGAAAGAACATCTCTTCAACTTGATAGTTTTTACTGATGTTTCTGCAATGTCTCCCCTTCCCTAAATGGAGGCCAGCAATGATTTTGTTGCTGAACAAACCAAGCTGAATAGCCTTACCAGCTTTTAATTTTAAAACATTATAAATTAATCTAGATGCCTGTTCAAGCATAGAAATGCTCATTTATTTATGGAGCTGAGCTACTACACACTTACACAGCACTGAAAGGCTGCTGCTGTGATTTTTAAACTAAAGATAGAAAGTGGTTCTCTGTATTATCTGAGCAAAGTCATTAGCTAGATGTAGAAATCCTAATTAAAAAGGATTTTGAATATTCAGCTGTGGAAATCAATATTAATTGGAGTAAACTGGCTATTTTGAATGTATTTAATCCATGTAATACTTTTGAATAGTACTGCAGATTTGATTCATTCATTATTAAAAGAGACTTTAATAATCATCATATTTCATTGGGGTCATTTCATAGTTTCTTTTTAAAATTAACTTTTTATTGAATTTCCTGAAAAAACAAATCCAGAATAATAATTAAAATTATATACACACATAACAGCAAGGACATATATGATATTGTAAAATTTAGCTTATATTATGGAGTCATTGGCAGTGACAAAGATGTTGAGTTACATTGAAAATTGCACTTAAAATAGGAATAAAATCTTTCACACCTTAATGATTCAATTTAATGTCTAAATTTGTCACAGTAGCTCTTCAGAGGATAATACAATTTTCCCTGTCATTTTAAAATAGAAAATATGTACTAACTTTTTTATGGGAAACATTTAAAATGTTCCCTTTTTCAAATTCTGCCTTGACAGTGTCACTTTTGGGGGTTTCTGTAGCTCAGCAAACTCCAAACTTCATTCTCTCTCTGTCTCACACACCAGGACTTTCCAGAATTTTAAAATCAAATACTAAAAAGAGTTATCCTTATTCACCATAATTGAATTGATCTCCACTGTGAAAAAACATCTGAACTGCTGAGATCCATCAACTACTTTCTTTTCTGATAGTATGGAGGCACCTCCATAGTGGCTCTGCAGGCTCCGGGTCTCTGAGAGGTTGGGTTTTTCCTCTCCCTCTTTCCCTTCCCCCTATCAAATTGTCTTGATCCATATTGTTATCCAGAGACCATAGAGGTGCCTGGAAGAGGGAGGAGATTTACAGTTTCTGACAAACTTTCTGTGGGCCATTGAGGGTGAAGGCAGTACTGCTGCTTGAGAGACCTTGGGCAAGTTTTTCAGATTGGGACTTCACTAAGGGGTTACCCAACTATGGAGGATGGGAGATAGGTAAGGGATGGAGGCCTTGCAGCCATAGATGCCTCAAGCACAAAGCTACAAGCTCCTCTCTGGAGGCAGCTTCCCCTTCTGGGGAGCCAACTGGGGCTCATCCAAGAGGACTTCAAGTGTAATGAACCAGAGCAGGTTGGTTAAACTGGAACTGCTCCTGGGGTGGGCTAGGAGACTTCCTAGGGAGTCTTATGACCATGAGTAGGGGAGCATACATCTATTTAAAAAAACAGCAACAAGAGGCATCTAACACAGTCTGTAGTTGAGTCTAATAAGAAGCATGTATCTCAAACTCTAGCTGATTAAATAAATAAATAGAACCCCGCAAAAGAAAGAGAGCAGGAGCCAATTAATCATATGTCAGAAATCGACTAAATGAAAGAGGGGACATAGTGGACTCCTCATCCATCCCCCCGCTCTCATGCACTTCATTGTGAATGCCACACATACCCTTCTCCCCTTACCTCCCCTAACCCACAACTCCCTTTTATTTCAATCCTCTCTGATTACCATGGCTTTGGAGGGAGAGAAGCGGGCTATAGAGAAGCTCCATTGTGATTAACTTTCCAATATGTGTCAGCATGGAGCTGCCCTCTGTTGCATCCCCTGTGATTCATAACATAAGAATGGTGCGCTGACAAAGTAGAGGTTTTTTACAGTGGAGTTCTACTCTACCCTGCAACTCCTTACCGTGATTCCCCCATGTGTTTCCACTACATTCCCTCACATACAGTCATGTTTGCTACCAGGCTCCTGCCGCAGTACTACTCCTTTACATTATGCTACTCTGGTTAAATGACAATGTTTTTAAAATTGGATTTAAGAGCGTTAGAATGGGAGGGGGCATTAACTATTACTGTGGTAAGCAAAATAACCAATAGGAATGTTGAGCCTTTGTGATGAGATATAAAAGTTCTTGCCCAATTTGGGAATTCCTCCCAACTCTAATATGAACTTGAGTATGGTACTGAATCTCTTAATAGATAGATCTAATCACCCTCCCCAATTGCTTCTACTCTGGTACGTATGGAACTGGTACAGTATCTAGTAGAAAATGCATCCTCAGAAGAGGGATTTTACTTCTTCTCCCTCCACTAGTCATATAGCAGAATTGATTTTTTTTTTTTTTTGTGCCCACTGCAATGTCTAATTTTAGTCTCTCCAGAACTGTAGAAGATTCACTATTGTTATGCTTTAGCCCTCAAGAGACCATCTCTCGAAGGGGTAACTAGAGGCTGAATTTGTCTCTGCCTGGCATGGATGGATACCTTCTTTAATCAAATTGAATCCTCTAATAGGGAGTTTAATAACATTCATTCAGCACTCAAGTATTCACTGGCCCTGAGATGATACTTAAGGCAATACTGTGAAACTTGATTGCTTTTGCCTTAAAACTTTATAAATATTATTATAAGGACAGAACTCCCTTAGAAGTGTGATTCTGTTAATGAATAGGCAAGACTAGAAGAGGTTATGATATTGTCATTTCTCAAGGTTATGCTAGGCTGAACATATTGATAAAGCAGAAAGTCCATTTCATTTTACTCAGAAGAAATGTTGTGAATTTGCTGGCTGGGCTGGCTATTTGCTGGCTAGTATAGTGAAGGCCAAAAGACTCAGCAATAGGATACTTAAGATTCAGGATTTACTAGTCACAGATTATGCTGTTATTAATAGCATTCAAGAAATTCTTTTAACAAACAAACAACATCCCATACCTTGCATTACCTCAGAAACCCGTTCTTTGGGAGTACACTGAAAGATGAAACAGAATGGATGTGATGGGCAGAGACTCGGACTGAGTAATTAATTCACACCAAAAAAAGTTTATACAGTAAATTGAACTTCCCTGTGTTTAAAAACTACCCTTCAATAGACTGCGGCTTTTATTACTTTGTAGTTTTTTCTGTTGCTCGACTGTACATTTTGTACAAATGTATTTTTGCTTGTGGATTTTTTGCAACTTGCTCATTATGAGTATTTTTGACTTAGTGTATGATTGGTCATCTAAATGGCATGCCATTGTTTCTGATCCCAAATTGGAGGATGCTCTACCTCACAAAAAGTCAGCTGCATTAACATTTGCAGTGCAAATAATCCTCTGCCTACATTTTCAGAATGTTTCTAGTTCTGCAAACTTTCTTGCAAATAAAAAGTAATTCATTTGAAATTGCATTAGAAGTTTTGTTAATGTGCTACAGCTCAGATTAAAAAAAGACAGTACCTATCCTATTCAATCTAAACAAAACAGTATTTTTTAACTAAACCCTTTATGACGGTTTAATATTAAAACACTTGAGGTGATAAGATCAGCAAAAATGGTTTATTATAAATCACAATTATTTTCTGTTATCACTTAGGTTTTTGTAGTTATCCTTTAACTGTAAAGATTCCACTTATCTGATCATTCTATCTGTTTTATTGCATTTATCAGTGTAGTGCCTAAGTTTACCTACCTTAAATATTAACATAGTGAGCTGTCATGTGGAAAATAAGGCAAACTAATATATTTTCTCATGGTGCACATATAGCTTCTTTTCCTTTCAGTGGAAATTATGCACCTATATTGACAGGGGAATAACCTATGGGGATTGATGCTTACATATATTATTATTGAAAGTTATAAAATATTATTTTGTCATTATTTAATATTTATATTGCAGTAGCACCCATAGGTGAAACCAAAATAAGTCCCATTATTCTAGGCTTTGTACAGATGTATATGAAGTCTCTATCCTAAAGAGTTTACAATCTAAGAAGTTCTGGGACCACACACTGAATAAAGAGGATAAAGAATAAAGAGAATAAAGAAATATTGAATAAGTACCCATTCACTAGCAAGGAAGATGATTTTAATAGCTATATTTTGAATACTAGGTAAAATCAAAGCCACACAATTGTCCAAAAAAGGAAATATATACTTGTCTGAGGACTAATTATAATTTGTGTCTTAGCTGTACCACTGAAAGCCAGCTCATATTATTATCTGATATTCAATGGCACTTCAGTCCTATTTATGTTTTTCTGTTAAAACCTGTTAATATTCTTGCCTTGCCAACAGGGATAATTGACAATATTAATCTCTGTCTGGTTTTTAATTTTATTTCTATTGATAGATTTAGCTCACATGCAGTAAGAAAAATATGGTTCAGTGAAAACTTTCATACCTACTCACATTATTGTACTCAAACTTGAAAATCTATCAACCATACATTTCAGCATTTTACATGGTCTACACTTACCTGGAAATTCGGTGGCAGTCGACGGGAGTTACGTAAGCTACGCAGAGTAGCTTGCAGAATTCCTGTCGACTGCTGTGCTTCCCTGCTGCGCGCCGTCTTCACTGCACTGCACCAACGGGAACTGCTTTCCTGTCGACGCTATTCTACACCACTTGAGGGGGTGGATTTACTGCCTCAACTTCCTAATCGATTGAGTGGGTCTACACTGACCATTTGCTGACTTTGCTGCCGACAGTGTAGCCATAGCCATTTGCCATAGCCATGGCAGTGTAGCCATAGCCATTTGCTGACCATTTGCTGACTTTGCTGCCGTCAGTGTAGCCATAGTCCAAATCCAGTAGTGTGTTAAGTTACTGATTGAGAGACGAGTAGTGTTATGGGGTCTTAAGAGAAAGGATGTATGTATGTCTTAGTATAATTATTAGCAGCCTATTGATCCCTTTTCAAGGATATCAGTCAATTGCTATGGAAAATATTAAGATAAGATAATAATTTGCTGGCTTATGTCTAATGACATGGGAAGAAAGGAAAGTTTACAATATTTATTGCAGAATAGAAAGATGGAAGAAACTTGCTGGATATTCCTTCCATATTAAGCAATCAAAGCACCTTAATTGCAGGCAATTGAACTGAGATGAGTGCATTGGGCAATGTCATTTGGAATGTTAATATACAGTGTTTGCCAGTTCACTTAAAGCAGTTACGAATGAGAAGTGTGAACTAACTAAACCTTGTTCCTGTCATGTAAAGTAAACCGCTCAAAAAATAAAAACTAGGCAAAAATAGCAGCCATTTAAGAGGTATTTAATATAATCTCATAGGTTAGAGATGGAAAAAACTTATAAGGTGCTGGATTGGTTTCTCTTGTAAATTCTCAAGTGTTTTGTCCATCATCATTTAGAATAAATTCAGTGAAGGAGCCTTACAAATATCCCTTAAATATTTCATAATCTAATTGACTTGCTAATGGAAAAAAATCTTATTGTTCAGCTATTTTCACTGACAAAATTTTATATTACTTCTAGTTATTCCTCACATACCCACTGCAAGCAATTTTCTTCCTGCCTATTATTAATGTTGATTCCCTTGAAATGCTGGAACAGTAGATAGTTGCAGTATATCTTCTGTAATAATTTTTACCTGATTATATGTATTTATTTCTTTTAATTTAATTTATTTCTTCCTTGTTTTGGTCATTTTTTGCATGCTTTTTATTATTTTCCCAGTTCGTTGCCAGCATGTGTTTCCTGTAGTGCACACATCACAGTGTGACTGCTCAAATGCTGTATAAAGAAAACTTGTTATCGCTGTCCCTGACATTATAAGTATTTATATGTAGAATACAGCTCCATATAACACTGGCCTTTTAGCCATCACATCACACTGTGGTTCATTTCTGAGGGCTGGATTCTATAGCTACTATCATTTTAGATCCATGTATTAGGCCTTATCTCATTTAATATCAGGGTGAGGTCTTTCTCCTATTTATTGTTTCTTACTATCTTTTCCTCATATATGCTTATGCTTTGATTATTTTTGACCCATCATATTGTAATTAACTAGCTACTGGGTGTAATCAAAACACCTTAACTGTGTCTTGATGCCCTGTTCTGATAACAACTAATGCAGATTCTACTTAAGCTCTAGTGGGAGAGCCAACCTTTTGTAGAAGGAAGATAAGGTTCTGTCCGTGCTGCTCCCTTGCCATGATGTTCCTAGTGACATCTGTGATAGACATGGATGGCTATGGATTTGTTACAGTATTCATATACATATTAATTCTGCTTTACTTAAATTCTTTTCAGTTTTACAATCCTATTTGGATCTGCAATACCTCCTAGCTTTATAGGTGTGAATGTAATTTTACTTGTTTTATTCTACATTTTCTAAATCATTTATGGATATGTTAAACAAGAATACATATAACAATACCTCTCCTCAAGGCTCACTTCTTCAGTGAGCACTGCAATCTCAAGGAAAATACATTTAAAAACATGTATATTTAAACAATACTTTAATTTCATTTTTTTTAAATCCTGCTGAGCCTCCAGTTTCCCAGTGCATCATGTTTTGGCTTTGTCTGTTGTGGGTTTTTGTTTGTTTGTTTTTTTATGTCCTGACCCTACAACTTGTTCTCTGTGAACAGACCCCTGCACTCACACGGAGCCCTATTAAAGTCAGCAGGGATTCATGTGAGCAGAGGAGTTGGACCCTGATGAACAGCTTGCAGGATCAGGGCCTTGGATTGTAAGCTCTAGGAGGCAGGGACTTTTTAAATAATTCTATTTTTCCTCATTAATTTAACTATCCTCATTTAGCAGTAGTGTGACTTTGTCTTTCATATTCATTTGACCCCTGATAAATTTATTTTTAAAACTTGTTGTATTAATCTGTCCCTGTTTGCCTTTGATTTACTTGGAAAAAAGATAGCTGCCATTGTCATCTTCTACAGGACTTTCAGAATCAGAGCAAATTTACCCTTCTGGTAAAATTTTATCCCTCGGCTGATCATTCAGAACACATACTTAATGCTGCATAGAGTAGAAAATATTACTGTTGTTTCCAGAGAAAAGTTTTAAGATGTTATTCCAACTCTTCTCCTCTCACAGTTTTTAGGTTTGGTTTGGGGTGCTTTTGACAGAGGGCACAATGCTTGAAAAAGGAAAAAAATTGACGTAATGTGTTTCCCCCCAAAGGAATGATGGCACACTCCTACGTAGACCTATCGGTTCTAGTTAGAAAATTCCTCTACTGCGCACCATTATTTTCAGCCATTGCAAGCATGGACAGAGTATGGACATACATATCTAGCCAATAAGAACACGGACAGCACCCTTACTAACAAAAAGCCTTCAGTATAATTCAACTACATTATCCATTTTAAAATAGCATCTGAAAAAAATCACTCCAAGAAATAACCATTTTTATGAATGAAAGGGGGGAAAGCCTTTTGTGTAACTTTAAAATGCAAGTCTTTCATTTACTCTTTGTTAACCTCTTTTGCTGTTACTAAAATACTTACTTTAGGTAGCTCTTAGTCAAACTCTTGAGTATTTCAGGCCAAATCGAACTTTCATGTAAGCTCATGCAATTTTATAAGCTTCAACAGAATTGTATTTGTTTACACCAGGAGCAAATTTAGACTTTTGTCTTTTGTCAGTACTACCTTTAGGTGATGTGTCTACTCTGTAAACAGCTATATAGTGTGTGCTGGACCATTTGATACCTCTCAACTTCAATGTTTTGAAATTAAATATTTTTTTTTTAAAAAAACCTTCTAATAGAGCACCCTTTAAATAATATGCTTTGAATTTATTTATTTATGTATTTATTTCAATTGATTGTAAAATAGTTTTTATAAGTGTTTTTACTGCTTCCTTGTAGATTTTTAGAAGAGCTTTTTGCACAGGCTTGAAAACAACACACCAAACATGATCAAGCACATCGTACCTCGCCTCTCCCCTTCTTGCATATTCTGCTGCCTGACATCTTTCAAATTTCAATGTCAGCTTTCCTGTGAACACAACGAGCTGTCAAATGCACAAAGTAACTAATTTTTTTAAATAGAGAAAATTATACCTTTGTCCTTAATATCACTGTTATCTCTCAATTATAGTGATCTTAGGGTTTATTTGTAACAGTAATAGGTTATACTTTTCAAGTGGAATTGTGATTTTTCAAGTTGATTTTGTCCATTTTAAAGACAGTAGTTTGTTTGTTTTATTAGTTTAGAAACCACAAGGAAGCACCATGATTTTTTATTTTAGTGGTACAGTATAAGATGAAATCATGGCTCTAAAGCCAATGGCAAAACTCCCATTGACTTCAGCAGGATTTCACCCATGATTCTTCATTTATCTATAAACTTTACTTGTTTGTTCCCTTCCCACTTTCCAAACTTCATTAATTTTTCAGTAGTTTTCAACAAATTGGGAAGTAGCTAAATAGAATAAATTATTACATGCATTGCTGTCAAGTCTAACAATTAGGAGAAATTAATAAAAGTTCAGTGATCATGAACTACATACAAAAAATGCAGATTGTATTTCACTGTACCTACATATTTTAGTGAAAATGTGAATATGACACTGTAAAAAAGGGAAGGTATTTTTACAGATGGGAAATCTGCCATTACTGTCAATTTTTTCTCAGCCCCTTGCACCACCATAGGCTTTAGATGATATTAAAAACAATGCTATGAACACAGTGACATAGCAACATTAAGTGTGGTTGGAGCCTCTGTCGTGCATCTTGTTTCTAGCTGTTTAGGAATGGCAAAATTATGTATATTTGTATATGTATATACATTTATGTGTATACATATATGTATATGTATACACAGGTATGTATTCCTGTGTATTTTGCATGCCCCTAATATCAGGTCAAATTTAGGCTTATTATGATATACAATGTATACATATGGATGTATTTTTAAAAGAAATATGATACGTTGGCATACTAACCTATCAAAAGGCCTAGCATGAAGCTCAAAATCTTGCATCATCATGCATTCTGTACACATTTATTCAACACTTTTAGAGCAAGATGCTGCATTTTTGTTTGTAGAATTAATAGTATTTCATCTGTATCCACATTGGTGATTAGATTTATTTTTATTGGAAAATTGTTCAGTTAGCAGTGAGACAAGAGAGCAAATACGCATATAGTATCAGAGGGTAATAAGGTGGCGCTTTGAGGGACTGTGCAGAATGGGGGCCATATAAAGAGGTAACACACCAACAATATGTGCTCTGAAATGCTTCCAGTTCCATGCATAAGACCAGTTAGATAAGCAGAACTGTATGGTCTCAATGAGTGAATGAGATGAAGGTGTTTGGAGGAAGGATTTAGGTTTATTAGGACATTAGGAAATAAAGTGTATAGGAGGTGCCTATACATGAAGCATGGGCTCCACCTAAACCAAAATGGAACCAGATTGCTGGCATGTAAAATTAAAAAGATCATAGAAGAATTTTTAAACTAAGGGCAGTGGGAAAGCCAATAGGTGTGGAGGAGCACGTGGCTCAGACAGACACATCCCTTAGGGGAGCATTTACTAAAGGGAATAGTCAATATCCTAGTAAAGAGGAAAGAATAGAAGGTGATAAAGTACAGGTAGGAACTGAAGAGAAATAGTCCAACAAAAGAGAGATCCATTCAGTTACATCACATGAAGGCAAACAACTAAATATTGACAAATTTTATAACTGCTTGTATACAAATTCTAGAAGTCTAAATACTAAGGTGGGTGAACTTCAGTGCTTGGTGTTAAATGAGGATATTGATGTAACAGGCATCACAGAAACTTGGTGGGACGATGCTAATAATGGGACATGGTAATACCGGGGTACAAAATATATAGGAATGACAGAGTAGGTCACACTGGTGGGGGAGTAGCACTATATGTGAAAGAAAGCATAGAGTCAAATACAGTAAAAATATTAAATGAATCAAACTATACCATAGAATCTCAATGGGTAGAAATTCCATGGTTGAATAATAAGAGTATAGCAAAAGAGCACATGACCAACCACCTGACCAGAATGATGATGGTGATTTTGAATTGCTCGAGGTGATTAGAGAAACTATATAAACAGAAAACCCAGCAATAAGGAGGATTTCAACTATCCCCTTATTGACTGGGAATATGTCAACAGTCTTGGATAGCTAGTCTTGGAACTCACAAGGGGACAGGCAATTCTTGATTTACTCCTAAATGGCACACAGGAACTGGTCCAACAGGTGAATATAGCTTAAATATCTTTGTAGGGGGAAATACCAAAGAAACCTACCTCAGAAGCATTTAACTTCAAAAAGGGGAATAATGCAAAAATGAGGAGACCAGTTAAATGGAAATTAAAAGAAATAGTCACAAGAGTGAAATGCCTGCCTGCAAACTGCATGGAAGCTTTTTTAAAACACCATAATAGAGGCTCAAACTGTATGTATATGCCAAATAAGAAAAAAGTAAGAAGACCAAAAATATGCCACCATAGCTAAACAACACCATAATAAAGAGATTGATAGAGACAAATAGACATCTTTTAAAATTTGGACGTCAGGTCTTACTGAGGAAAATAGTAACATAAATTCTGGCAAGTCATGTGTAAAAGTGTATTTTGGCAGGCCAAAAAAAAAAGAATTTGAAGAGAAAAACACAAAAACTAACAGCAATTTTTTTAAATACACCAGAAGCAGGAAGCTTGCCAAGCAATTAGTGGGGCCACAGGACAATGAAGGTGCTAAATAGCTCAGATGGTGTCTTTTACATTTATGGCAATTTATGGCAATACTTTAATTGATAATAGACTATTAGCTATCAGTGTTTGACTTCTGGTAAATCTTTATACCAGTTTGACTCTAACAGTGGTTGATAGAACCATGTGGTTAACAATGCCCTTGTTAAGCACGATATTTTTTTTTTTATTTTGTACTCCGTTCTTGCATTATGATCCATTTTTATTGAACACAGTTCATTATTGCTGTACTATATTGCTGATGTTTAAATCAGTCAAAAAAGAAATCCATCAGTGATGGATAACTAAATTTACATGACAGTGTATTTCCAGGGAAAATAGAGAGGCTTGTTAAATGCTTTATGTAATTCTGACGGTATGAGAGAAGTATGAGATACAGGTTAATCAAAAGCTTAGAAAAGTAGTATTTTTTATGAGGTTTTCATATTTTTGCTTCAGCAATAAATTGGAAATAAATTATGTATCAAGACATAGCCATTTTTCTTTCCAACATACCCATCACTTACTTCGCCAGACCCAGTGCTGATGCTTCCTTTGCACACAAAGCAAGGTATGTTTAATAAGCAATAGGTGGGGACCTTTAAAGCAATGCTCTTCAATCAAAATGCTGTTAAGGATCTAATAATGTAAGCCAAACCCCCCACCCCAAACCGCATTTTCCCAGTTGGTGATTGATTGCCACATAAGTAAAAGATCAGTGCTACATTAATACAAAGCGTAGTCTATGGTAGTTTTAGTTTTATCTAAGCAATTTAGTGCGCACTCATTTAAGAGCTTTCTAAAATTTATTGTGAAAATTTGTGTATACTTTTTGAGTGTTTTGCACACTCTGCTAAATATTTCAATTACACTTATTCTCTTCTTGTCACAATGTTATGGGGGAAGTTGTGAATGTAATTATGAAAAATTTACCTTTTGTTTTCATTGTACTAGATTTTTTTTCCACTGCAGAGCAAGAAATACTCGTAAAAGGAAAATATTTAAAATGTTGCCCCTTTCCTTTGTAAAGTAATTTTTATTTATACTCAGTAAAAAAGGAGCCATATTGCCAACATAAAAAAGAAAACAGGGTTACTCAGCATAACACAGAATTAATAAGATGTATAAGAAGCATAAGATGAATTAATTACAAAGTAGCTTCGTTATAGTCCTACAGATCTCAATGAGGGTCAGTATGTAGCACTTTCTTTTATCTCCTTTTTTACAAAAATAAAACACCATGGACCAAATTCAGCCTCTATTGTGTATACTTAACTGGGAAAAATGAGGCCAAGAAGGTGGCAACTCTTGTGCTCACATAAGTTTTACTTAAAACTGGTGGAGTTCCTGTAAAACGTTTGCAGTCCATGACAGGGCCTGATATTAACCTCACTGTACATTGTCCGGTTTGGCAGAGAAGGTGTGTTGCCCCTTTAAGGGTGGCTAGAGAACAGGAGCTGTGTTGCTCGTTTAAGGGTGGCTAGAGAGCCAGTGAGTAACCTGCAAATGGAGGTAGTGCGTTACTTAGATGACTTTTTGTTCATAGTCAGGTGAATCCAGATGAGTGTGTTAGCTGGATGGATGCCTTTCAGGCCTTGTTTGAAAAACGGGGGGTAACTCTAGCACAGGAAAAAACCAGAGGGGCCTTCCAGTGTCCTGACCTACCTGGTTATTGAGCTAGACACACTGCTGGGTACATCTTGACTCTCTCAGGATTAGCTTCAGAAGCTACTGAACTTGATTAGGAGAGACAGAGCAGTCAAGAAAGCTACACTCCATGAGTTGCTATCTATTCTTGGGCATCTTTACCTACTGAGTGGTAGCCTCAGGGCAGATATCTTGCAGCTGCCACCTTAGGCATATCTGGACTTCACTACTTTATCAGAGTTACTAGAGTGATGAAGGGGGATTTGGGATGTGGAAACAGTTTCTGAGCCATTTTAATGGAGTGTCATTGTGGAGGGAGGAATGGATATATGAGGCTGATTTAAAGGTCCACTTGGATACTTCGGGAGGTACAAAGTGGTGTGCCCAAAAATGGCTCTCAACCTGGATACAAAAGGGATAGTGCAGCATGTAAAATTTCTGGATTTTTTCTCCATTTTGGTTGCAGTGGTCATTTGGAGGAAGGAGTTTATTAATAAAAGGGTGTATTTCTTCTGCAACTACATGGTGGTGATACATGTTATCATTCACCAGTCCTTCAGATCAACACAGAGCTATGAGGTTGATAAGAATATTTGTACTACAGTGCTTAAGTCTTAACATCTGTTTCTCTTCCAAACATATGCCTGGCTTTGATAACGTCAGAACAGATACATTGTTTCATTTTCAGATGGACAGATTTCAGGAGCTGGCACAAGGAGCATGTGTGGATGCCACTAGCTCTATGGAGCCTGGCTATATGGTGGCTGTCAGTGGAGTGAAGAGATCAGTAGCTCCACAAATATTGTGAAGCTATGAAAGACGTTTTAATGATTTTGTGTAATTTCAGGAGTGGGATGGCCTCTCACCAATATGACTTATTACAGAGGGCCAGTGCTGCAGTAAACCATGTAGTAGACCAGAGACCACATACTGCAGCACATGGGGTCATTAGCCACCTGGAAACTGGTGTCATCAACCAACTCTCCTTGCCTATTGGGCATTACATTTGTCAGTAGGCTAAGTGGTTACCCAGATCCTTGCAGCGGGTTTTTAGTTTGGAGGTTTCTAGGAGAGTTGTCTGGAAATACTGGTCATAGAAAAGACACACTTCGTCCCATCATTGTCAGTATGCTTATGGATCTGGTGTGGATCCCAAGGTCCATATGAGATTGTGGATAAGAGGTGGCCTTGTTCAGGGCTGCATTCCAGATTGCATTTTTGTGTCATTTTTATGACCAGTGAACTAGTACCTGGTTCTGTTGGGATTTTTCTGGAAGGGCTTTGGAATTGAGAGATATACATTGGGCGGAGCAATTAGTTATGTTAACCGTAAAGAGGTCAAAAGCAAATCAAAAAGGCCAGGATGAATCCATTATGTTATGGGAGAGTGACAAGCACAGGATCTGTCTTATTGAGGCCTTTAGGGCATACATGGCAATACGACCATAGAGGGATGGGTCCCTCTTTATTCACATTGATGGGAGTCCCCTCACGATATACCAATCTGTTACAGTTTTTAAATGGGAGCTGATGAGGTAGGGGCTTCCAGCACAGGAATTGGTTTCCCTCTCATTTGAGATTGGGGCAGTAAGTGATTAAGAGTATTTATAAACTTTTATAAGTACATATAGAAATCTCTAAATTAAAAAAAATTGCAGTTTCTGACTAACTTAAAATTGTGTGTTTAATTTATTACCTTCAGACCTAAATGTGATATGTAGAATAATTAATACTGATGGAAAGCCCACTACAAATAATATTCTTTGCGAATTCAGCCCCTTTGTTCTGGTCAACAATTGTTCGTCTGTGAACGTATTTATTATTCATAAGTAAATTGAAATGTCAACCATAGGTTAAACTTATGGTTGACATTTCAAGCTGTTCACATGGACTATCCATTATTCCTTATATCTTGGTGTGTGATTGTCACGTGTTACGTTACAAGTTTGATTGATAAAGGTAATAGCGTTGATGTAATAGACTTCTATAAGGCATTTGACTTGGTACTGCATGACATTTACATGGCACACATTAAATGAATTACAACCTGGCTAAGTGATAGGTCTCAGTATGTAATTGTAATCAGGGAATCATTGAGCATGTGTGTTTCTAGTGGGTCTTGCAGGGATCGGTATATGGCACTATGCTGTTGAATATTTTTATCATTGACCTGAAAGAAAAGATAAAATCCTCACTGATAGTGGGCAAATGACCCAAAAATTGGGAGAGTGGTAAGTAACGAAGAGGACAGGTCACTGATATAGAGTGATTTGGATCACTTGGTAAGCTTTCCACAAGGAAAGCATATGCATTTTAATACAGAACAAAGAATGTAGGCCTACTTACAGGATGGCGAACTCTGTCCTGAGAAGCAGTGACTATGAAAAAGATTTGGGGGTCATGGTGGATAATAAGCTCAAATTGAACTCCCAGTGCAGTGCTGTGGCCAAAAATGCTAATGCAAACCTTGCATGCATAAACGGGAATCTTGAGTAGGAATAGAGAAGTTGTTTTACTTCTCTATGTGGCACTGATGTGATGGCTTCTGGAATATCGTGTCCAGTTCTGGTAACCACAATTCAAGAAGGATGTTGATAAAATGGAAAGGGTTCAAAGGAGAGCCACAACAATGATTAAAGGTTTAGAAAATATGTCCTAGCGTGATAGACTCAAAGTGCTCAATCTGTTGTGCTTAACGAAGAGACGGTTAAGTGATGACTTGATTACAATCTATAAGTACCTATATGGGGAACAAATATTTGATAATGGGTTTTTCAATCTGGTAGAGAAACGTATAACACCACTCAGTGGCAGGAAGTTGACGCAAGACAAATTTAGACTGGAAATAACATGTAACTTTTTAACAGTGAATAATTAACCATTGGAACGATTTACCAAGCATTGTGGTGGATTCTCTATCACTGGCAATTTTTTAATCACATTTGGATGATTTACTAAAAGATATTCTCTGGGAATTATTTTGAGGAAGTTCTATGGCCTGTGTTATACAGGAGGTCAGACTAGATGACCACAGTGATCCATTCTGGCCTTGGAATCTATGAAAATAGGAGAATAAACACATCATACACTTCTTGTACAAATTGTCATACAAATATTTACTGTGCTAAAATTTGTGAAATTTTAGGAACATGAACATTTTCATGACTCCCTAGATGTTGTTTGAACAATAGCAAACTGAGAGGTATATAAACTGACAAATAATAGCAAACTGAATTTAGCGCACTTTTTTCTCCCATAAAAATATTTACAAATCACTCTTTGTATTTGTCACCCAGCTCTAACTAATTGGTTCAAGCCATAAAAGGAAACACAGTCAGCAATTTCTCATGTTATCTTGGTGATTGCTAGAAACTATCCAAATTTAGTACAATCAATGGGCATGCCAGGGAGACAAAGCAATAAGCTTTGCAAAGAAAAATCAAATAAAGAAATATCCTTACAAATGCCCTCTTCAGTAACTACATGAGACCACTAGGAGAGGTTATGAGATCTTATGGGCTTCACTGCCAAAAATATATTGGTGGCATCCAGTTGTACGCCTCAATCTCCAAAAAGCACCATCACAAAGCTGTCACAATGAGTATAATAGATCATCTCATGTATACAGGAATAGGAGGTTCAAACTGAAGAAGAGATGCTAGTTCTTTGCTGTCTTCTCCCATCTGACTATCTGAAACACTGTGCCCCCTTTCCTCCCAGTGAAAGCATGCCTTACTGGTGAAAAGCCTTGGGTCCTGTTTAATTTATCGTTAATCCTAGATTAAATGGAAGCCTCAAAAGTAAATAATTCCCTTTTCTACCTTCAGCTTGCTGGGAAACTTTGCCCCTTCCTTTAAAACAGGAATCTGCCCACAGTGATACATTAATTACTTCCAAACTCACTGTATTAGGGACTGATAATGAAACAATACAGAAGCCCCAGCTTTTGTAGAATATGGCTGCCAACCTCTTCAATAGGACGGGCTATTGTGAACACATCCCCCTGCACTACATGGTCTTCTGGTGTGCTGTTGCCAGTTCATGGCCTCTTCCCTGGAATTGCCAAGAGAGCTGCACTCCTCTGGGACAAATGTATTTTCCAAAGCACAGTATAAAGCATATGAGTGCCAAAGATAAACTTCTACAGATGATTAGCTTAATCCAGGATCTGACCAAATCTTTCTCAACATAACCGAAAGGCTTTACACACAAAAAATTAAAGACAAAGAAAAAACCTCAGCCCCAAGAAGTGAAGGAGAATCCATGAAGTGCAATAGGGTACCTCTACATAGATTTAGTATGCCTGGAAAGAGTTTTAGAAGCTACAGTGATGAGCACTATAGAAAATTGTAAAATAGATTGATTAAACATTTTGCTTTGCTTAAAAGGGTATATTTGTGTGGATGGTGGATGGATCTTTCGGTCTTTCCCATCCTCCTGTTGAAGTGGTGCGCAGTTTTTTTGTTAGTTGCCAGTCTTAAGGATGTTTTACTCTGGTTTAGATCAGTGTTCAAGGCTATCATTGCAAGGAAAATGGCTAGAAACTTGCATTAAAAAAAGAAAAAGTTGAGGTTTTTCATATGTATTTCTGGTTCAACCCTAAATAGGCAATGTGGGTGGGGGACAGTGGCCAAGGGATTCCTGAGGTCTGAGTGTAGTCTTTTCTCAGATGCCAGGACTGTAGCAAACCAGTCATAAAATCAACATATATAGTGTAAGTAGTCTAAATATATAATAGACTCACCCTTTTCAAAACTATTGTTGGAATCTGGCTCCAAATGTAATTCACAAGGCAGGATGTCCTGCCTTCTAGTGGTAACAAATTACATTTAGATAGCCTCTTTTGTCACAAAGGAGCCATGAGTACTTTACAAACTGATTTGTAAACTTAAATAATCACTTCATCCGCTTCTGGAATGTGGCAACAGTTCAACAGCTCACAGTAACACTATATATACCATAACAGTCCACGGCAAGAGGTGAAGAATATTTTATCCCACAGAAACAATTAAGGAATAGTGTAAGGGGGAGCTTAGGTACAGAAAGCAGAAAATACCTAACTTAGAATTTGGCCAAGACTCTACAGTTTATACCACTGTTTCTGCAATAATGCCATGGGATCGTTCATAACGACAAATAATAATGTCCTCAGCTTTGTCTCTTTCAAGCTCTGCAATTTGAATTGTGAATTATTATTTGTGAGATATATTCTGATCTCACTATATTGTAACTCAGTTGATTTCAGTGAACTGCTCCTTACTAGCACCAGTATAAGATCAAAATTTGGAACTATAATTAATATTATGGGTTTACTCACATTTGAAATAAGTTACTGGAAAAACTTGCATGAACTCTGTAGGTGTTCATTCTCACTTTTTTTTAAAATTGCTTTTGGAAACAAAAGGAAATTCCACACTCACTTATTAAACAGACCTCGGGAAAAGTAATGCCCCTCATGCCACAGTATATTGATGTGCAGTTCTGGAAATTATGTATTTATTTATTTAATGGTGTATATATAGTGCCTGTAAGCCTTAGCAAATATTAGAACAAACCACAGTGCAAACAGATTAAATAGGGAAGCCTAGATTAACTTGTTTTTTCTTAAATTCTGCACTCTGTTCCAGTTATTGAGACACAGTTATTGTGGAATATTAATATTAATGCATTTCTTAGGAACACTGAATAACAATTCACAGTATCTTCTCTGTTTACTGTGAGTCAAATCAATTCCTCTTGTGGAAAAAATTGTGGAGGGAATAGGGGGAAATAGTAAACATAATGTTTTGAAGTTTACCTACTGATTTACCACTAACGGTCCCCTGGAAAGAAAGGAACTCTCAGAAATGTGGAGGAAGGAGAAGGCAGAGATTTAGAGCTTTTGTTTCCACATGAAAAATCATATTCCAACCATGTGGATCCTTGGGTATCTACCTGTAGAGCCAGCCTCTCATTGTCAGCATAGCTATTCTCAAAAGCTGTGATGTCATTGGCTCCCCTGCCATGCCTACATCCTATCTTCCTGAAGAACAATATTAACTAGAGCTGGCTGAGAAGATTTTGATATAACAGTTTTCTGTCACCAAATGAAGTTTCTGTCAAAACCAAAATGTTTTGTGGGAAGGTGTCAATTTTGACAACATTTTTAATGGGAAAAAATTTAAATGAATCATATTCTCTATTGTTTTGATTCATTTTGTTTTGGCTTTATATTATATTTGTAATATATTATGTATTTTATAGTAAAATGTTTTGACATTATCAGAATAAATCATTTTGATGTCAAATCAACATTTTTCAAAATTTTCATTATAATTCTTTTAATTCTAATGTGGAACAATTTTTTTTTTCAAAATGTCAGAAAGGAAAAAAAATGTTCTGACAGCTCTAATATGAACTTCTATGGACTTTTCCAGTAGTGTTTCCAGTGTCTTTGAAAGGAACTTGCTATGCAGAGCAGCAGCTCTCTAGCCTGCTTCTCTCCAGCCAAACATCACCAAAATCTGTGGAACCCTGGCAGTGTTTGCAGGGAAGGGGCTTCCAGAGAGGGAGCTATCAATTCCCATATCTACTGGCTTCTGGGTCCTGCTGTTGCTTTTTTTCTAATATATTTCCTCTACGCTATGCACCTCTTTGCTTGGCTGATGTATTTATCACTAACAATTATTATGTGGTAAGAGAGTAAGAAAATTCACCCAAGACATCATCAGTGTCCTACCACTCAAATAGATCAGGGAGAAATTCACAAGAATCAGTTTCTGGGTTTGATTTGTTTTGTTTAAATCAATAGCAAACCTTAGCATAAAGTTCTTAAGATTAGAATTTTGTGTAATGGTGGTTTTAATTTTGCACTTTTTATTCTGATAAATTTTCTAAAACACTGGTTTTAACTCCTGGAAATTCAGAACACTTTAGCATGGTGAAAATGCTTTGTAAATGCCTTGGTTTTCCAGTAGAACTTCCTTTTTAAAATTATATAAACTGCAATGTCAGATTTCCTAATACCCTTTCTCACAGAGTCATGGGGTCTGGTTTGTGCTCCAGCTTCTCTCCAGTCTCTTTGGGAGTGACCCCATTAGTGCACGGGGCTCCAAGGACTCTCACAGTTCCACAGGGGCAGGTCCAGGTCCTCCAAGACTGTGAGACTGGGCCTTTGGAACCAGCAAACTCTGTCTCTGTCCATGGCTCCCTGAAACAAATCTAGCCAAGCCAGATTTCTTCAGGAGGCTTGTACTGTACCCCTTCAGGACACAATGCTCTCAGTGAGTATTTGCGAAAGCACAAGCAGCCTTTTCAAAACAGAGTATTCATTTGTTAGTCATCCAGCATACAGAACCTGAAAGTCCTTAAGATAGCACAGAAAGGTAGATGTTAAGCCATGGTCCATCTTGGCCAACACAGTGCCATGATGAGTCAGCCAAGCATAATGGACTGTATCTCTGGCCCTCTTCTCCTGGCCCCCTTTTCTTTCCCCAGGTCTGGGTTCTTGAGTCCCTCCAAGAAGACAACCCTTCTTCTAGTCCCCCGACACCTTGCTCTCCTCACATTTCACAAGTTCTGCCTGCTGGGATTTCCTGCTGTTAGATGTTGACTATTCTGTCATTGGGGCATCTCTTGGTCTTGCTGGATCCTCTGTTGATTTAGATAGGTTTGAACCAGTCCTTTAATGACTATTCATTCCACCTAGACAGGGAGCTCTCTCTCTCTCTCTCTCTCACACACACACACACACACACACACCCCTCCTGTCTCCTGTACTGGTCCAGGAGCACTTTTAACACTTTCTCATCCACTGGGTAGCAATGCGACATACAGAGGGAAATTGAAGTGTGCATGGGTGTAGCTGGGAGGGGTGGCCTCCCTCGGAGATTGACAGTGAGGGAGAGCCAAACCCCCTCTGGGGGGCGGAGCTTGGAAGTAAACCCCACCTGCTGGAGCTGCCAACTGCCTGAGGACCTGCCGGAGCTACCTGAGCCTGGCGAGCTGGAGGAGACCCCTGGATCCTGCGACCTAGAGGAGCTGCCCTCTGTGGACAGCACCAAAGAGTTCCCAGACCTGCTGTCAAGCAATGAAGCTGCAGGATTCAGGAACTTCCCTTGGGCAGAGTATCCCGAGGAAACGGGGAGTGACTCAGGGGGACAAGATACTCTAGGGAAAGGGGAGAAGGAAGGAGTTCAGGGGAGCCAGACACCCGTCCAGCTGCGTTATGGCCTGTAGCCAAGTCAGTGCATTTTGGCTGGAGCCCCACTGACCCAGTGATGGGACAACCCATCACTGCCAGGGCCCTGGGCTGGGACCCAGTGGAGTCGGGTGGGCCTGCGTCCCTCCCCACTTTCTACCCCGATCTAGGGGTGATTGCCCACTAAGGGCCAGAGCCTGTTCCCTACTGCCTGCCCTGCCCTGCCTAAGGGTTGGGGCCTTGAATTGTGTGCTTGCCCTATGGAGAGCTAGAGACTTTTCCCATTTGCTTGGCCCGCCCAGCCTATGGGCCAGGGCCTTAAACTATTTCCTTGCCCTACTGAGGGCTAGACACTTCCTTCTTTTGTTAGAACGCTCCACAGGGCACAGGCGACGGGAGGTGTGGCCTCCCTTGGAGATTGACTGTGAATATACAGAATCAGTATAGTATAGCATATTTTAAAATTTCTTTCAGATACTATATTACTTGATGCACATTTTATATGTTATAGCCCAGATTACCTAAAATTTTTAGGGGGCATCCAAACTGCTAGATAAACATTTCATTTGAACAGTTATCTTTCAAAAATCTCATTATCATGCTCTCTAAGGCCAAATCATGGTCAAGAGAATGTTGTCCCTTAAAAAGCACACATGTTGAGTCTATATTCCCAAACCACAGAGAAAATGCTGACAAGTTTTTGAAAAAGATTCACTTCCAGGTTTCTGATCTTTAGTTGAATGAAAATTCTTTCTGCAAACTGGTCAGCCATCTTTGAAAGCCCCAAAAGATATAGCCAAGCTTTGTTTTAGGTTTTATTTTGTTTTAGAAAGATAGCTATAGTGACTTAAAAGGAACTATACCAATTTTCATCATCTGAGAATCCCATTTTCATTATTTCACTGAGGAGTGTAATTAATTCCAGTTCATACTATAGCAAGTTATATGGGTTCAAAAATAATCTATTCATTAAATATACATTTTTGTTCTATCAGGCATGTGCTGCTTTGTTTGTTGTTACCCTAACAACAAATTGCGCCAGCGCTTTCTTTATTAAAAATTTCAGATGAAGCATCAGCTATAAAACCAAACAAATTCATTGGATTCCTGAAGGAAAGACTTCTCATATGGGACAATTCTATCAAAATACATCAATTTTTTGGAAGAATAGCCTTGACAGTATCCTTTTAATAACAACAATAGTAACATAATTCTTTGCATTGCTCATTGATTAGACTTATATACAGGGCTAGAGTCACATGGGAGACTTAGACACCTAACTGGCCCTTTATAAAACTAAATCTAACATTTAGATGCCACAGGCATTCACTAAATCATCATTCAACTGCTTCCAAACCCTGTGTGTGCTTGGTAAAGTCCTCTAGGTGCTTAAATTTCTGCCGGTTGACATGTGCAAAGTTGCCTCACTTCTGACATTGCTGAGCTTGGTGCCCAACTCATTCCCAAGCGCTGGTGGGATTTACAAAGGTGCTGCGTGATGCTGTATGATTGAATATAACCATTTATATTGTTGATATTGCACATTATACAGTTGCAACAAATCTTGTACGAAACATGTCATATAAGGTCTCAATGGAAAAGTTATGATTTGCTAAATATGATTATCCTGGTTAAATTGATGTATCATCTTTGTATCTAAAGTTATGAATATTGGCCATGGACTTGTGTCTTCTACATGTGTTGTATTCCTGGGTAACATCCACCAGTAAAATTTACATTAAGGCCAGACAGCTGTGTGTAGTAGTCCATCAAGGACACTTCACTCTAACAATGGGCCATAGAAGAAATTCATCCCGTCCAATAAGCCTTCCTGTAGACACCTCAGCAAGAATATGGGCAATGATTGCCTCTGTGATTCATCAAGTGTATGTGATATGCTCATGTGATCCTCAGGCCAGTAACTTTCCACAAACTGGGTGTGAACTGTGTTTGAGACAGTAAAATTCCATATTTGAAAATCTCTCTGTCACTCACACACACACACACCTCCTGTCCCCATATTTGATTAAATTGGTTTTCAGTAACCACTCATCATAAAATCCACTGTCTGAGTGGTGAGTCAACAGCTGGAATGCCTAAGGAAACTGCAGTTTGGACTCCTTGTTAACCAGTGTGGTGAAACTGAAGTACACATTTGTTACTGGCTTGGTATAAACTAATGATAGAATAACCCCCAGTTTGGGGTGAGTCTGCCATATTTCTTAACAGTTGTCCTGAATTTGGCATTCTCAATGTGACCCACTGAAGCACGGTGACATGCTGTTCCCTTGCCTATCTCACATGGCCCAGTAGGTATTCTCTGAGCATTTTTAACCCCTCCCACAGAAGATGGGGTGACACTCAATAGCCAGAGCACTCACACAGGATGTGGAAGATATAGGTTTAAATTCCCCCTCTGCCTGATATGGAGCAGAGATTTGAACCCAGGTCTCCTACCTGGTGTTAGTGTCCTAACCACTTGGCAATTGGGTATTCAAGGGTAAGTCTGTCTCCATCTCTCTTGCTGAAGGTGTTCCACTTTTTATAAAACAAATATTCTTTAGGCCTGCATGAGAATTACTCTATAGCCTGGTGGTTAGGGCCAGCCCCTGGGAGGGAGGAGACCTAGGTTCTAGACCTAAGTCCCTTTGAGGGGCAGGACTTAGACCATACCTGTCTCCTTGACAATTCCTACTGGCTAGCTAAGGTATCTCCCTGCTCAGCATGCTGGCTTTTGTGAATCCCTGTTTTGGGCTCTACACTCTTCTCATGCATTATATAGGGAGCCTGGGAGCCTAACTTGGGGTTGTGAATTCCACTAGGTGGCAGGGAGCCTAAAAGTTAGGCATTGCAATGCTCAGTATTGCAGTACTCCAGTATCACTTGGTAATCAAGTCCACAATCTTTTCAAATGGTTTATTAATGCACCAAAAGTACAGTATATAATCTATAGTTTCTTTTAAGATGCTTAAAGGATATTTTGTATGGATTATTTTCGATCCTGTTGCAGAGGGCCAGACAAAATCTTTGCACCACTTAATTCTAACTTCAGCTTTATTTGTGCTTTGAATTTAACTGAAGTTCAAATCAATAGACATATAAGGTTCTGGGGAATTTTTAAAGGTTTGCCAACCCCTAATTCTAACACATATTAGGGTTTGCCACCTCTTACATACATAAAAACCCCAGGATATCTGGGATGATAAACTGGACAGTTGGCCGTGTGTACTGAGCTGTGACACCACAGCACTTTAGGCATTCCCAATGCAGAGAAGGGATTTTCCTGCTTCATGCAATGTTTACTGCTTGCCCAGTGATTCCAAAAAGTCATGTAACTATACTCTAGAGTGAAGCCAAACACCTGCGATTTAAATTCATATTTTATTTCTGAAAAGTAGCTGTTTGGGAACTAGAAGACACATGTGCATCTGATCCTTGCTGCTAGCACTTAACTTTTCCAATCTTTACTGCAAAAATGTATGCAACACTTGCTATAGTAATGTGTAGTATTCCTTCAGCATATGAGAGCACTTATGATAAATTACTAAAGTATATTTTTATTTTTAATAAGGAGTCAGGTTTATCCTTTGGCTCAGCAAAGCTTCACTTCTAACGTAACATTCCACTACTAATCTGCCTGTATGACATGGGCACAGTGAACCCAATGGAAGGGCATTTCATTTCATTACAACATTATAAAGATTACTAATGCTACTGTCACATACTGTCTCAGGGCATTTTTCTGTCTGATTTTGTTATTTGTGATTATATCTCAGTGAACTCTTTCCCCCCTAGCCCTCTATGAAAAGCTACGTCTGATTCTTAAACATAATGAAAAAGGAGAAATCTCAAAAGGGGAATTCTGTGACTACAACCAATGATATGAGCCCTGTTATTATTTACAGAATGCCATTCATGTGCACACTGTTCTTTGAAACATAGAAAGCATTGTCTTTGATCTAAGGGACACAGAATCTACACTGGATGAAGAATGTAGTTCAGACACAGAATATACCAGATGACTAAGGAATGAAAGGTCCAATTCCAAAGTAGTCTAGTTAAGTTTTAAATGTTTCATTTGGAAGATTATCATTGCAAGTTTTTACAGAAGATTAGTGCTTACAGGAGAGATTTGACTGAAGACAGAGTAGAAGAAGAACCAAAAAGATGAGAGTGGAAGGATACCAGGGAAGTTAATAGATAGATGCTTAGGTTGAATGGAGAGAGCAGAAGGGGTAGTAGGAAGAAATGGGAATGATGACATACTAAAGGCAGGAGAAGAGCTATGCAGCTGAGGAAGAGAACCTTGAACATAACAAGGAGGAGGAAAAACAGGGAAGCGACATGATCCAAGTAGCAGAGGAAGAGGAGGATTTCAGCAGCTGTATTTTAGATGGAAGAGAATTGAGTAAGATGAGAAATGAGGTGGCCAAACGGAGGTTAAAGCAGATAAAGTGAGAAATAACTGGGAATACCCAAGGGTTTTGGCAACAGAGAAGGAAGAGATGCACTGTAGTAAAGAAACATCAGGATGAGGTAATAGACTTAATAGAAGGGAGCATAAAAGAATCAAATGTGACAGTGAGTTTGCAAGCCTGGATGATGGAGAGGACAATGGAATTATCAAGAGCAATGGATAACGGAGGAAGATAAGGGAAATGTGAGTTCAGTTTTCACTATGTTGAATTTGAGATGGCTGAGGTAACATTTAAGATGAGATATCAGAGGGCCAATTGGAGATTCAGAACTCAACACAGTAAGAGACAGATTTGGCAGTTGCCTAGATAGAGAAGCTGTGAGGATAAGATGAGGTAACCCTTGGATAAAGTGTAAAGGAAAAATAGGAGGGGAATATAGACAGAACATTGTGTGATGCAAACAGAAAACAAAAAAATAAATAACTAAACGGGAAGGAATCACTGAAACAGCCACTAAACAAACCACAGGAGAGGGACTACAGAAAAACAAAGAGCACAGAGTTATGAAAACTTGAGGAGAAATGATGATTGTGTCAGAAGCATAGGCTAGATCCAGGACAAAAATAGAGAAGAGACCCTTAGACACAGTCAGTAGGGCAGAGCTGGTGATCTTAATAAGAAGAAGATCAGTAGAGCATAGGGGGCAAAAACAGATTGAAAGGAATCCAAGAGAAAAATAGGAGGCAAGGAAGGTCAAATGAGTGGCAGCACTTCAAAGATTCAAGGAGATTGGAGGCAGTTAGGGGAAGCTAGAGCTGAACTTAGGGTTTTTGTTTTGTTTTTTGTCTCTGGTACACAGGAGTTCTAGGAAGCAGGGCAGACTCAGGCTACGGTGCGAAACAGGATCAAGACCAGTGGAACTTGGACTAAACAAATCCACAGCTCTTTTCTCCTGTGGCTATTATAGCCCATATATTCCACTAGTGACCACAAAGGTTTACAGAGGAGACATCACCACCTCTTAACCTTCTCTTAGGGCTGGTTCACACTTACCACATGATTCGGCGGCAGTCGACAGGAGTTACGCAAACTACGCAGAGTAGTTTGTGTAACTGACATCGACTGCTCTGCTTCCCTTCTGCACGCTGTTCTCACTGCGCTGAGCCGACGGGAACAGCTACGCTACTTGAGGGGGTGGACCTACTCAGTCGACTTCCTGATCGACTGAGCAGGTCTCACTGACCGCTCAATTGATCAAGAAAGATCGATCTGGCGGTGGCGATTTTGCCGCCGTCAGTCTGACCATAGCCTTAGATAAACTAAATAGATGGAACTTCTTCAGCCCCTGACTGTAAGACAAGTTTTCAATACTTGGAATAATTTTTGTGTCCCTTTTTTACACTTTTCTATTTGTCAATATCATTTCTAAATAGTGGACACCAGAACTGGATAACCAGTTATCTGCAGAGCGAACAATCAGCATCCATCCATTAGAATGGCTCAGACTGCTTTTTTTGATACATTCATTGGTTCATGGGCCAGTGCAGATTGGGTCTGGCCAATATCCAGACCCTGCATCTCACTTTAGGCATTCTAGGAAGCAGGCAGGCACAGTCCCATCACTAGGAATCAGAGGTACTGCTATTGTGAGATGCCCTTGTTCATCAGCACAAATTAAAAATTTGCTTCATTTGTGTTTTTGTGGATCATCAATTATCATGGATAAGATTTGCATAAGAGCTTTCTCAGGAGGAATTTGAATGGAGCGAGCAAGAGGGTAATTTGTGGAAAAAGGCATAAAGAATTAGAGTGGGAGAAAAAACCAAAGGAAGCAAAGTTACTGGAGTCTCAGATGGGGCACAGGTACCAAAAAAGTGAATTAGTAAGAAATGAGAGCAAAAATATACAATGGGGGTAAAGGTTTGAAGACTCTGCAATAAACACAAGAAGCTGGTATTTGTTATAGAACGCAAGAGGAAGCCAGTAAAGATGTTAATTATAGCGAGCCAAGGCTAAAATACACAACTGCACATTTGTATTCTCATTTTATTTGTATAAATTTAACAATTTTAAAACATCTTGTTTGTCACTGATGTGGTGTTTAAAAATAGATTTTCAAAAATATATAAATATATAGAAGGAAACAACAAAAAGACAGGGAACTAAGGTTCTAATTTTCTTTTAATTTAATACAATTTTCAAACAGTATTACTCTACTGATTTCACTGGAGTCAATCCTAACTTATACCAGTGTAATGGAAGAATTATATCATAAATTTAAAAAAGAGTTGCTAGCCATTAATTATAGTAATCTAATTTATTAAAAGAAATACCGCTTTGTATCTTAAGAAGTGGTATTATTATGTTGGACAATTTTGTAGATTTTGTCACACATTGCCAGGTTAAGTTGTTGAAAAATATGACTGATAGTTTAAGGATACCAATCTGATTATGCAAAGTAGATCTAGCAGTATCAATTTCAGAGTAGTTCTGAAGAGTTATATAATTGTACACAAGAAGGGAAATAACTATTGTTAAATCAGCTTTTGAATACAAAATGCATAGAACTTAATTTAAAACAACTTTTAAAATGTTTTCAAGTGGAGAAGCTAATACTATCCGTCCTAATTTGCATCATTCAGATATCAAGTTAGGAGTTTCACGTTTATTGTTCATTATTTTATCATCTTATTTTTATTTTGAAAGACTTTATACAATGTTTTAATGATTTACTTTTATTTATAAATATGATTAGATTTATCTGTCTTCAAGCTATTTAAAATAAAATTTAGTAAACAAACTGTAGGCAAGCCTTATTCCAATAAAATTTAAATGGTATCATGTTCTATATTTCTGTAAAACCGACTCAAAATGTAAACACACTAACTAAAATAGCACAAATAGGTGTTATAATTAAAAAATAATAATGGATATTACTTATAGTGTAATACCTATATACATTAATTCTAAAAATTAGATAAATTACATAAAAATGGAATAAGACCATCCTCATGGAAAGGGTGGATTTTTTAATTAATTATTCATTGGCAGCATTTCTCCCTTGATATAAATTGTCTTCTGTGCTGAATATTTGCTTCACTTTATTTTAAATATGAATCACAAAAACAATTTCTGGAAATTTTAGATACTTATACATTTGCTGCTCTTCATCCAGTTTTAGGATCATTCTAGTCAGATTACTAAAGTCTTTCAAATGTATTAATTATAACTAAAAGCCCTAATTCTCCCTGTCTAATCACAGTGGGCAGTTAACATATTAATAATAGATTTTTAAGATTTGTTTATTCTGCATAAATATTTCCCTTGGTATACTGTGCCCATCTGATCTGCAAGCAGATTAAGACACTTTTAACACACATAACTGGGTGAAATCCTGACCCCACTGAAGTCGGTGGGAAAACTCCCCCTCCCCCATTCTGCCAAACAGCTGTTTAAATAGTGAAAGTCTAAAAAAGGGTTGAAAAAGGAGCAGATCAAGAACTAGCATATTAGCTATGGTACATGGATTCATGAACTGAATAGAAAGCAGGAGTGTGGCCTATAGGAATGTAATGAAACTTAATAAATTAGCTCATAATAAATTCTGCAGGGTGGTCCAAGATGAAAGGTGCTTTATAAATGCCTGGTATTTTTATTACTAAGATATATTTTAAAGGACAATTAGTTTTATTATTGTCATAGCATTTGGGACAATGTACAGGCTGTCTGTAGTGTACACAGCAACTTAATATAGAAAATGAAAACTATATTTGTATTGTTTTTCTTATCAAATTAAACTGTGATATGTTAGGTTTGCCTCCTGTCCAGGTTTTCCCAGGATAAGTGGTAGCTGTCCCAGGAAATCTGTAAGGTTGCTGTGCTGTTTGCTATATACTATGTACAGGCTCAGAATAGCTCTCACAAAATAAAACCGAAAGGATCATGCCAGGTTTGTAGCAGTAGCACATTGCCCCTTCATGTTTCACTGCATCATTATGATGCTTACTCTCTGGTTTGGGTAGAAAGCAGATATCTGAGGGGAGGTTGGTTTCTGTCCCTAGCTAAAGAAAGATGGTCTACCAGCACAACCCAATGCTGAGAGCAATCGGGTATGCTCTTGCTGAAGGTGAAGGGTTGTGCCCTCTCAGACTTGTTTGGTTTTTAGGAATACACACACTCTTACACTTGCTTCCAACTAAGTGAAGGCTGAATCACACCGGAGTCCTGGTCTTTCTGTGATATGCTGCTTTACCTTTTACAATTAGTGTGTAGTACACTTCCTGTTATTGCTGCCTAATGGGACCTCAGCTGTTACAGCTCTGATTTTAAACAGTATTTTGTATCTTTGAACAGAAAAATTAAGTAGAGACACATCAAGCTGTGCAGCAGAGCTTTGAATATTGGTGAACAAACGTTTGCAAGATCTCATGATCACTGCTGTTTGTCTATTTTCAGTGAGGAGTGCATAAATATTTGTGCACCAAAGCTGCCAGAAAAATGTTTGGCATTCTAAAAGGAGGAATCGGTTGAGCTAGTGAAACCAGATACACTGAATCCCCTCGTTATTGCTAAACTTTGAAATTGTATTCACAAAAAAAATCTTACTGGGTACTGACAATTTTACATTATGATGAAAATACACACTCTTCCATATTAAAAAACCTACCCTATTCTACAGGAATTTCATAGAACATTGTATTGTAAACTATAATGTTTTACACCATCACTGTAGAATATTGCATATTTCTTTAAATAAAGTTTATGCCTCATAGTTTTGACTTTACATGCAGTTGGTTGGAAAAACTTCAACCAATAATTTTTCATCAGAAAATGCAGTTCTGTCGAAATTGAACTGTTTCACGAAATTGTGATTTTGCCAAAACTTTGTTTTGGAGGAAAAAATGTTCCAACAAAGTCAGAATGGCCTAAAATGGTTGGAACAAAATGTTTTGATTTTTTATTCTGAAATAACTTTTAATTTAGAAATGTTTAATTTTATATTATATATCATCATATGAAATAAAAGAAGTTCAAATCAAAATGAAAAGTTTTGTTGAAAAAAGATTTCAATTCAAAACAATATTGGGGAATTTTTCTTCTTGGGGAATTTCAGAATTTGGGTATTTTGTTCAGATTCTAAACTAAACCAAATTTCAAAAACTCTAAATTCTTCATGAAACAATTCCATCCTCCATACAGCTCTACTCACCAGTGTTCCCTTGTTGATATTAGACGATATCATAAGCCTTCAAGCTTATAGATATCCTAAAATAGTACTTGCTGCAGTGTTCTGTTGTTTTAGTATTTAAATATTTCTTGTCATAATTATGTTACATACTTAAATGCTATATATATTTGCTATTTATTTTTATATTAATATAATGAATAAGGTAGGCTAGCTATACCCATCTGCCCTTAAACGTCGCCATCATTAACTGACTGCAAGGAGTGCAAGTATAGAGAGATAGGAAAGATGAGAAGGAAGAGCTTTTGGATAAGTTTATAGATTGCTTTCCAGGCATAAGGAGCAGCATACAGGATACTGCAGATGCATCTGTGTGAGGCGCTGACAAACAGGTGAATAGGCTTTGTTGCAGAGCAGAGGCGGCATAGGGCAATATAATAAGTGCAGACAAGTAGGTTGGGCACAGCTCTGAAGGCCTTGAACATGAGGAGAAGCTTGAACTTGATGCAGTGAAAAGAGGAGCAAGTGGAAGGATTTGGGGAGCAGTTATGTAGTCAGAGCCACAGGAAAGGAAGATGTATTTTGTATGGACCATAGGAAGGCCAGAAATGGTGGCAACAATAACTGAGATGGGTGATGGGAGCAGAAAGAAAAGAATAGATTTTAGAAATGTTATGAAGAAAAAAATGGCAATATTTGCTCACAGCCTGGATGCGTGTTGTATGAGAGAGAAAGTCAAAGATGATTTGTGGTTATGGACCTATGTGACAAGAGGGTTGGTGATTGCGTTCACAGTGACAGAGAATGGGGGAAGTGATGGGATGTAGGATTGTCTTGAAGAAAGCAGATCAGAAGTGGAAAGAGATATATGAGTCAGTAGTGTAAACATGGAAGTGGAAACTGTGAGCAGATGAGATCACCTAGAGAAAGAATATAAAGGAAGATAGGGGGTGGCAAAGAGGGAGCTTTCTAGGATCTCTGCCAACAGTGAAAAAGGAGTGAAGGAAAACATACTGAAAAGGTGAACAGACGAGGAGGAGAATCAGGAGAGGATGGAATAACAAAAGGCAAGGAAAGACAAGATTTCAAGGAGGAGTGAGAACCGCAGAGAGGTCAAGGAGGATGAGTATGGAGGTACAGCCTGGGATTTGGTCAGAAAAATGCCACCAGAAAACTTGATGAGAGCTTTGGTGGAGTAGATTGTGCAAAAGCCAAGCTGGAGTTAGAGGAGAGGAACTTGAGGCAATAATTGTAAATGATGTGTGTGAGTTTAGAGATAAAAGAAGAGAGATGGGGAAATAGCTGTAGGAGCAGGTGGATCAAGAGTGGGGTGTCTGAGCATTGCAGAGAACATGACATGAGGGGAAGAACAGGCCAGAATAGTGTGAACTTAAGGGGAGGAAAATTGAAGGTGTGAAATTTAGAGGTGAAGTAGCTTAGTAGCAGTGAGGGAAATGGATTAAGGGATCATGTGGGGGGGAGGGGGTACAAGAAGACAGGAGATGAAATCCATAGCAGGGGAGACAGGAGGAAAAAAAGGTGGAAAAGGTATTGGATGGAAGGGGATAGGAGGCAAGAGATCACATCATTTTCTTAATAAAGAAAATTCTATTTACCCAATACAGCTGAATGCTCCTATGCAGTGATTTATGTAGCAGAAAAAGAGGCTGGGTTCCACCTTATAGTCTTTCTAATTTATTTATAACAGTGCCAAATAGAAATTATTTGCAATAGTTTTGATACAGTATTGAAGGGACATTTTGAAGTAATTTTAGCCTTAACAGGTCAAATTTTCAACTCATCATCTCCAATTGCAGGTGCAATTCTGTTTGCACAATTTTGTTTCAGTCATGATTTTGTTCTTTTGCTTGAAAATTGAATAGTTATATGATTGGGCAGTTACCTGGTTTTTCTATGCAGATAAAGTTTCCTGGATAAACTCAGTATTCCTGTGTCTGGGGGGGAAAATTGTTGCTGCAATTTCGGAAGCCATTTTTTAAAATTTGGTCATAAATGTTTTATGGGCCACATTTTCTGCTGGTGTAAATCAGCATCACTTCATTGAAATAATGGAAGCTGTGCCAATTCCACCAGCTGGAAACCTGCAGATATATCTTTAGAAGGGTATGTTCTGGGACTGATACTGTAAGATGCTGAGTTTCCTCAATTCCCATTGAGATCAATGTTTAGCATATTTCCCTCACCCATCCTGTGAATGGGCCAGATTTTCCATTCCTTCTTTCCTGCAATGAGCAAAGGAAAGGTGAGGGAGGGCAAGACAAGGTATCTATAAGATACATCTGCATGTCCCTAATACTGGCCCTGATTCTCAGTGTAATTTAGAACAGCACCAGAGATGCTATAAATTGCATTGGCTTGTAACAGCTCTCTGGCGGTCATTATGCCAACACAAAAAAGCTAGAGCACAGTGCACTCTAGCTACGCCCCCCTATGATAGATACAAGGAAGTGGGTTGGTCAGGCCAGATTTTCACCTTACACATCCCTCGGCACAGCATCTTCAGCCACCCCTGCCTACAGCTGACCTTTGTGTTTTCCATGTATGACGGGGTGGGGACAGGGGAGAGGGGAGCTGGTAGGCCAGTTCCATGTGGAGGAAGGAGGAAAGGAATAGGGCGACCATGCCGGCCAGCTCTGGGCTGGAGGAATATGCTCACCCCTGGGCTCCAGCTTCTGTCCTGACCAGGGGGCACGGCCTGAGGGAAAGAGGAGGAGTAGGATGGTGAGGCTCCAGGAGAGAGGAGGAGGAGAAGGGGGTGGGTCAGAGTTCCGACACTCTTGCGGGGCCCCCAAATTGGCTGGGTGCGGTAATCCACCATTGTTTAGGCACCCCTAGAACACCAGTGTCTCTAGGCACATGCCTACTGTGCCTAACTTGAAATCCAGCCCTGGGGTTGGTGACATCTTTATGCCATCCAAGTACCTTTGGAGCAACAGCGTATTCTGTGGCAGCTAAACATGCCAAGTAAATAGCCATGAGTCAAGCCCTCCCCTCCAAAAAAAATGTTTATATGTGCATATGCCAGAGAAATGAGAACAGCTTTGAGGGAAGTCGCATGGATTAAAGTATTGTAAATATGTATAGTATAATAATTTAACCTGAAACATATTCAAGTGTTCAAAGTTTATATTTACATCAGTCTGCTATAAAAATTTACTTGAGAGAAGAACTGTTTCATTTGAGTTTATTTCACTCCTCCAAGTAACTGTCTATGAAGGTGTTTTTGTTCTGCTTTATTTTAAAGATCGAGCCAAGGAACTTAAATTTAGAAAGCTCTTCATAAATAGCTTTAGGGTTACTAAAGCCAAATTATTCATGATTCATTACCAAATTATTCATGATACTCTTCTGTCCGTTGTACTTAGATACTTAAGATATTATGGTCCTTTACTTGGGGGCCTTGGGAACTGGCTTATCATACATTCCATGTACATGGGAGAACATGCATCATGGCAGGAATTAAGAGTATGCCTTTAAATTTTTTGTCTTTTGCCAATTCATTTTATAATCTGAATGATATTTAACTTTGGGGGCTTTTTATTTAATAATGATTCTTTGGACTTTTTTCATGACAAATGGGCATATTTTAGCTCATTTTTCGGCTATGTAGGTCACAGCTGTCCAGTTTCTTCTTTGGTATATAACTGTCTTTTGCAGAGTGAATTAGTGTAATGGATTAATTTCAGGAATCTACATGGGGAATCTGATTAATAAAATTATCCTTTTTAGGTAGAAATAATTCTTTTGTATGTTTCTAATCTTGAAAATGCTCAATAATGGATCTGTGCTTTTTCGGGTCATTAAGTGAACTAGGGAAAGAGTAGATTATTATTTAACATTAGATTGTGGCACATTCTGAAATATGTTTCTCTGGAATATTTCTGTGGAAATGTACAAATCCATTTCAAACAGCAAGGGAGAGTAATATACTTACCTGTTATTGGAAATTGAAAAGCCTGAGATTTTTCTTTCAGCTGACCCTTGTTCTCCCTGTCATCCTACACATTGGCAGCCCTTCTTTCTGCCATTTCCAAATAATGCACTTTTAATACATTTAATTTGCTTTAGTCACAAATGAGTATCCCTCACTTTAAGTGAATTTAGAGGATGGGAAAGTCCAAGAACTCAAAAGCTCCTTCTTCTTTGCAGTCTCTCTAGCCTGGACCTATTTCTTGGCTTCCCTTGCTCTCATGGTTGTAGTACCTCTGGCAGTGAAAGTCTCAGAAGTGTTTCTTAGAGTTTGATGTCTTCCCAAAGTCTGAACTTGACCAGTTTTGAGTAAATATCAGGTTTTGCATGGCTAATAAACTCTCACTAGTAATCTCTATGAATAGATGTGAGGGTGCTAACTCTGCTTTTGATGAAGGATGTTGAGAATTTAATAAAGATGTTAATTGGGTGCTCTAGCATAGTATTCTATCGCAAGAGAGGACATCTGCTTGGAATTGTACAAGGGAAAAGATACCTTTCTCCACAATTTTGGAATAAGTTAAATATTATGTGTTTTATTAGGAATACAAATTATTGTTTTATAAGGACTCTCTTTTAAAAATGGGATAAGTTTTATAAACGTATAGATGATCTATGACAAATTATCTGTAAATACTCCCCATCTACACTGGTCTTATTCCAATTTTTAAAAAAGCTTTTAGAACTATATCTCATCAGAATTAGTCTTTGTGGTGGCTGGGGATTACAGAAACTGTACAGAGCTCCTTTGCTATATAGCCACAGAAACTGAGCTTCTGATTTGAAAGAGATAGTCCTTCCCTCCATCAACCACCTTCTCCTGTAATAGAAACCATGTGTCATCATCCTTTCTTTGGATCAGACTTCAAACTCTACCCAGTGTAATTGCTGGGTAATAAGGTTATGGGACAACCTAACTTGGTGATTGGGTACTCTCTTGGCTAACTGGGAAAATGTTCCAAGGAGCAGAGAAGCATGGCTAATAGTTTCATTTTTCTCAGCTAGTGAGAGAGAAATGATCCATTGCACTGAAGACTCTGCTCCATGACTGCCAAACACATTGTGATAAGAGAAAGGAAAACTTTTTCAGCTACCACTTTTTAGTGATCTGGGGCAGACGATTCTTTAGCCATCCCACTTTGATGTTCACAGATGAGTGAGGTGACCCTCCACCCACCAAAACTTTGACCAGCTCCTGCCAATGTCCATTCTTGGGGCTAGTTTCCCATAGGTGGGTTAGCTACAGCAGGAAGAGGAAGGGGAGAGAGAGGTTGCTGTGTAGGTCTTTTACGTTAAATTTTCTTCATCATCAAGTCAACTCCACATCTCCCTCCATGAAAACACAACCAACTAGCTGAGGAAAGCTTGCTGCCTTTTAACAGTGCATACTAATTTGGCACAGTAGTTTAGGATGTGAACTGAAGAATAATAGTGTATCCAATTGAAACTGCAGGGGAAGTTTAGATAGGCTTGAAACAACCCTGAACATGTACATCCTGAATTTTGAGGGGTGTTCAAATGCCAGATCCAGACCTGGAACTAAATTTTGCAAATAGCTCATATCTTTATAATGGGCTGAACAAAAAATTCAAATCCAAATATTGCTGAATTTAGGGATATTTGAAATCCAAGTCAGGATCCAAATTTTGCCCTTTATGAAAATTTCTACTGTAGCTGTTTCCCAAATTGGACACCGATGCTAACATTTCTTTTAGCATCATGGTATTTGCCTTTGCAGTCTCCTCTCCAAATAATGGCTAGTACCCAATTTTTCTTGGCTTGTGAGAGAGATGATGAAATCACAACTTGAAACTTGGTGAACTTCAATGGTGACCTGGTCAGAGGCGAAGTTACTTTCTACTGGAAGAGAGACTGAGTGATCACCAGCAGGAGATTCTAGAGAAGGGTAGAGCTGTTGCATGGATACCTAACCATAGACAGTACCACCAGTAAGCCCAGTCCCATCACTCCATTTAGCAATAAGTACATTTTGATAGCATGAAACTCATTTAATGAACAAACGGTATACATGGAGAACAATTTAAAGTATTTCAAATGTGGTTGCAATCTGTATTACTTCATGGTTTTTCCCCACCACCACTCAGACCATTCTAACAGCCAAAACTCATTTGTATTCATTCAGGGTGGATTGTGCAGTTTGTGGGGTTTTATTTATTTATATTTTACTGTTACTATGTTGTACACACATGGGGCCAGATTTTGGTTACCATGTCCATATGCACATGTCAAAAAAAAAAACTGGGACTAGCAGTGAGAATGCTTGGTGGATGTTGGACACGTAGATTCTAGGCTCAGAGAGACCCACTCTGCAGCCCTCCACATTATGAAAGAGTATAAACAAAGTGGGCCATCAGAGGATCCCTAAACACTACTCTTGTCAGAGCTAAGCAGCAAGAGTAAGAATTACACAGTTGAAGCCACGGATCTTTTTTCTTTTTGGTCTTCTGATATTATGCTGCACTTAAATTGTAAGTCTCCACAGATAAAATCAGCTATTGAAATAATCCCAATGATATAAATAATTAATCTCAATAATAAGAGTAAATAATCCCAATGATGTAAGTAATTCATTTTGTATTAATAAACAAGAAATGTATGCAGTATTGTTGTACTTGTATTGGTCCCAGGGTATTAGAAAGACATAGTGGATGAGGTAATATCTTTTATTGGACCAACTTCTGTTGGTGATAGAGACAAGCTTCTGAGTTTACACAAAGCTCTTCTTCAGGTCTGGGAAATGTGCTCAGAATGTCATAGAAAAATACCAAGTGGAACAGATTGTCTGAGTACATTTCCCAGACTTGAAGAGGAGCTCTGTGTAAGCTTGTCTCTCTCAGCAGCAGAAGTTGGTTCAATGAAATATATTACCTCACCCATCTTGTCTCTCTAAACTAGAAATATGTATTAAACTTCCCTCTTATTTCTGGAGTTGTATAGACTGAGAAGTAGCTTTTGTACGCAGTGCAGTTTTGAAAAATGCTGAAGTGTATTTTTTCAAGGATGTTATGCTGTACGTGGTGTCTGTAGGCCAGATTCAATAAATGCTCCATCCACTCTCGCCATTCTGGAAGCCTGTACAAGGCCTCAAAATTGATTTGTATACATTTTTGCAGCCTTACACAGGCTCTTGTGGCAAAGAAGCTGGATTGTGGTATTTTTATTGATTCTGGTTCTGTTTAATTTTTATAGATCTATTTAACCAAATTTGCCTGGTACATATCGTTAAAATAATTTTGAATGGTGCAATTGAAAACGTCAAAATCAAATTCTGGTTACTAGTCAAGTGTTAATAGTTAATCTACCCTACATTTGTATGATCTGAGACTCAGACAGTAGATGTAACCCAACTAGCTTACGAACATGCTTCTACAAACCAAGGATATTTGGGCCCTAGGTAAAAGAATATTGTATTGTTTTGATGTGCCATCCACTAGCATTCATTACATTACTTCCTTTCTCAGTTGTTCATGGGGTAGTTCAGACTTTCATGTTTAGTTCACATTATGCCTGGCCATGAAAAATTATCAAGCTCTGTTTTCCTACATAGCTGTTGCTAGTAAAGTAACATGGTTTCCCTGACCTTTGTTTCTCTCCAGCCTTTGTTTGCCTCTTTCCATCCTGAAGGAACCCAAAACAGGTTCCCTCAAGACTGCCTGCCCTAATCTGGTTGATTTTATTGTTTTAGCCTTGAACTGCCTTACTCCAAACTCTGCAGAGAGGGCAGATGACTGGGGACTTGGACATTACCTTGCTTAGGAATTCCATTTACCTACCACATAAGGTCTTTTTGAGGATTAAATGGTTAATAATTGTACAGCAATTTGAAATATAAATCACTATATCCATAGTAAGTATTATTATTACTATTGCAAGATATAACTCTTTCATGGCCAATTATGATTTTATACAGCCAGACACACATTCTGTCTGAATTCTCAATATATATAGTCTCTAGCTGCTGCAGAATTCAACATCTGCAAAGAATGGTGCACAGTATATAGCAGATGCTGAGTCATTCAAGTAACTTTTCAGTGAGTAAATGACTGTGATAAAAGAATGTTTGCAAAATCTAATTGTACAACACAGCCCCAGCTGCTGCTATTGCTGATACCAGTTTACAACAAACAAATGTAAAACTGCCCATTTGATTTGTTTTTTGGCCCTCCCCTCTAAAGGAAACATAGAAGCTACCCGTTTAAAGGCAATGTGGTTTCATTGTCTCTGAAGTATGCAGTTTGTGGGGTCTAAACCATTTTTAAAACACATTGAGAAGATAAACATAAACTATCCTTGAATCAGCTGTTCTTGGTTGAACAGGGTAAATGGCTGAGAAGAATATAATTTATAGGCCAGATCATGGATTTGTGATGCATGTAGTCACAAGCAAGAGGGGAACTATAAGGGACTGTGGCATTCCAATTTGGCTTTCTTGAAACCCACTAGTACAGAATTTATATGGGTCCTCTGTGTACTGAGCAGTGGAATAAAGCTAAAGTCATGTTTAAGATCAGAGGTATTGTCCATTGAGCCTAAATACCTGCTCGCCTAGTCTACTTGCAGCCTTTTTGGAAAGAAATGTGAAGGGTGACTGAGTTTGACCCTGTATGTTTACAGCTATTTTACTACTGTGCACATCGGGTCAGATTTTAGTTTTCACCAAGACCCTTATATGTTCATTGGGAAGAGAGATTTGTGCGAAGGGTTGTGCTGCAGCAGGACCTTTGAGAGCCTGCAATCCCTATTTGCAAATGTGAAGATGAGAGCCATTGACCCACCCTTCCCCTGAAACCTTTTGGGGCACTGTTACTGCTACTTATTCTAGTGCAGGGAATGCAAGGGATTACGGTTGTGGCTGACACCTATACTGAATTTGGAAGGCTCCTTGCATCCATCTCAAGTACTATGCACCCACAGATGTCCAGTCACAATCTGTCCCATAATGCACATAGAAGCCTGTCAATAACTTGGATTTCAGTAGTTGGCAAACTCAGTAATCCACATGTAAAAATGATAGTCTCCCTTCTTCTCCGCAAATATTGAATAGTGTTGCAGTGAGGTTCCATACTACTAATACTAAATAACTTTTATAGAACACTACAGTATATACCAGTGCTGCATACAGCCATGTGAAATATTGTAAATTGCAGTTATCAGAAAAGGAATTTAAAGCATTGTGTGACAGCATGATTGCTTTTTAAAAATTGTTTATTCACTTACTGTTTCATAAAGATGGTAATAATTAATGAGATTTTAATGTGATTTAAGGTTTCCTTTGCCCTTCTGCTTCAAAAATAATAGTTAAAATATCAGGAATTCTTAAATAACATGATAAAGCTATTTTGAGTATTTCTGTACCTTAAAAAGATTTAAGGAATAAACTAAATACTCAGGGTCTTCTGAACGTTTTCAGTATATTTTTTTTGTCATTTTGAAGGGTTTTGGAATTACAATGTTAGCAAAGGAGGTGCCCAGTAAAGACAATAGATATTGTCCATAAGGGAGTAGAAATCTGTTTTTCATCATAAATATTTTTGTTAAAAAAACTGACAGCTCATAATCATATTTTTCCTATGATATAAGCAAACACTTGCATTACGGAACAGTTTTATTTGAAAACTGCATTTTCTATACAAAAATTTAGCCATTGCTAGAGTTTCATTGAGTTTACTAGAAGATACCATTATACCAAGGTACAGAATGTATCACTTTTTGCATATTTGACATTGAAAATGTGCTTGTACTCTGAAAAGTATTTGCAGAAAAAGCAATGGGGGTGTTCACTGTTATTACCTTTCAACGATTTCCATACCAAATGTCTCGTTAATATATAAAAAGACTCTTCAAAAGTCAGCCTGAGTTCTTCCCTTATTGTGCATCATTACCAGTAATAAAGATTCTGCAGGCCAAATGTTATCCTCTAATTTACCCTTGTAAAACTCCATTGTCTTCCAAGTTATGCCTTCACTGATGCTCTCAGTTATCCTGTTGAAGCCTTGTTATATTCTAATTAGTCCTATAAATGGAATTTAGTGAACAATTCTGCTAAATGAAATGAAAAAGAAATCCAGCTCACTCTCTCTTGGCTATATTGGCACTGCAGGACCAACAGGTGTAAAAAGGAAGGAAAAGTTATTTTACTAATGTGAGAAGATATAACTCTAAATACACAAAGGGAACTGATGGAAATAGGAAAGTACTCTTTTTGCATAATCATTTTTTCAGAGAACAATACCATTTTAATTTTATATCCTTTATGGATTAACATGAACATATCCAAATTTTGCCTAAACAAGAGCTTACACTGGCAGTTTGCTCTGAACCTGAGAACTACTCCAAAATTCCAATAAAATGGAGCAGATTGCAGTTGTCCAGGCGTTTAATATGGCGCATCTTGATCCTGGGTTGTACCTTTGTATAAACGATAAAATAGTTGTGGTCACATTTGACTTTGTTTTTTGTTTTTTTTGTTTGTTTGTTTTTTGCAAAATACCATGCAAACCAAAGTAGCTAAAAAATTAAAAAATAAAAATTTGGGCTTCATGACATGTCTGCCATCTGAGGACTAAAGGAAATGAATCACTCTATTTCAATTTTTTCAAATTATTTTCTTCAAAAATTTCTCATTGTTCCATTTCAGTTTCTCCGAAGATATCTCGTATTTCAACTGACATTGTTGTGAATGAAGGAAGCAATGTTACACTTGCTTGCTTGGCCACTGGGAAACCAGAGCCTTCCATTTCTTGGAGACATATCTCTCCATCAGGTAAGCACAAAACCTTTTCTAACCCACAGTTTCTCCTTTTCATGAAACCCCATCACCATTTATGCCGTCATAGATTAGGAAGATTTTCTGTAAGACTCAATACCACTTTTAATCCTTTTCAAACACCAGCTAATTAATACTCAAAACAACCTTGTGAAAAAGCTGCATTAGTAGTAGTATTTTCATTTTTAGACGAAGAAACTGAAATGGAGAGGTTAAAATGAAATTTTCAGCTTTGAGTACCCAGTTTAGATTTTCAGAGGAGGTGAGCTCCCACAAACTGTAGGTGAAGTCAATGATGGTTGTGGCTTCTCAGCATCTGTTAAACACAGGTCCTTAGACATAAGGATTAGAGACACAAGTTGAAAGACCCAAAATTCAACTTCACTTTTGAAAATTTGGGCCTAAGTGACTTGCCTATGGACACAGAAGAGAGTCAGTGTCAGAGACAGGATGAGAGTTCCTGGCTCACAGTCTTATGCTCATTTCATTGACCTTAGTAATCTATCAAACATCTCAAAAAACAAAGAAATATTTCAGACACAGTTCTTTATACCTAAAAAGGAAAGATGAAATTTACTGCATGCTGATTTAATATTTTTATTTAATTTCACCACCACTGAACCTTGTGATCATGCAATTATACAGAATTGTTTATCAAAATGGTTTTAATCAACATGTTAAAGAATACATGAAAAACTGCAAACAGACATGACATCTAAAGAAATAATGTTTCTATTTCTATGTATCTATTCTTGAACATGTTTTGTGATTCTGATTCCCCATACAGATTTCTTTTTGTATTTTTAAAGTAATTTTTGTATGTGGCTAACAGAGTTAAATTGTTTCATGTACGATTGAAAAAATTAGTCTTCGGGGGCCTCTGTATATTCCCACTGAAGGCAAGAGCATCTTAGTGAAAGTTGTGTTCATTGGAGAGTGCTCAAGCACAGGGTAGCTCCTTCAAGCTTTCAGTGCCTGTGGCTGTATAAGGGAGTTCCACTCTTCAGTTCCTGTCTCTCTGTTGCTGACAGCTGACTGGACATCACATTCATGTTTCAGAGCTTTGACTCTGACAATCCTCTGTGTTTTATTTCTAAAAGGATGCCCCTCCACTACCATATAGAAGTGGTACACAGCATTAGTGCTGGATGTGGAATGTTTTATGTGGATATTTTTATTTATTTTAAACATAAAGGATCTGTTCTACTCTCTCATTCCTTTCAAATAACTTTTCTTTAATCCATTGAATTGTATGGGAGTATGCTGTCCCTGAATGTCACATTATTGGAGTATGAGACTGATCTGATGACTTGTTCTGTAACTAAAATATTATATTTCCCTTTATTTACTTCCACATTAGTTATTTAGTTTGAAAGATCGCTGGATAGATCATATTAATTGGCATTACTTTCTGGGTGCTTAGTCAGATGTTTGGATAATTTTCAGTTAGAATAGATGAAAGAATGTGTTCCTGCACAGGGTAATGGCAATTAATTATTGTACGTGGTGGAATATAGCATAGTGTGCCTAAAATTGAGGCTGAGCAATAGTTTGCTTTACAAAACAAGATTTGAAAAAGTGACTATTTACCTCTAAAACAATGACAATGAAATCTGTTTCAAATGACCACTAATAAACTAGAAAAAATCAGTTGCATCATAGAGATGGTTTATAACTAAATGTCAATCAAAACAGTATTAGAAACTCTGGGGAGACTTTAGAATGGTAGCTTTATATATGAAGTTGCTTATTGGAGGCACTCCTAGGCTTCCGTGAAAAAATGAATTACATTAGCTGAACCCTACTGCTATCTTACTAATAATGTCTTCTAAATGCTTCTAATTGGTATTTTTTATTTTAGATGCAGTCCCTGTACAACCCCATTGGCTCAGCTGTTTATCTCTTCAAGAGCGAGGCAATGCTTTGGTTGTGTTTTAATTAAAACTTGCCATATGGATTTTAATTTTACACTCTAGGTCAACTTCTTTATTGCCATTTGAGGATTGGTTAACCTTTGGTTAACTCTGCTTACTTAGGAGGAATCAGGAGTGAAGTATGTTCAGAAAAAAGAATAAGTAGGAAAGGTTAACCAAGCCTCAAATGGCAGTAAAGAAGTTAACTAATTATTGGTTACTGCAATGTAACTTGCATGCTCTCTGTAATTCATTTAACTGGATAAAATATATTTTCTGAACTACCAATAGTCAAATACAGACAAAAGCGCTGAAAAATAATAACTATATAACCATGGAGTCTATACAGTATAATAGTACTAAAATATGTGTCAATAAATAATATTGTTAGAGCTACCTCCCTCCAGTTGTAGCACATTTGTGTTTGCAATCAAAATTTCATTTGTGAACTTATGTGCAGCCAGAGACTGGGAGTGCAGCAGAGCCAGTGCACTCAGTCCATGGGAGAGGGAATAGGCCAGATTGCTTGTGAAAGACTCTTGCTTGTCTTTCTAAAAGATATGCTCTAGCTCAGCCAGAAGTTATGGACTTGATACAGGAATTACTATGCAATGTCATGGCTCATGTAACACAGAAGGTCAGACTAGAGATCATAATAGTCCCTTTTAGCCATGAAATCTCTGAGACTTTTAGCCAAATAGTATTAATGGTTTCTGGAAGGAGCAGCATCCAGACCATTCCAGTTCATTTCATATTATCCAGAGGGTATTGCTCTCTTGTTGAGTTAGGTTAGTTCTCATGCTGTTGCTTGGACAGCGTAGAGGACACCAAATGCATTGTATGCCTCCATGATGTTCTGTCCTCAGCCAAATTTGGTGCATTATAGTTACAGGATACAATGCCTGTAAGGGACAGGTGTCTATTAATGCCATCCAGACATCGTGTTTTAGGTCTTCCAAGGGGTCTTTTCCATCCTGCTTTTATTGGATCAAAGTCAAAGATAATTATCTATGGGAAGATGGTACGCGTTCGGAGCAGATGACTTTATCACCTTAGAGAATGTTGGGTGATCATTTGAGAAAGCAGTACTTGTTTAGTTAGGAAGCAGATCTCTTCTTTAATTTTGAATTTTGTACCATTTGCTGTTTTTAGTCATTTGGAGTTGCTTTCTTTGAACAATGTCCAACTTCTTTTCAAACTTGACAGTTGGGGCCAGTTCCATAGATCAGAACATTTATCACTGAAGCATTAAAGCTATTTAGCACTGAAGCTTCGTATTGCTATTTACCTCGGTGTTTGATTTGTGAAGGATGTTCTTGATGAGGCACTGACAACATATTTGTAGTGCAAGCTTCAGGTTCTTACTTGATGCCATCCATATTATTAACAACAGAGCCAAGGTAGATGATGTCAAAAACAGTCTCAACTGGATAGTCACCCACTAAGATGCTAGAGTATTCAGTGTGTTTGAAATCACCATCTGGAAGAATTTTGGTTTTACCTCAATTAAGTCTGGTCTGACTTTTACCACTGAGCTTTCCTGGGCGTTAAGTGCCACAAGCAACTCATCTATTGATTCAACAACTAGTGCTATGTTGTTGGCAAAATTGAAGTCAGTAAGTTTCTTAACGTCAAGGTTCTTAACATCACCTAAAATGCATTTACACGGTCTTAGAGAGACAATGTGGGTGAGGTAATATCTTTTATTGGACCAACTTCTGTTGCTGAGAGAGACAGATGTTGGTCCAATAAAAGATATTACCTTACTCACATTGTCTGTCTAATATACTGGGACCGATAGGGCTACAACAACACTTTACTTAGTCTTGTCAAGCACATAGTTTGTGATGGCATTGAAGAATTCTTGGTTGGCATGCCTGACCTAATTAGTAAGAAAGCAGTTCTTTTCCCATTTACAAGAACGCAGTTTGAGGAGTCATCATATAAGACAGAAAACATTCTACAGCACTTGTCAGAGAGGCCTGCAAGTTTCAAGATCAACCAAAGTAATTCCCTGTCAACAGAGTCAAATGTGGTCTTGATATCTACAAACGCCGTGTGAATGGGGCACTTGAATTCTCATGCCTTCTTGATAATCTGATGCACTGTGAAGATTTGCTTCATTGTGGAATGAACAGGAGTGAAGCTAGCTTGAACTGATCTTCTCTTGCTCCTTAAGACATCAGTGGCTCAGGCCAATGAGATAGAAGCAAAAACTTCCCCTAGGATGGATAGAAGAGTAATGCTCTGATAGTTACAGCAGTCATTTTACTGCCAATAATGCTTTTTTGCCATTTGAACAGGTTTTCCAGATGATATTGAACAGTGTCTGCAGCCACAAAAGAATAGGTGGTCCACTGCATTTTAACAGTTCTGCTACAATACCACATATTCCTGCCACCAACTAGAATACTTCTTCAAACGATTTTCCACTGTTGAAGTGCATGTGCCCTATACAAACACGATGGGATGTTTTTGAATAATAGTGTCCATTGGGGTAACACCCCTGCCCTGGCCACTCACACTTCCCATAGCCAAGAGTATATGGGTAGAGCAGCAACATCCTCCATCCAGTTCCTTCTTACTCCCCATGGCAGTGAGACAGAGCCCTGTCATGTCTGTGTCCCTTGCTCTAAGTTGGCTGATGCAGTTCTATAGTTTTCTTTGTCCATTGGCATATATTAAAAAACAAAACAAAATCTCTTAGACTTATTTAGATTATTAATAGGTTTTCCTATTCAGGGGTTTATGCCCCTGTATATACCACCTTGCCTTTGGTGGATAAAATGTACATCCGTTTCACAGGAAGTCCTTGAGATTCTTTGATGGCAAATATCACTGTCAGTAAAGAGTTCTACTCTTTGGCCCCAGGAGTCTTCATCAAAGTTCTGGCAGTCATGGCTGCGTAACTGAGGATATAAGAAATACAGGTGTACTCTGAACTTGATGATTGGCTGATATGGGAAAAATCCCCTCAACAAACATACAACTCCCTTCAAAAATCATTAAACCTCTTTTTTTGTCCTTATTGTAGAAAACACTTCTGGCAACAGGTAATTCCTAATAAGCTGAAATATCTGTCAGTGAGTCATATTATCGATCACATTTGTAATAACAAGTATCCCTCATTAATCACAAGTAGTCTTTTTCTGGACATCGGGACACATTTTACATGGGTCAACAGGGCCAGGATTTCACCATTTAGTCGCACACTAAATTTAACCTAAGTACAAAGTTCCTAGAAGCACAAAAAACAGAATTATAGACAAAATGCACTTTGTTCATGCACAAAGAATCATGGGGGTTTATATACAAAGAATTATGGAAGTACAAAGAATCATGGAGAGTCTGATTCATTTGCTATCAGCAGGAAACCTTTAACCAGACTGACCTACAAGGCCAAATGGAAGAGATTTTTCTGTATGGGTAGTTTGGCAACAATTCTCACCATTGACAGCTCCAATTTCTGCCATTCTGGAATACCTACTTTTCCTGGAACAATTGGGATTGTCCCTCAGTTCTATAAGGATGCACGTGGCAGCAATCTCTGCTAGTCACCCTTCCATCCAGCACCACATTATCTTCTCATATCAACTCTGGTGAAGTTTATAAAAGGGCTCATCCATGTTTTCCCACTGTCATTGAACCCCTTCCTTCCTGCAATCTTAACTTGGTTTTGACTGCACTGATGGGTTTTCTATTCAGGCCTGTGTCTACCTGTTCTGTTTATCACCTGTCTATGAAAACAACCTTTCTGGTAGCCATCACATCGACTAGGAGAATAAGAGAGATCCAGGCCCTCATGATGCCCCCCCTCTTACATGTTCAGGTGCACACCAGGCTCTTTGTAGCATTTGCTGAGGGGGTTAAGGGACAGCCCTCAGAAGGGCAATCATCTCAGAGGCTGTCCAAATGGGTCTCATATTGTATTAAGTCCTGTTATGGTTTAGCTAAGAAGGTGCCCTTGGACAAATTAGGGCTCATTCCACTAAGGCTCAAGAAGCTTCTGATGCCTGTCTGGGCAGCATCCCAACATCAGAGATATGTAAGGCAGCAACATGGAGTTCTAAACACATGTTACCACTCACTATTTCCTGGTTCATACATCCAAATCAGTTGCTAGTTTCATTAAAATGGTCTTGCAATCTCTGTTCAAATAGGACTCCTCTTGCCTATCTCCAGGTGAACAGGCACCTGATTAGTAGACACAAACAGTGGAATTTGTGGGGACAATCACTCAGAGAAAGAAGGGTTACTTACCCAACAGCAAGTATGGTTCTTCGAGATGTGCTGTCCAAAGATTCCACAACCCACAATTCCACAACCCAATTCCATCCCCACTAGCCGGAGTCCTATTTTTAATGGGATTCTAATTAATGAAGGAATTGACTGCAGGTTGCACCCTGCCTTCTATAACCATAGCCATGTGAAGCAAGAGGATGGCTGGGACACTGCAGTTCAAAAGTATCTAATCTCAGGCACCTGGGGTATATGCAGACCAAATCTGTGTGGACAACATATCTCAAAAAACCACACACGGTACAGCAAGTAACTGGTCTTCATTAACTTGCATGTATGTGAATATTGTCCAGGATAATAATGAAAGAAGATCAATCATAGTATAGCTAATTTACTTTGGCTTCCAGCTGCATTTAACCCCACTTCTTACAAGGAGCAAACACTGATAAATCTTTCTTGGCAGAGAACTGAAATACAGCTGGAATGTCTTGTAGCTGATTTAGTGTTGTCATGACTCTTTTTTTCTCTGGGATAAGAACTGAGGATTTAGGACTGGTCTATGGGAGAGGAGGAAGGTCCAGAAACTCTGTGAAATAACTCCATGACAATATGGAGACAAGCAGCACTGTACACCCGATAGATATATTCTGTCTGGCAGTTTGTCAGGTAAATTGTAGAAGTAATTTTCTTTTGAGGTAACAATGTATTCATACTGTATTGGAGCACATGTTTTGAAATAGAGACTGTTACAAACCGCCTCAAAATCAATTAATTTCTGTTACTGTGAAAGAGATGCCCAGATTTATTAGGATAAAAGTACAGGATATTTACAAACACTAGTTTTCTGTGCAGTTTGCATCCTGATTTCTGCAGATTGAGGTTATCTAGCACTAACGTTCATTTGCAGTTAGTATTTTTCATCAGTTCTCTCCTATAACTCCTAGTGACAATAGTGAGACTTACATACATACATCAAAACCAGAATACAGCACTAAATAGTAAAGAATTATATTTAGAAGATTCTGGAATTATTTATCAAAGCTGCTACTAAAAGATAAGATACTGAAATCTCTGTATACAAATGATTCAATGTAACTTAATTCAGAAAAGTTATCATAGTTTGCATCAATGCAGCCTCTACTTAGATGAGATCAGATACAATTTCTGAACAAGAGATAAAATGAAACTTTAATGTGAATGAAAATAAAATATATTTAAAGATGATTTTTAACTTAGTACATAAATTATTCGCCTGTAATCTTTATGGTGAATGTTTAAGTTAGTCATTATGTAAATGCATTCATTACATAAATATTCATTATACAAACCCATTATGTAAATCTATAAAATCTACATGTTCAGTGTTACGCCATAAGGAGCGTTGAACTGTAGTTTGTAACCTGAAATTCTTGTATTGTTGAAATGCAATTTGAATAAATTTCAAGTATTTATTTTGTTCTGACATTTAAGAGCCAAGTGCAACATCCATAGTTTAAGAATGAAACCTGAATCTTAAAGAATTAAGGTCTGTCTGAAACATAATGCTAATTTTAAACACTTGTATACACAGCATATTTGTTATATTACCATCTTTAGAAAGCAAGCACTACAAATGTCACCAATAGGAGTTGTACACTCAAAGACCCACAGAAAGCGGACCCCCATCTAAATACCAGGAGGCAGTAATTTTGCAAGGGCCTGATCCATTTCCTTGATTTGGTTTATTCCCCGAGTGAACAAGAAAAAGAGATGACCTGCAGTTCCTCTTCTTCTCTCAACAAGTTGCTTTGGCAGCTGCTACTTTTACACATGTATGAGGCTTTCATATATGCTTCTCTTTTCTCACTCTTTTGGGGTGGAGGGACAGAGAAGGTAAAACAGGAGGATTGTCACGGATGGTGTGACTAAAAGAGATGGATGAAGCTGGCAGTTGCAAATCTATCTATATCCCTTGCTATTACTGAAAAATGCATGATGCACTGAATGAGCAGGGCTCCTGTGGAAAAAATAGTCTGTGATCATGTTATTAAAGACTGTATCAAGTTTGTATGACTTCCCTTAGTTCTGGCATTATCTAACTTTTGCATGCTTGACTTAATGTCCTTTGAATGTACTTTTTGGATGTACTTTCCTAGATTTTTAAAAAGCAAATTGAAAAAACAGAGTCGACCATGTTGGAACCATATTTCATCAGCAGAATTAAAACCTTTAGATGCATGGCACAGACATCTGGCATTTGAGCTAACAAGTAGTAATAGGTTGTCAGCCTCTATGTGATCCGTCTGCTAAAAGGAGATGAGGCGTATGTTTTGTCAGTGAGTTTCAGTTATTTTAGTTTGCTCTAGTGATTATCCACCCTTCTGCCTGTGACCCTTCCACCTTGTATTTGTCCCAGTCTCAGTCTCCCTTCTGCCCCCCTTTTCAACACCTCATCTCAGCATCCTTATCCCAAGCACCCTGCCTCTCTCTGACCCTTGTGCTGTTTCCCAGCTCTTTCTCACAGTTTCATCACCAGCACTAGGCCACTTGTCACAGTCTCTCTTCTCACCATTACCTTTGGCCCTGCTTCTCACCCTTCTGCACTCAGGTCAGGCTGCTCCCTCTTTCTCCTCACTGCCTAATTGCCAGCATGAGGGAGCATTGAGAGAACAGGAAAGAGAGCATCCCTGCTCTCAGTTCCAAAGCCTGGTACCATAGCAGCTCCTGTCTAATAGGAGAGGAAATTGTAGAAGTCCTGCTTGGTTGCTATGTGGGGATGGCTCATGAACAACCCAATCACACATGGGAGCTGAGAGTTAATGGCACATTCTCTGTGCAAATGAAATCTTCTGAGAATTTAGCTGCCAAACTTTAACAAGTCTCTACTACACATGTACAAACTGAGATTTTTCAGATGCTCATAATTTGCCCAAATTTCAACAGATTTTAATGGAAGAACAAACGGTACATTCTTGGTCACCAATAATGATCCTCTTACCAAATTTCAAGTCCCTGTGCCAAAGCATGGAAGGACTAAAGAGAAAAAAACGGTTGTTTAAAAAAAAAGTAACATTGGCAAAATAACTTATTCTGAGAAACAGCTGAACCATTTTTGCTGAAATTTAAAAATACAATAAAATAATAAATCAGCCATCTACAACCAGCCAGCATGGGAAATTTTAGCCCAAAGGCTTAAAGTTTGTCAAAGTAATAAGCAATGGAAAACAGGGTCTTACAGTGAAAGTGTTGGGCAGCCTTAACTGCAGGCATTGCAACCTGAACTATCTACAATATAGCTCATGATAACAGCAGAATAATAAATATCTGCAAAGCAGAGTAATCACAGCCAGTTCACTTTCCACTGCCTGTAGTACACTAAGTGTTTGCAGTTCAATAATATTGGCAGTCTGATGTTTTGGAGGTAGGTTTTTTTCCACTTTCATTCAGTGACTCCCCTCCCCTTATTAGCAAACTCCAGTCTCTTTTCATCCCCTTCTTCTTTTGTGCATGTGGGCGTGCCCACCATGATTGAACTGAATCCAATACTAGCCCCATTGTTTCTGGACAGCACTAAAGCTCTGAAGATGTATTACACTAATGTATCATCATAACGCTGTCGTTCTGACGATATATTAGTGTAATACATCTTCAGAGCACTCAAATGATGGGGCTGTCTAGGAAGAACGAGTCTAGGAGTTGATTCAATTCAATTACAGGACAAAAGGCATTGCTAGTCATTGAACACAGAAAGAGAGAGTGTTTCCTGTAAAAATCTCACTGGAACAGATTACTACAAAAATCTTGGCATTTCATGGAAAAAAGTCAGCTTTTTTTCTTTTAGTTTCATCTAAAAATAACTACCTTGGAAAAATAACAAGAAGGCTTAAAATTAGCACTAACTAATGTTAAACTACCTTGTTCCACATGTATTTAATTATTAAAGAATATAATTGTTCAAAGTTTAATGAATATTTCCACACAATACGGAAACAGTAAACACCCTGTTTAAAATGTAAGAACTAGGTGGAGTGGATTTTTTAAAAATAAAAATGTATATTTTTAATTGAAATCAATTAGTATCAGATTTCCAGGGACTTGTATTGTGTAATATGTGAACTCGTGTTTTAAGATGCTCCGCTCTTTTTTTTTTAACTCAAAAGTGGCTTTGTTTTTAAACTATACTTTGCAACTGTAGCACTCAGACCTAATGGACTCTGTATACCCAAGAGTCGGTAGAGCATGTGCACATACAGACTGATACAATAGGTGTTAGTGTACCTAAACTTCAGCTAATATAATCACAATCCCAAACAAAATATCCAATACAGCAATTTGTTAGTCTATAACAAGCTGGTATCTTCCACCCTACTCTATAACTGCTATCATTAACACTACAGAGCTAATACTAACACTAATCTCAACTGTAAAATAGACTTGGTTCCACTGTTTCCTAGCTCTATAATTCAAAATCGAATTAACAAATACTTCATGTACTTTGGAAATGGTCCCATCCGAAAGGCCTCTCTGTTGGATCATTGTTAAGGTGCCAAGAATCTTTCATTTGAGTTACTTTGTCCTAGATATCTTAAAACTTGGAATTATTTGTTGCCTGGTTCATGGGTCTGAATTCTTGAGGCCAGTGACTACTGCCAACCTGGAGCTGCCAGTCATCTGTCTATTACTCCAAGTGATCAAAAGGTACTTCCCTAGCTTCTTTTTTAGAGCTTTACTGCTAGTCAAGAATAATTCTGCTGACAGCATAGCTGTTACTTAGAATGATATGCATCTGTCATCTAGGAAATTTCCCCATGACACTCCTTGTAGTCACCTGGCTAATGGTATGTGTACTGCCCTTTTCTGGGTTGATCAGAATTCTTCGACTACATCATAGCTCCTGTAGGGCTAATTCAGATATTCTTTTAGCTCAAATGTTAGAGGCCTGTCTCTTTGGAGCAGAAGGAGCTGAGTTCCATTCTCACTATAGCTGTGAAGTTCTGAGTGGCTAACATGTGCAACCTAGCAGCAACTATAAAGATTCTAGATGGACATGGATTTTTTTACTCTATTACTCTACAGAATATACTAGTTTCTTTTAGTTGCTTAGGAAACATAATGTAAAACAGTTCAATGATTTAACGTGATAAGCAGTGGCAATGACATGCTTCCCTTATGCCATCATTTTTCATCTTATGGGCAATTGTTTGACTGTGGCATTAGCATTGTACTCAACTTTCAGGTGAAATTTTATTGGACTGAGCTGAAACATCTGTTCCTTGCAACTAAATTGGAATGGCCTAGAAACAAGCCAGAAAGCCTTCAGTAGTAAACCATGCCAGGAAAGATCGACAATGATTAGGCCAGGATTAACCATGAGCTCGGATGTTTCACATGTTCAGTGAAGGGAAAGGGAAACATAGGCATTAGGGCATTATGAATAATTGTGCTAGTCTTTTTCAGGCCATTTATCTTAAGCTGTGTCTTGCATCTGTCTTTAATATCAACTCAGATATTTTGCTGATGGAGGCCATATTACTCCTAGATAGAAAAATTTATGATATGACATAATAATGTGAATTGAATCTTGGCTGTGTTCCTTGAGGGTATATACAAGCTGACTTCAAAAGTAGTCGACTCCGAGCCAATGTATCATGGTGACAATAATTATATTATTTGGGGGTTCAATCTATCATGTCTCCCAGCCCAGAAGTAGAGATGGGGGAATATGCCTTTTCTTTTAGATTAGATGTAAACTCACTACTTAGGTTTTGGAGTTACATGGGCCTTTTTGTGCCTTTGGACTAGCAGCTGTTGTTGAAGCCCTGGAAAGTCCCAAACTCATTAATTTGTTTTTATGAATACTGAAAGAAGATGGGGGAAAAAGGCCACCACCATCACTCCCATACAGGTGTTGCTAGGGCCTATTACCCTTAGGTGTCTTCTTGCTAAATTCAGTTCAGTAAAGTTGTGGCCTTTTGGCTGTTTCTCATATAAAGCTGTGTCTGTTCTCCTGAGGTCTTACCATCATCAAAATATTGTTCTATCACCATAGCTATCCATAGCTATCCATGCTTTTCATCAGCTGCAGGCTGAACTACTGCAGTATACTTTCCTTGGGGCATGAACACACAAAGGCCATCTGGTTCATTATATGATAGCCTGCTTCCTAAATAGGCCAGACTGAAGGGAGCACATCATGCACCCTGAGCACGTAAATTTCTCCATCTTCAGTTTCAAATCAGCTTCAAGATGCTGGACCTGTATGGTCAAGTGATGACTTCCTGGAAGACAACCACTTAAGTGACACTTTTGTGAAAATCAATATTACAATGAGAAAGCTGAGAGCTTAGGTCTTTTTGCAGACAATTATACATGACAGATTTATGGACATAATACCTATATGCTACTGTGAAGGGCACATTAGAAATGAATAGAAAAGAGAAGCCTAATATACAATGGTCCATTTTGTACTTTAAATATTTATATCATTAATATTTTATAGGGCCTCCATTCTGTTCTGTATAGGTTCTCATACTATGGTATCTGAACACCTTCCAGCAGTGCATTAAGTCAAATGTCACATCTGTCACGTGTTTAGTTCTCTCATCCTATTCCTAGGGGAGAAGTATGTGCAGTGGAGCATCTTGCTTTGGCATGGTTTTAGTTCATTTTTTTTTAATATGTATTTAATATGTATTTATAAGAGAGACAAGGTAGGTGAGGTAATATCATTTATGGAACCAACTTTTGTTTGTTTATTGGATCGACACAGCTACAACAACACTGCAAACTACTATGTATTTGTTAGAGAAGGCAAGGACAAAGAAATGTGCCTTGCTTTTGAAGCAGAATTGGTCAGCGTGACAGATATTGTCACCACATGCAGAGTCTTTGAGTACTATATTGTACTTTATATTTAAAACATGAAAATTTCAAAAAGCCCTTATAATCAGATGAGCCAGACAGCATGAACTGTAGAGCATGCATAGCCCATTGCACCCATACAAATGATTTTGTGTATTTGTGTGTTCCTGGCTTGCTAAGTGGGTTTCCTGGGGAATCCCTGGGTGGGGGTGTGGTTAATGCAGATCCCCCAACACCAGATATGTAAAAACTCAGCCTTACAAGCTTGACCTTGGGGAGGAGGGACTGGTTTTATCTGTTTATCTGTTTTCAATAGCCTGGGAGACAAAACAAGACTTCTGGTATAAACAGCTGAGTTTAAACAGACTCAGATCTTTCCTTCTGATTCAGCAAACAGACAGGACCTTAGGTCCTAGGGTGGCCCCAACCCCTGCAGAAGAGCTGGAAAGACTTTGTCCTACCACACATCCCATATGGAAGATGGGAAATTCTTGGTATGTTTAGTGAGGGTTTAAATGCTTTTATTATTTTTATGTGTTTTTCCTCAGTGATGCTTTTGCTCTCATAATAAATGAACTTTGCTTTGGAAAAGCTATGTGGTCACTGGTAAAAACACTGTAATTGTCCTTGAGGAGAAAGCCAAGCACAGGTGCTGGCTGTTAGGCAGACTGACTCGCTGGGGATATCACAGTGTATGGCACGAGACAGGGGTGCGGCCTTAAAATCCTGTCAGAAGGGAGTGGGACGCCACTCCTTCCCCAGACACAGGTGACGGCTAGAGGCCTGAGATGTGACTGGACACTCCTGAAGTGGGACATGGAGGGGGCTACAGATTCAGTTACCCTGAAACTGTGAGAGTGAGATTTGTGATTATCCTTAGTTCCTGGGGGAGTTTATCCCATAGTCTCAGACTGGCCACTGAGAAATTTCTGTCTCCCGTGTTGGAAAAATATTCCAATTGAGGTTCGATTACCCTACACCGAACAGAGATCCACGCAGGTAGTTGGGCAGTCTCCAACTTTATTTCTGCAGAGGTCAAACACTTCCCAGCAAGTGGTCAGTGTGAAACCCCGAAGGCATGCTCTTTTGCATATTTATACAAACAAGACAAAGAAATTACATATGCATAAATTCTTGATGCTTATAGGTATATTCAAATTATTACTACTATTGCTATTGGCTTATACTTTTCTATTTCTACTAATTATAAAGATATACATAACAGATAACATATTAACAGAAGATTTCTACTTATCTATCAAAGTTGTCTGATCTCTCTCTCTCAAGGCTGTGTGACTAATTAAAACCAGTTGGCTCTCTCCTTGCCCTTTCTCTGACCCTGGCAGAAGATTAAGCACTAAAAGGGAAAAGAGAAGGGGGGGTGATTTCAGCAGAACACTCAAAGAACTAAAATGGAGTGACTATGGTCAAGCAGACAATTATTTTCCTTCACCCGCACAGATGCAGTTTACCCTTATTTCAGAGAACTCCATTGTGCCAGAGGAGCAAAGCTGTCAACCACAGTGTTCATCACAGAGCTTTAGACAGTCTTTTAGATATCCTGGGTCCAGGCCCTGGAATGCCTAGATAAGCACCGAGAACTTGGACTTGATTTGATAGTCTATGAGAAGCCAGTGTAGAGAGCGGAAGACTGGTTACATCTGGTCACAATAACCTGTGTTATTGAGGACACATGCTGAGGCGTCTGTTCTAATTGGGGTTTCCTAAGTGCAAAAGGTTTTATGCTGTAGTCCATTTTATTATAAAATTACTATTCTGGAATCAAGTTTAGCAATCTGTAAAGTCATCACGTCACTGAATCAATGGCTCTCTAATACGAAACACACCTGCAGCAGTTTCCCACCAACTCATGAGGACAGAGGAGATATAAGCCTAGTGAAGGAAGTAGCCTTCCTCCTATACATAGTTTTATTTATCAATTTAAAGGCAGCAGTGCAATTAATAGCTTCCAGTCATTACTGTCTTTCAACCTTCCCTTCATGTTTGGATAACGGAAAGGAAATTTATAGTATTGAATCCTCAAAATTTCATCTTTCTTGCAGAAAGGAAATGTCTTTTGATTTAGGTTTAAAAAAATGTTATTTAATGGACTTTAACCGGAATGGATGAAATCCACAGTAGAATAGATGAAATCTTGGGATTCAGGACTGTATATCATTTTCAGTATCAAACAGTCCTTTATATATGGAGTCAGCTGATATTAAACTTTGTTGCCAATTAAAAGGTCTCATAAAAATGTCATCATTATGAGAACTGTTCACATTTTTAAGTATCCTTTTAGGAACAATTAACAGTAATTCTGAAAATGTTCATGTCATCTGTAAATTTTGAAACCCAATGAAAAATTCTACCTGTTAATGTGTAGTTGTTATGAGTACTGAGATTCAGACTGCGATATCCAAATACTTTGGTCTGCTGTGTGAAGGAATTGAGAAGTGAGGACACAGTGATAGTCTTAGTCACTTCATATAAAAGGGATGAGGTCAGTATTGTGCTTAAAGGGGTAATTAGATTGTGGTTAAATGCTTGGGTACTCTCTGTTGGTAAACATGTCCTCAACTCTAGAATGCAGTAATGGCACTTTTCTTAATAGCCTACATATAAAAATCTTGGAAGAGAAAACTGGAGGAGTCAATGGGTTTATTACAGTCAGATGTTTTTATTGTGGATAAAGTAAAACAATAGCCATGAATGGCAGGATGGAGGAGAATTCACTTTTGTATACCAAAAGCTATGCAAAAGAGCAAAAGGTAACCCGATGTAGCCAGAATCAGAATCGCGGGATTTAAAAGTTCAAACACAAAGAAATGCAAGAAATAAAATTATACAGAACCAAAATGAGATACAAACACACATGTTAAGAAAGGGCTAACCATCAAAATGAAAAAATTGTATTAGTATCAATTAGGGACAATTAGCCCGCTGCCAAGAGTCCATAAATCCCTACATAAGAGCTCAGAACTATGTTCAAGCTAGTCCTAAATTTTGGTGGTGGTGGTGTTTTTTAATTTCTTTACTTCTCCAGACTGAGAAGTATACATTTTCATATTTGACCATTTGGCCTTTAAGTTAGAGATGGAAAATCTTCTACAATGAAATGTTTCATATGCTTCAGCTCTGCCAAACAGAATTTTGAATTTCACAACATGACAAGAATGCCTCACTGTTAAAGGCTAGTGCTTTGACTAATTCTGTGAGAAAAACATATTCCGAATAAAGAACCCTGAATAAAGAAAAAAACATGTAACTGTCTCCCAGATATTCTATATATTGATATATCACTGATATTTGTGTTTGTGGTGTCGATATACCAATCTCTTCCATGCAAAGATTTCCAGAAACAGATCCCCCAAAATCAGAGGGCATAATCTGGTAGGCATGCTCCTGCCCTTACAGAACACAGATATCCATCAAATCTTTTGGTTTAAATGCTATTTTTCCTTCCAAAAGGTAGCAACTAATCCATAGTATCTTCACTGTAAGTATTAAAATGTAGATAGTTGTCCTTTATCTCAAGATTCTACCTCTAAGGCAGCAAAATCAATACACTAATGCATTCCAGCATATGAGACGGTCATATGTTCTTTGTTGCAGTGAATGTAAAGGGAAAATTCAAAGTATGGTAACTTTATGGCGTTCAGATATATAGATTAGCAGGACAGGTAGTTCTGCCTGGTGATTAAAAGTTATTGTAACATCAGAAAGTGTGGGAAAATAAATTAAACTTGACATTTTCACTTTTAAAACCAATCTGTACCCTGATGATTCAAAACTAACTATTAATAAACAGCAGCAAATGGGAAGGTTGTGCACGTAGAATAATATAAATGGTTCCTAAGAGTCATTTTCTTTCTGTCTCTGTTGAACACAGCATCAAAGAAAAAAATGGGCGGGTTTCCCAATAAGGTGATGTTTAAGGATTACATATGCATGATAAAGGAGCACTGCAATGTTTTTTCATCTAAAAATGCTTTATGATGGGCAGTGTCATCTGGTAACTGACAAGTTTATGCTGGCATTAATGTTACTTAGTGCTCTCACGTCATCATAGCTCCATTGCTTTGATGATTGACAGTAAAACAGCAATTTAATATCTTCAAAAGATTTGTCGCTTTAATGATGCATTTGTGTAATGATGTATTGCCATTATATGTTACTGTGAAACACAAACCCTTACTATGAACACTCAGATATGTTCTACACTTTTTATCCCAAGAACTGTGTAAAAACATACCTAAAAAGGAATATTTTTGAGGAAAAGTAATATATACTAGAAGGCTAGAAAAGCTACTGCTTGCCTATACAATATGTACAAACGTCCTTGATTTTTTTTTTGAACAAAAACAGTCATAGCAGTGGTAAAGACCTATTTGATTGTTCTGTTCATGAACTAGCTAAAAAATATGTAAATAGTTCATTGTAAAAGTCTTGAGCTGAAATTGTGAAGTCATTCAGAGTCTTGCCATTGGCTTAGTAGGGCCAGGATTTCGTCCCAGAACTCTAATTCCTACTTTCCCTCTAGTTCATCTATGAGACACTGCAGAGCCTAATACTGAGAAAATTAAATTGTCTTCTGAAATTCTTCAGAAGAGACTAGTAATTCAATTTCCTCTCTCTCTTTCCTATGGCTATGCCTTTATTTAACTGGGTATACAGTAGTAGCAGTATGTCTTAACCCATGGGCTCTGTTCACCGGTAGGTGTGTGTGTGTGTGTGTGTGTGTGTGTATAATCTTTTTTTCTACTGGATGGTTGTTGGAATTCTCCAGATGCAAAAAAAAAAGAGATGTTTTTGGTATTGAAGATAAAATGTAATAGACATTAGTGACAAAACTAATAAAAGTCCCTGGATTAATGAGAAAATGTTATCTATACGTACATACATATATGGCTTTTAAAAACTTTATGAAATTCATTTTCCTATTTTCAAAATATATAAGCAAATGAGTTATATGGATGTAGTGTGCATATATTACCACAAACTTTAGATATGATAATGACACATATATTGCCAAAAACTTCTTATGTGACATGAATCAACTCAGGAACTTAGTTACAAAAGTTTTCTCTCAGTAGTGCCTCAAATTTAGGCTTTATTTTCAAAGATGCCAAGCATCTGCAACTCTGAAGAGCATACATAATGTTTTTGAGAAATCTGACTCATATCTGCTGCTTATATGAATCTGGCCATTTTGCCAGTATTTGTGTTCTGTCTCATTTAAATAATGAATACCTAACAGTGAGAATTTTGAGTATACTACAAGTTTCCTCTTCAGTGGGCCTTGAATCAAATCCCAGTGCTTTCTCTGAGCCAGAGTGAAACAAAAGCAGATCTCACTTTGCCTGCTGATCTTGTAGCAACTGGCGCTATTGTATTCTTGGGGAAAATCATACAAGATTAGGGATGGAAGGGACCTCAGGAGGTCATCTAGGCCAACCCCCTGCTCAAAGCAGGATCAACCCCAATTAAATCATCCCAGCAAGGGCTTTGACAAGCCAGTCATCTCATCATAGAAGACTATCAGGTTGGTCAGTATGACTTGCCCTGGTGAATCCATGCTGACTGTTCCTGATCATCTTCCTTTCCTCCAAGGGCTTCCAAATGGATTAATTGAAGGACCTGCTCCATGATTTTTCCAGGGACAGAAGCAAGGCTGACTGGTCTGTAGATCCCCGGATCCTCCTCCTTCCCTTTTTTAAAGATGGGCACAATATTTGCCTTTTTCCAATTGTCCAGGATCTCCTTCTATTGCTACAAGTTTCAAAGATAAAGGCCAATGGCTTTGCAATCACATCAGCCAACTCCCTCAGCATTACATTGCATCCAGCTCCATAGACTTGTGCATGTCCAGCTTTTCTAAATAGTCCTGAACTTGTTCTTTCACCACTGAGGGCTGCTCACCTCCTCCACATACTATGCTGCCCAGTGCAGAGAGCTGACCTTGTCTGTGAAGACAGAGGCAAGAAAAGCATTGAGTACTTCAGCTTTTTCCACATCATTTGTCACTAGGTTGCCTCCCCCTTTCAGTAAGGGGCCCACACTTTCCCTGACTTTCTTCTTGTTGCTAACATACCTGTAGAAACCCTTCTTATTACCCTTCATGTCCCTTGCTAGCTGCAACTCCAATTGTGCTTTGGCCTTCCTGATTTCAACTCCGCATGCTCAAGCAATATTTGTGTACTCCTCTCTAGTCATCTGTCCAAGCTTCCACTTCTTGTAAGCTGCCTTTTTGTGTTTAAGCTCACCAAAGATTTCTCTGTTAAGCCAAGCTTGTCACCTGCCATATTTGCTATTCTTTCTGCACATTGGGATGGTTTGTTCCTGTGCCCTCAGTAAAGTTTCTTTAAAATACAGCCAGCCATCCTGGACTCCTTTCCCCCTCAGATTAGCCTCCTTTCCCACTTATATTAGCTGTGGTGGAACATATTTTGTACTTCTATAGCACCTTCCATCCAAGGAGTTCAGAGGACTTTACATATATTAATTATGTCTTACAGCTCCTCAGATTACATTTCCATTTTATAGGTGATTTAACTGAGGTACAGAGAAACTAACAGGCATATTTTCAAAAGTGCTGTCTAACTTTGGTTGGCAACTCTAGACACCCATCACATTAGAAAATCAGACCATCAGTGTGCAAAATTTAGCACACAACATTAGAGATCACTTTTAAAAATTTAAAATAAGGTGATTTAGTCTGGGTCACACAGGAAGTTTGTGCTAAGCCAGGAATTCAGACCAGCTTTCCTGATCCCTAATTCTCTGCTTTAGCCACTGGACCAGCCTTCCTTTACTGTGTGTCCACCAAAGGCAGACAGTACCCTTCAGTGAATCATCATCCAGACAACTTCTTTATACTGTATAAAAGGATACTAAGAATCTATGATTTAGGACCTGTACTATATATATATATATATATATAAAGGATTAGTGGGTGTAGTCTGTCTAGTCTGTCTAGCCCTAATCTTTATCTCCACTTATTTTCAGTTACAAAAATGTGTTGTTGCATGATTGGTAATGTTCTGTAAAGATAGTTGTACCAGGGAATTTTAATAGGTCAGTATAGCATCCCCCCATGCACAGAATAGATTTACAAAGAAAGTGCTGACAGACACTTAACAATGGCATAGCTGGTGTGCACCACTCTAATAAGAATCATATAAGCACTCCCAAGTTTTCTTTTTAAAAAAACCCTTTTTTGTTTCTATATAAAATATAAACACATAATGAAACAAAACATAAAATACATGCACAAGATGGAAATAACATATAAATATCAAAATTCAACATTCATTATTTGTAAAACATGGGAAAACAAAAACAAACAAACAAACAAAAAACATCCCTGAATCCTGTAAGATTATGCAGTGCATCAATTATTAAAGTGACTAAATAGATAAGTAAGTGAGAACATAACCTTTGAGTATCAGGGATAATATATACTAAGCTGCAAAAGTATGCAGTGGTTTCATGTTTAACCAGACATCCTCATATTTTTTCCAAGCATTTCTCTTACACAGAGTCATTTTGTCCATTAATGCAGTAGTAGAGAGGTCAGTAAGCCAGTCTCTATATGAGGGAGGAATTGATGATTTCCATTGTCTCAAAATAACTCTTTTGGACACTAAATAGTTACTGTAATCCATTTCTTAATGTTAACTGGTAATACCAACTCATCCAGCATCCCTAAAATACATAAGATTGGAGAAGAAAAGAAAGCAACACTTAAAGTTTTTGAGAGACCACTGAACAGAGCATTCCAGAATACATGCATTTTTGTCAGGTATAGCGGATGTGTGAAGGTCACTGTGAATTGCTTATCTAGTCTTAAACAAACATTCTGGAGTCCAATATTGCCTGTTTAATAACTTGTTCTGGAAGAATCACAAGGATAAAGAACTTGAAATATCTTTCATATCAAGCCAGATATCCTCCCAGGTTTCTGTTGTGATAGTAAGGCTAAATTCTTTTTCCCTTTGTTTTTTAGACTGAGATTGAGGGGACAATACAAAACATTAAGCCAACCATAAGTAATTCCTACAGAGTGACTTTTGTTTCCATATTTCTTAACATGTTCTTCAAGAGATGAGAGCATTGAAACAGCAATTGTCCCCTATTCTTGGATGAATCCTTGAGCAAGAAAGAAGAGCACTAGTTGATATTTGTTACACATGTATTCGAAGAAGGCCAGTCTATCATCTTGTCATATATCTTTAATTTTTGTTAATCCTTTTTCTATCCAAATTGTCATAAGTGTGGAGTTGGCCTTGATTGTAAGGCACAGATTATCCCATAGTCGTACAAGAAGAGAATTAGTAAAATCAGATGCTGTAATCATCTTAACGTGTTGCAAGATGTAGATGCAAAGACTAGATTTTCCCTTAATTATATGAGTAACTTCTTAAGGTATATAAAAGAAGAGAGGGAACCAAATGACATACCTAAGCTTTTTTCAATCTCAAACCAGGCTGGAGTGTATACAGAGCTACTGGAGGGAAGCCACTGTACAATAGGACACATTTGAAATGCTAGATAATATAGTACAAATCTAGCAACCCCATATCTCCAGTTGCCCAGGATTTTTTAAGGGTCTTGTGTGACAAGTGAGGTTGTATTTTATATGCTTTAAATTGAGCCTCTAAGAGTGTCAGTTATACAAAAAGACCTGTAATTAAATATCATGTATATTCCAAAGTATATTTGTAACAGAAAACAAAACAAAACAAAAAATTAACAGATTTAAAACAGGCGTATTCAGATCCCTGATGGCTTCAGTTCCATCTGCTCTTCCATTCCCTATATTATCTAGTAATAGTCTAAACATTTCTACATGCAAATATATTTTAAGTCAAATATTACCCTATAATGCCATTGAGTATTCTAGAACCTGTATAATATATTTCTACCTACAGAAATTTTTATTTATACATGCAAATACATATATACAGATTCATCATATGTAAATTTACAATTGATTTGGTAAATCAAATATAAAATAGTACCAAATTTAAATATGAAAAATACAGCAGTATAAAAAAATCATATTCATAGTATGTCAAATGCCCTCCACACATTGAATAACTAGTGCTATTTAAGGTTTAGGTTATAGTCTACTTTACATGTCAGGAATATTTACTAGTCCAAGGGACTTGGGGTTACCATAACATGACACATCAGAGGCAGAGCTCTTGAAGTGATTCTGTCTAGCAGTGTAAGTTGTGAGCATTAATGCAGATAATACTTCAGTCAGTAGATGGTGTTAAAAACCCCCAGCTTAGTGTTAAACTGTTACTCTATGCATTACAGTGCTTTTCAGTTGTTGTTATTGCTTAGTTCCAAAGGAGATCAACAGAAGAGTTCAGCTTGGCTGGATATCTGCTAAGAGTTGGATGATTATATAAGTGAATATTACCATATCTACACAGAAAAACAAACTGTTTTTAAACTAGTTGAGATATGCTTTTATGATAATAAAACCATTCAGCTATTTTTCGGCAGATCTGTTCTCAATCTTTGAAGTATCTGCCAAGCTTCAGAGGGGGTTTTGCTAAAGCCCCAGAGTCTTCTAAATCCATAGTGTAGGTGGATGGGAACTTGATGCTGTATCTGACATTGTTCCCCTTCAGAATTTGCTTTATGTCATTGAATGCAGACCTCTTTTTGTGAAGTTCAGCAGAGAAGTCAGGAAAAAGAGAAATTTTGTACATCTTTTCTGGCAACATTCATGAACATTACTTTATCATTGAGCTTGAACAGGATAGGTCTGGACTTATACTCCTGCCTGCTAGTACCAGACATTCAGTGAGCCCTTTCAATATCTAATGGAGCCATCTGGGGGTCCAATTTAAGTATGTCAGGGAGCAGCTTCTGACGAAAATTAATAATACCCTTCTCCTCTAGACCCTCAGGAATGCCCAAGAGGCAAAGGTTTTTTCTTTGAGATCTGTTTTCTAAGTCATCATGTTTTTCTTCCAGTTTGTCTAGTCTAAGTTTGAAGGAGGCAGTTTCCTCTTTAATTTCACCGGTTTTAATGGCAGTTTTTTGTAGTTCCTTTTCTAAGTGAGGCATTCAGGATTTTATATCTTTAGACAGGCCAAGAATATCTTTTGAAATTGAATCCAGTTGGTTTGTAAGGAATTCTTTCAGTGCTTCAGTATCTGGGCTAGGTTCTGCTGTGGCCTTGCAATCTCCCTCTTCAGCTGCTTAGGTGATTCAGGCTTAGGTTTTTTTGTTGCCTCTCATTGTTTCATTAGAATCCATATTCAACAGGTTGAAGTTTATCCAGGGGTTTAATTTAAACTTTCATGTCAGAAATTTTATTGCCAGTTTGTTAGGAAAGTAATTATTAGAGATGAATTAATATGTGGGGGAGTGAGGAGGTCTGGGATTAGGCAGCCGTCTTCCTTACTGGTATCATGTGATCCCACACCCAGTTTTCTACATAATAGTTGTGATGAGTTAGAGCAGTAGCAATTTGTTATTCAGCACCCTCTCTCCCTAACAGTACCGAGAAGCAGTTTTTTGTCAATACTTATTTACACATTCATTTTCCCTGCAGATATTGTTTCTGTTCATATTTTTCAACTGGACTGATGACTGCTTACCAGATCTGGAAACTAATGCTGCTTGTGTGGTATCAGAGTTGTGCCGAATACATAAACCTGTCACTTCTGTCAATATGGAGTGGCAGTGATATTGACCTCTGCTGAGGCTGAGTATTATCACATTCAGACTGCAAAGTAAATGCCATAAGCACAGTTACAATCAAGGAATGGTTAAGAAGGCTAGAGATGGGAGAGAGGAATTTGGGGAATCTCCTTATATTTTATGCATTTAAAAAAAAAAGCAACCTTGGGTTTCTAGTGAGGAGTGCTAGTTAGTGGCCAGTGAGTGTAATCCTGAATGTCTCTTTTATGGATTTCCAAGACACTACACTTTGCTCATTGTCTTCTTTTCAAATTGATGTTGGTAATCAGAATTGAAAACGCCATTAATTACTCCCAAGATTAGACATATCCTGTCTCAGAATTTCACAATAGATCCAGTCCCAGGAGAAATTTAGGTTGGAGAGGTTTTAATCTCATAAGTTTAAAAGGATTTTTCACATACTGTAGTGTATACTTTTGTAGTATTTTATTAACTTTTTCAGTGTTATAAACAAATTGCATGCTTTCCTATTGACAGCCTCCCATGTAATTGTTATCTCATAAATTTAGCTATCACAGACTTAGTCTACTTTTCTGTGGATAATTACAAGGTTGGATGATTTACCCAAACTGAATATTGTGATAATTGTAGTATGCATGGGTAGAATGTATGGAAAGTTCTTTCTAGGGAAGCAGTGTGATCTGGTGGTAGACAACCAAGACACTTGTGTTTGAAATCCTGATCCTACTGATGTCATTAGAAAAACTCCCACTAATGTCAGTGAGACCAGGATTTCAGCTTCAATTTCTCTTTCCACGTCCACCACTTATTTGCTGTGTAGCTGTGAGCGAGTCACTTAACCTCTCTGTAACTCAGTTTCCTTGGTAAATTTGGAATAATACTCACCCAGCTTTTGTCAATTGATTTCCTTCATGTTGCAGTGTTATCTTTAAACAAAAAATTAGTGGTCTCTATGTTCTGTGCTTTTAGATGCAAGAGTATCATAAAAACTTGGGAAACTAAGAAGTCTTTTACAAACTGGAATAGATCATTTTGAATGTGTTACCCAGGGTTTTCTGAACCCAAAACTATGGTAACTTATATTTCTTTTACTCCAGGCAGTTTCAGAAAATAAATCAATGGGAACACAGCTCCTCCATCTGATAAATGATTGGTACAAATCACCCAAAATCTTTTTTATTGAGTTTAGAACACATATCTAAAATAGCAGTAGTCTAAAGCAACCCAGATATAGTTACCAAAATCTGAGATGGTGTTAAATGTCAGGGGCAGGTTTCTGGTGGCCAGCCTTCTTCTAGCCACTGGGGAGTTGGATGTCAGCCTCCTAGCTCATAGAAAACCTCTGCACACTTCTCCAAATTACACACACTGACTAATCTTTTCATAGGTTGCTCAAAACAAAGCAATTAACTCATAATAACCTCTTGAAAACTAACAATTTTGCTAACCTCAGCAAGCAACTTCTAGTCACAACAGGAGCAAAAACTTACAATCAGGAACACTCAGATTCAAGGTCAGCTATCCACACTTCCATCCATTCTCATGATTCTTCCAATTTTACATTCCATCTTTATCAGCAAAATTGCAGCTGCAGCTATTTCGTATGCTTATGAAAAGCTCAAGTTATTCTTGACTACGTGGAGTTTTTGCTTCTAGTTAATGCTGGCTGAGTGCACGAAATGTCTGTGGTTTTGTCAAGTCAATTTCTCTTGTAACAGACTAATAGAAAAATACTAACATCCCACATGTGATTCACTGGAACAATGCCCGCTGGAATGTGAAATTTGATAAGGTCTCCTCTGTGCAGCTGAATAAGTTCCATAAGTGCATGGAGATCTGGTAGTTTTTCACTGAACCCTTTTTAGACTTTGTACCCAGTGCCTTCCATAATATTTTGTAAAGTACACCTCTGAGCCCATTGAAACTTCTTTCTTCCCTGTAACTCAGTTCTTGCTTTAAGTGCTCCCAGAGGTAAGGATGAGGATATTCTTAAATTACTTTTGCTAACAGTCTTCTGTATAAGATACACTATCACATTTTTAATCTTCTATGATGCAACTTCTTGCAGTGGGGAGGGAGGGTGGATTGTGTATCCTGTTCTTTCCATGAGTGTGTGACAGGGTGCTGTAAGCAGCTATCAATAGAGTCCTTTGGAGGCCAGCACCCTGGTAATTTAGAGCATGTCTACACAGAGATTAAAAACCTATAGCTGGCCCAAGCTAGCTGACTTGGGCTCTGGAGCTGAAAAATTGTATAGATGTTTGGGTTTCGGCTGGAGCCTAAGCTCTGGGACCCTACAAGGGTGGAGGGTCCCAGAGCTTGGGTTCCAGCCTGAGCCTGAAGTCTACACAGCAATTTTTAGCCCCTCAGCCAGAGTCCCATAAGCCAGAATCAGCTGACACAGGCCAGCTGGTGCTGTGCTTTGGGTCTTTTATCCCTGTGTAGACATACCCTTAGATCACCCAGGACACCAGCTGTGGTTAGAGTAGAAGAAAGTTAGGTAGCTTGATTGGGTTTGGAAGGGTAGAATGAATCACTTACATCTGTAGAGAGCCTGATGAGTTAAGGAAGACTCAGGGAAGAAAGCAAGCTGTATAAAAAGCTGACCCAGGAAACAGAGCTGTTGTTATACTGTGTTGTACCTGGAGCAAAAGGAAGAAATAATAATAAACATATTTGGTGAAGGTACTCCAGTGAACTCTGTGTGCCAAATAATTCACCAGGAGAGCTTATCAGCCTGGGTTTGTAGGTGCTGAAGGAGAGAGCCTGTTCACAGTGTGGTGCTGGTTATTGATATCCTGCTGTTTCTATGTTGATTGTTTGGGTTGTCTGAGGCTGTCCAATGTGACATGTCTTCTTCTTTCATTTCTCTAATATAGGGTAAAATTCTTCTGAACGCAGAGAACCTGCATAAAGCACTCCATCATGCTTAACTCCACATCACCCCTTTACACAGAGTCTGTCTATCCCTTCTGGGAAGAGGAGCTATTATATGCTTAATTATGTAGATCCAGTTGCCCAGAGCCCACAGAGAGGAAATAAAAGAGCTGTGGCTGCTCTTCCAGTCACTAGGCTGGAACGGAATCCACAGAGAGTCTGTAATGCAGCCCTGTCACCTGTCTGTTGTGTAACAGAGTGGATTTTGTACCCTCCCACATAGGGACATACCCAAAGAAAGCTTGATTTTCTGAAATTGTGTTGTGGTGTCTATTTCCTCCATAGAGAAGCCGTAATGAGATTTTACAATCAATGTTCTGAAATGCAAGCTTGTATGCCAAATGTATGCACTTTGAAAGATTAATCTGCAAAGTGTTCTTTGATTTATGCAGTGAAATAGTTTTCTTAAGCCAAAATTAGTGTCTGTGGTACAGCATTGTCCTATAGGGCCACAGCAGCGTACACTGTACAGCACATTCATGTTGGCTACAGTACATACAAGAAAATATAATATATGTTTTATGCAGTACAGATCCACAACATATGTTTCTGTTCAGAGTGATGTTAAATCAAATTTTCCAAGAAGTTGATTCAACCTGGCCACAGTAGCACATAACAGCAGCCAACCATGTGAAGAGTAACAGCTGGCTCTTTTGTGAAAGATTTTTCATAATTTATCTCTGATGAACAACATGGGGGAAAAATCCATCCTATTGCAATTTACTGTATCCTGTAAATTATTTCACTAGATTTTATCACTGTTCAGTTCAATTCATATTTTTCCATTGCAGTTTTATCATACCTACTTTTTGGAACTAGTGTTTTCTGTGGTTTTCTTCCTCTGAAAGAGCTGGTGTATCTGGGACCTGTTAGTGAGTGACATCTTAATAACTATAGGCACTCATGTGTCGAGCACCTACATGAAGCCTATATACCACTTAAATCCTTAAAATAAGGAATAAGTGGGACTTAGGCAATGAACAGGCCTTATACTCATCTGCTGCATGGAATGAATATCTGACACAACTAACTTATTTCAAGGTTTTACCATTACTCTGTACATTGTTTGCAGGTGAAAAGCTCCAGAGGGGTAGCCGTGTTAGTCTGTATGTAGCAAAAACAACGAGAGTCCTGTAGCACTTTAAAGACTAACAAATCTAATTTCTTCAGGCATAAGCTTTCGTAGACTGAAACCCACTTGGTCAGATGTAAGGAATAGAAATCAGATAGCAGGTGTATATATATACATATCCAAGTTTAAGGAACAACAATGGAGAAGTAGTTGAGCCTATTCACAACCATTGATTAGGAAGTGAGAATGTGTGAACAGTGACAATTACTTCTTGCAATGAGATAACCATTCCAAGTCCCTATTTAGACCCAGTTTGATTGTGTCAAGTTTGCAGATCAGTTCAAGCTCAGCAGTTTCTCTTTGAAGTCTGTTTTTGAAGTTTTTTGGTAAAAGTATGGGAACTTTCAAGTCATTTACAGAGTGTCCTGGGAGATTGAAGTGCTCTCCGACTGGTTTATGGATGTTTCTATTTTTTATGTCTGATTTGTGTCCATTTGTTCTTTTGCATAGTGACAATCCGGTTTGGCCAATGTACATGGCAAAGGGGCATTGCTGGCACATGATGGCATATATTACATTAGTAGATGTGCAGGTGAATGAGCTCCTTATGGTGTGGCTGATGTGGTTAGGGCCTGTGATGGCGTCACTAGGGTTGATGTGTGCACAGAGCTGGCAGTGGGGTTTGTTGCACGGGTATGTACCTGAGTTAGTGTTCTTCTTGTATGGTGTATGGTTGCTGGTGAGTATTTGCTTCAGGTTGGGAGGCTGTCTGTAAGCAAGGATAGATGTGCCTCCCACAGCTTAAATGAGTGAGGGATCATCTGCTAGAATAAGTTGTAGATCCTTAATGATGTGTTGGAGAGATTTTAGTTTTCTTTGTTAGGTCTGTCCTGTAGTAGGTGACTTCTGGGTACCCGTCTGGCTCTGTCAATTTGTTTCTTCACCTCTCCTGGTGGGAATTGTAGTTTTAAGAATGTTTTATGGAGATCCTGTAGGTGTTTGTCTCTGTCTGAGGGATCAGAGCAAATCCGGTTGTATCTTAAGGCTTGGCTGTAGACAATGGATCATGTAGTGTGTCCAGGGTGGAAGCTGGAGGCATGAAGAAATGTATTGCGGTCAGTTGGTTTTCGGTAAAGGGTGGTATTAATGTGACCATCCTTAATTTGTATTGTAGTGTCCAGGAAGTGGATTTCTTGTGTAGACTGATCCAGGCTGAGGTTGATGGTAGGGTGGAAATTATTGAAATCATGGTGGAATTCTTCAAGGGACTCTTTTTCGTGGGTCCAGATGATGAAAATGTCATCAATGTAGCGTAGGTAAAGGAGAGGTGCTTGGAGACGAGTGTTGAGGAAGCGTTGTTCTAGGTCAGCCATAAAAATGTTGGCATAGTGTGGGGTCATGCGGGTGCCCGTAGCTATGCCACTGACTTGAAGGTATAGATTGTCTCCAAATTTGAAGTAGTTGTGGGTCACGACAAAGTCACAAAGTTCAGCTATCAGGTGTGCCATATCATCATCAGGGAAAATGTTCCTGTTTACAGGGTTCTTAACAGTTGACCAAATCTTATCTGTGCTGTCCCAATGTGGATAGCCACTTTCAGCAATTCCTCCCCACTTTTAAGCATGTATTTTCCATCATGTGATTTATAATAACCACTGTTGTGTATTTTAGTAAAGTTTAATGAATGTTTTTCATGTTATTTTATATTCCTTTGTAAATGTTTATAACTTTGTGCAGAATTTAAAGGTATTTAATTTGTTCTTTAGCCTATCAAGAGTTGCTCAAAGGACAGAAAAATAACTTTCTTTCTAAGGATCTCAAAATGCTTAGATTAAACCTGGCAACACTCCTATGCAATCTTGGGGAAGTTGAGATTCAGAGAGCTGTGGCGACTTGCTCAAGGTCATAGTTTGTCTGCACCTGTACTGTCAGATGGACCAGCTTTCCTGATAGCCAGTTCATCTTTTGAGCCCTAAAACCACCTTTCTTCAGAATACATAACACATTCATAACTGCTTCCCCAACAAGTGATGTATACATATATCTAAGTTGCTTTTGAACTAGTTTTACTTCAAATAAACATATGGCCATTACTGTTAATTATAATACTGTTTTTGGTTACTATGTAATGGGCTAGATCCAGATGTCCTTGCTCAATTTTGACTTAGCTTGTAATAAATGAGTTTTTCACTGGTCTCAAAGGGAGTTTGCCTGAGGGGAAATTGAGTAAAGAATTTAGCACAATATAAATATTCCTCAGGAGGGATAGATTGGCTATTCCATTGCTCAGTTATCTTTTTATTTGTTCTAGTTCTTAATTTTTTAAATCAGGCATCTACAATAGCATATACAGATTTCAGGATGAGCTAGAATACAGTGGATGTCTAGGGTGTTAACAGAATGTTTTGATTCAGAAGCTTTAGTCAAAATGAACTTTTTTTTAATCCAGTAAAAATATGTAAAATGTGTCAGTTTTCCAGTCAAAGCAGTACATTATCTAAATGTCAATATATACAGAACCATATTTGTGAATTTCATCTGTAGTGGTAGAAGGCTGTTAGATCTGTGCCAATTTTGCAAACAAGTTTTATTTGATGTATGTTGATATTAGGGAACTCTAATCAATTATAAAGAATGTGTGTATGTCCTATCCTGGGGAAGTAGTTGTTAAAGTATCACTTGTTAAACTTTCTTTCTTTTCCTTAGAATTGTTTTCTGTAGGTAGGAGAACAAAGGCTGTAATAATTGCTCAGTTTCACATGGAATAATTTTGTCAGCAATAGCCAGAAGAAAGTCATGAGTTGGTTATTATATCTGAATGATGCTTCAGGCACCTCCAGTTAAACTTTTTCTAATTTATTCTCTCTCACTCTCTTTTCATTTCAGCAAAACCATTCGAAAATGGACAATATCTGGACATCTATGGAATTACAAGAGACCAGGCTGGGGAATATGAATGCAGTGCAGAAAATGATGTCTTAGTCCCAGATGTGAGAAAAGTAAAAGTCACAGTAAACTGTAAGTCATGTTACTTTTTAATCATTAAATCCAGTGGAGAATTAAAAACAGCTGAGAAGAAAACAGCCTAGTACAGTAAAGTGCAACAAGCTACTGCTAGTGATGAAATAGTAGTCCTTTTCTATATTAGAGTAGCAAAACATCCTGGACACTCAAGGTCTGAGTTAACCTCACAAAAGGGAGACAATATAGAGTAAAAGTTTAAATGTTCTATGTGTCCTCCAGCCCTTCTGCAAAATTGAGGATGATAATGGCTGACAATGCACATTTCTTGCTTTTGTGGTTTTAAGTTTTAAGTTGGGTGGTGATATTTTTTCAAACTGGAGCTTGAACTGTGTAATACTCTTTATTACTAAGAAGACTGGAATCCCTGTATTTGTACATTGAAGGCATATTTTTGTCTCAGAATTCCTTTGCCACAGTGTTTTGTGATTTAATTTTGTATGGTTGTATAGTAATGAAAAAATAAGAGATCATTTATACTGATCTATCTCTGTGGCAGTATATAAAACCATCTCAGTGGAAGTATATTAAATAGCAGGTCTTATTATGATATAACCCCAGTACAAGTACATGAGAAGCTCTGCAAGAGTTCACATCTTTCATTAACATCTTAGTGGAGGGATTACTTTGTGGTCGATCAAGTTTGTGCTTATGTAGGCTTTTTTGTCAATGGTTTGCTTTCAGGTTAAGCAGATGGTTTGCTTTCAGATGGCTACACTACAGTTTAAGTTGACATAAATTATATCAGTTGGGTGTGAATTAGCATCTCCCCAGAGTGACATAACTTATGCTGACTTAAGCGTTGGTGTGGATAGCGCTACCACCACTTGCAGGGGTCTGGAGTAATTAAGCCGAAGGGAGAGAGCTCTCCTGTCAGTTTAGAGTGGCTACACTATAGAGTTTACAGTGGTGCAGGTGCGCCAGCTGTAAACTCTCTAATGTGGCTATTGCCTAACTATTTGAATGGAATCACATATTTAATTTTATAAAGCAGTGATAAAAATACTGTATTTACTACACCAGAACCACTTCTTGAAATTGTTGGCCTCATTAAAAGTGTTTTTCTCCTCACATCAAAAGACATCTACCAATATTAAAGACCAATAATACAACATAACAGTAACTTCACATTCATATAATTTGAAGAATACCAAAACACTTTATGGACAATGCATGGCAATTTATAGGCAATGTAGAAAGTATTCAATACTCACTGAAATACTGACTCTTTTGATTTGAAATTTTACAATAAGTAAATATAGTAAAACTACATGACTTTAAGGAGAGAAAATGAGAATAAATACTTCAGGTGAAACTACAAGGGAAAATTTAGGTAGGCTAAATGCAATTACTCAGATTGTAATTTGGCTAGATCACCAGGATCTCCTCCTCTCTTGAAAATTGTCTTGGGACCTTAAATAATTACAAGTTATAAGGACTTTGGGTTTGTGTCTCCTTCAAAAGTTAGTGTCTCCAACAGCGCAGTGCCCTTAGCACCAGGCTATGAAATTAGTTCTGTAATGATTCAGAGAGAGGAGTATGGCCGGCTGAATTGCTTACACTACTAAATGTATTACCTGGGATTTCCTTGGAGATATCCCATCAGAACAGTGACCAGGCCTGACCTTGTTTACTTTCTGAAATAGTATGACTGTAGGCCATTATGTGCTGGGATGTAGTAGATCAATGCAGTTGTCTTTTACCCATAGAGGCCAAGTTGATTGTTTTATTCTTATCATTACAGGCAAGATTCTGCCTCACTTAATCACATGGAGTAGTACTTACAATGATTTCAGAGAGTAAGGGAGGCAGAATCAGCACCGTAGTAGGTTTTTTTACACATTCCTAAATTGCCAGAAGATTTGGCATAAATGACCATAATTGGCAATCTCTCTGCTTTAGAGAGGTCCAGGGCTGAAATACATAAAAATGTTGCAGATCATGTTTGAAATACATTGGCAAAACTATAATGGGAGCAGAACTGTTTCAGGAAGCTAACACTGAGTCTGTCACACTGTACCTAATGTTTCCTGTGTACCTTGTTTCCACAAACAATGCATTTTGCTGAATGCACCCCAAATTTTGGAAAGTAAAAATAATTGTTTTGAAAATCTAAAATTAGTATTATTTTTATTGATAACTATAATAGTTTTATACAAAATGTATAATTTGCGCAGAATTTAAAGGTATTTAATTTGTTCTTTAGCCTATCGAGAACTGCTCAAAGGACAGAAAAATAACTTTCTTTCTAAGGATTAAACCTGGAAATACTCCTATGCAGTGTTGGGGAAGTTGAGGTTCAGAGAGCTGTGGCGACTTGCTCAAGGTCACAGTTTAAGTCTGCACCTGTACTGTCAGCTGGACCAGCTTTCCTGATAGCCTTTATTTTGTGGCGTGATTTTCATGCAAACTGTGTCACCAAATATTTTACAGAGTTTAAATAATATAGCTAGGGCCCAAACTTGCAAATATTTATGCATGTGAGCAACTTGAAATCAATGGATCTACTCTCAGGATTTATCCATGTGCATGAGGATTTGAGGGTCAATCTCTTTGAGAGGTTGGTTATAAAGGAGGGGAAATTTGGTAGATCTAAGTAGAATTTAAATATTACAGTGATAAGCCCTCTGTAAATGCTTGTAGGTAGACAAAGCAAAAAAGTATACATTTTTTTCATATAGTATTTGGGAGAAGGTGGAAACCTGATGAATTAGAGATGCAGAAGAGGCTGTTCCAGACTGTGGTATGTGCAGAGAAGTAGGCTCTTGAACTAGTAGTAGTGAAAATGGTTAACGGAAAAGCAAGAAAGCTTGTGTAAATTGAGCAAACATATCTTTTGTCCACTCTTGCTACTGAGAAGGAGGACACAGAGAGAAAGAGAGTAACAGTCTTCATGCAGGAGGCTGGGACAAGTCACAGGGATATTTTCTAAAATCAAGGAGGGTAATTTGCAATCAGATGCTGAAACAAATGGTGAATCACTGAAATGATGGATAAAGGGAAAAAGTGTTGTCAGAGAAGTACATAATAAATGTATGTATCTTTTGAATACAAATACCTGTACATCTCACACTGCAAGTGATGGAAGGAGTATGAAAAGAGCACCACGTATATGTGGGGTATAAAAGGTGGGACAGAAAACATAGGGAGAAGAAGGAAAAGAACAGGCTTCATTCCCCTCTGTGCCACTAGCAGTTCAGGATCTCATCACACAGGTGAAGTGAACACCAAGGTGCACTGCCCCCCGTCCCATGTACCCATGGGGACATGTTCTGCTGGTTCAGAGGCCTCTCCCACCCCAAGTGCCCTTGTGCCCATGAAGTAGTCACTGCTAGTCACATTCACATTTTCTCCTTATTAACAGTACCTGGCAGCACACTGTAGTGGTGCCCTCTCTACCATCCTGGCCTGCAGCTTCAGGATAGCATTTTTGCCAGATAAACTTTGGTTCCTCTCAGCTCTCCTCTTACTTCCACCTCTTCTTCAAGAGACTCTCAGGAAAAGGCATAATTTTGAACCTAGAGGGAAGAAGGGAGCTGAGGTATGAAAGAGGGGACTAGTGAGGCTGAAAGTTGTTTTTAAGCTAGGATCTTAATAAAAATATTTTAATCACTGGGTTCAATATCTAGGGATTTCTCTTAACAGTACAAACAGAATTGGCTCAAGCTCCCACCCAGTGATCTGGGCAAACTAAACACCACTCCCTGGCTCCTCTAAGAGGCACTACTTCTCCATTCACAAGCAGTGAGTCTATGTGTAACAAAAGAAAACTTTTATTAAAAGGAAAAGGGAATCTACAGACTCTGCTTATACTTACATTTGTTATAGTCTTCTTTAAGCTCTTGGGTCTGCATTGGGCCCATGCTGAGTATTTTATGCCTCGATAACAGGGGGTTTTTTGTGTGAAGAAATGGCAAAACCAAAATGCAGGTACAAGATGAAACAGCTTGTGCATCTCAAGATTTGTAAAAGTCAGCTAATTGTTATACGTTTTTGTTTGTCTCAGTATGTAACTTGTCCACTAGCCAGTTGAACTAAATGCGGAAATACTCCCAACATCTGTTTCATATCACAAACACTTATTCAGTTTGACGAGGCAGAAGAATGACTTATTACATTCACACGCATTTCCAGATAAAACTCAGCCTGGAAAAGCATAAGCACCCTGTAGTGATCAAACTACTATGTCTATGTCATTCACACTGAATTTTAAATGTAAAATTACAGTTGGGCGGAGAATACTGAAATAGTAAGCACTTAATTCTCAGTTGTGCTGAGTGAGAGCCTCGTGCCTGGGGGCTGCCTGGGGGTCATGCTAGCTGTAGCATAAGGGATTGTTCCAGGAGCCCACGGTCATCAGAATACGAAATCCTCTAATCCCACTCTTTACACCTCCATTTTGTCTTCTCTCAGTCCCCATGTCTGCTCCCAAATTCCCCATACACATCAGTGTGATAGATGTGCCAGCTTTATACCACTGAGGGATTCCACTACAGAGAGGAATCTCCAGCTGTCCATTTATAGCAGCTTTACATTTTCTTTGTGCCGCAATTTAAGCAGGGCTGAGAATCTGAGTAAATTCAAAGAGTACTTTGCAGTTGTGAGGTGCCTTCCATCAGGCTCTCATTAACTGTATGGGTCTAATCTGTGTTCTGCTCACTGCATGAGGTCCGTTAAGTGAGAAAAGAACAGAGTTTAAGAAAATTCCCTGAACTACTAAATACAATACTACTAAATACAAACCTGGGGTGGGTTGACAGTGGGTTTGAACCCAGCATGTACAGCTACAAAGTACAGAGCTCTGTGCTACTTGAGCTAAAGCAGCAACTTCATTGGCTGGCAGCAGCAGTAATAGATTGTTAGCCTCTCTGTGAACTAACAACGAGCTAGGGACACAGCATGTACTGGAAAAGCATGTTACATATTCCACCTCTCTGGGCAAACTTGTCTTGAGCTCTGCGGGATTTAAAGCCCTGTGTTTGGACAGCATTGTCTAACACCCTCTATGGATTTAATAACCTTAGCTATTTTACAACCTGAAAACACAGACCTTTAACGCTGAATGTAAAAGAGTAACTCCACCAGCTGGTAGTAATAATCTTCTGTGGACCAGGCACCAGAGGGGGACATTACACACGTTGTACAAGCATGTTACAAAAGAATGCCTCTCATGTCCTTTCCAGCAGCTAGAAGAACCATCCTTTTCCCCTCTCATAAAGAGAGGCCTTCTCACTAATTGTCTCAGCAACCAGGAATGGGTTTACACAGGCACTGCACCCTTTCTGCTAACAGTCATGGGAGGGAATAGTTGAAGAGCTTAACCGTGGAGAGTTAGATTGTGAAATTATGTACGACACATCTGTCATTGCACCATGTAGGTCAGTGTACATGTGGCTCCAGCCAGAGAGCAGAATAGCCTCTGCAACTGACTTTTCACAACACATTCCCTACAGGACATGTGGGACTGGCCAGTCACTCTCCTTTGAAGTAGTGCAGAGTTTCTAACTGTGTTTTTACACTCTCATCGCATTGCTGAGCAGCCATCCACAGCAGCATCCTGACGTGATTTGTACCATAATTCTACTGGTGCCATTCCACTTGGCTCACATGGTCAGTTGCAAGGGCATCACCATTCCACCTCATGCTAGGTGACAGCATCACTCCTGTTAGCAGTATCAGATGCTGACCTGATCTATGAGTGGGTACAGCTAATAGCAAAAAAGAAGGAATCCAATATTGTTTGCTCCTTATACAACTTAAAAAGCTGCCTAATGGGCTGGTTGTGAAGGGAATGCTCAGACCTGCACGATCCATACTACTCACAGCTGCATCACAATCTGTGCAGGATCTTATTCACCCTTATTTGCATACTATTCCTTGTGCTCTCCTGTCAGCTTCAGAGACGCTGCCTGCAGCTGCAAGCAGGATATCACATTTCCTTTGAGTATGCAGTGCTTGCCCAGAGAGGTTTCCTGTACCAGGCCGCATAGATTACTTCTCTATGCATTAGTATGTAGCTGTGTAGCCTGGTTTAAGTCTAGCCCTGAATAGAGTTTCAGTTGCATGGTCAACACGGTGGAATGTCAGGTCTTCATTTCTGTAATCAGTTTGTGGCTTTCTGCCCTGTCATTTAATGACATAATGGCTGTTCAGCTCTTAGAGACTGAATACCATTGTGATTAAGACCAGTTTCTTATTTTATGTGAAAGTAATTACATTCAATTTCTATTAAATTAGTTTGCAAACGTAATCTGTAGGTTTTTAATAAAAGAATTGTAACAATTAAAGATGGAAAAGCCTTCTGACCATCTTGCCCACCTCTGGCCAGTGTAGCATTGTTCTTAATGGAATGTTCTTCAGTTTCTTTTTTTCCAAATATACACTGAATGAAATATTCACTTTAGTTAGCAAATGTGAACAAATTAATATAAAAGCCTGCCTTCCTTTTTTTTTGTATCCTTCCCGTTATTGAAAATTCTCTCATATAGTATGGCACAAGAACCTCACACAGAACAGTATATTGTCAGTCCATATCATGGCCGTTAGATCACAGTGTAGTGTCACTTGTGCCCCCAAGTTCTGTCTGATATTGGAGAATAAACTTTGTTGCCTCTTCCACTAGATGAAAAGAATTTTTTTAAGTAAACTGCTGTATTAACAAGGGGAGAGAAACCAACTGGCAAAAAGATCATAGTCACTTGGTTCTTTGATGTGGAAATTATGTTATCATTTACCACTCCAGTGCCTTTGGACATATTGGATTCGATTCAGATGTTAGTTACACTGTAGTAGTGTGGGAGTAACACCATTGGTTTCAAACAAGTTACTCCAGATTTGCAGCAGTGTAACACTGTAAAATCTGTCCCAGTGCTCTTGATTCTACAGTTGTAATTAAAGTAGGTATATGTTGATAGATGGGTAAAGGTATACATGCAAACCATGATTCTGCAGTCAGGAAATGCAACCAACAGTGATTCTAGCAAGACATGTAGTGAACTCCATATCACGCAAATCAATGATTGTCTGATGAAAGAGTAGCTCATGGGGGTTTAGCATCACTTACGTCTTTAACAACCAGATGAACATTAAGCAGCACAGCTGGCAGTGGAAGGACAGGATGGAGTAGAGGAAAATATTTGAAGGGCCTGCATGCTGTAGTTATCAGTAAAGAAACAGTTTGTGTTTGGGAAAAAACAAGCTCAATAATTTTCCTAATCTACTTTTGCTATTATAGGCTGTCTGGTTTTGCTTACCCTATTGCTAAAATTCCTCCTTTGTTGGCTCACTACTATCTACGCTTCTGTTCTGCTCATCTGCCCATCCTAATACTCTGCTGTGTCCGTGTTCCTGATACATGATTTGTTCTGCCAGTCTTCTACCTAGTTCTAGTGGGTTTTTAATTTGGCTGCATTATTTACCTTCTGATTCAGCTCCTCAATAAATCTTTACTTTATGGGTGTGGCCAGAATACTAAATAAGTATTCTAGGAACAAATGACTGAATGTTAGCCTTACAAGGATCCTGCTATATATCTCACAGGATTTTTACTTGCTTTCTCTGGGACAATGTACACAATAGGTGTATGCTCTTTTTGGAAGTAACACACCCTCTTACATTCTCTATTTGGCTTTGCAATATCCTTTCTAGGCTCTTCTGATCTGATGGAGTACATGGGATTGATTTAGGGTTCAAGTGGTCTTTATTCCATCGCTGTATTCTCCTTGCATATCCTCTTGAATCACCACATTAGTGTGTTTTCTCCAAAACACCACGCATAGATCTTTGGCCATATAGTATCACAATTCCCAGGAACAGTTTCATGTAAAAAAATATAGTGAAAAGACATAGTTAGTATTTTCCTATTGATTAAAAATTTACACTATTTACTGCAGATCCGGTAGTTGAATATATCAAGTTTTTATTATGCCCTGTATTATATGGTTGCAGTGAACCCTGAACAGCTATGCTGCATAGGAAACAGACATGTTTTTGAATATGGATATTTACTGCATATAGTAGCTGCTCAGTCTTCCAAATATATACAAGAAAATTATCTGTTTTAAATTAGTTTTTGAATTTGAAGTTTCCTGATTGGATTACATCCAACCAGACATAAACAGCAGTTTGCGGCTTGCCCTTGTACTATAAATATTATAATCCTAACATTTTTTTCTTTGCAGTGGTATATTGCATAAATTATTTTTCTCCTTAATATATGTGTCTCTCTCACACTCTCTTTAGAAATGATGGTCATAGAATTCATGACTTTTTTGTGTGCTCTGTGAAGAAAATGTAACGAGATCTGAGCATCAAGTAGTGTCGTGATGCTAGTTTCCAAGCAAGGAATACATTTCCACATTGAGTTAAAATAGATAAGATGTAATCCAATTTCACTTTACCAGTAAATCTTATTAGCGTTTTCCATTACATTTTATAAGGCAAATACTGATTTACAGATGATAATCTTGAGCCCCCTTTGGAACAACTAGAATCGTGGATTAACAAGATTTTAATATGTCTTCTGAAAGCTGGTCTGTAGTTATGCATACATTACTGCAGCTTCACTAGCTCTTGTCAGTTTTATAAATTAAATATTTTTTAAAAAAATAGAGGCAGTTGCTAAATGCTGGAATCCCTAGAAGTACTGAGGTCATGCTGAGAAAATGAAGAATGAGCCACATGCACCATGAAGCAAACTTTTATTTTAATTTATGTAAAATTGTCAATTCCCTAAATTAATGAATAGCAAATGTGAACTTTTAAATGGACTTGCATTGCAGAATTTCTGTTTTTAGCTGCCCCTTGTAAATTATAGGAAGGGTCTGGTCTGCTGTAGCCATAAAATAAACAGCTTTGCTTCAAGCTAGACTGTGTGGATTTCACCAGTAGGAGTACAGTAGCCTTCTAAAAGAGAATACAGCTATTAAACTGAAAATAAAGTATAATGTTAATATAATTTTAGTTCTTGTTAGTCTTGTGCTACAGACCAAGGGCCAGATTTACTGGTACTGGTGCAGAGTGGTGTAAATGACACTTCCCTGCCCAGTTGGGCCTCCTGATCCCGGGAGGTATTTAATACAAGAGAGAGCAACTGGAACTGCTGCTTACTCTTTCCCCATGCTTTTCGCCAGCAGGTTGGGGGAAGGATAGATACCTTTAATTTTTGGCCAGTGGTACAAAGGAATTTTGCTGGTACTGATTACTTAAAGGAATGTACTGAATTAGCACATCCTCAGACAGTGTCACCTTCCCAGCCAGCAACTGTCCACCTGCTTTGTGGTTGCACTAACACTTACAGTTCCCCATTCCTAAGAGAGGGGAGTTTGCAGCTACTTTTCAGTACAACAACCTCCTTCTCTGTTGGACTTCCAAATGTCAGGAGCCTACACAGCATATGCTAAGTAAATTGGTGCTGGTTGTTAGTTGCATAAGTCATGTGGTATTGTTTCGCTTCTCTGATTGGATGACCTATGCGACTAACTAGCAGCTGGAATTTTCACTTATATCATTCAGAATCCACTCTTGCCAAATATTAGAATATTTAAGCTTAACATTTCCTCTTCATGACAAGTAGAAGATTTGCTAAATATTCATAGAAAACAAACTCAGGGGACATGAGCACAATCCAAGTGAATGCATTTAAAGATTTGATCAAGAATTTACATAAATATTTTAATATTCAATCAGCTCTAATAGTGACTGTTTTGGTTGATTTCTACATGTATATTTCCAATTTGATTTGTTGCTTATGTACATTTTGTACTATTTTTAAAGACAAATTGAAATGAATAGACAATATTATGCCCACGGGATGGACTTCATCAGCCTTGGTCTTTTTCATCTCTACTGTGACTCTTACCATGATAAAATCCAATGTAGTGTTTTGCTTCTATAATGCTAAGAAGTTAATTAAGGAAAACAAAGCTATGTAGTTGCTGTCATTTATTTTTCTGTTTCATTTCTGATATAATGGTTCACGAAGGATTTGATTCTGCTGCCACTGAAGTCAATGAGAGATTTGCATTATTTTTCATAGGAATAGGATAGGGCTTTTAATCACTTGTGTGCATTTTATTTTAAATGTTTGTTTTTTCTTGGCTAGTTTAGGGTTTTACAGAACAGCTTAATTCATTAGCATGTCTTAGATGTCTGCCTCACTGTTGCTATGGCAGTTTGCATAATATTATCCATAATACTCTGATGTTACTTTGAAATCAGACAGACTGTACAAGTCACTGTAACTTAATTATATCTGTAACCTTAAAACTACCGTGGAAGAAATTATACTGGAGTGTTTGTTATGCCTCTTACTGTCTAGACATTTCACATTGTCCTTACTTTTTTTAGAAAGTGTGTTGTTTCAGAACTGTTCATATTTAGGCTTGGTAAAATTCAATTTTTATCCTTTATAATATATATATATATATTTTCTGTTTATCAATTTAAATGTTCACAATTGTGCAAAATTATGGGGTGAAAGGGGCAGACAATGGATGGGGGCAGACAGTCGTTATTTAATGTGCATAAATGCTGAGATTCAAAAAGTTAAAGCTTTATAACTATTAAATCTCAAATTGTCAATATCACGTCAAAATATACAAAGTAAATATCCTTAAATCAAACTCTTAAGCAGCATTTTTCTTAATTTGCCTATTTGTAAATTTGTATTATCATTGATGAAAATGTTTTTGTTTGTGTGTGTGTGTGTGTACAGTGAAATTATGTTTACCAATTTTTACCAATAAAAATCTAATCCTTCCAAGCCTATTCATATTTCATATCAAAGAATTACAAATCACCAACTTGGATTTCATTAACAAAATGCTTAATTTTGATACAACAAAGAAAAACTTCTCAAAAGTGAACAATATTTCTAAAAGCTTCCAAAAGGCTATTGCAGAGATCTGTCGCTGATGTTTTGCAGACTTTATTAGACATTGGTGCACATTAGAACATTTGTCACAACAAAGTACCAATGTTTTCTGTTTCCTGTAACTTCTAATACAACCTACAGGAAAAGCAATGGAGTCCATTTTAGCTAGTATGTGTTGTATGTGAGATAAATAACCCTTATCATGAGCACCTATAGGCATGAAACCACATATCTAAAGCTCCAATTGAAGTCAACAGAAATTGCTGATATTCTCTGTGTATTGTACTTTTTTTTTTTTTTTTTTGAGTGAGATAGATATCATATTTTCATGGTTGCTTCCTCCACCCACATGGAAATGTAATTATGGCTTGAAATAACTGTTAGGAAAAAGATATTCAAATGAAAGAAGTATGTATACATAGTATTTTCACAAAACACAGTTTCACATTTTTTCCTCTCTACAGTTCAGGTCATTAGAGGCCAAAAAAATCAATCTCTATCCAGCTCTACAGTTCTTGCTACTCTCATGTGGCCCTCATCATGGATTCCTTCTAATGCTCAGTCTCTGAGTGCAGGGAATCAATAACTGTCCCAACGTTTCTCTTTTCCTCTGGATATTTTTGTACAAAACCCCTTCTAACAGGATAAGTCATTCTCACAAATATAGATAGGTCTCTTATTTCTCATCCATCTCCTCATCCTGACTTGGTCTATCACCTGATGCCAAAAAGTGGATCTTGGGCACTTGGTCTTCCAGGCCATGGACTTGGAGTTTGAAACTTTTGCAGCATGCTGTCCTCATCAAAAGCAGAACCTTTATAAATCCTGAAGCTCCAGATGCTAATTATTCTCCAGGATTATCCTTCTGAGATTTAATTTGTATTCCATTAGCCTGCATGATTGTTTTTTGGTTGGCCGCTTCACCCAAATCCTCCAGCAGGCAGTTCGGGTCCTTGGCTTTAATTTTGTGCTTACTACACCCTGAAGAGCAGCTGATCACTTGTACAAAATGCCCTTGCTTTCCATATTTGAAACACATCTTCCCTCCTTTTCATCAGGTACCACTTGCTTAACAGTTTCTTATGCTCGTGAGGGTTAAAGACTCTTCTAAACTGGGTAAAGCAGAGCAGATTGTGGTTTAGGTAACTGCAGTTGAGACAATTGCTGTTCATCTTGGAGATATTTCTCTTTCCAGTCTATCTCACATTTTCTTTCATCAGAACTAGATATTCCTTCCAGTTTCTTCACCAGCTGAAGGCTAGCTTTACCACTGGGTTTCCTCTTCTATCTCTTTTCTTTTCTGATTTAGAGTGCTCCTTCTCACTAAAACTAACTTCAAAAAGAATTCTGTATAAGAAATATTTCTCTGTTGGCCATCTGAACTAATACCCTTGATCCTGAGTATGATTAGCAATGATTCATGCCAACAACTTTGTAAAAATTGATCTTTTATATGAATCTAATTCTGTATTTTGCAATCCCTCAGCCTCAAGAATATCTTGGGCCAATGCATGTAATCTACTCAGGTACACAGAAAATTGTTCTCTGCTACATTGATGAATTTCAGAAATCTGAGCCTTAAGCTCTGATGCACTCACTGCACTCCCATAGATCTTTTCTCGAATCCTAAAACAGTCTTTAGCACTTGCCTTGGTACCAGCTCCTAAGGCTATCTTTAGTGCTAGGGGCAATACACTCTCTATCAAATTCTGGAGTGCAATTCAGACCAGCAAGGGTTGTGTCACTACTCGCCCTTCAATCTTGAGTGCCTCAAAACGCTTTGTTGTTGTAGCTCCCAACCTGGACAACTCACAAACAGCCAAATAGCATGCAGGTCACAGCCTCAGTGTCTCTGCATAGCTACAACCTTGGTCCAGCAACTCTGAATCCAGCAGCCTGGTCAGCAACACACCAGCCACACTCTGGCTTCCAGCAGCCTTGGTTACTACCTGCATGGGGACCCCAACACACTCCCAGTCCTGAATTTTTCCCAAAATGTGTGTTTTGCACTGTCCAGTCCGCTCCTAACAGTTCAGATGATAGAGGTCTGTTGCTATTTTAATGGAATTACTACTTTGCTACTAGTTTGCTAGTTTAATTGGAGTTACCCAAACAGTTCAGTTTAAACACAACACCGGATTAGTTTTGAGTAAAAGAAATTATAATAAAACAAGTTTATTTAACTACAATGAGAGAGATTTTAAGTGAGTACAAATATAAGGCATTAAAGTCAGAAACGGTTACAAGAGAAATAAAAATACAATACTTTCTAGTAGCCATAACTTAAAAAACTAGACATGGTTCAAGGTAAAATCCTTACCACAGGTTCCCAGCAACATTGCTGACCAAATTTTCAGGTCAGGATCTCTCACAAAGTCACATGGCTGGTTCCTTTGCTTTTTTAGATGAAAGAGAGAGAGAGAAAGAAAGAGAGGTCCTGGGGTGATTTTGCCGCTCACTTTTATAGTCCAGTCCTCCTTTGAAGTATATTTTCCTGACTGTTATGCCTAGATAAAGTTTCTTCCTGCTGTGAGGAAGCCAACATGGAGTCTCATGGTGAAAGAGGTTCCATGTGATTGTTTGTTAAAATGCAGATTAATCTGCTCCCATCCCCTTTTGTTGCCAAATAATGGCCACTTGACTGGTGATCACTCATCAACTCTGACACCTGACTAGAGGTGTCAGTTTGTCCTTTTTCTTTGAGAAACCAGTTTACCCACTCCCCAGATTTGTCTGGTAAACACATTGATTCATATTTTCAGCTTACATTCATAACTCTTAATATGCATTTTGTAAATATATTTCACCACTATATTATTGACCAGTGAGTTAATAGTTTTCAAGTGATTTTAATGAAAATTATTACAATGGTGTGTAGGATGTGAATACAGGGGTGCATTCGGTCACACATTCAATGATCTTCCTTCTCTTGACCTTGTCAGAGGCTTAACCATTTTCCATAAATTATTTGGCATGAGCTCACCAAGTGGGATAATCAACCTCTCCACTGAGTGTGGATGAACTGCCCCCAAAAAATTCAGTTTTAATTTAATTTTTCTCATGGTCTTTGTCTCACTAACAGATTTTAAAACCTGCTCTAACAGCCAGTGCTGGATCTCAAAAGAAAAATACTTAGCAAAGGCTGGATGCCCCCACTGGATGGCTACCTGTAAAAGGTGTAGGTCCACTATCTGTTAACCCTCTAATCTGTCTGTCAATCACAGGTGTAAATATCGCCTGACTGTCAGTCATTAGAATGGTCAGGATCCCTCTAATTACTGTTCTGGGAATCTTTCTACAATACCAGTGGATATAAGTGGCACAAACCCACAGTAAATAGGTGTGTCAAGCCATTTTTGCACTAGTCTGTGTTATACATAGTGCCTCTGTATATATATTACAGAGACAAGATCTGCAAATTCACAAAGAAGCATATCCATTGAACCTCTGTATATCAGTCACCTGATCATTCTCCCAAACAGCCCAGCTTACTTATATCAATATGAAACATGCCACTGATAAGAATAGCTCTGTAGGGATCCAGCCCAAAATCCATGGTTCTGGACAAATAGTATCAATACAGTATACCAAAAATCAGAGCATACAATATAACTCCACTCCCTTTGACTGACTAGTTCATATTCTCTCAGAAAGAGAAATTACACTTTTAATTCTGTATAATTGTCAAATCCCTATCTATTCAGGTGTCAGCTGTATAATGGGGTTGGGGGATGCTGAGGTAATATTATATATAAGGCCCCTTCTTTCAGACCTCAGTTTTAACTCTTGGCTGAAGCACAGGCCGTAACTGTGTCTTCTAAGGATTTGTCAGAAAGCATTACCCACAGTTAAACCTCAGGCCTAGTGTACATAGAATCATGATTAAAAGGTATTAATAGTTCCCAGTCAACTACAGAGAGAGGAGTACCACGCAGATTTAGCTGACAAACATTTAGTGCACACAGAAAAACATAGCAGATAATATTTACCTCACTCAATTCTACCCTCTCCCTCCTCTAACTGAGTCAAAATCCAAGTTTAAAGCAGTTAGCTAGTAGCTAACTGTAAATTCCATATGCTGTGTAGTCTCTATGGGTCAAAAATGTTCCCCTCCCAGCTCTCACTCCCTAAATATAAAACACACCTCAATGGATTTAACATTAATCCTAATAGCCAATTAAAGGTGAGTAAAGGTGGTGAATAAAGGTGGAATAAACACTCATCCATATCCAAAGTGGTACAGGTATTGGGACTCAGCCCTCAAAGCAGATATCATTCTTAATTGTGAGTGAATCAGCCATTGAGTCCACTGGGCTGTCTTTAACTCTTACATTTATACCTCCCCCACCTCCCAAACACCCCTGAGTTCTGACTGGCTTAGCTCTTGGGGAGTGGCTGGGTGTTACCTGCCAGGCAGATTGCACACAATGACTTCCTATACTACTTCAGAAACAGTTGCTGAGCATGTCCAGTAACTGCCACACCCTATTTGTGGATGTTTCAGGTCCTTCTAGCTGAGTTGTCCTACCCTGCACTCTGCATATGTGCATAGATACAGAATATTCCAACTAAAATCCATGTCTTATCCTCACTGTTGCTCTCCCTTTTTTTGGACATCAAGATAAAATACTGCAGTGTAAAGCTTGTGGGTTACAAAAGCCCATTTTGATTTAGTTGAGGTGTTCTTCAATTCCCATCCACCAACTCAGCAATGACAAAGGGGCTGAATGAAGTCTTTCCACCGCTTTCTATCTTCTACCAGCTTCATGAATCCTTAATCCTTTATGTCTTTCTTCACCGTATCTATCCAAAACATTATGGATCTTCCTCTGTTTCTAGTTTCTTGCAATCTGGTATATGTGATATCTTTTCTGGGTCCATTCTTGACGTTTGCAAACAATTGCAGTCATCTTTCTTGAATCTTCTGTAGCAGTGTTATTTCTTGCTCTAGCCAATTTCTTCTCTCTTCATTTTTTGCAGTCTTGAAACTTTCAGTATTCCCCTCAGCCAGTTCATTTCTTCAGTCGAAATCTTTTGTTCATTGATTTTCCTCATATTCCACCATTCCAACCCATTTAGCAGTGTCATGTCAGCATGCCAGTGGTCTCATAAATGCTGATTTTTCTTTTTTACAAAATGTCTTTAGTGGCTAACAGTATTTTGGTGGAGGTATATTGGTTTAAAATTAGATTTCATGTACACAGGGTAATTGTTCAATCACAAAGGGGATTTAGTAATGATTTCCCAATATTTTAATAACCATGCAGAATGATTAATAGAAATCTCAGGAACTGATTTTCAGAAGTTGTCAGTGACCGCAGATCCAACTGACTGAAACCAGAGCTGCAAGTTGTCAGCATTTTCAAAAGTTTTCAAAAGTGCTTATGTCCCATTGACATGCACTTTGGAGCCTAACTTTCAGTGACACTTAGGCTTCTAAATGCCTAGTTCATTTCCTAAAATAGGATTTAGACTCCCAAGTCACTTAAACACTTTTGAAAATTTTACCCCTAATGAATATATGGTTCTGAATGCATAACATCGTTTAGTGCAGTATTAAGAGTTTTTAAAATCTCATTTTCCAATTGTGACAGAATACACTCCTGTACGCACACCTGAGTAACTATTTGAGATAATGAATTGGTATATTTTCCCTTAAAGGAATAACATACTTATAATATTCATACTGTCCAGCAGAGGGCTGGGCAGTAAAAGACAAACATTTCTGGGGGGAAATCCAGACTAGAGGGGGACTGTATCACCCCTGTCCTGTGACTCTGGGTACCTTACAATGCTTTGCTGAAGCACCTCCCACATGGGCCACTCACAAACAGCCTTTCAGCATTCGAGCCACACCCTGAGTGTCTGTGTATAACTGCTGTCTGTCAGCCACACTTGGGTTACACTCGGGCTCTCACCAGCCTTGGTTATACTACAGGGTGACTGCAACACACCACCAGTCCTGGATTTTCCTGAAGAAATGTATGTCCTGCCCCCTTCTGGACAGTACAAATATTTAATATTTAATAATATATTAAGCATGTTATTCCTTTAAGGGAATATATACCAGTTTATTGTCTCAAATAGTTATTTCAGACCCTTCAATTTAAACAAACTGGATTAGATAAAATGATAAAAACAAGTTTATTAACTACAAAGAGATTTTAAGTGAGTACAAGTACTGAGGCATAAAAATCAGAATAGTTACAAGAAAAATAAAGATAAGACATTTACTAATGCCTAACTTAACAAACTATATTAGATTCAAGCGAAGTTTCTCACCACATGTTCCAGCAGATTACTGACCAAACTCTCAGGTCAGGACTTCTTCCCCAGAGTCCAACAACTGCTTCCTTTGTCTCTTCAGGTGCAGTGCATGCAATGAGCAGGGAGAGAGAAAGCAGTGCCTTGGAGTGTTTGCCCCTCCTTTTTATAGTTTCAGTCCCCTTCTTGAAAAACATTTCAGGCTGAGATCCAGGAGACAAAAAGTCTATGTGGAAGGATGTTTGCTGCTGGTTTTTTCACTCATTTGAACTTTCTTTGTCTTCTCTTCTTGCTTAATGACTCTGTTTACTGCTTAAATACAAATTAAGCAGAGTACACATTCCTTTGTTTAGGACAGACCTGTTTGGCTACTTCTGTCTGTGGAGGTCTGTGGGGTTTGGAACATGAGTTAATATCAGCATCCAGGAGAACCCTATAACTTCACATACAATATTGTCACACATATTTTACCAGGACAATAATGACCAGCAAATTATGAGTTTCCAAATGATACCTTAAAAGGCATACTTTGTACAAAGATTATTACAGTAGTGTGTAGGTTTTGAATGCAGGAATGTAGTCTGTCACCCTCTCCAACTCTTAAAAAGCTGCAGTAAGGTTAGCCACAGGCTACAGGTCAGGTCAGGTCTTTTTAGATAGATCTGGGATTGCAAATACAATTTAACTGAACCCACATGCAAACCTTCCATAATAGTTTACCAGACATATGAAAGATTGGACCTATTTTTTGATTGGGTACAGGCCAATTTACAATGGCTTCAACTTTTAAGATATCAGGAGATATTTAACCTTCCTTTACCTAGTGTCCCAAATAAGGAGCTCTGGTTGCTGTAGTTAGAGATGTTAGAGGTGTTATGGTTAGGTTTGCTTCTTTGAGCTTTGACAGCACAATTTTTAAGTGTTTTTTGTGATCAGCCCAAGTGTTGCTAAATGCTGCAATGTCATCTACATACTACTTTGCAAAACTGCGAACCATTTAACACTTGGTTGACCTCAACACTTGGTTGAAAGGTGGCTCCTGTATTAATTAACCCAAATGGTGACATGGGGAACTCCAAGAGTCCTATATTAGTGATGAAAACAGACATTTTCTGTGCATCCTTATCTAAAGGAATTTGCCAATAACCTCTAGTTAAATCAAAAGAGCCATGATATTTAGCTTTGCTTAAAATATCCTCAATTCTAGGCATCGGATACACATTTGGTACTGTGACGGCACTGAGTTGTCTATGATCAACACAAAATCGTACAGTGTTATGTTTCTAAGGGACCAAGACCACAGGTGATGCCGAAGAGCTAGCAGATTTTTTTGATTACTCCTAGGTCTAACATGCTTTGTATTTCTGTAAGAATTTGTTCCTACACCTTGCCACTGGCCCTGTAAGGTCTGCTGGGAGATGGCTGTGTTATTCCTATAATGATTTTATGAGTTAGCAAGTGTGTCTTCCCTGGCATTATTAGAAAATGCGTCTTTGAGTTCTTGCAGCACAGACAACACCTCTGCACTGGAAACTGGTGTTAATACACTGCAGATATCAATGCTTTCCATAGTTGAGTCAGTTTGGCATTCAGCCATCAAATCAATTCTACACAGCAAATTATGGTTTACCATGGCTTGCATGCTGGCAGGCTGTTTATGGGAGCTACTTCAGCAAAGCATAGTAAGGTACCAAGATTGCAGTCTGGACTGTACCGTGGTATGGCACACCCATCACTTATACCATTTCTACTATGACATACCTGTTGACTTCATTTGACTTACCCCTGGCAGTATAGCGGGGAGGTTTCTTTTCTTTCCAATAAAAGATTTCCATGCTCTTAGTGCCTCTGAAATACTTTGGGTAAGGGAATTTAAGCTAGGGACTTGGCCTTAAATTAAGAATAGCCTCCTCCATTTAGAAATATTGGATTTAGAAGCAGGACATCTTTTCTTTGGGTTTTGGTCTACACGTAGGCCTTGTCTGCTCTGGCAAAAATGGGGCCTGTAAATCCCCAGTGGTGTAGTTCCATTGGTAGTAAAAACAAAAACTGTAGAGTAGACTTAGTATGTGGTATCATGCTCAGAAAGTTTAGCCACCATGTTTTACAAACCTGCTCTGCATCTTTAGACACAGTCCAACTTTCTATAAGTTTAGGATCTTCCCAACAAAAACTTAATTTCTTATAAATGCTAAGGAGTACAAATTCCATGCAGCAGGTTTTAGGCTGAGTACAGCCTCAAAGATATGAACACCTCGGGAATGGAGGTTGTCCGTAACTCAGAACAAAACATAATGGTGCAGCACCCAGCAGTCAATGTCTTCCAGCTGAGAAACTGGCAGAGATCTCTGCAAAGGTGGCACTTGGCAGCACTGCCTGGTTTGCAAGCAGCTCCCTGCCCTATTCCTGTTTCTTGCCTTTGGGCTGAATTGGGCGGGCCTGCCCTGCACCCTTGGCACTACAAGCCCCAGCCCTCAGCTGCCTGCTCAGAGCACTGCTTGCCATGCTTCAGAGGCAGCATGTGGCAGGGGGTTGGTGCCAGCCCGCAGCCAGCGCCCCTCCCTCCCCTGCCTCTTGCACTCCCAGAGGTGCTGGCAGGATCCAGGAGTACACCCACGGGCAAAGCTTGGGCCTCATAGGTGCACAGGTTGTGGCCCTTTAAAATTCCTCCCACTCCAGCTCCAGTCCAGGCTGTGGCTGCAACCTTCAGTTTCTTGCAGCATCAGCAGGTAGCTTTCTTTCCCAGGCACCAGAGTGTGGGGGCGTGGTGGTGAAAACAGCTCCCCCCCCCCCCCCCGCGCGCGCACCCAGTGGGATGGCACCATTGGCTTACAGGAACAGTGTAGACCCCAGATGCCGACCTTGCAATACAAACACAGTATTTGCTTTCTTCCCCCCACCCTGGCTCCTGCCTGATTGCTTATTTCAGGTTTCACAGGGTGTTGGTCGGTCAGTTTCGTAACTCTGGTGTTCATATCTTTGAGGTTCTACTGTACAATATGATGAGAAATAATAATAATCAGGTGTTGTAATGTGTTGATTTGAGAAAACCTATTTATTTCCACCGATGAAAGATAGATGCCTCATTCACAAATTCAGTACTCATCAGTTATGTCCTTCAGCTAGGTATTTAAAATTTGAGAAGACTGATTGAAACAATGTGGTGCAAGATTCTGACTGAAGATCAATCGTGGTCCTAAATATACATTGATTTTCTGTTGCTCAGTAGTTGACAGAAGAATTTCGTAAACTCCTGGATATTTGCAGCTTTTTTCGGAAGGATGTTGTTCATGTTAAGGCACAACAAAGTTAATATGAATTGTTTTCTTTATGTAGATGGTATTCAGCTACCATAGCACATCAGTGTATGCTGGCTGTTAGAACAGGGTGCTGTGTCTAAAGATGTTATAGCATATTAGTATTCAAAATAATGCATAAACAGGAAAAAACGCTAAAGCTATATTCTCTTTTAAAATCTCTACTTTGCATACACCTGCTGATTTCTGACCCAAATACTTTGTTCTTTCATATATTGTATATGCTAGTGGTACAGTGTAACTATAATTGTATGAAAACTGCCCCTCAAATGAACCATCTTCTGCCTCCACAGAGATTGAGTTGTTCAGTTGCATAAAGCAAATAGGACAAGGATGCAGTTTTGCACCTTCACTAGAAGATGAGAAGCTGCTTGGCATAACACTAGCATTGTTATTGAGACAGTGTAGTTTTCACTTCATGAGGTAAGCAGCACAAGTTGATCAGGATGTCAGCAACACACACTGTGCTTTGTCCCCCTTCAGGTGAAGACAAGACTGTTTTTAACACAAGTTCTGAGCAGTTAACTGAGTAATAATAGGGATTTTAAAATAATTTAAAATAAATTATGTAATTGCCTCCCCCAAAATTATGCTTCAGACAGAAAACATCAGTGTGATCTTCACACAGGCAATAATAAGCTTCCTCAAATTGTTATAAAAGCGAGAGTTGAGTATTAAATACCTCTAGGCTTCTCCACTGTGTGTCATTTGCTTGATGGCTGACTGTAAAGATTGCTGTGGGTTTCCTTTTTCTTCTCCAGATAATTTGTGAAAGAACTGCAGGTGGTGTTATAAGCAAGCCAACTTTTGCTATTAGCTTTTGGCAGTCATATGAAATGTCCAAAGACCTCTGCAGTTGGTTATTTTCTTCCAGAGCATTCAATACCATAATAAGTTTAAAACAGAAAAAATTAACACCGTGTAAGGTTTTCCTTGATTGAGAAATTCACCACCCCAAAAGGAAGCACTTCAGATAAAATCAATTTTCTGAATGTCAGAAAATTAATATAATTCACCAGGAAATGCAAGTCACTTAAGGATTAAATTGATTTTATTTTAGGAATGCAGACCACAATGAATAATCTTGACAATGTTGAAAAACAATATGCTGACACTTATTGCAAAGGCATGGATTACCTTCCTGGAGCTTCCTTCCCTGTTAGTCATCTATTTCAGTCACCAGAACTGTAGATCTACCTGGAGGTTTTAAATACAAGTGAACACACTTCCCAAACCAGTTCAGCTCTGTTTTAAACCTTGCTCTGATAAATCACTAGCAGTTTGGAAAAAGTGAAACACACTATGGAAGCTCTTTAACTAATTGCATATTAATTTTCTCCTTCAAAAACCTAAATTTTTTGCAAGTGCTGTTTTGTGTCAGCAACAATCTTTTCTTTTTTTATAGGATTAGCAGAATATCATATTAACATTCACTTTTTCACAGTCAATAGGAAAATCTGCTTAATGCCTTCTATATATAATAATTTTAAAATTAATCTGAATGCATAAATAAAGAATACATTGCAGTCTGTTAAACTGCTAGCTGGATTTTGAGGGTGGAAGAGTTTTTTACTGGGATTTAGTTGTTTTTCTACAGTTATGAAGAGATTTTTCAACTCTGTTGGTGAGGACAGACATGGTTCAGATAAATGTCCCACACTTTTCAGCTCATGCTAGTATTACCCCTCCCAAAAGTGTTAAAATGAAAATAATAGTCCAGGCACATGTAAAATGTGACTATGTGTCTGGAATCTCTGTTGAATCTCTGTAGGGCCTCAGGATAAAAATTCCTCTCTTGCAAGACCCTGGGAGATACATAGAACTGTGGTGCCCACCTGTCAACTTCCTAGGGTGGAATCTTGGCCCCACTGAAGTCAGAGGGAGTTTTGACGTTGATTTCAGCGGAGACAGGATTTCACCCCTAACGTCCACAGGCCTGGGCTGCTTCTCCTGAAATCTCTAGGAAGGCAGAAGGATAGCTTTGCCTAGTAGGAAGCTCGGGGAAAGACACTTTCTACCCCTTTTGATGCTCACCAGGCCCCATGGACATGGGTTCAAGGAGTGATGAACTACTTCCTCATTCCTCCTGCTTCCCTCTGTACCTGTGCCCCATGTATTGGTTCTAATGTAATGAATATTCTTTTCCTCTACTCCTTCAGAACCCCAGCATGAACCTTTTCAGCCCTCCCTGAAATTGTCTAGTCACACAAAGTAGGGTGTGCTAGTGCAATTTGCTGATGACAGAGTTTGGAGGTATTTTCAATACAGAGGAGGGATTAGTACATCATACAGAAAGAGTTGGTTGTCATTGAGGACTGCAATAATTAGAAATGGGATGAAATATAATAGTTCATGCACTCAAGGACTAAGATCAAGAATTTCTGCTATAAACTGTGGGTTTGTCACTTGGTACTGACTGAACAAGAGAAAGACTTGCGTGAACTTGTCGATCACAGTATGACTATGAGCCACCAATGTGATGCTTCCATGAAAAAGGCAAACACAATCCCAAAATACATCAAGGTATTTCCAGTAGAGATAGGGAAGTATTAATGACAATGTACAAGATACTGGTAAGACCTCATCTGGAGTACAATGTACAATTCTGGTCACTCACGTTCAAGAAAGATGAATTCAAACTGGAACAGATGCAAAGAAGGGTAAGCAGGATGAGCAGGGGAATGGATATTCTGTCTGAGAGGATATATAAAAAGCGTGGCTTGTTTAGCATAGCAAAATGAAGGCTGAAAGGGGATATGATTGTTCTCTGGAAATACATCAGGGGGATAAACACCACAAAGGAAGAAGAGCTTTTTAAGCTAAGGAACAATGTTGGCACAATAACACATGGATCTAAATTGGCCATGAATAAATTTGGGCTGGAAATAAAAAGGTTTCTAATGATCAGAGAAATGAGATTCTGGAATAGCTTTCCACTAGGAGTAGTGGGTGCAAATAACCTTACTAGTTTTTGAGATGGAGTTTGGTAAATTTATGAATTGGATTATATGATGAGGTTGCCTGCAGAAGCAGGAGCTTGGACTTGATGACCCATGGGGTCCCTTCCAATCCTCTGTTATAGTCAAGGGCCACTCAAACTCCACCTGCATTAGTAGGAGTCAGCCCTGCCATGAGCCAAAACAGGCAAAGTGATGTGTACTGGAAAGAATAATTTGAACTACACAAACACCTTACTCAGCTCTAAATTGAATTAAGGTTTACAGCTTCCTAAACCTCCATGATGGTTCTTCTCTCCTGAAGAATGCTCCTCAGAGCAAGCGATTTGCTGTTCAGCCCTAAACAACTATCACTGACATTCATTGTGGCAGTTCTCCCCTTAGAAGCTTCACTATAACCTCTGTGCACTGAACCTGCAACTACCTGGCAATCTAAAGGAGGATCTTCATACATGGATTATTTGAATGGTTTGTCATGCATCTTTCATGAGAGCAGCTGATGACCCAAAACAATACGATGGAAATACCAATTAAGCAGTGTTTGCTCATTATACTTTGTGGAGAAGTTTTTGAATAGCCAAGCAGTGTTGCCAATTTTAGTTTAATTTATAAGCCTACCAAGATGCAAGTTGCTGTCCTGTTGGAGTAGTTTTGCGATGGCAATCAGTGTTGTGCATCTTTTGTCTGCAAAGCTATGCTCCTGTGGGGTGTGTATTCACAGCCCCTGTAATATTTAAGTGTAGATTTCAAGTATATTGTTAAAGCTTGCTGATTACAGCACTGGTTCTCTGGTGATGTTACTAAATCAGATTTTAATAATTTTTATATAAGTGGACTGGAATAAATTAAATATTAGGACCTAGGTCCTAGATCTGAGTTCAGGGAGCACAGTAATCTATGTATTATTTCTTTCCTGCTTTCTGTTTTTATGCTGCAACGTAACAACAACAACATTATTTTTTAAACATTGATGCATTGTCTCTGTTTTAGGGTTCATAGATTATAAAACCAGAAGAGGCCACTATGACCATAGTCTGACTTCCTGTATAACATAGGTCATAGGTCTTTCCTGAATTACCTCTTTTTTTAACTAGAAGACACCTTTTAGAAAAACATCCAATCGTGATTTTAAAATTGCCAGTGATGGAAAACCCACACAAACCTTAGTAAATTGTTCCAATGATTAATTACCCTTTCTGAAAAATGTGCACCTTTTTTCTACCTTTTTTCTAACTTCAGTTTCCAGCAATTGACTCCGGCTTGCTAGATTGAAGAGCCTATTATCAACCTTTTGTTCCCAATGTTAAGTACTTATAGACTGTAATCAAGTCATCCTTTAATCTTCTCTTTGTTAAGCTAAATAAAATGAGCTCCTGGAGTCTATCATTTTAAGGCATGTTTTCCATTCTTTTAATCATTCTCATGGATCTTCACTGAACTATCTCCAATTTATTAAATTCTTCTTAAATTATGGACACCAGAACTGGACACACTATTCTAGCAGCAGTTGTGCCAGTACCAAATACAGAGGACATATAACCTCCTTACTCCTACTCAGGATTCCCCTGTTTACACATCCAAATTCATTAGAACCCAACATTTCAAAATGGTGACATTAGCAATGGTAATTCCAGTGTTTGAAAAGGGGGATTGGCTCTCTGCTCTCGACCTCCAGGATGCATATTTCCATATAACAATAAATCAGTCACACAGAAGATGGAAAACAACATTTCTGATACAAAGTACTTCCCTACAGACTGTCAGCCATCCTGAGGGTTTTCTCAAAAGTTTTATGTGTGGTGGCAGCACATCTACACAGACATGGGATTATGATATTCCTTTATCTAGACCACACAGTGCTCCAAATGAGGCCTCCCCAGTGCTGAATAGAGGGGAATGATCACTTCCCTTGATCTGCTGGCACTGCTCCTACTAATGCAGCCCCATATGTCATTAGCCTTCTTGTCAATAAGGGCACACTGTTGACTCATATCCAGCTTCTTGTCCACTGTAAACCCCAGGTCCTTTTCTGCCAAACTTCTGCCTAGCCAGTCGGTCCCCAGTCTGTAGCAGTGAATGGGATTCTTCCATCCTAAGTGCAGGACTCTGCACTTGTCCTTGTTGAAACTCATCAGATTTCTTTTGGCCCAATCTTCTAATTTGTCTAGGTCCCTCTGTATCCTATCCCTGCCCTCCAGCAGGGATACGATACAGTAACCTTCTCTTCCATTATTTTGCCAGGGATCATTGTGAGGCTGACAGGCCTATAATTACTCGAGTTGTGCTGTTTAACCTTTCTGTGTATTGGCACAAAATTAGCTTTCTTCCAGTCTTTTGGAACTTTCCCAGTGTTCCAAGACTTTTTAAAAATCAATATTAATGGTTCTACTCCTCATGAGTCCCTTATCTGATTCTCTTCATATTTTCTACTTCTGCCTGAAATCTAACCTACTAATTTTGAGGCCAGTGTGGGGTGGGTTTGGGGTTTTTTTTTTGGTAGTGTGGAGCAAAAATCAGACTTATAATGGAAACTCAGTTGTTACCTTACTATAGAGCAGCTAACACTACTCCATAAGAAAACAGAACATTGATACTTCTTTACAATGAGAAGAAGTCTTTAAATCATGATCTGAGGACTTCAGTAACTCAGCTAGAGGTTATGGGTATATTTCAGGAATGGGTGAGTGAGGTTCTGAGGTCTGCCATGTCCAGGAGGTCAGACTAGATAATCATGATGGTCCCTTCTGGCCATAAAGTCTATGAACACCAATTTGGGCCATGCTACTTTAGCTTATGTTAAGCTCTTACTGTATCATTGTGAGTAAGAAGAAAACATCAATTTCTGGATTGTAAATAATTATTAAAATGTAATTTGCCACATTTGGTGCATATGTCAGTTCATAATGCACTGTACATAGTTGGCTTGAAACACTTATTGGCTTACTATCTTTCTGAATGCTATACTTGACAGTATTACTAATGTCTAAGGACTTGTCTACATGGCAAGTTAGTGCATGCTGCTGATTTACACCGCACTAACTCCCTGTGTATACAAGCCCTAAGTAGCATAGTTTCAATATCTATCTAAATAGTTTCAATATCTATCTAAATTATCTTAACATCTAAAGTAGAAACTGCTGGATTTATATGTAAAATTGACTTAAACAAAGGAAAATATGGGCAAGTGTTCCAGCTTTCCCAAGTAGTTCTGCCAATTCACCTGAGTCCTAATGTGCAACACCCTGATTATTACTGTCCTGACCACCTCTGAATATTTCTTACTAATGAATACTCGTAATAATATTGCTCAATGTTTCTGACTAACAGCGTACAGAATATCCATATCAAACTACTAGAAATTCACTGTTGTATCCCTTTCATAAGGAATTCAGATAAGGGACCCTTTTTTCAGAAAATTTTTGTAACTTGTGACTTAATCCTTGTTTTGAACATTGGCCTTTAAAGATGTAAGTCAATACACTTACCCCACTGTGCTGCCTAGCACCCAGACAATTGGATTTTTCTCAGTTAAATCCTGCATCACTGAGAGAAAATAGAAACTGTTTATCCAGAAAATCTTGTAAACAAAGTCAAAGAAAGATTGCTGTGCCCTGGTTGCTTCAGTTAAACGGCACCATTATCACAATTCAGGTAAGTTTTGAATGTCCTAAATGTATTCCCACATTCTTGCTATACATGTGTTTGTAGACTCCAGACTGTAGTAGTGGCCATGTTCCAAATCATAATGTTTTGTACATTATCCAAGTTGTTTGAGGAAATTTGAACTGCACCTGGCTGCATCCTCCTCATTATTATTACTAATCATGTTTATTACAGTAGTGCCTAGGGGCCAACCAAGAATGAGGCCTATTGAGCTAGGACCAGTACAAACACAGAATAGCAGACAGTCCCTGTCCCAAAGAGTTTACAATCTAAATACACAGGATACACACAATGTATAGAAGGGATAGAATATACAAGCAGAATGAACCTGGCTCTTTTTATACGTACTGTCTGCCCTGCTCTTTTATGAATAGCATAATCAATTAAATTTTGCCCAAAATTGTGATGATAAGAAGTTTATGAGACTCATATACCAGGCTCTCAGAGTTGCATAGATGTCTGGAGTTTTGCATATTTTCCTAAATTTCTCTCTAAACTTCTATTGAGGCTATTTGAGATTCAATAGTATTTTTGTGATTGTACTGTTTGTTTAAGGAAAGTTCTGGAGTGCTGCCATTGTTACTTTTTTCTATATCTACTAAATATCAGAACAACATCCATTGGTCTGTTTCTATAAACTGCTACATTTGTTGTAGCTTACCGAAAAAACCTTGTTCAAACCTTCATTTCTTTTTAATGTAAAGCAGTAGCCTCTAAACCTTTTATGGTTTTGCTTCATTCTTCACAAGATACGTATGTATATCAGCTATAACACACTGTCAGTGAACAGTGGTTTTTCAGTCAAAAAGACTGTCAGTAATATGGATTCACTAACAAGAAAGCTGTCAAGTTGTGACAGCTGCCGTCTTTGCAACCGCAAACAATCTGTTTGATGCTAACACTGACTTATGCTCCCACAGTAGTAATGAGCAGTATCCTTAGAAATATCATTTTGATGAGTATATTTAGTTACTTTGTTATGCATATAGGCGCTACAAAATTAAAAGCCAAGGTGCACAATATTACTTTTCTGCAACACCATTTTGTTAATTTTGTCATTTGGGACCTACTTTTATTTCAGGTTTCCAGTTTCAGGGTTACTCACACTGTTTTTACAGTTGTTAAACACGTGCAGGGGGGGGGTTTGTTTGTTTTTATTACCAGAAGTTGAGTAGAACACAAATGTATATTTTTAAAGATTTATTTTTTTTAAATAGTGTATTTACCATTCCACAGGTCATATTTACTTAAGGTTGCTATTTACAGAACCAATTAAAGAAATTAATAGGACAATTCCTATAATATAGTACTAAGTAATATCTGGTATCCAAGGATCTCAGCATGCTCAATCAAATGATAAGGGTGCAGTGTTGAGCCCCATTGCAGCAGCATACAGGTGCTGTAAAAACTCTGGAGACAGGTAGGGGAGAATTCTCCTCCCCACCTCCCCCCAGCACAGGCATTGTGTAAGCACACAGGCTCTTCTAAGAGGCCCTCGTAAGTCCCTAGACTAGATGGTATGCTGGGGATGGAAGGGAGAGGAATGTAGTATTCACTGATTTCTACTCCATAGAGGTGGTTAAAAATTTTCTGATGGAACGGTTTTCTGTCAGAAAATAGAATCAAAACATTCTGAGGGAACATGTCAGTTCCATAAAAACTGTCATGGAAACCAGGCGCCAGCATGCCAGCTGCCTGACTGATCATCCAACTGCCCTTGATAGCTTCTGGGCTGCCCAGCCTGCCGGGAAGCTACCCAACTGCTCAACTACTCAGTGGACTGGCAAGCATTGAAACAGATTATTCTGTTTCACTGGAAAGTCCACGATGTCAGTGTTTCATTCCCATGTGGAATGAACGAAGTGTTGACAACCCAGAATTTCCCACAAAATGGAAACTCCCTTTTCCAGCCAGCTCTACTCTCCCAAGCCCAAACTGAACCGCAAGGCCCTAGAATCTGTTGCCGTTCAACAAACATGCAACAATATTATTTAACTCACTGAGAATTAAGTATCGTTCTTAACATTTTATGGTACTTGATAGATAAAAGTGTTTCATCTAGCTGAGAAATTTAAAATGGATAATAGTAAAACTTCTATGGTAAATTTCTCCTTGGTGCAGAAACTTACCTAGGGAGCTGCTGGCATCATATGCTTCAAAGGCATTCTCTGTGCCAGGTCTTCATGGACTAGGGTTTGGGAAAGCCACTCAGTTTATGATTATATAAATCTACCCCACATACGTAGTTCAGAAGGGCTGCAGCCACTGTTCCAGCCCATGGACTGGAGTAGAAGCCTTGCAGTTGAAAGCTACTGTTCAGCCCAAGGTCCTGGATTGGTGGGATAGATTTAATCTGTCCTATCCTTAATTCTTTTATGTAGGAAAGTGAATATCAACATTTGGAAGAAATATTATGTAGTAGAATGAATGTGAAAATGGCATGGAAATGAGACCAGTGCATGTACTTTATGAACAGACCTAAACTCACCGTTCTTGTGAGGCAGACTATCCTGCCTGAACAGTTATGGTGAATTTCAGAGCAAAGAGGAGTATGAGTTCCATGGTTAGGAAGGAGGATGCATTTGCAAATGATTTGAGGTGAGCAGACTTGAGTTCAGATAATATATTGTGAAATTTTACAATGTTTTGATTCATCTGTTTTCCAACTCTCTGAAAATCTGCCCGAATTTGACAGGGATCTGAGCTGCATGGCTTTAATGGATACAAGTTACAATATAATTAAATACAGGAGTCTTTTTTTCCCCAAAATTGTAACTTTCCATCAAAAACTGAAGTTTCCAAATTTCATCCAAAATTGTTATGAGAGTCTGGCTCAATGCTTTAAATAAACCCTTCCACTTGCCTTAGCAGCAGCTCGATATGCTAACTTTTTCTTTCTAAACTATACCATATATTCTCTTTGAATAAAATTATACTTTCCATTCTTCTTGCCTAAAGTACTCATGTACCATAATAAAGTTCTTCTTGGCAGATTCCTTTCAAATGCTGTAGGCCCAAACAAGGAATGAATAGCAATTGGTGATTTTGGTGGTTTCTTTACAGCATGTGTTTTGTGTCATGTGATTAATTCTATAATTCTAATGAAGATCCCCCAGCCATTTTATAAGTCTACAAGAAGATGGAAAAAATAACTATGACTTCTATAACTCTCCCAGTTATAGAAATAATAGCAACAGAAAGGATGGACCAGGCATTGCTGTGACAACAGTTGTCGTTGTGCTAGCTTTTTCTACTTACATATTTGAAAACTGTGGAATTCCTTTATTGCATCTCTTTATGGGCCTGATTCAAAGCTCACTGAAGTCAATGGAAGAACTTTAATTTACGTCAATTAGATTGGACTAGACCATGCAGATGACTGAAAGTCATAAAACATAAATTCCACTATATACAAAAGAGCCAAATATAGGAAGTTTTATGTCCATTTTTTATCTTCTGTGCATCTGTTCATTCTAAATTACAAACATGTCTTCTATGCAAATACAAAATTGATTTTATGTTTCACCATGGATTCCAAGTACAACTCTGTGGCTGAAGGGATGCATATGCTGTCCTTTAATAAATAAATAAATAAAATATGGAACAACTCCCCTTGTGCAATTGGGATCGGATGACCAGATAGCAAGTGTGAAAAATCACACAGAGGGTGGGGAGGTAATAGGCACCTATCTAAGACAAAGCCATGAATATCAGGATTATCCCTGTAAAATCAGGACATCTGGTCACCCTAACCTGGGAGCTCTGAGAAATATTCAGCCTAATGATGCTACCTGGGACTCTTTGAGTCTTACTGCCAAAAATACAGAGCTGTGGCTAGATTTTACAATTCAGCCATTGTGACTACCTCGTTATGCCCTGATAAGTATCAGCAGTCTATGTGAATGAATAAATATACCCATTGACATAGTGTGTATTTTGAATCTGCGTCAAATAATCAAACACATCAGATACAGGACAAGTTCAACATGTGGCTGCTATTGTAGTCAATGCTGACATTGCCTCCCACACTGTTATGCTTAAAAACAAATTAATTTTTATCTATGATAATCCACTTTTAAATAATTATTTTCTCTCTGTTCTATAAATAAAATGTATTTGTATTCAACGTATATTCATATTCAGAATTACATGAATTCAAGAAAACTATAGAAAACTGCACAGTGTGGGACATAGTTTCCCATGAATGCATATGTGTAATACCAGTAAGATTAATGTAATATAAGGTAAGTGTGCATTGGGAAAGAATAGACCCCTGTGTTTTATCCCTATATTAGAACACCTCATTTAACAGTATAGCAAAATTATCATAAAGGGAAATACAATTAGAAAAACAGTTCACTGGAAAATGGAGGCATTTCATAGAGATAAATGAAACAGTAACATAAAACTTGATGAATGTATATGACAGAATATTCCTTACACACACACACACGTCATATTTTATATAAAAATAAATAATTCCAAGTATTAAAGAGAAAGAATGTAGGAGACTTCAGTTCATTGTCATGAACTGAATACCACTTTGTTGTAAGTTACTTGAGATCCATTTCATATAAAGCACAAGACAACTGCATAAAATGAGCTGTTGTCCTCTATCATGCAGTTATTTTTAAAAGGTGTTTTTTTAGAATGCCTGTGCATTTCCCCATAAAGGGTGGGGGGGTTTAATAGTATTTTTCCGATATAAATGTTAACATTAACATTATTTTCAGTAGATTTATCATCATAAATTAATAATTACATGTATTTTTAAGCTTTCCTCTCAACCTAGTACTAGGGGGTTTTGTACTGAGGAAACATTAAATCTGTAAGAAAATGCAATCATTGATTTTAAGGTGTGTTATAACACAAGCCATTAGAAATATGTGGGGAGATACATATTTTAGAAGATACGGAAATTCCCTACATCATGGAAAAAACCCAAAATCATGGCTATATTAATAAGAAGGAATATTTGTAATTGTGCTCACAGCAGTCCCACAATTAGTTTGGGGTGGTCAGTTTAACACTAGTATACAATGTCTGAGTCATTTAATGGCTGTTTGATTTCTTCCTGATAACCTACCTGAAATAAGTATTTGTACTGTTTTGTTCTCTGACAGGCATGATATTCGTCTCTCTCAAATATTCACATACTGAAGATGTATTTTTCTTGGAATAAATCCTGAGGTCTTCAGTTTTAATTCCTTCCTTCCTTTCGTCTTACTCAAGCAAATTGTTTTTGATTTTGCAGGGAGTTTGTCTGTTCAAGGATTAAAGGACAGCTTCTCATGCTGAATAGCATTTATGCAAGTGATCAGACTGGTACGGAAATTGAAAAAGATTGTGTAAGTGCTACTCAGTATGAGTTAGGATTGATGTTTCTGGTCCAAAGCAAGAACATCAGGAATTGGGCCCTTATTTCTAAGACTTAGTAAAATTTTGCAAGAAAATTATATTTATGAACTGCAAATATACTGTGGTAACATCAACTAATTATTTTTCTTTCTCTAATATTAACAATATAGATGAAGATGAATGTATTCTGTTTTGGCAAAGACAACATTTTACAACTGATGAAAAATCATGCATTTTTCCCCAAGCAAATTGAAATATTTTGTAAAGATTTACAAATTTCCATAAGGAGACAATTTTTACTATATCTGGCAGAGTATAAACTGGCAGGGTATAAATGACACTTCTTAGTGTGTGTAAAGACCTCTGTGATTTTCATATTAAGAAACCCCAAAGATCTGAAAACTGCTGATGTTTGTGTTGGGTATTTTGTGTCCTGCCTAGTTTGCCATAGCTAACAGAGCTAGACTATTATGGGATAGCTCAGCCAGTTCTGTCTGGTTTTAGAGTAGGAGAATAAACTCAGTCTGTGTGTGTTTACATCTCCCTGTGTTCCTCTCTGCTGGTTTCTCTCTGAGTGCAAGTAACTTCCAAGTATCCAAACATAACAAAATGGTGACAACGACAACGGACCTATGCCTATACTGCCAGCAGCAAAAATAAAATGTAAGGAAAACCTTTTGCTGTTCTGGGTAGCTCTGCTATTCATACTGATGGCACAAACCAAAAGTAAAGCACACAGATTGGGAATCGGGGGGGAAGGAAGCAGTGCTAGTGAAAGGAAATTACTAGTAATTTTATGTGTCTGACCCCCCAACACACCTCAATAAAAGACCCTAAAAGAAAAGAAAAAAAAGGCAGCAGTGGCTACGCTTACTGGGCCCCTGGAACATTTTGATGAAACTGGAGCAATGGAGCTTATATACTGAGTGTTTTGAGTTTTTTGTTGTTGCAAATGGAATTGGAGATGATAAGAAGGTGGCAACTTTCTTAAGTGTTGTGGGAGCTAAAACATTTAGTTTGCTGCGCAGCTTAGTGCAACCTGATAAGCCAGGCACAAAATCTTACAGTGACATTGTGAAAATCCTGGAGGCACATTTTCCCCAAAAACCACTGGTAATTGCAGAGAGATTTAGGTTCCATGAAAGAAATCAAGAAGGAGGTGAAACAATTGCCCAATATGTAGCATCTCTTAAGAAGCTTGCTGAGCACTGTAAATTTAATGATGTGTTAAATGACACCATGCGTGATAGGTTAGTGTACAGTCTGTGCAGTGAAGCAATACAGAAGCACCTATTGACAGAGGCCAAGCTCACCCTGCAGAAAGCCATTGAAATTGCAGTTTCTGTGGAACTAGCAGCAAAGGATGCACAACAACTAAGTGCATCAACCAGAGTGCATACGGTGTCACAAGAACTTACCAACAAGACTGTGGAGAGCTGGGAATATTACTGCTGTGGAAAGCCTGGTCACCATGGTTACACTGGTGTAAAGACTTAGTGGGTTGACAGTGTGGCAAAAAGGGACACATTGAGTGTGCCTGCCAACATAAGAAGGAACAGTCAAACAGAACACGCAAGCAGGAGAAAAAGAAGCCTACAGTCTGGTGGACCAAAAAGAAAAATCTGCACATGGTAGAGCAGGCTCAGGATGATCAAATGACACCCAGTCAGAAGAAGAAGTGCCACTCCACATCTTGTCCATGGCAGTTGGCTCACATGAAAACTGGGTAACCCCACTATTGGAAGATAAGCCTGTACACATGGAACTGGACTCAGGAGCAGCAGTTTCGTGGTCTCAGACACCGTGTATAAGGAGAAGCTAGAGCATCTTCCACTTAAGCCAACAAAAAATGTTCTGAAGACGTGCACTGGAGAAGCTGTACCTATGTTGGGTACCACTGATGTTAAAGTGGAGCTCAAAGGACAGACTGCTAAATTGCCACTGTTCGTGGTGGAAGGCAATTACTCTGCCTTAATTGGAAGGTCATGGCTTGAGAAGATCTCGCTGAATTGGGCAAAAGTGTATATGATGGCTAAGAGAGAAACAGGTCCAGCAGCTGTATTAAAGAAACAGTCTGCTGTTTTTGAAAAGGATCTGGGAAGTATGAAAAGAATCACTGTGAAATTGAACATTAAGCCTGTCAGCCAACCAAATTGTCTGAAATCCAGAACTGTGCCACATGCACAGGCCAAAAGTTGAGTGCCTGGTCAAGAATGGAGTCATAGTACCAGTTACCCACAGCCAGTTACCCACAGCCAATGGGCAACACCAATTGTTCCAATATTCAAGAAAGATGCTCCATTCAGTTTTGTGAGGATTTTAAGGTTACTGTTAATCCAGTGTTGTGTGCAGAGCAATACCCTCTTTCCCATATTGATGACTTCTTCACTGGCTTGGCTGGTGGACAAAAGTTCAGCAAGATTGATCTGTGTTAGGCGTATTTACAGATGCATGCCGCCAATGAGAAGTCCCAAGAGCTGTTGACTATTGTGATGGATAAAGGGCTGTACCAATACTGCCGCTTGCCCTTCTGGAATAACGTCTACTCCAGCTTTGTTCCAGAGGGTAATGGACCAGATCTTGAGTGGCTTGCCAGGAGTCCAGTGCTGACATCCTGGTCACTGGCAAGAATGAGGAGGATCACTTTAAGAACATGGATGCTGCCCTGCAAAGACTGTAAGAGTATGGCCTCTGTGTCCGCAAAAACAAATGTGAATTCTTCCAGCCCTCTGTTGAATATTTGGGACATGTCAGTGATGATACTGGCCTTCATAAGGCTCCTGCAAAAGTCAAGGCTATTGTGGAAGCTCCACCTCCTAAAAACATAAGCCAACTTTGCTCTTGTATAGGGCTATTGAACTATTATGGAAAATTTATTCCACAGTTAGCAACACTACTAAAACCACTACATAAACTCCTCAGCCAAAACAAGGTGTGGAAGTGGACTGAAGCCTGTGATGTTGCATTTAACAAGGCTAAACGCACATTGCTAAATTCAGAGGTTTTGACACATTTTGACCCGTCCTTACCTTTACAGTTGGCCTGCGATGCCTCTCCTTATAGCGTGGGAGTGGTAGTGTCACACATTATGCCTTCTGGAGAGGAGAGACCCATTGCTTTTGCATCATGCACCTTAAGCAAAGCAGAAACAAACTATGGCCAAATCAAATGTGAAGCACTGGGAATCATTTTCAGAATTCGGAAATTTCACCAGTACCTGTTTGGATGGAAGTTCACATTTCTTACCGACCATCGACCTCTAACATCAATTTTTGGACCACGCACAAGCATTCCATCATTGGCTGCTAGTCATGTGCAATGATGGGCATTGTTGCTTTCCACACAAACACATGAGATCAAATATTGGAGATCCACTCTGCACTGTAACACAGATGGTTTCTCAAGACTGCCTTTGCCAGTTAAACATCAAGATATTGGCCAGAAAGAAATCTTCTATTTTGAACTGGTAGAGAACACCCATTACTGCTGCTCAAGTAAAGAACGCAACTTGCATTGACCCAGTACTGTCCCAAGTTATGGACTTAGTGATTCATGGAACATCTCTACGGGACTGTCAGATCTCACCTGACCTTCATCCCTACATGTTCAGGAGGATGGAGTTATCAATCCATTCTGGTTGCTTGTTGTGGGGGATGCACATCATTATTCCACCACTACTGAGATTGCAGATGTTAGAACAGCTCCCTTCAGGTCCCTGTGGAATAGTGCACATGAAAGATATTGCATGAAGCTACTTTTGGTGGCCTGGCCTGAACAGTACCATTGAAGAGAAGGCAAGAGCTTGTACTTCATGTCAGAATGTGAGGAACGCACCTGAGTTGGTGCCCCTACACCCATGAGACTGTCCTGAAAATTCATAGCACCATATGCGCATGGATTTTTCCGGCCCATTTGAAGGAAGCATGTTCCTGGTTGTTGTCGATGCTCACTCCAAATGGCCAGAAATCTCTGTAATGCTGTCCACTACTGTTGAAAGTATCCAGAGACTGCATGAAATCTTTAGTCATTTTGGTCTGCCAGAACAACTTCTGAGCAACAACGGACCACAGTTCGTCTCTCAGGAGTTTGAAAATTTTATGAAAGCAAATGGGATACATCACATCACTTCAGCACCGTATCATCCATCCACCAATGGACTAGCAAAAAGGTTTGTGCAGACAATGAAACAAGCTTTAAATTCAAAAGCATCTGGACACCTTCTTACTATCCTACAGAAACACAACTCATGCTACAACCAAAGCATCTCTGCCCTTTCTGATGATGGGTTAACAATTGTTCACTTGCTTTGATCTGCTGAAACTCTCCAAAGCACAACAAGTTGTGCAATGTCAACAGCACAACCAAGTCATCAGACGTGCACACAGAGCAAAAGACCGAACCTTTAGTCCTGGACATCCTGTTCTAGCTCAAAACTATGCTTCTGGAGCTAAATGGGTCGCTGCTACAGTCATCGCCCAGACAGGACCTGTTTCCTACACTGTCCAGACTGCAAATGATCTCACCTGGCGGTGAGATGTAGATCAGTTGTTGCCAGGTCACACAAGTCCCAAGGACACATCTCTAGTTGAACTGTCTGACCTCACTTTGGCATCCTCGAGTCAAGAGTCATCCTTGGTCAATTTAAATTTGATGAAAATTGGCAAAATAAAAGATACTTTTTGATATTTACAATTAATTCCACAAAAATGTTTGTTTAATCAGACACTGTGGTTAATCACAAAGGTGAAACTGAAAGTTACTACCACTGAATGCTAGTGTAAAAGTTAATAAATTCTGCTCATAATCATTATGCACATGCTAGTTATAATAATTTACTGTCCATACCAAATCTTTATAAGCATTGTAATTAAATATAAAATGCACATTAGAATTATAATGAGTAATTAGGGCAACATAACTAATATGCATAAAAGTCCCAAAGCTCATTAAAATGTTAAAAGACAAAACCTGTTCTAACTAGAGTTTTTGCATATTTTCTGTAGCTGTCTGAATGCTTGTGTACCTTGTGCATTGTTCTACCTGTTCTTTTATAAATTGTGCAATAAAAAACATACTGAAAATCTTTGCTTCGGCAACCAGATTCAGTATTCCCTTACCTGGTTTGCAGTTGGAACATGAGATGCAGAATCTCATTTCTAATGATAGTCCACAAGCCAGCACAAAAGCCTGATTTATCAAAATCGGATAGTGCACTTCAGATGCATGGAATCTGAGCAGGAACAAATTATGGAACAAATAAATAGCAACATAAATAGCAAAAATTTCATCTCCACTCTTTGTTTCATTTATTTGTTATTTAAGCACTACAGAAGACCACAGTATGCAATGAACTGGCAGCATCAGTGTAAGAAGAAACTTTCCTAGCCAAGTGAATTATGATGATTCACTAGCATAAATTCATTCATTCATTTTACTAAAATGAAACTAGATAGGTCTGTGACAAATGCTTTTGATACAGGATTTGTCTGCTTTACTGTGCATTAAAGGACACACTCAGCCCACGCTGCACATATCTAACTTTAATAAGTGTTATAGGTATTATACATACATATTAAGGAGACTATATATCCAGGAGCTTCTACTACTAAGCACATGTGATGTTCATGCTGGATTGTGATTGTGGCACTGAGAGTCCTTGTGTAGCACAGTGTGCAATTTTATTGTGCTACAGCCCAGGTTCACATGTTATCCAAAGTAAGGTTTCGTGCTAGGTGCAGTTCTCCACACTGACTAGAAGTAAGCCTCAGGCTCTCTGCATGCTTGTCCCCTTCCTTGCAAGTGTGTGTATCAAAAAATGAGTAGGGAGTGGTGAATCAGAGATGATACGGGCTTATGTAAGCATTAAACAACTACTTCTCATCATAGGCATAGGCTTAATCTTGCAAGTAGGCAGGAATAACTTTGCAACCATACATCAGTACTGTCATTGATACAGGATCAGGGTCCTGTCTTGCTTGTCACTTTTATGTTTATATGTGCAAAACCACATCTGTCTTGTGCAAGATCACATATTATGTGTACTAGGTGTCAGAGGCACATAGTTGAATTCTGCCTGCCTTAAATCCCATGCACTATCATTGGCAATTATTAATTTTCAAGATGATTACACAGCAGAGGGTCAGTACAGAATTTGGCCCTACTACATGGGATCATAAAAATGGGCACACGATTGCATTTTTCCCAAACTATGATATGCAGTTCAAGCTGTTTTAAAAGTGATTTCATTCTCAATTAGTAGAAGTTATTAAACCCCATTTGTGCAAGTAATATCATTATTCCTATAGAATATAATATGAAATATCCAATGCAGACTAAAAAAGTACACATTCCCGAAACCCCTCCTCAAAATAACTGACATCACCAGAATATGTGATGGTGTTGGTTACTGGAAAGTGTTGTCTCTTATTTAGTAAGACCTGCACAACTCATCATGCAATTGCAAAACTCATGACAATAAAAGCTTTACAGCATCCCTCATCCTTATTTATTACCAGTACAGCCTGTCAAGGGGCCAGTCCTGTAAAACTGTCACTGATATTTTGTTTTACTATTTGAATGCTTGATGCTGGTTGTACCAGCCAGTGCTGACTGCCTCCAGCTACCTCCGATAATTAGAAGTCAGGCAGCTATGTACTGGGATTCATCCTGAGTCAATCACTGTTGAACAGTTTTACTGCTCTTATCTGCTCCGCTTTAGTGATAAACTCAAAATATCATCAATAAGGCCCCAATTCGGCAAAATTCTGAAGTATGACCATCCTTTTTCAGGAAAGCACTTACACATATGCTGGAAATTAAGCATATTTGTAAGTTCCATTGAAGTCCCATTCACTTCTGTAGAGGATATAAATTGAGCATGTATTCATGTGCTTTACTGAATAAGGACGTACCTGAATCAAGATCTAAGGGAGGGAGGGTAAGTCTATAAGTTTGAGTCACAAAAGCTACATGCTAGTACTGATGCATATACTCATGATATAGAATCCCTTTTTTCTTCATATTGTTACTTCATCTAAATGTTAATCATATTCTTTTACAGTGTAGATATTTTAGCAGGAAATAAATTAATTATTATAACACACTACTGATTAAAATATCCTTGTGTAATAAAACTGTTATTTTTATTATTTGCATTTACTGTAATGAAAGTATTAGCTATTCAATTAGTTTTCTCTTGTTATAAAAGGAGTGAAAGCAGCAGAATTCAAGTCCATTAACTTCAAAAAATCAGACTTTAACAAACTCAGACAACTAGTAGGTAAGGTCCTGTTGGAAGAAGATCTAAGGGGAAAATGAGATTAGGAGAGCTGGCAGTTTTTCAAAGAGGCAATATTAAAGGCACAACAGCAAACTATCCCACTGTAAAGGAAAAATAGGAAGAATATCAAGAGATAGATATGGCTGCATTAATTATCTGAAAATCAAAAAAGAATTGTGGACAAGTTGCTAAGGATGGGTACAGAAGAATAGCAGAAGAATGTAAAGACAAAATCAGAAAGGCTAAGACACAAAATGATTTTCACCTAGCAAGGGATGTAAAAAGCAATAAGAAGAGGTTCTATAAATACATTAGGAGAAAGAGAAAGACAAAGGAAAGTGTAGGTTCTCTAGTTAGCAGGGAAGGAGCTAATAATGGACAACATCAAGAAGGCTTATTTTGCTTCAGTCTTCACTAAAAAAGGTAATTGTAATCAGGTGCTTAACACAATTAAGGGGGAAGGAACAGCTTAAAGAATATTTAGGAAAGTTAAATGTATTCACCTTGGCAGAGCCTAGCAAAATTCACCCTAGGGTACTTAAAGAATTAGCTGAAGCAATATTGGAACTATTAGCAATTATCTTAGAGGTTTGAGGGGACTGGAGAAGGGTATATACATGCTTATGCACCAGTCAGTTTAACTTCAATTCCTGAAAGATACGGAACAAATTATTAAACAATACATTTGTAAACACCTATAGGATAATAACTAATAGCCAACATGGATAAATCATGCTGAACCAACCTATTATTTTTCTCTGACAGGGTTACTGGCCCAGTGGGCAGGGGGAAACTGTAAACGTGATATACCTTGAATTTGATATGGCTTTTGAAATGGTCCTACATGACTTCTCCTAAACAAATTAAGAAAATGTGATCTGCATTAAAACTCTGTAAAGTGGATGCACAATTGGTTGAAAGACTGTACTCAAAGTATTGTCATAAATGGTTCTCTGTTAAACTGGGACATCATCTCTGGTCCTGAGTCCAGTACTATTAAATATTTTTATTAATGACTTAGATAAAGGAGTGGACAGGAGACTTATAAAATTTGTGGACACCAAGCTGGGAAGGGTAACAGTCATTTTGGAGAACAGTATTAGAATTCAAAATGACCTTGACAAAATTTTTTAGAACTGATCTAAAATCACAAGATGCAATTTAGTGAAGACAAGTGCCAAAGTACTATTCTTAAGAAGGAAAAATTAAATGCATAAATACAAAATGGGGAACAAATGGCTAGGCAGTAGTACTGCTGAAAAGGATCTGGGGGATATAGTGGATCACAAGTAGAATATGAGCCAATAATGTAATACAGTTGCAAAAAAGTCTATCATCATTCTGGATAATAGGATGTGTCCTATGTTCTGCTCTACTCTGCACTGGTGAGGCCTCAGCTGGAGTATTGTGTCTGGTTTTGGGCTCCACTTTTTAAGAAAGATGTGAACAAACTAGAGAGAATCCAGAGATGAGCAACAAAAATGTTTACAAATTTGGAAAACCTATGAGGAAAGGTTAAAAAACTAGGCATGTTTAGTCTTGAAAAAAGAAAACCAAAGGGGTACCTGACAAGTCTTCAGATATGTTAAGGGTTGTTATAAAAAATAATGTGATCTATTGTTCTCTACAGAAGTTAGGACAAGTAATAATCAGCTTAATTTGCAGCAAAGGAGATTTAGGTTAGATATTTGGACAAACTTTCTAACTATAACGATAATTAAGTACTGGAAAAAGGTTACTAAGGGAGGTAATCCAATGTAATCCCCATCGTTGGAGGTTTTTAAGTACTTAGTGCTGCCTCGGAGAAGGGGATGTGGACTAAATGATCTCTTAAGGATGCTTCAAGCACTACATTTCTACCATTACATGATTATTTGCAGCTATCCTCTCCTCCCCTCCCTTCAGTTAAATTCTCTAAATTAAACGGCATTAATCTTTACTGATCTTGTTATTTTGTTGCTCACGTATGTGTTTATTATCTGTATAGTGAGGTGCTAGAAACAGCACAATCTTCCTAACAAAGCCACAGCAGTAGAAAGGAGAGAGGAACTATTCATAGCTCTTTACAAACAAACTGGCATGGTGTTAGTTTTAAGGCAGAGGATCTCTAAAGGAGTGGGCCTTTGTGTGTTTTACAGGCTTGCTGGCCCTTTAAGGCAAGCGGGGCTCAGTTTTGCCTGTGACCTAGAAGCTATCCCTCCAATTTACAGGTGGTTCAGCAACCAAGTGAATTAGTGATTCCAGCTGGGCATGATAAGCTTAATTATAATGATAGATCCCAGCTGCAGGGGATCAGAATAAGTACTGTGTAAATAGAGCTAGGAGGAGACCTGGTAAAGGGGATCAAGGAGAGCTTTCTCTCAGGGAAGAGTCTGGGGAAGTTGGGCTAGAAGAGACTCATGGGGGGCAGCTAAGATGGGGTCTGTAAGGAGCTGGGAGATCCCTGAGGGAAGCTGCTGGAGTCCCCAGAAAGAGGAAGCTGGGGGGAAACCTGCTGGGAAAAAGATGCCTAGGGAAGATTTGCAGAGCCCAGGAGTAGGGGCAAAAAGACTGAGAACTTCAAGGTAGCCCAAGAGGTGCAGAAGAATTGTTTAGTGTGGGTTTATTTGAACTTATTTGCACATCACCGCCAAGGTGGTCTGTGGCACAGTCTAGCCACAATGCTGCAAGTATAAAATGAACTGTTCAGTGAGTCTGATTCTGCCACTCTTACTTCTTTTTGTAGTATCTTCACTATGCAAATTTACCACTGATTTCAACAAGAATACTCACAGGATAAGATACTACTTAGTGAATCCAGTCCCCTCCAAAACTGTAAACATTTGCACATGAAATTTTCTTTACAAAACTGCCTATATATGTAGCTCAGTTGTGAGCAACCCTTGTAATGACTGTAAGCTCAAAATCTTGACAAGTTCTCACTTACACTTGAGAAAAAGCTCACAACTACTTCCCAGTGAATCCAGATCACTCATGTAGTGATGCATTTCAGCACAACTGACACCAATGATAAAGATCAAATCACAAATCTTTTTTTAAGAAAATATTCTTTGGTGACTAGCTAGAAAAAGTTAAGAATTTATTTCATATTGATACAGCTTGAGGGCCAATAGATTTCTAACCTTCTTCCCCTTTGAGACTCTGCTGAAACAAAAACATGACCAACAAGAAGACAAGAGGTATTTAGAGCTAGAATTTCCTACAGAATTATTCAGTCTTCCACCCCAATGAAAGCAGCAGGACCTTATGGATCCTGATCTGATACGTTACCAGTCAATTCACCAAACATTTCTGCACCACGTAAGCTTTTTCAGACTAGAGAATGAGGAAGATGCCTGTCCAGAAAGAACTACAAGGAAAGGATGATAAACTGTGTCTAGCTTCAAGAGTTAATTTTAGGGCCACGTGGAGAACAGTAATTCCATTTTGTGAAGAATTTAGAGATTTTGAAATGTGTTCTCATTTTGATTTGGAATGAAATAAAAAAATTCAAAATTCTCCATGAAATAGAAATCTTTAAAAAAATCAAAACATTAGAAAACAAAACAATCAAAAAAATAGAAAAATCACCTGGCAAATCAATTCCACCTGGCAAGGCTGAAGGGTAACTGGTTTCTAATGAAACCTGCCTGGGTTTCACTAGAGTTTGATTAAAATGAAAGAGTCTCCAAAAATATTTTGATTTCAATAAACTGATAAATTCAAACAAAAAATATTTCATTAGAATTTTTCCATCCAGCTGTAGATAATTTTGTGAAATTATTTCCATACAAATGTAACAATTCCCACTATATTGTGTGCATTTTGTAAACTGTTTTGCAGTGCAAAGGTATATTCATTTACAGCACATTTTAAATCTGTTCATTAATGCTGTTATCATTTTTGCAAAATATTAAGAAAAACTCCAAAGCACAAATGAAAAGCAAAAAGATGTCTGCTCACCTTTTAACAAGTGCAGAACAAGTTCTAAGTAAGACGGCTCCAGTTACTCTGTGGTACAAAACTTTCCACAGCTCCAGTAGGTCTTTCCCTTTTCCTTCCTCTAGTGCACTGCTTGATTCTTGAGGCCAGAACATTCCCTATCTGGTGCATGGCTGCATAAAATAGTTATTTATAACTAAAAACAATTCAATCTCAAGGTGGTTGTAACTGAGTAACTATATCCAGTTGGTAGCAAGAAGGTGGCTAAGACTTCTTTTGTCTGAGGAAAGCAATAACACATCTGCATGTTCTTAGTGCAAGGATTGCCAAGGAACCCAGCAATGTGATGAATATGGTTTGATCATCTGCTGTGGCTTGCTGACTCTGAAGGGACTGAGGAATAAGTAAGCTTTGTGAACCTCACTTTCTGGCCTGAATGAACTTGGAGCCAGCTACTCCTCTGAAATAAAGGAAAACCCATGTTTGTCAGAAATCCTTAGCCTGCTTTTTTGTGCATCTTGGCTATGCAAAACTGCTATGATTTCAATTTTATAATGCATGACTTAGGGAGAAGTCTGCTTTTTCTTTACTGTTGTGTGCCCTGACTATAGGTAATCCTATTCCTTAATTTCTTAGATCTCCAAATTGTGAGTGGATTGATTCTCACTTGATTTGTTACTGTTTTGTAAATTCCACAGTGGCTACAGCTATTTAGCTTGGTGCCTATTCTTTATGTGATCAAAACTGTGACTTCCATCACTATGGAAGTTAGAGTGTCTTTTTCTATTACGTACAGTGCTCAGGGTGCTTGTGAGCAATCTGTCGTCTGTTTTATGATACTTCACATTTTGTAGTGCCTTTCATCTGAGATTCTCAATGTGTTTTACAAACTGACAAATGTAGCCCTACAATGCCACTGTGAGGTAGGAAAATATCCCCATTTTACAGTGAGGAAATTGAGGCATAGAACGAAGGAGTGATTTGCCTGAGCTCACACAGAAAGTTGTGTGGCAGGACAATGATAGAATCCCAAGTTCCTGATACCCAGTCCTGTGACTTAATCACAAGATGATCTTTCCTTCTCCAAAGGTATTTATATAAATGACTATCACTTGGGTCATGTCCCAAACAGTTTGGCAAATTCTGACTGAAATAAACAAGAAATCAGTAGGATTAAACTGGATTCCTATTTCATGAAAAAGTGCATAAATGCACAGTTCTGCCATCTTGTGTCTCTCCTTTTCCAGTTTCTTTCCCCAATTTATCTCTAGTGTCCTCAAGCACACATTGCATCTATTTATTGTAGGGGCTCTCAACCTTTCCAGCCTACTGTACCCCTTCAGGAGTCTGATTTGACTTGCGTACCCCCAAAATTCACCTCACTTAAAAACTACTTGCTTTCAAAATCAGACTTAAAAATACAGAAGCGTCACAGCACACTACTACTGAAAATTTGCTTACTTTCTCATTTTTACCATATAATTATAAAATAAATGAATTGGAATATAATTATTGTACTTACTTTTCAGTGTAGAGTATATAAAGCAGTATAAATAAGTTATTGTATGAAATTTTAGTTTGTAGTGACTTCAGTAGTGCTATTTATATAGCCTGTTGTAAAACTGGGCAAATATCTAGATGAGTTGATGTACCCCAGGGGTAAACATACTTCCGGTTGAGAACCACTAACTCATTGCATGCTTCATTCATTTAACACTAGATACAATACAGCTTATGTATATTAACGGAGGAGAATTTTGGAACCCCACACCAGATTGTTAGTGCATGCCATAATAACTCTGATGACTGTTTTTCAAAGATAGCCAAATCAGGTCTGACTTATGCATGAGAAAATAACTCATGCTTACAGTCCACATGGCTAACATATATGGATCCGTTGACTAAACTCCCATGGGTGCCAAGTTGCAGATGCTCAGTAGCTAGCACCTGCAGAGCTTGGAATTCTGGGTGAAGAACACTTAATTATCTTTATCTTGAAATGACATTGAACAATAAAAGGAATAAGGCAATAAACCCACTGAAGAGATGAAAAAAATTATCCCATTTTATGAGCATCTTATAGCGCAATTAACCCTTTCACAGATGGTCCTTAATCACATCTGCAGTACTCACATCACTTGTTTACGTTTGTTAGAACTGTAAAATTGTTAGTACTGTGAAGAAGATAAATGTTAAACAGAAAGATGGAATGGGGGAAGGCCTTCTGCTTCATGCAGCAAATGAAGTGATTTGGGTGATGTCTCTTTAACGTGAGCAAAGGTTGCATGTATTGCAGGAGGGAGTGACAGTTGGGATTTATTTATTTTCAGTGTCCTAAGATGTGGCTATATAAAATTTCAGCAGCTAGTGAAAGGATGCAACACAGCATAATGTTACTGATGGTAGCTGGACTTTTTCAAAGGAGAGGAGAGAAAGAGGAATCACTCTGAGAAAAGTTAATAGGAATTAGGAAAAGTGCATGAAAAAGAAAGTGAGTTAAAGAAGAAAGACAGGCAATATTTCTCTAAAGATGCCCTCAGGATTTTAACTCCTGGTTTTAGCTCGTCAGCATGAGACTGGTGGAACACTCTAGTTGCTAAAGGTGTTTTTGTTTGTTTGTTTTTATTCTTGATGGGAGCAGTAGCAGCACTGAGGATGAGCAAACCCCCTGCAGTCGCAAGCCTCCCGTGTCACATATGAACGTTGGTCTCTGAACATGTCACTCAGAAGTGTGAGAATCCTGTAAGGTGGTATCTTCAGGGAAGCAGAATTATAAGAAAGGCATCCATAATTGATTTAAATACAAACTGAATGAGTGGTGCTCAACTGAAGAAGTAGGTGCTTGACTTTTGTGTAACTGAGAGAAGTAAGGCAGGGAGTTTAGGGGTAACAAACCACTATCACATTTAGAATGTTTTGATTTGGTTGAGTACAACTGAAAAGAAAGTTGGGAGTTTGTTTATTGTCGTCAATCTAGAATTTGGTTTGGATTCTGACCCCAGCTCCAGCCTTTGCACACTGCTGTGGTGGCATATACAGTCCTTAAAGGAGCTGCAACAGGCCAGGGGAGTATTCCCTCTGCACAGCTGCAGTGTAGGGCTTATGTAAGCAGACCTATGCTGCCCCATCTTACATGCCTCAGCATGGGGGTAGGAGTGGGTGAATTAGTGGTGGCAGAGGTTATTCTCATAGTGTTCTGTACTACAGGAATTGTAAGCTGCTGAGCAACCCATAGACAGCCCAGATACATCTTTCATAGGATAGAGAAGCCCTGAAAGCTGCTTTAACTTATGCCAGGAGCTATTTTAGTCTTCATGGCAGCCCAGAATCTGGGCAGCACAAAGGCAGCATTTGCCCCCAAGTCTCAGACTGCACCTTCTGTGCTGATTCTCTCAGGAGAGACAGTACAGATTCTAGTCCCCTGAGGTTTACTGGGTAAATTTTGAAGAAAAGTTTACTACTTTTCACTACACATATTAGTGTACTTTTTAATAAAAACATGGCACCGATTTTAAATCATGGTAACTGTGCATGGAAATTGAGTATGCATTTTTATTGCATGGTTGAAAATCTTGTCACTACCAATTAAAGTAAATGGACTGATTCATTCACTCCATGTTATCAGAGAGAAGAGACAACCGGAGAAAGTGGAAATGGCTGCTGAAATTAGAGGAGAGAAAAGATCTTTGGGTGGCCTCCTGAATCCATTTCACAGTGTGCTATGGAAAATGATACACTCTGTTCAAGCCCATCTAAAAGTTGTCCCTCCTGTGTGTTTTTATTAAACATGGGGCTACATCCTTATATTCCTAGCATCCAAGTTTCCTCTTCCCAGACTCCAATTTAATATAAAATTGAATGAGCTCTCACAGATTTCTAAAATAACAATTAATAGTTAATACTTTGGTAAATGGAAGCCCAGAGAGATTGTGTCCGAAGTTGCATAGGATGTCAGTGGCAGAATCACGAACAGAACCAGTTTGCTCTTCCTAGTCCTGTTCTTTAATCACGCCATGTTCTCAAACTACAGTGTCTTAACTGCCTTTAAATTCCAAAGATCTGGGACAATGTATGGGATTGTGACACAGAGGCCCATTTCTGGTTCACTACTTTGTGTCAGCAAATCTTGTCAGGCTGACGTGGTCATTACACCTCACACACTGTGTCATGATATTTATTTAAAAGGTGACATTTAATATACAGTTTGAAATCTGATAACTCACTGATCATTAATATTCTTGTGTGATGTGCAGTGTGTATTAAGAATAACGGATGTACGCTAGAATGATGACTAAAATGTGTTTAAACAAGGTATGTTGAGGGAGTGGATAAATGAGTTTGCCCTAGACAAAATAATGTGTATTTGCTTCTCTTAATAGCTTGGTCTTCAGGCAGGGACAATGAAGGCCTACTTACATTTTAGGTAAGCAAAGCTATCAAGCTGGAGGAAGTGGAGGAGACAGTTTCCAGCAGTGAAGAGAAACTTTATCTGGGCTATAAAGAAAGGGAGTCTGAACCTTAAGTGATAAGCAATTGACTCAACTGATAGTATACAGTATTACTGTATTATAAAAGTTTTATCGAGTGAGGTGTTTTATGAAAGCCTGTGACACACTGGTGAGTTATATCTTTGTAAAATGTATGTATTAACACTATATAAGGAATTATGGATAAACATTGATATTAGACTTTACAATCTGTCTCTCCCAAAGAGGAAAGAATGGCACAGGTGTTTACCTGTCTTCTGTGTAAATTAACCATGGTGAAATCAAAACAATGGAATTTCCATTTACATACAAGGAGATATGAAGCCAACAGGAAAGAAAAAACACCATGAAGTCATCTTGCTCCTTGAAACAAGGTCACTGAACTTTGGAAGATATAAGCAGAGACAGAAATCCAATTTAGCATCTATCACTAGACAAACACAAGGGAACAGAGCTTCTGAAAGCTGAGAAAGATGGGTCCTTCAACTAAGGGATAAGGCAGGCATTAAATCTCTGGGAACTGAATATAGGTGAGAATCCTGCTTAGGCAAATATATTTCACCTAGGAAGACAAGGGAAGGCAGCATCTTGTACTTCTGTGGAAGTTCCTAACTGGTGAGAGAGACAATCTTGAACAAAGTCTGTACCTTGTTAAATTAAGTTTTAGACTTTTAGATGTGTGTTTTCAATTTTTTTTTTTTTTTTTTTTTTTGGTAACCATTTGCTTGTAACCATTTCTAACTTTATTCCTCTTACTTGGTATCACTTAATCTGTGTACTGATGCTAATAAATTTGTTTTATTTTTACTATAAACCACCTCAGTGCTGTGTTTCAAGGGAAGCGTATATTTACCCTAATTAATAAACTCTATTACACTTTTGTCTCTTTAAAGGCACAGTGAAACTGATTATTTCTCTAAGCTGTCCAGGAGAGGCCTGGACATTGCAGGGCACATGGTTTGGGGGAAATTTAGGACTGGGAGTGTTTTGGGGTCACCTTGCTGATTGTAACTGAGGCTGGTGGAAGTCAAAATAGGGCTGTAGACAGGCTACTGGGGTCAAAGCTGCTGAACCAGGACTGTATACCACACAGACACTCAGGGGGTGACCTGCATGCTTGTACGCTATATGGGAGCATCCCAAGCTGGGAGCTACAACAGCAAAGCATTGCGTTACAGGGCAGGCAGTGACACAACCCCTCCCAGGTCTGGATTGCAGTCCCAAACTGAAAGGGATTCAGTACAATTGTCACTGAAGTAAGTGGAGAGGCTCCCAGGGACTTCAATGATAGCTGGATCATGCCCTTCATTGGAATAATTCTTGCCAGGTAAAGTGTCCTTTTAAATATTTGTGAATATACTTAAAGATAATTTCTGCATTTGTCACTTTATAGGCTACCTTAAAAGTCCATAGAAGAGGGTACTGCATAATGCTTGTTTTCCAGGCATTTCATTTCAGTACATCATAATTCTACTTCATGTACTTTTAACTAGATTCACATATTTTTGTTTGTACTGAGTCATGTCCTTATTGGCACATAAAATAGCATTATGAAAGTGACCAGCCTATGTATAGAACTTCCTCATGAACCTTCTGTTTAATATAGCTGTTTTCTACAGTAGTTGGCTGTCATAAAAGATTATGGCCTCTTAAAATGACAAGCATAAGGATGAGTGTGATTCTGAAAGAGAATGAGGGGGGGGAGTCATTTCACACATAAATATATAACCACTTTAAAACAACATCTAGAAAATTGCTTGGAAAAATTAATGGAATTTTATTTATAAGTTGTATGTTTTGTTTTCTATTTTTAAATGTAATTTATATGCATCATAAAATGCTATGAAAATATTTTAAAAATTCTAGGGAGAAGGCAATTGCTTATATATTCAGTTTTTCCCTTTGTTAAACTATTTTCTGTGCAATTTTGTGGTTTTTAAGTTTGGATTTTCCTGAAAAATGGAGAAATTGGCAATCACTTTATCTATAGCTGTAAATTAAAATAGTAATGTTTTAAATGTCTCTTTTGTGCAAAAAAGGGAGCATACTAGATTGGACTGCTACATTTATGCATATAGTGCACTATGGGGACAATCAGGCTTTTTATATATATATATAAAAACTAATTATCTTAGTTGTGAAAGTGAGTTCTACCTTTAGTATGTACAATCCAAATTTTACACTCTTTCAGTTTAATCCTGCATTGCTTAGATCAGGGGTGGGGAACGTCCGGCCCGTGGGCCATATACGGCCCGCGAAATGATTTGGTCTGGACCTGGCGGTGGGGGGGAATTCGGCGACGGCGGCGCAGTTTCACGGCGGCGGCGGGGTTCCGTGGGGGACGGATTCTCCCCCGCCACCAGGGCCACCATCAGGCCCTTCACAGAAAAAAGGTTCCCCACCCCTGGCTTAGATGGACAAAAATCTTAGCAGAGTCCATTGGCATTGTGTCTTTTTATGCAGTTAGGGCCTGATCCTGCCAGGGTCTTTCCAGGTTTCAATGGGCTTTGGATCAGGCCCTTAAGGATTAGGTATTTTATATGGTACATACTGTCCTGGTTAAGCAAGTAAAATATTTTAAATAAATCCTACTGCAACATGCTGTGTGCACTTATTTGTTCATATCACCGGGTTATATGTTTGTTGCCTGAGACACAAACCTAAATAAAAGCTGTATATTAGATTCTACTTTCAGTGATAACTTCTTCCATATATAATTTGAGAAAAGTGGTTGAATGTGACTAGTCCTGTCACAAAAATCAAAGAGGAAAATGTAAGATGTTGATCCATCAGACATAAAAGTAACTTCATGCATCCTGTAGAAGAAATGAAAATATAAATCTATAGTGATTGTTCTTTAAAATTTGTGCTTCACATTTTTTTTCCAGTTGCCCCCACCATTCAGGAACTTAAATCCAGTGGCGTGATGCTAGGAGGTAATGGATTGATAAGATGTGAAAGTGCAGGTGTTCCTACTCCAGTCTTTGAATGGTACAAAGGAGAGAGAAAGTAAGTAGCCGGCATGTATTTATTATATATGTTATATACTGATACCTGTCTATGTTGTTCTGCATATCATAATAAGCTATGTGTTATAAAGAGAGGCATCAGAGGATTTTGGTGTAGTACTAATATTCAGTTGGTTTGCAGTAGAAAAATTGTAATGAAAAACAAAATACTGGCAAGGCATAACTTCTTAGATGGGATTCACTAATGTGTAAAGAAGCATTTAGAAGATACAGTCAGTGTATTTTGTGGACAGCCATGGTTATCACCTGCCTGATTTCAGACTGTGGACCTATTATATGATTTCTAGGCCAGTCTCCAATGTCTTTCCAATTTTTCCAGTGGATCCGTATTCACCTGCAAACAGATCAGTTGTTTCAACACATCTGAGGAATGCTTGATATATCTTAATGACAGTGCATTGAACAATGGAGTGCTCCTTACTAAACCCAGTGCCTGGGTATCAGACATTGTGCGGGAACCAAGTTGTGTGTGCAAATCAAAGTCACTGAATGAAACAATCCCAGCAGCCTGGGAGCCTTGAGAATCCCTCCTCCCTACTCAGGTGAGAGAGAAGGCGCTACTGGGACAAGATAGGAGGCGTCATCATGACTTCCATGGAGGATGAGGGATGGAAAGCCCCCTCTCCCCCAGAAACTAAGTGAAACATTGGAAAAGCCACCTCCCAACATTAGGATGAGATGAGTAAAGCCCAACATTCCCTTCAGCAAGCAGAAGGGAAAGAGAATAAAGCTTTCAACTCATTGCTTCCTACTAGCAGCCAGCAGATGAATTCTTAAGCTTGATTCTCTTTTGCCTTGCATCTTCTGTAGTCACGTGGCCCTGTACAAAATGAGTGCAAATTGAATGTTGTAAGCACTACCAAACCAGAGTTGGTTGGTAGACTGAATACAGTAGATGCTCTGATGGCAAGTTTCTGTAAGGAATTCTAACAGGGCGTATTATATTATTTGTCAGAGAAGAAGTAATTTTGGTAATGTTTTCAAAAATCATCCAAAGGAAAGATGGTCCAGTGATTAGGGCATTAGCCTCAGAGTTGGGAGGCCTTGGTTCAGTTCCTTGCTTTGCCACAGGTTTCCTGTGTGACCGTTGGCAAGTCACGTAGCCTGTGCTTAATTTGTAATGAAAGGGATGCCCGGGCTCAAGCAATTTTTTTAATTTTCATACCATGCAGCAAGCCCAGATGTGCCGGAGCTATGAACTGCCAAGACTAGCCCTGGCAAGCTGTGGCACAAATAAAGCACTGCAGATAGCCTTTCTGTGCCTCAATCCCCACCTGTAAAATGGAGGTAATAAAATGGCTGTTATGAGGATGTTATGAGGATAAAAGTATTAAAGTTTGTCAGGTGCTCAGTAGTGGAGGCTATATAAGTACCTAAGATAGACAGAAAAATATCACAAAAAATGGGAAATTTTTATTGTCATGACAATTGTTACAGACAACTCCTGTTTTGAAAAGGGCCATTTTTTTAACCAAAGGACTGTGAGAAAAAATTCAACAAGTTCTGCCATTTGTGCTCCGAGGAACAGATCCTCAACTTGTGTAAATTGCCATCACTTCATTGAAGTCAGTGGAGTTAGGATGCTTTACACCAGCTGAGGACCTGGCTCAGGATTTACTTTTCTCTCATCTTGCACACTGAAAAATCAATAAAGTGTTTTTCATGTTTGTTTTTAGTCGGTTTCATTTTTAGGTCCTTAATGCTATCTAATTTGAGTATCCATCCCCTCCAGGGCATCTTTATTTGTTTTAAAACAAATGCTTTCATTGAGAAAATTTTAATGTGAAAACTCTTTTACAGCTCTTACGTTTATATAAAGCTTATTTTTACAAAGTTTAAATATTGAGTCAAATATAAGTTGTCAGTGTCTGTTTAAGGCATATGCACCGGGGCAGAGTGAATGTACAACTTACTTTTGGAATGTCTAGACTTTTCAGTTCTTGGTTTCTCAACTTTAACATCCCATTAATGCTGGGATTTAACACAAAATATTAATGAGCCTTTTTCATAGAAAACAATTTGTCAGCACATTTCAGACTTGCCAGTTGCCCTTATCTATATTTGTTCCCCTAAAGATGTGTTAATTGCTCCCTTTCCTCCATAACTTCACAGAATAGTCATGAATATCACACTTGGATGATGTTGCAAAGTGTTTTTTAATGCGGTGCAATTGAGACTTGGCACTAACAGTAGCAGAAAACTATCTTCTCCCTGAGGGAACCCCCTAAATCCTGCTCCCAAGGGTCCACACTTTCTCTCTTCCTCTTTATGATAGAAAAAAACTACCATTATGTATGAGAAGTGTTTCGGTTTTTGGGTTTTTTGCAAGCAGTGTTGCAGCACTGTTTGTAATATACATTACAGAGTCTGGACTCAACTGGAGACTCCTGATTTAATGTCAGTAATATCCATTAAATGCATGGATCTGACTGTGTTCCTTATTTTTATGTATGAACTCAGTTTCATGAGAGCAGTAAGACACAACAGGCAGTGCATTTCAGGACAATGAAGTCACTGCCTTCTGCCTCTTGCTTCAGTGATAACATCACCTGAGGCTTATTTTAATCACCCAGAAATGCGCTATTCTATTGTGTCTTGTTGCTTAAATACTTGTTAGCACAAGCTTATGTTAAGTCTAATGGTACATAGTGTTTTTGTTAAAACATTGTTTATAGACACACTGCAGGTACTATACATTCAAAAAGATTCTAGTATTTCTGAACATTGCAGAACCTTCCTGTCTGCAAGAAAGTCAGGGTTTTTTGACTCCTACATTGCTGTGTTTTCCAGTACTACCCTTGCAAGTATCATGTTTGGAAGATGAAAAATCTGTACGTTACTATGGTGGTAAAGCTATAATGCACAACTGAGAAATGTCAATTTTCAAAGGCAGTTCAGGAAAAGACTATGCAGAGCGGTGAGCATATTATTGATAGGCGTGGCTTAAAGTCATTTTCAGGGACCCTGGCATCCATTCAAAATATAATCCATGAAAATAGGAAAAAAGGCAGTCACAAAACCCTGCCACATAAAACAATTAGTGAGCAAAAAAATTAAAAATTGCAAAACAAATTTTACCCATCAATAAGTTCCACTCAAACCTCAGCCCATCAACCCTTCCCAAGTGTCTTTTCAGAAAGATTCTTCATGCTCTGAACATTAACAAATTCAAGCTAGTTTGGATCAAGATGACGAGTAAATCCGAGTGTAAAAAAACCTTCACACAAAACATCTCATGAGAAGTTCTCACTTTTGTAGGCCAACGGGTTTCCAGTTCAAGCACCATAGTAATCTCAGTTGTGGCATGGGACATGGAGAAAAGCAATCTCTCACTTAGTCAGGTCTTAGATCATTTAGAGCTTTATCTGTCAATACCAATTCCTTAAACTTCGCCTGGGAGCCAATAGGCAGCCACTGCAGATCCCAGAGTACTGATGAATGTGCTTACTATGAGATATGCCATTTAACACATGAATGACACATTCTGCAGTAACATTCAGCTCCTGAATTCATTTATTTGGGCTAGAAACCCCTGGAGAATACACCTGGATGAAATTTTTCAGACAAAAAAATGCTGAAAAGTCTAAATGTTTTGTCTGAACATTTTCTAACTGAAACATTTATTGATTCAAAACAACTTTTCATTTCAAATTTTACTTCAACTTTATTTAATTTTAAGTTAAAAAAAACTTAAACTTAAAAAACTTAGTGTTTTGAGTTGAACAAAATGTTTCATTTCATTGGAAACAATATTTTACTCTTCCATTTTGCCAAAAAATTCAAAAAAAATTTCATTTCAGGTTGACCCGAAACAAAATATTTTTCTGATTTTTCATTGTGGCAACTGAACTGAAAAATCAGCTTTTCACACAGCTCCATTTGAGAACAAGTTTTTCATGAGTTATACTGTATTTGTACTTAACCCTGGCTAAGACTCCAAATGACAAAATTGCATAAAAATAGAAACTGATGGGATTTGCAGAGAATTTATCAAAAAATTTCAAAAATCTCAGAATAAGGTTTGGTTTGAGTTGGGTTCTGGAACTGGACAAAGATTCGGGGGGGGGGGGGGGGGAAGGGAAGGGGGGGGGGGAGAGAAAGAGGGAAAGATGGGGAGGGATTTTATTTTATCATACTGATTCATATTGGCACATTTTTCATTTTGCGTATAGTACAGGGTTAAACAAGAGTATGTTCTCCTTGCAAAGTAAACCGTTATGAGGGAGGCAGCCCAAAGGTCTTTGATTTAAAAATATTAATTCCATTAACATTGATAAAGTGAACAAGACATACATTTCAAATAACCTAATAAAGACTAAATTCATTATAATGGTCTAATAGATTATAGTAACATTAATTTATTCAAATATGAGACTAAAGATAGATACCCTTTGGGGCTAATATTGATGCATGATCTTCTGTAGTCTGTTTCTAGGCATAATATCTGGAATAAAAGTGAGAGCATATTCTACTGTAAGGCCTCGAGTGCAAATATAGTGAGATGAACGAAAAGATGGTGTAGTTGCATATTCTTAAAGCGCAGTTGCTCTCTAAAAAGTGACTTCATAAAAATGGGTAGCGTTATTTTACTGACTAACATACATTTTTGTAAGCAGAAATGACAATGAACAGGTCTTGAAAACATCACACAATACTGAGGAGTGAGGATCCTGAAAATGAAGGTAGCAGAATATGAGCTTTCATTTCCATGAGAGGCACTGTGACCTAGTAGAGTCCTCTACTGGCTCCAGGAGACCTGGGTTCTGTTCCTGGCTCTGCCTCTGGCCTGCTGGATGACCTTGGGCAAGTCACTTTGATCTTTCTGTGTATTAGTTTCCCCATCTTTAAAGTGGATATAATGATAATGACCTTCTTTGTAAAGCCTTTAAAATACACTGATGAAAACTGTTATATAAAAACTAGGTGGTGATTTTTTATTTATCCATTCATTCATTTAAAAATAAATGTTTCTAGCTTATAGTTGCAAAGAAAACATCCTAAATGTGCACTGATTGTAAACCAGTGCAGTGCTGTTTTTCTGGTCTGCAGACAGACAGCTTCAGTGCCTTTACTCCTGCTCATAGCTTTCTCAAGCAGTGGCAGGGTGAAATTATCAAGACTTTGATCAGTTTTAGTGTTGCTGTTAAGAAACCTGGAAAGAAGTAATGAAACTGCCCATGTCAGTTTCATGTACTGCTGCTTGAGAAAGTTATGAACCACCAGCAGATGCGAGCACTGGAGTTATTCATAGGAGAGAATGATGTGAAAAAGAGAATGAGGGTGGAGTAGGAGGAAACTCTTGAGTGGGAAGGCATTGGAGGTAAAGATGGAAAGCTCATTTTCCATTCCAGCATCTTGAGAGGATAAAACTTCCAATTTCTCAGACACTTTTACTTGACCGATATAAATGATTAGACCCCAAAAGGGTCTAGAGACAGCACTCTTGTAGGAATCCCAGGACTCTTCCCTTTCCCAGGAGCAGGAGAGGTGTGCTTTATAATCACCTGGATATCATCCTAAAATAAGTGCAATAGGTCAAAGAGAAGTTAGGGGCTTGAAACAGAAATTATTGGTGAAATTCCGTGACCCTAGATGACTCCCAGGGTCTAAAGGGGCACACACTGCCTCCATTCCTTCGTAGCAACAGCAGCTAGTTTTCCCTGCACATCCAAGAGGGATGATAGGGTGGGGAGGAAAGGTACAAGAGGAAGTTGGGAGCTCAGAGGAGCATGGGGTGATAAGTAGAATTAAGAGGTATAGATAGGGGGAAAACACCTTTAAGGGACAGGGGAACTGAGGACACAGAGTTTGGAATGGTGAGAGCTGTAAGAGGTGAAGGAGCTGTGTGATATGTGGAGAGGAATTTGGAGATGGGAATGCCCAAGGGAACAGGTTGGAGGTCACAGAAGTTTTGGGGTGGGAAAATAAAGAAGGAGAGGGGAGTTCTGGGGCACAGAAGCTGGGGAGACAGAGGAGCCCTGGGGTTGGTAGAAACTAGGTGGGATTGGGAAGCCGAAGGTGGCAAAGGCTGAATACACAGAAATGGGAACTGGTGGATCACGCTGAAGGGAACACAGAGAGGGAGGTGAGGGGAATGATGGGAGGCAAGACACTAGAAAGGATGATGGAGCAATAGAGACGAGGAGGAGTGAGGGAACCAGAGGCAGGAAGTGGGTTGTGTGGGAAATAATGAGGAGGAGGAGGAGTGAAAACTGGGGTGGTAGAAGCCAAGAAGGACAAAGAGAAAGAGCTGGGGCATTGCAGAGGCTGTGGACATGGAGGGTAAAACTAGGAAGCATGAAGGTGGGGACAGGCGAAGACCAGCAACTACAAGGGCTAGTGGAATGAGGGAGAGAATGTGGTGGAAGCAGATAGGAGGGAGGCTGAGAAAGGGAGGGGGATGGTAGGATGGGACAGCCTAGTTTGGCAATTGACTGATCTTTGACTACTCGTAGTAGATATGCCAATGGCCTATGAAGGGATTTTAGATGGGGTGGGTTCTGAGTTGTTACAGAGAATTCTTTCTTGGGTGTCTGGCTGGTGAGTCTTGCCCACATGCTCAGGGTTTAGTTGATTGCCATATTTGGAGTCAGGAAGGAATTTTCCTGCAGGGCAGATTGGCAAAAGATTTGCTTTCCTCTGTAACATGGGGCACAGCTCACTTGCTGGTGGATTCTCACTACCTTAAAGTCTTTAAACCATGATCTGAGGACTTTAATAACTCAGTCATAGGTTAGAGGTTTATTACAGGAGTGAGTGGGTGAGTGAGGTTCTGTGGCCTGCATTGTGCAGGAGGTCAGACTAGATTATCATATTCGTCCCTTCTGACCTGAGAGTCTATATTGAGAGAGAGAATGTAGAATGAGGAAGGACAAAGTAAGAGGGAGTTTTGTGGAAGAGGAGGACAGAATGAAGGGGGAAAAGTGGTGGCTTAATAGCTAGATTAGGCCTTTGAAACAAAGTTGTAACCAAAATATGCTGCTGCGATGTCTGGGGAGAACAAAAGGCAATGTGGCCAGACATTTGGAGAACTTGAAACAGGCCAAAGCAGTTAGCAACACCAAAGTAAATACTCGTGATGCACATGGACTTACGTGTGATAGAAGAGGACTTGTATTGCTTGGAACTTCATAAGGGTGGAGCCTCATGGCTATGTGTGGAAGGATCTTTATCCCTCCTGACCCAAACTTTGTGGATCAAAGACTTTCTGTTGTTTGACTTTTTGGTTTTTTTGCAGGATGCGGGGAGATTAATACTATTAATACTATTGCCACAACCTTCTGTTGTATCTGCCATGATCACTGGCATCTGTTGTGTTTATATGAAAGCAGAAAGCAGCATTTTCATTTGGCAGGAGCATTGCAGCTTTTCTGTGGATGGTGGAGGAAAAGATGGAAAAAAAAGTTGTAATTTCAGAAGGCAAATAGCCGTTTGCAGTAACATGTTTTTAAAATGAAGGAGCACTTTTTTGCCTTGCACAAGTCTGGAGGAAGAAATTAATTTTCTAACTACCCTCTTACCCTCAAAACCAAATTTTCAGTCCTCTGTTGTTTCTTGAAATAACTTATCTTAGTTTGTTTCTGAAATTGCAGTGCCCGCATGGCAGTACATAGCCACTGGAATTTGATATGTTCTTTTTCAGTGTGTGGGTTAGCCAATACACTCAGCCAACGGATATAAAAAACAGTACAGAACTCTTAGTGTGTTGACTTTCACTGAGAATATAAAGTACACACTGCAATGAAAATCTAATTTATATGCAGGAAAGTATAGTGATTAAACGAAAACTAGAACATTAATGAAATGCAGTAAAATATTCAATAATCAATATGCAATGTACCATTAATAATGATAGATTTGCATTTTGAGGCAGAGTATTAAAAGATTGCATCCCTCTCCTGGATTTATGATTCTCTGCCTCCATATATCAAAATTAAAGTGTAACATGTTTATATAAGCCAAAATTCTGCTCTTAATATGAAATATAAGCAATTCTCTGAGTAATCAAGCATAGCTGGTTATTTTCATCATCTATCTAACTATATTTATCATGTGTCTGACTTGGTTAGATGTAGCTTGTGCATTCTTCCTACCATGACAAATTGGAAAGGCTGAGATTTTCCTCTCAGCTCAGGTAAACTCCCATGGCTGCCCCACTATCCTAGGATTTTTCTAGGCTGTTTAAAAAACCTTGGTATTACATCATGTTTGCTATCTCTTTTATATATTTATAAGGTGCTTATCACTACAGTGTCTTCTTTTTACATAGGATGAATAATATATCCCTTATCTTTGGTGGACCTAGATAGTGGGAGGGCTCAAAAATTAATTTTCATGTGCCTAGAGACAATGTTCCCTGTCTCACTTGGTCAATATCCATTTCTCCAACGTGACAGCAATGGCTGGGGCATGACTATAAGTCCTAAGATTTTGAAACTAGCACAGGTATCCTGAGAAATCCCTTAAAAACCTGAGTCTTGGGTGAAAAACCTGAGGTGAGGCAAGTAAGGACCCTGCTTAATACAATGGAAAGAACCCTGAAATGAATTTTTTGTGTTGATGTTTCGTTGTTTTATGGTTCTGCAGTTTAGGGATATACGTTCAGCTGGGCTCAAGCCCAGCTTCCCTATTAGCAGGCATAAAATTTGCTTCTATATTTCTGCACCCAGAAAATGTACTGTGGGCACAATTCCAAGTAATTGATCCTGTAGTTACCTGATCTGTATTTAGAGAAACAACTATACACGACAGGGATACTGTTATGTCACTGGATGACAGGGACTAGATTGGGACTCTCTAGCAAAACCAAAGCAAAAAAATGTGGGCGAAATAAGCCTTATTTGGTACCAAATATTCTGGTTTTCATATCAGCTCACTGTATGTTCAGTGATATAAGGCAGTGGTAGTGAGATGAAAGTGAGCATTGCTTGGATCAGCAGTTCCCAACCTGTGGTCCGCGGACCCCTGGTAGTCCACGAGGCTACTATAAGGGGTCAATGGAAAAGAAAAATAATAACATCCTCACCAAGGAAATGTACAATTTCAAATAAAACTAGTAGCATGTGGTGGGCTGTGAAATATTCAGAGGTTGAAAAGGGGTCCACACACTCTCAAAAAAGGTTGGGAACCGCTGGCTTAGATTGTAGAACAACTTGGTAGGAAATTGTGCTGGCTTTATACCACTGACTAGTTTCCCATTGTGAACTACTGTTTTCAGTCATGCATCATAAGCAAATAAAGAAAATGCAAACATGATTGCTTGAAGCATGTGTTTACAGAAGATTTTCTTTTTGCCTTCTAGACTGATCAATGGTAAACATGGAATTACTATTAAAAACTATAGTACAAGATCACTTCTCACTGTCACCAATGTAACAGAGGAGCATTTCGGCAACTACACATGTGTCGCGGCCAATAAGCTGGGTGTCACCAATGCCAGCCTGCCTCTCAACCGTAAGTAACATGGATGTATGGCAAAACATTCATAATTGTGTTTGGTTTTTTTTACAGTTGTGGATGGAAAAGCATAGGAATTCAACATGATTGTTTTGTTTTTCTCCACAGAGAGTGTGAATACCATAACATACATTCTTTAATAACAGCAAATAAGACACAAAGCTAACCTACTCATTCTCTGAAGATTATACACTGAGGTTTAGAAATATCTTTATTTTGCGGATAGAGAGAAGCTTTAAGTAAATCCAAAAGCTCCACATGTTTAAAGAGAGATTGCTACTGCACATGATGTTGAGTTTGGTTTCTGTCTTGCACTGCTCTGACAGAGTGTGCGGTTGTAACTAGAATCTGTTGTTTTCTGAAGCTCTTAGAAAGATTCAAAACAGGCATACTGAAGATACAAACACCCAAGGTCTTGGTACAAGCATGAAATTTGCATGACAAAATCCATCTCCACAGAATTCCAATAAGGCATATCTAAGATTTTACTGTAAACAAAACAAGAAACCCTTCCAGTCTGTTCAAGGGAGCAATACCTGAACATGGACAAACTAGGGCATACACTCATGGAGATAAACTCTCTCAAACTCTACCCCTCAGATTTTATTTCAAAACATTTGTCCCAATCTACAGACCAGTTCTCATAAGTCCCCCATAAAGCCTGTCTGGATTTAAGACTGCATCTTTCTGAAAAGCCAAGAGAGGTTGTGATGAACAAAGCAGAGTAGCTTGGTGATTAACACCCAGTTTCTTTTGCATAGAGTGGGTCTCAAATGTCCTGTTTGAGTTATCTTCCCCTTTTTGAGTTCAGGTGTTTATCTGTGGTTGTAGTACTTCTGTGGTTGATCTGAAAGTTTTGACATCTGTGATTAGTGATATCTGGAGAGATCTATTGTCTATCAAGTGAATTATAGGTGTTAATTTACAGTATTTTTAATATAACAAATGTAATGGTGAAAAAAGGAATTCCAAAAATATGTGAACTATTTGCCAAATTTGGTACATTTCTTATTTTTTAAAAAAAATTGTGAGTCCAGTGGCCCAGTGGAAATAAATGATTAAATACTGGGATTCCTAACTTATAACCCTGAAGTTTCTTAATAGTCCAGTTATTTCCTATATCTTCTATATTACTTGTATTATTTAAAGCAGAAGAACAGAGTCTGAATGCATCATAGAATAGTATGAAGCCTATTTATATTGTGTAAGCAGGGAGAATGCATTTAAAATTTGAGATGTCATTAACCAAATGAGAAAATTGTTACAAATGTTTTAATCTAAAATACAAGCCATAGCCCATCCCATCCTCCACAAACAATAACATTGCACATGAGATTTAAGAGTAATTATAAATAGTAGAGCTTACCCAAAATTTGGCAAACAAATTGGAAATAATGTGGCTTATTTTTATTGATACATACCTGAATTGGGGGGAGGGGGAGAGTGGTGGAAGCTCATCTACCTGTACACCTGTGGTTACTGTGTCCACTGAAGACATATGGCTGAATTCTAGAATGTGTCTAATCTCTGCCCAGTGTAGGTGTGGAGCAAAGATAACTAGAGGCCACCTTTACACACCCACCTCACTTCCAAGTGAAATTTAGCATCTGAGTTATTCTAAGTTGCATTGACTGTTACTAGCCAAAGGGTTGTTTTGCTGGCCAAGGATTACTAGTGTACAGAATCACTCTGGCTGTGTCCCTTAAATCAGAGTTGCTGAGAAGAGGGTGCTGTAAAGCCGACTAGAACAGCTCTGTGCCACGTGGGGATTTGCACTGCATCAGGGAATCTCCATCTGTTAAGCCAGCTTTCCACCTGATCTGCACTGCTGGAGCAGCACAAACAGGAGAAGGCTCTGGCCAAGCGCAGGTTCATGTCGCATTCCATACTGTTTCGATGTGCTTAAAATTTGTACAAGCCCAGAATTTGGGCAGGTGAAAGACAGATAAGTGAAAACAGGCAAAAATGAAAATTTGTTAAAGTTTATGAGATTTGTATCTGAAAAGAAATTCTGCCCCCTTGATAACCTCTAGTTCAGGGGGAAGCCAGAGACAGTTCAGGGAATGAAACCATAGTCTATAGTTTCCCCAGTTTATGTGCAGCAGCAAGATCCGGTGTTGCAGAAGGCAGTTCAGACGAGTGAAGAGGTAAAGGGGGGAAGAGAGAAGTATCACATCATGAGTAGGAGCCTGTTCTTGGGGATGCAGGGCGGTATGCACCCTCCATATGCTCCATATTCACTTGGAATGACAGCTGGTTTGATGATGAGGCAGTGACCTCCACACACCATGTATGGGAGACAGTTTAGAAGTTAGAGGGCGTGCCAAAGTCTGAGAGCCAGATTAGGAGGCATAGCAGAAATGTGTACCAGCAGCAACAGAATAGAGCTGAGAACTGGAAAATACTTCCATGGTTCTATTGCGACGATAGTAGATACAGGCTGACCATCTTTGTGAAACACTCTGTGGCATAAGGATTGAAAGGGATATATAAAGTGCAAAGTGTCATTATTTTTCATTGCTATTAATAACAGACATTTTGCATGATAAAAGATAAGGGGAGATGTGAAGTGGAACAGAGTGGCAGAATGGAACATGGGACTGATCCTGCATTTGATGTTATAGAATATGATAGTGATAGTAGCACTGTGAATGTCAGTGAGAATTTTGAGTGTATAAGGATGGGGTACTTCATAATATATATTGTAGCATTAGATTAATGTTTCACAGACCAAGTTATGGTTTGTCAGAAATGAATGAACTGCCGAAGAATAAAGAATTTAGGATTTTTGAGGTTGTTCCTATGTCATAATTTGCATAGTCCCAAGAACCAGGAAGAGAAATTCACATGCAAAACTCCTTGTAGTGATACCATTAAGTATTTGATTCTATGGTTATATGACAGGGAGATTTTCTTTCTAAAAGATACAGTTTATTTTGATGAGAGTGGGAGATATAACAATGTGTAAACATAATCTGAAAACCATTTTTCTAGAGGTATTTTTTCTGTTAACAGTAAAGAGTTATTTGATTATTAAAATTATCAATTATAGGAATAAACATAATATGATGGCAACATTGCTTAAAATATTTTACAAATTAGACTTTGATGTCTTATTTAAATGTATATTAATAAAAATGAAGTGTGAAGGCATTAGTATGATAGAAAATGAGGGATTGAGTGATTAGAATAGTGTCATTAGAAAAGGTGCCAATAATTACTGAGATTGCAGAGTCCCCGTTGGATATCCTTCTTGTTCTTCTACAGAACCACAATCAGTGTATGAAGACAGAGTGATTTTATCAGGATTCTGTCACAAAGCCCTGCTATAGTACAAAAGCAGCAAATATTGAGTGCAAATGACTACACACCTCTGCTATTAGGTATTGGCAAATTGCCCAATGTCTCTGAGCAATTACTATTTGGATGTTTCTATATATGTATTTTTAAAAGGAAATTCTGTAAATACTGCAATAGAAAGCCTGAGTTTTCTTCATCTGCAAGTTCATATATGGTAGTTAAATGACATCCCAGTTATCTTCCCTTTCTTAGGGGCAGTGAAACCCTTGCTGTATTCTTTTGTAGTAGTATCTCTGCTGCAAAGTATTCTTTAAAAGAATTCAAATTAAGGCTATTAAGAAATACAAGGATACTTAACATAGGATTACTTGCTGTGCTAACAAGGGGAGCATGGGTGTCACTGATATGTAAATACAAGCTTAAGCCAACAGAGAGGCAGGAAGTGGGCGTGGGGACAGCTGAATTATAAGGTACAGAATCTCATCACAAGGTCTAGGCAGCGGATTTGGTAGGAGAGGAGAATGATCAGGCCGCAAGTGGTGATTTGGGTTAAGGGAGTTATACAACTATGGGATAGTAATGCCAGCTGGGTGGGAGGAGTAAAGGGGAAACCTGCCTGAGCTAGTCGTTTTCTAAGAGGGGAAAAAGTATCTCAAATACTGTTGTGGACAGAAGAAGATGGTCAGGATCCTTTCTGCTTATAGGAAGTGGGAAGCTGGGAGATAAATGAGAATAGATTTGCATATGAATCTGACTTTTTGGGGCTCATCCAAACCTTCCAGCTTTGAATATTGTGAGGTTTGCCACATCATTAATTGAAGAATATGATGGGTTCTGAAAGTGTAAGATCTAGCTATTAAAAATCCATCAGCAGAAAAGTGAACTTTGCAGAAAAACCACAGAGACCCAGTGGCTCCAATAAATTAATAATGAATAGCAGTTTGCTAATTATTCATGGCTAAATCCTTGGTATATTCCAGATGTGTTCTTTTCCAAATGTATTTCCTGTGTTTTCTTTATACGGGTATATGAACTGAATAATCCTCCCAAGGCACCACTTTAGTGTGTATGAATATTGGATGGTCCCATCCTGCCATCTATGGGCCTATTCATCAAATGTTTAAGCAGTTTTTCCACAGAGTTTGCTGTACTTTAAAAGAGGAAGAATGCAGGCTTTTTTTCTATGAGTGATTTCTATGATTCATTAAACCCATTTTCTCAAGGGAATAAGTGTTATGATGTGTACCCAGGATAAAAGGTTCCATTTACAGAGGAACAAGGCAGGGAGTTGGTGGAGAAAGGAATAGTCCTTGTTTAAATATGCAGCCTCTTCTTCTAAGTTAACACAGTTTTAGATTACAACACAAAGCATTTTTCTGAAAACAAATTTGTGAAACTGCTCTACAGGTGTAGCTTTAACTCTAATCACTAACGCAGGTTTTACACAATTACTTACTCAGCTGTTCCAGAAAAAACAAGTAGTCACAATATTTACTGCTAAGACATGTATCTCATACAGTATTATGCTCTGCAGTTCACTAACTGTAAGTGTAGGTAAGATACCTGTATGCATGACATACCACATACAGATTATAAGGTGTTTTGTTTGTTTGTTTGTTTTACAAATAAGGGAGTCATCTATTTTATGGTTAATATAGTCAGATATATTTTTCCTCTTTTTAATTAGTAAAAGGAGAAAGAGTATGGAAATGTTTGGGTACCTTAAACAGAAGAATGTTCAATCAGCCTGTAATGGGGACATTAATTTTACTGCCTATAGCAGTATTCCACCCACCACTGGCATTAATGTTTTGGTGGTGCTTAAGAAGAAAAAGCTGCTTCCTGTGAGATCTCATTCACCAAAAGAAAACCGCATATCCTTAATGCCACCAGTTGACTTTTCAACCATCTTTCTCCTCATCAGACAGGATAAATGGCCCACTGATACGCCATCTCTGTCCTTTTCTTCATCAAACAATTCTATGGCACCTCTGGGTTCCACCACATGGATTACCTTAAAAGTTATCTTGGAGAGGCTGGCTGAGATGTTGGACTTCAGATTTCATTAGTGCCAAGAAAAGTTGTATTGTTTGTTCTACATTGTTCAGATGAGGCAATTTAGCATAATGGCCCCATCAGTAAATAAGTGGATTTTGGAGCTGGAAGAGGTCAGTGGTTAAATACAGCTTCCATGTCAGCTGCATCCAGGAGAACTGTATTGTTAGGTATCAGGTCTTACAGAAGAGATTTGAAAGCCAGTGCAGCTGCTTCAGAGAGTCTGGATTGCCTTGTTTGACATCCATTAAAAGAGTATAGAAGAGCTTCAAGGGTATTATCCACAGCTATCAACTATGCTACAAATGAGGATATCTATTTAGCAAATGCACTAGTAGGAAGTATGCCCTCATCAGAAAGAGGCTGTCCCCTCTTTAGGCCAGTTTCCTGAGGAAAACTAAAAAGAAGTTATGACTCATATTGCTGAAGGACATCAGGTAGCAAAACATGGCTTGTGACATATGATTCAAGTGCCACTGCAACCTGGCCCATCTCAGCAGCCATCACTATGTGCCAGTCCCGATGGCTACATTCTTCTGGATTGCCATGGGAGATTAGATTGCGAGAGAATACTTGTCCTTTGGAAATCCCATTCTGTTGAGAGGCAAACAGAGAACTCTTTGCACACTCTGAAAGACCATAAAGCCACCCTCAAATGGTTGGTTCTTGTTACAGCACTGGGAAAGGAGCCTCCCTCAGCCTTTGAGTTCCAGTATCTCGGCTCTTTTAAGCCATGCTCTAGCCAAAAGGCCCTGCCGTCTCTCCTGTAGATCACATTGGCTCAGAGATTCTGAGAAATTTCAGCATTAATAGGTGATCTACATTATGCACTGTTACTATGGATACATTGATCTTTATTCTCACCCTACATTCTCTCTAAAATGGTTCTGATTTCCAGTTAAATCGATCTGTCCACTTACCTGTATTTTTCCTTATGCCTCAGTCACTATCCAGGAAGGTTGGTTACATGGAGGGGGGATTTGAGTTGCTATCTGAATAGAACTATGCTAATCCACAGATCAGACAGATTATTTGTATAGTACAGGTCAATCCATTTCTATTCAATTTATCAAAGTAGATCAGACTCTTGGTATGAGATAGTTGGAATCCCATTATCATAAGGGCTCATTCTACCAGCTCTAAGGCAGCCTCTATGATAGAGATATGCAAGACTCAAACTTGGATTTCTGGTCATACCTTCATGCAGCATTACTCTCTGGATTTAACCTTTAGAGCAGGCGCTCACTTTGAGAAAATAGCCCTGTAACATTTGTTTAAGAAACTCCTTAGACTTAGATCCACCTCTTTAGGTTTGAGACTATTTGTCAATCACCTGCAGCGTTGATCCATATAGACAGTGCTCAAGGAAGAATGGATAGTTACAACAATAATTGTGGTTTTCTTTTAGACGTTTTCCTGTACGGATCCATCCTCCTGCCTTCTTTGCCTATTATGTGAGCTTTATCATAGATTCTCGACTTAGTGGGAGGAATTAAATGACAATTGGATCTGCACTCTATCTTCTCCCTCCCCATTATTAATTAGAGCAACAGGCAGAGACCAGACAGCTCTAAAAGACACTGATATTAAAAAGCTCTGAGTTTGTGCAACCAAAGTGCACACATCACCTACAGTGTGGATCCATTCAGGCAATCATCTTGAACCATAGTTACTGTACTAAATAACCATAATTTCATCTGTTTACTACTGTGTAAGGTATTGTGGTAATCTCTATTCTATGTGTCATCTATGCATAGAATGGGGAATACTGCCAATACTTATTTAGCCCAATGCAAAAATGTAAATTATATCTTTTTAACAGCACCACTGTAGAGCAGTAAGTGTCTGTTACCAAGCCCTATTAAACAGCTGCCATCCAGATATTACTTCCTTTTAGCGGTATGATCCATTCATACTTGTTATTTGCTCTCAGGTCCTTTGTAATGAGAGGTTATATAGAAATCCTTGAAGTAATAATGATTTTAAAATGTAAATCATCATGAACAACTGCAGGAAAAAGGTCAGTGGTTACATTTGGAAGAGGAGGTACTGGATAGCAGGACGGGTGTTGATGTGACAATATATTCTGTGCTAATTTAATTGCTGCAGCAAAACAGAACTATTCTGTTGAATAAGCATCCAGCTGTGAACTTATGGTTAGTGTGACACGCTTATGATCTTGTCCTAAACAGTCCTATATGCCATTAAGTACCAGCCCAGGCCCTTAATTTATGTTTGTTGATTAGTTTGTGTCCCAGTTCCCTACATAAAGATTCATACCCAAACAATATTTTTAATAAATTGAGCTCCATGCCTTCAGTGCAAAAAAAAGAAAATATACATATTTAAGTTTTGAATTAAGTTTTTGTGTTCTCAGCATAACATATAGTAATATATGTATTGCTCAGTCACACTGTGCATGATTTGTGTACCACTGGGGTCTACTGGGATGTCAAAGATGCAGAGTGGGCCTCATTAAACAGTAAATATGTATTGCACTATAGTATAAATAAATTGATAAGCTATATCTTCTAAATAGAAAATACTGGTCCACGTTATTCTTTAATTTTTTATGCAGCATTGGGAAAATTTTACTCTCCAAAGTGAGTAATTTGATGTACGAATAAAATACGTTTATTTACCATCATTTCCAATAAAATGGTAAAGAATAGGTGGGCAGATTTTGTTTTTTCTGGTACATTTTCATTACATTTTGTAAGGATTATTTAATGGTGCACATTGCATATTGACTTCCAGCCATTTTTAAGGACCTAACAGTACCACAGATAATGGTGATTATACTGTTTTTTAAGCCCAAAGTCCTACACCAGTGTCATAGATGCACTCTAGCTTTCAGTCCATAATTAGCAGCTTTGAATTTGTTACAATGATACATTATATATGAGATTATGTATCTGTAAATCTATAGCTATGGCAATAGCTATCTATAAACATACAGTATGATACATCTGTGCTACAGGGATACAATCATAATATTTGTTGCATTGCCATATAATTAATCTCTGCAGTAGATTGTGTGGCATTCATCAAAATAATGATCCACTTAACACATCCCTTACCTGTATAGTGCCCATGAAATGACTGACTGCAAATTGGATTTTGAGTGTAGTCTGAGAGAGATTTCCTCATTTGAACATATATTTGAGTTGCACAAAAACATACACGGTCTGAACACTTAGCATCTGATGCATCATTCAGCCAGATAGATTAGACAATGCCTACCAGTGTGTAAAATGCAGAAACAGGTTAGCTTTCCTTCATGATGTGTGCTCATGCTGGTGCGCTTCAGGCTGCAAATGCTGATGGTCTAAAAGCTGCTGCCGCCCCCCTCACCTGTGGATAACATTCCATATGCACAAGCAATGAGTAAAGTGACACACTCTTGAAGATCACATCATGTCTTTCAACTTCTGAATAAAGTATTGTGAGTCTAGTTGTGACAGGATTTAGTTTTGATCCATTACTGCATTGCCTTCTTTTTTCTGCCTAGGATAGTCATTTGATACTGTAATATTTTATTGATATAATGAAAGCTGTATTAAATCACCTGCTAACTATGTTTGCCTGTCTAAGCTGGCAGTAAAATCTGAGTCCTTATTAGGATTTCTCTCCATTAAGATCAGTGTGTATGAGGCCACCTGCTATACAATCCAGGAACATAGCAATCCCATGGGTAGCTGCTATTAATAGGTTTCAATAATTTAAAATGTTGTTTGGAATCATGCACAGAAATTCAGTGAATATTTGTATAGGCTGTTTTATCATTAAACTCTGTTATTTTTTTTATTGACTGATAAATTGTATTTTAATGTGTTTGGCTCTGTGGCAGATTTCCACTGAGTTTTAGCTGAATAACACTACTAGCCTAACCATTTTGTCATCGCTGCAGAGAAATGTGCTCTCTAGGGAAATCTTCTTTATGTTCAGAGTTTCAGTTCTGTTGGCCAATAACTTACAAAAAGGCATTAGGCCTTTTGGTTTTACTATTTCGTTTCACAAAGCACTAACCCTAAAAACAAATCAGACTGAAATCTGACTGCTCTTCTGTGTTATATCTGGTCTGACTTGGAGGGACTGCAAAATTGGTATTCAAATTCCTGAAGGCATTAGGAGCTTGATGCAAAGCTCAATGAGGTCAGTGGAAAGACTCCTATTGATCTTTGGATCAGGCCCAAAGAGCTGTGAGGTACATAGGCTCCTGCAGAGACAGAGCACTGGATTGAAAATCAGTATCATGTAGCTAAATCTTTCATTTGAAGTGTACCCCTACTGTTGCCGCCTTGTTCTTTCCAAAGAAAATCCCCTGGGGTACACATACACTGTCTAGAGATTTCCCTGCCCAGTCCTGTTGTTTTGATTCCTGTGAGAAGAGAGGCCAGGGATCTTCACTTCTCCTTGTGAGAAGTGGGTGGTGGAGAGGCTAGTAAAGGGATGGGGAACTTCTTTCTTTCAAAGCACATGATGTATGCGGACGCATTTGTGAACTCCCTAAATGTTTTCAAATAATTTGTGACACTTCTGAGCCACAAAGTTTACCCATTGCTTTTGACTGCCAATTGCCTGTAGCACAAAACATCGCATACACACTGATATTGTACGCTGGATGCAGGTCACCAGGTTCAATTCAGTTGACTGTAGGATGTCATGAGCTGAGCAATTCACAGCTGAGCAGTGCACTTTATCTTCGAGCTAGTAATAATAATACTGTATCTTACGTTTACATGGAGCCTTTCATTCCACATGAACACAAAGTGCTTTATAAACGTAATTGACTGATGTAAAAATTCTACACATGATTCACTTCTGCCATCACTGAAATTCAGTCACTTGTGGGATGGAATGTCCCAACTGATTAAGGACCTCTTCAGAACCCATTGACGTGAATGGGAATCTTTTCACTGACTTCACTGTGCTTTGGATCATGCCCTGAGAGTGGGAAACACAGCACAGAAACTAAGGCCCCATCCTGCACTTATTCCTGCATGTATTCATGTTGACTACAATATGGATTAAGCATTGCTATTGAGAATAAGGGTTAGTGCTGTCAGGTTCTGAGGTAGTTAGTGAGGATGGTTATAGTTCATTGTTTTATTATATCCTCCTAAAGTGTGCTGGACACTTCACAAGCAAATAGAAAAGATAAGATCCCTTCTGCACCCAAACAGCTTAGAGTTGACTTATTAGCCTAGGCACAACAGGTGAGAGCAACAAAAAGTAGCAAGGGAAAAGAGGCAAAAGTTACAAAATTAAGGACATGAGGTTACTGAAATTTTCAAAGCTGCCAAGAGATTTGGATATCCTGGGATACCTTGGCTTTGAGGCAGCACACCTGGCATGCTGCTCCAGGGTAAGGGAGCCAGCAAGCATGGTCTGCCAAGGAGCTACGAGCTTGGGAGCTAAGGTTGCCATGACATCCTGGAATTCTGTTGGCAGCTTGGAAGCCAAGGTTACCATACTACCTGTCAACGTTCCAGGTGGGCTGCCCTGGAACTGAGGATCCTAGAAGCTCTGGGACGCTTGGCTCCCATTTCTCTCAGGCTCTCTACTGCCCGCTTCCCATCAGTCAGCCAAGCAGGCTGCCAAGGGTTGGGAGATTGCAAGACCAGTCTTCCTAGCAGCCTGCTGGATTAGCTCTCAGGAAGATGGTTTCTGTCATCATTTCATCATAACAAAAACATTCTCATGGAATATTTTGGTTTTTCATGAATCTGCATTTTCTGGTGGAAAAATGTTCCATTGGAAAACCTCTGACCACTCTAGCGTGCATACTATTGTCATAGAGAAGTTAATTGTGTTTCCTATTTCATCGTTCTCATGATACAGCAATAAGCAGACATTCAGTAAAACTGAAAGGCAACAAATATTAAACTGATATGAATTTTTCCTTAAAAAAACACACACAATCTGTGGAATACATTGTCTCAAGATATTACTGAGACCAAGTGCTTAGTAGGATTAAAACAGATTTATATCCATAATGGAACATCCATGGTTTTATTGAACAGGATAAAACAAATGGTCAGCCATTCTGCTTATGTAAATCAATATAGATCTATTGGGAACTGACTCAAAACTTTCAGAAAGCATATGAACCCTCATGCCTCAGGTAATTAGCCAGCCACTGACTGATGAGAGTTTAGAAGAAATTCCTCCTATGTCCAGTTTATTCCATAACAGTTCACTATGGGGTTTCTTACACTTTATTCTGAAGTATGTAGCACTGGCTAGTGTCAGAGACAGGGATCTGACAGATGGATCACTGGTCTAATCCAATATGGTTAGTCCTATATTCCTTCCTTTAGGTCAGAAGGAATTTTAAAAGCCCAGGATTATACCTGTATGAAAATAAATATTGTATTTAGATTTCATCATGGCTGTAAGATCCTGGGGCATTTACCTTTTCTTATATCTTTTCTTAAACTGCATATTTATAACCAGATCTGACAGTTCATTCTCAGTCTGTATGCTGAATGAATCCTAATGAAGTGATGTAATACAGGGGCATCTATGGAATTTGCTTACTGCTAAGAGAAGACATGCCAACTACTCCTCGATTTAAAAATGGAACTGTAGATAAAGTTTACCTGTGACTATATGTACATGGTGTCCAAATTTTTCTCACTAAGAAATCCCATTGAAGCAGCTAGTAAGCCACACAGGATTTGATATGCAGAGACGTCATGCCACTCTACAGAATATGCATTGCTTTCTCCTGCTATTTAGCAAACAACAGCTTCTGTCCAAACCATAATTTCCTGAATGGCACTTGTTTGCTTCTACTTTGTGAGCAATCTTCTAGTATGATGAGTTAAAATGTGAAAAATGATTTGGAAGAAATGGTGGTGGGTGGCATACTATCCAAAAAATGTGTCATTTATCTTGCTGAAACTTGCTGTGCCATTCATGCACATTTCAGCAACAAATTGGAAATCACAGATAATTAGGGAGGGGAAAATCATCTGTACTTTAGTGCAACAATACCAAAAATAGATTCACAGATTTAAACTGTAAGAGAGCTTTTTTCAGTCACCCTTCTGTATAAACATTCATTAACCTCTGCATTGGATCATCTAGGAAACAAATTGCTGAGGGATTTCACCAAGCCTTTAAAGGAGGAAATTCAAGCAGATATTTCTTAAATCTACCTACAGTGTTATCATGTCAAACCAACAAACTTAAGACCCACAGGGATCTATCTCACAAGCTTGACAGTATTCTGTAATAAACTAAGGATTTATAAAAGCTTACTGTTTCACGGGGTTTTTTTTAAACAAAAAACAAAAACAGAGCAGCTGGAAAATGCTAGCAATTGATGTCTGGGTACTGCTTGTAACGTTTGAGAAAGTTAGAGGTAAAGACATATAATTTATTTTTCAGAAATGTAGTTCCTTCCCAAATTTATTATTACAAGCAATCAACAATTACGTCCATCTTTAGTTTAAAATAATTTACCATGAAAGCTTTCTAACAGTGAGATGACATTTCCTATCCACTTAATAGCTCTAGCTGCCATAGTCTGACTAAATGTATTACTTTGCAAAAGTATTTTCAAGTTTTTAATCTTAGAATGAAGTTTGTGAAATCAAAATATTGCAAAGATAAAAGGCAAAACTTGATGACTGAAGTTACATTATTGTCTGTAATTAAAATACGTTCCCAGTACAAAATGATTTAGCATTTCATTTTCAAAATTGTCCTGGAGATGGAAAGAGGAGGTAACAAATACAATACATTAAATAACCATACATTATTTTGAACTCTTTGAAATATAACATTTAAATCTTTAACAGCTCTTTGTGAACACAAGGACTAAAAATTCCAAGGTAACACAGTTTAGAAAGAAAATAACAAAATGTTTACACCTGAGTTTGGGGTTAGGAATTTTAATATTTGACTTAAACCTATTAAAGCTCTTTCATGGCTTTTAAAACTACAGCTTATGAAGGTGCTGCACACTTCTACATCACCAGCAGCTTCTTCATTTATCATTTGTGTTCCAAGGCAGTACTTGCCAAATCTATTAATTTGGAATTTTATTTAATTATTTATTTTACAGTGAAGAAATGTTACCCTTCTTCTTTTCCTAGAAGTGAGCTGAAATTTAGATGTGGTAAACTTAGGAAGATCTACAGTCAACAAACATATTTAAAAATATAATTTATCAAAGTTTTAAAATTCAGATACATCAACACCTGCTTTCTGTCAATCCAAGATTCAACAGTAGAACTAAAACAAACAAAAAAATTTAAATCTTCCCCAAAGTTCCAGTCATCACCCTATCTGAATTGTTTGGTAATGATGATGTGTCATTAGTCAGTCAGAAGGCTAGTATCTCTAACATCTAAGGATATCTGTCAGGCAGTTTGTAAATAAAAAACTTTTATTTGTCATTGAGCATTCACCACTAACGACTAGCTATTTAAAGTGCTGCTATTCTCTGTAAATATTATTTAAAAATTAGTGTAGACCCTGAATGAGTCAACATGATGGAATGTGAACTGAAGATGCAACTGTTGGTGCATGACCATTCATGTGAGTGAGAAATTTATTTTGAATTTTTTAGGTCCTTAGAGAAATGATCGCCTTCTACATGCAATTATTACCTTTTATATAAACCAAAACCCCCTGAAAGTTATAATAATGCAAGTAAAATTACCTTTCATTGCTTCTACCAAATAGAAAATGCTTTTTTCCATTTTTACCCTATTTTCAAACCTGAACATAATAAAAAATAACTCAGAAAATCAGATCACCCATTCATAAGTTTTGAGACGAACATAAACTTAAAACCAGTGGAGATAGTCCACATAGGCACCAAAAAACCTATCTGTTGTTTTACTTTCCCCAAAAAATCTTTCCCTGTCTATCCAGAGATCATACAATTTAATATAAAACAAAACAGATTGTCTATGTCATCAAACTGAGGGCCAGATCCTGGCTCCTAACGTGACTGATTTGTACCACTTCAGTGTTGCAAAGCAGGCTTAAACCTGCCTTAACCAGACAGCTGGATATTCCGCCAGTGTCCAGCCAGGGAGGGGCCACTGAAGCGGAGTGTAATTTAAAACAACTGTGAGGTTGCTCTTAACTATGCTCTGGGCTAGTCCAATTTCTGACAGCCCCAGAGAACTGGGGGCACAGAGCTTTGACACAGCTGAATATCTGAACCTAAATTGTGTAGCAGACCTGCTGTGCCTGTGAGAATTCCCTGCATGAGAGAAATGGTTTAAGTCCCAGTCCACAGATAGGATTTATACAAGAGGACCTTTCTATTTGCGTGGTGTATCTTTGAAGTCAGTGGGACTCTGCCTGGTATAAACGTGATTCTGCACATTTTCTGTTACAGAATCAAAGCATTACTATTATTTCATTATTAGATTTATACCAAAAAAAAAAAAAAAAAAAAAAGGGAAGAAGGAGGGTGCCTAGCCAAGGCTCTAGTGTTCTAAGTCTGCAAGCTCTAGATTCCTTGGAACAGCTTGAAGATTCAGCAGAATATACTTCATTCTTCTGAGCTACGTAAATGGAGTAAAGTTGCATTTGGATTGATATTAATAAATAATGAGATGAGTTTTGCCATTGACAGTACCCTTGAAAAGGTACCTTTTGAGAGTGCCTACTTTTAAAGTGTCCTTTTCTCTTTTAATAGTCATGCCAGTATGTTCACTTTTTTTTTTTTTTTTTTTTAAACAGTATCTTTTTTTAAATCTCAGGTTGTTATGGTGCTCCATCTTGAAATCCCCAGTTGGTGGGGTTTTGCTACAAAAGTCAGATACTTACTCCACAGGAATGCCTCACTCTTTAAACGATGGCACTCGAGGAAACCCCTTAAATAATGTATTATATTGGTGCTCTGTGCATTGTCGTCTTCTGTTCATCATTGGAGAATTATACTTACGAACCAAATCCTGCAGTACTCAAATAAAATCAGGAAACAAGAGCTAGCTCTGCATGTGATGTGACTAGTGCTGCATCTGTGCTTTTCCCTCTTGTAAGCTCTTACCAAGCAAACCCCATGTTCATTTTACACTCAGAATTGCTCTCAGAAAGATTATGCTTTTGCTTTGAATGTAACCTTAAGTTTCAGCAGCTCTCTTGTCTTCTTCACTGGGAGCAATTAGAATTTCCCAGCATCACGGTGGAGCTGTTTTCTGCCTTTGTTTAAGTATATGATGCAGAGGAAGCCTAATGGGCACTTTCAGTAGGTGTGATTTAGAGTAAGAGATGAAAGGCACTAAGGTAGAACACAAGAGCTTAGAAGAGCTGTGAGATAGTTTGAAACTCTAATGAACAACTTGCTGCCAAGCTAAATAAAATCCACTTTCACCCAAGATTTATAGTGATTCAGTTTTATTATCCTGTTTACTGAGTTGGGAATGGGGTCAGCAACATTCTTTTTTCTTTACATTGCTAAAAAATAGTTAAAGATGTTCTCGTCAGACCTAAGAAATTGTTTCTATGTGCTTTAATTTCCCGGGGGTTTTTAATTATTAGTTTGGTTTTATGCTGACCATTCTCCTACATTTAAAAAAATAAGTGTTCTACATTTGGTCTTCAATAGACTTAAGGGCTATATACTCCTGTGTACATACAAGTGTAGTCTGTTTGTCTGACACCACAGAATAAAAGAAAGGAAGACTGAGCTAGTTTAGGGCAGGGATTCTCATGACTACTCTCCCCTTCCCATGTTGCTAAATGAGAAGAGGGTTTCAGTTAGATCCTGGTGAGATGAAAGAGGGGTCTCAGTGTTATCCCAGAATGGAAAAGCTGGAGAATTGCTGGTTTAGGTTGAACTTGTAATTTGAGTGATAATTCATTTATTTTACACAAAATAGCACACTCAGTTTATATGCTCACTTATGTTTTATATACTGTACTCACTACATTCATTTTCATTTTTAATTTATGTTTCAAGTATATAGTATAATACATGAACCTCTGTTTAATCTCTGCCCTCTGTGAAGAAGAGAATGAAGCCTAAAGAGTTCTCTCTGTTCCTCAGTTGCACTGATCCCTCTTTTGGGTATAATGGCTAGTTACGTTTATAGTCAGATTTTAATTTTGGGGAGAGGGACAAGCAGCTAATATCTTTTCACAGTTCATCTGACCACTAGAAAATACCCTAGGAATCACAATTCATATTTATGGGATGGGATAACTGATTCTTTTGTGTGGTTGGCATGGAGCCACACACAAGAGAAGTGCATTTTATGATTTAGTTGGTACTGTGTACTTATCAATAAGGGGAGAAATCAAAAAGGTACCCTACATAAATACACTTGGCTCTAAACATTCCATAGCTCCCACAACCAATGCATGTATTTCCTTCAGATATATACATGTGTCTGCTGTTTTGCATTACCACTTGTGATATAGAATAGTGAGACACTTTTTGGCTAGTCTTAGAGCACTATCTATTGTCTCTTGCCTATCTATAACAATTGAAAATAAATTTTAGTTGTTTAGAGGTCATTCATGTCTAATCTCAACAATCCATATTCACATAATTGTTACATCCATTGGCCTCTCCTATCTTCATATGTGATGTGACTCTAGATTTGAAAGCTCTTTGGAACAGGGGCAATGGGAGTTTCACTGTAAGGTTATATTGTGATAGGCAACAATTTTTTCACTGCATTTTTGTTTTTCCCACACTAGTGAGCAAAAGTAATCTTTCCCTAGTGCTTCAGAGTGCTATGAAGGGGAAATAACTTCAGTGCCAGCGCACATTCTGTGATTCTGGACAGGATTAGCAGAACATGCAAGCTGGAGTATACCCTTCTTTTTATGCCCAGTAATGTCTTTCCTCTAATTACCCCACTCTGTAAATGAAAGGCGGTTCTAGTGTCAGACCTATGTCCAGAATTGTTCTTCTGCCTATCTCTTTCCTTCTAGCATTTTATTATGGACAGAGCCCGCAATCTTTGCATGGTTAGTGCTGAACCTAGAACTGCTATTTCTAAAACTAATTTTGACCCTTCCGTCTTCAGTAACTTTATACAAACAAAACTGTCCAAAATTTCTATGTGATGTTATGCAGGTGTAGATTTTTTCTGGGCAGTTTGAGGCAAATCGTACAACGTGTTTCCTATTGATATAAATTTACAACCATAACTCCAGCTTAATAAAGTTTGTTTTTCAGAAATTTTATATGGTTTATTAATTTCACCATGAAGCCAGCACATTTTCAATATGTAATTTATACATTTGTAACGATTCGTTTGACAGACATTGACTGTGGGGTTTCAATTCATCATAGATCAGTAGTACCGTAATTACATAATAATGATTAAAGAACTTAGTCACAAATTGCTATATCAGTAGGAGCTAGTATTGGAACAAGGTAGGAAACAGCAACTAAATCAGCAGCTGTACAGCAACTAAATCTTTAAGGCGTTTGTTACACACATAACATAACAGGTGGCTTTTTGGATATATCCATGGAAACAATAATACAGCGTACCGTCTATGGATTAGCTAAAGCATCATGAAAAATCTAATGTAATTTTGCTATAGTTGTGAAATGAGATATTACTTATAACCACACACAATTCTATTGATAAAATGGCTTTTAAAGATATCAGTAACAGTATTGAATCCAGAATTAATAAGGACACAAAGAAGTTTAATGGTAGGATTTTTACTGGCAAAAAAACCAGTTAGACACTAAACTCCCATTAATCTCCATATTGTTATTGGTAATTTTAAAAATCATCTGATCAACAGAAGCGTGTATGTTTACAAGTAACGTCTCATTTCACAACTATATCAAAATTGATGTTCAGTGGGAATTGGGCAACTAACTGACCTGTGTACCTTTGAAAATCTCCCCATTAATCCTCACATATATATATATATACAAACAAAGGAAATGATTCCGACAGTTTAGGTGTGGGTAGCAATTGCCATATATCTCAACTATATATAAATCAGCAAAGTGGTTTAATAAAAACACAGGCTTTACTTCAAAGGAGAAGTAACAATTAAAAATACTAGATTAGTATGCATAATAGTGTATGACAAATTCCTATAAAAAGCCTTTTTGAGACAATGTTAAGTTCTAAGTAGAGTTATTTAGATGTGAATGGAAACAAAGAAAGTAATGCCAGTAACATAAAGCAGTGTGTTGTACTCAGGTTCAAATATGAATACATCCGGTTGATGAGGGAGCTGAGCCAGAGACTCTGTGAAATCCACTGGGAACTTCACTATTGCTATTGTTTTCACATGGAAGGTACTCAGGTACTACATTAACAGAGTTGCCAAATTTGGTTGGATGTATTCCCAGAGGTTTAATCACATGACATAATCTTTAATTAAAGATTCATCTTTAATTCCTGGAGACTGCCGGACAATCCTGGAGGGTTGGCAACCCTATACATTAGTGAGTGGCAGTATAAATCCCTTAAGAGGGTAGGTAGGTAATCTCAGTGAGAAGACTAATGTAAGGTGAAATGATGAATTTTCCTCCATGAAAAATAGCCTCCCCAGCTAAACAATAAGCTACACAAGTCCAAACTGTCAAAGGATTTCTAAGGCTTGCAGATTTGAGCTCAATCAATTTATGTGAGGGCTCCCACATTACAATTCTGTATTTTCATCCTTATAAAAAGAGAGGATAGGCAGACCCACTGACAGCAATTACGGGCCTCAGGACAAAACAGTCCTGTCCCGTCTCTTTCCCCTACAGCCATGCCCTCAGTCCAACCCAGACCCCGCTCAGACCGTTCAACACCACATCTCTCCCTCCCCAGCTCGGTCCCCCTTCTCTCTTCCACACTCTCCCTTCCTCCAGATGGCAAGAGACAGCTGGGATGCGACGGGTAGTGGCAGGGGGGCGAGCAGGGGAGGAGAGGAGAGATGCAGGTGGCGAGTGACAATGGGGAGGCCAAGTGGGGGGCAGGGGAGAGGAGCAAAACGGTGAGTGGTGGGGCCGGGCGGGGTCTGGGGTGGAGTGTGGACGGAGCCATGGGTGGTATCGGCCCAGGCCCTTTTAAATTGCCAGGCCCCTGGGCAATTGCCCCTTTGCATCCTCTGTCAGTGGGCCTGAGGATCAATCAAACATTGGATTGTGAGTCAGAAGATATAGACTCAATTCCTGACTCTGCCAGTGGCTTCCTATGTAGTCTTAGCATAGCAGTGTATATCGATATATATGCATTCACAGGTATTATCCAAGCAGGCCCTGAAAGATTCAGCATATGAATCTTCTCTGTGCCTCCCTTCATTTTCCTCATGTGCAAAATGGTTGTAATAATATATCAGAAACAAAACAAAGCTATAATAAAGGATAGATACCGATTACAGAATATCTTTTAATAAGAGAAGCCGGTCAAAGATTCCTCTGAACGTCTAATATATATCGACCCTCATTTTGCACACTTTGGGCATGTTTAACTGTTACATTTAAATCAAAGAAAGCACATACTATATGATATGCTCAACTCATCTAATGTCATTGTGCAAGGAGAAGTTCATTGAGCTTTGTTTGAACATAGCAAATCTTTCTTCTATATGTGTGGCGCACATGTTTCTCCATCATCAGTTCTGAAATGAACAGAACTCTCTACCTATGCTGATAGATAAGCTGCTGCCTCCAGTATCGTGATGCTGCTTTGCTTGTTTTTAATGACAAATCTAAATTACATTAGAAACTTCTCTGATGTAAACTGGGTATGTCCCTTTCAACTGTTTCCCTATTATTTAGTTCTTTGTCCACTTCTGTTTGAGTTAGCAAAAGGACTGTGGATACCTATTATATATTCACACTCTTGTGCAGATAATAAAAGGATAATGTAATACTCTACTCTCTGATAATACTTTGGAGTAGATTTTGAACTATCCTTATTCACTAAGCCTAGTTTCTGCTAGTTTAATTAGTGAACATTTTAAAATCTTTCTTTCTTTCTCAAAAATGCTCTCAGAATTCCTTTATGCTGCTGGCAAGAGAGTCTGAGCACAGTGCATTGAAAAAATATGGGTAAAATCTAATCACTTTCATTGACTGCAGGACATAGCATTAAGCTTTAAAGTATTCAACCTCTGCAAAAAATCTGTTGCTCTCTCTGGATATATAATGGGTTAATGATACTTCTGATAACACTGAGAGAGCTCTGCTGGGCATATTGCACTAAGGTCTTCAATATCAGGAAAAGCTGGTTCATATCAGACTTTTCCTGATATTTGATGAGAGGTGCATATTCTTCACTAGCATACTGGGGAAAAAAAGGAAAGGAACATATTTTGGCATACAGCTAGAAACAAACCAGTCAATCAGAAGGAGGGGGGTGGCATTTGAAAAGGGCAATAGATCCTTTCAAGGTAGTTGTAGCATTGCATGATAACATAGTCCAGTTTTGTGCAGGATTAACACACAGGACTGAGAAAGACAAAACATGATAGCAGATATTGTAGGAAACAAAAACTTCTAATTCAAGTGCAGAATTTTGTAGAAGGCAAAATAGATAACATGCATAATCCCTCTGTAGGATGACAAGACATCCTGATATCGGGACCATCCCGAAATCAGGCTCTTTGCGTTATATACGCAACTATATTCCTCTCCCACCCCCTCCGCCCAAAAGTGTCCTGATTTTTTACACTTGCTCACTGTTCACCGTATCCCTCTGCTTCCTGATTCTTTTTGCTAATTGCAGATCTGCATATTCAGTAAGAGGGGGAAAATTAACAGACCTTTTGTCAGATGTGTGATATTTGCAGAAACCAGAAAATTGAGTAAAGTCCAATCTGAATAGAACTTTGGTTAATAGCATTGTCTATTGAAGGCATGCCATTATATATGCAGGAAAGAGGTGAGACTGTAATATACATTTCGGTTCTATCACATCTGTAATGTAGAGTTTACTTTATAAAACCTTAATTCTCACTTCTAGCAATAAAGTAACAGTTGTGCAGATTCAAAGAATGACCTCTGAGGACAATGATATATAATTAGTGGGAGCTGGAGTAGTTCTAATCATATGGTTTTTTAACAGCAAAAAATTCAAACAGTTTTCTGCATCTACATTATTCATGAACTTCCTACTTATACATATTAATGAGAGCACAAACTAAAAAGAGCACTAAGAATATTTTGTCACTTTTTCTTCTTTGTGTTGTAGGATGAACAGCTGTAAAAATTATAACTAAACCAGCTGTTTCCTCTGGAAAAATCAAAGAATAGAAATAAAGATTTGTATACAAATATTGTTTATCTTTGATGATAAAATATTTTTACTTTGCAAAACTGAATAAAATGGTTTTCTTTTCGGTGGAGGTTTTTTTGGGGGTGGAGGAAAGAGTAAATTAGATGTTTGCGTAAATGTAGTAACTGAGTAGGCTTTCTCCATTTCCTTTTTCTGGGTTGCATTACATAAAACATATATTAAGTACACAGGAGTGGTCAGATTTTTAAAAGTGATGATGAGTGATCACAATTCACATTGATGTTTGCGGGAGTTGATGCTCAGCACCTCTGAGAATCAGGCCACATGTGTTGTGTGGTTTCCTTTAATCATTTTAGACTGAGGTGATTGTGCAACTCTGTGCTGTAGGAAATATTTCCACAATTTGGCTTCAAAATAGCAAAAGGCCAGGAACAAGTTAATCAAGCATTTATGAATTACATTAAAAAGAGGGCATAGAAAGCTCCCTTTTATCTCTTCCAGGGACTACAACCACTCATTTACCACTCTTTTTAAAATTTTAATTATAAAGTACACATGATGTGTTTTAAAGCAATGTGTTTACGAGAAACTCCATTACCAATTGCTACTCATTGATGGATTTTTCTTAGTAGTTAGAGTACCCTGTATTTCAGAGATAATGGTTGTATCATGATGTAAAGGTTATCATGGTAAATGCTTACTTTTATGGAATTGATAAGTAAACCATAGCATAAAAATTGACAGAAATGGATAGGCTGCTCAGGGGCAGGTTAGATTAATGCCACCAGCCTTTCAGGAAAATTTCCTTTTGTGTTAGCTGATTGAGATTAAAATCCGTCTTTATTTCTTCCCCCTCTCCCCCCCATTTCTCTTTGGCTGACAATTCACTTTATGTCTGGCACATTTTTTAAGGGAAGACTAATTGAGTTGTTTCAGGCATGCAAAGAAAGATAATTTTACAAATATTATATACTCAAAAGTTAGTTTTGTTCTTTTCCTGGGGTAAGTTTGGGGGAAAAAGATGTAAACAGCCTATAAAATTTTGATGAATATGGGCTATTATTTGAAAATTAGCTGTGCTTTTTAATAACCTTTTATTTTTGAGAATGGTAGGCAGTCTTCTGTAACTTCATACCAATAATCTATCTCTTTTTTGTATTTACATATAAAAGTGTGTTATATTCTTTTTGTATTTTGGTATAGTGCAAAAAGAGTAAATACTTTTCTAAGGTTACTTATCATTTGTATTTGTAGTTGTTGCTTTGTATTGGCATTTATTGGCCAGATTTTCAAATATATTTAAATATCTAAAAATGCAGATAGGCAGGATTTAAGAGCAGAAAATGGGATTTTTCAGAAGAACCTAGGTGTTTCTGAAAATTCCATTAGGGGGCTCTCTGCATCTTTAGGCATCTAAATACATTTGAAAATCTGGCCCTACGTTGCCTTGCATAGAATGAACAGTATAATATTAAATCTACTTTAATATTATATGATGGCAACACCATTTTTCTATTTTTCAATAGAAAAATAAGACTTTTATTGTTGTCTTACAGCTGTTGTGTTCTTTAACTGGTGTGAGTGTCTAAGTTCAGAACATAAGTTAGCTTTAAGGGATATCTTTGATGCTACTCTGGTCTTCTATGAAACATGTTTCTGCACCATTGGTGTTAGAATTCTTTCACTTTTTAGCACAAATGTGAGTTTTTGGCCCTTTCACCTAACCCCTTTCAAACTATGATTGGGAGGGATTGTGAATAGTCGTCTTCCCTGCCAAGAGTGACAATCTATCCATAGACCCCCGCATAGTCACCTTCTCCAGCTTTTCAAGGGAAGATGAATATGTTGCAGCACCTTCAAATAATAATGCAGTATTTTACCTTCTTGCATCCAGTGTGTCTGCAAGAATCCTCTAGAATCCATGTGACACTCTGGTATAATGAGAATATATATGCATGGTTATTTCTTCCTCTGTGTTATTCTTGGAATACCAGCATTTGTGGGTGTGGTTTTTTGTTGGTTGACTCTTTTCCCCCCCTTTCTTGGCTTCTTTCTGCCTATTAACCTATACCAGTTCTTATTTACCAATAGCCAGGTGCTTCTGCTAGCATGTAACGTTTCTCTTTTTGCTGTTCTTACGTATGTGACGTTTTGCTTGAAATTCTGTTTTGGGTACTTTTGTAGGTGAATTCAACTCTTAAAATTCCTTTGCAGCAATATAGAAACTGATTTCCAAAGCCACTTGCTTTGTGAGATCGGTCTTAGCTAGTAAGTGCTTCTTTCATAATTGTTTCACTGGGTTGACCAGAGTCCAGTCTGTCATGAAGAGTGTCATTTAGTGTACCAGCCAATCCATAATGTTCAGTGCACTTTTTTTAAGACTGCCACAAATTGAACAAATAGAGATAATTTCCCCCACTTCTTTTCTTTTACTAAAATGAAACCTCTCAGTGATCACTAGTGGCTTCAGAAGACAATATGTATGTAGTGCTTGCATAGTCTCTGTATAACAAGCCAAAAGTTTTACTTGCCACCATGGTCAGGAGAGAGAACTAGGTACAGTTTGGGGCTTTGTAATACACTATTTGTGAGTTCTAAATGTTCTCTGTGTATGACATTGTCATCAAAATTCCTCATGACTCTTGCCAAACAGTGGTTGCCATTATGAATTTTATTTAAATCATTATTTTAGTGGTGACCCGAAGTACTTACTTATGTACAACAATTCCTGTTATTTCTCTTGGTCTATTAAGTTTTCATACACTGTCACTGGTAACTGAACCTTCCTTTCTTAGTATGCTGTTCTCTTTCTTTGACTGTTTACAACTGCCACACTTAGTATTTATTATCTTTGTAGTACTCAGAAGTGTGTTTGGCATACTTCTTCCCCCTCTGCTTTCTCTCCTCTAGAGCTTATCTATTTCTCTTCAGATTCTGGGAGGCTTTGCAAGCACATATAGCTAAGGAACATATATTTGCTTCCATTATAGTTTATTTTTTCTGAATATCAGTGGAAACAGTCCTGTGGTCCTTTTCTCAGTGGATTGCCAAGATATGTCCCTTGTCACCACTGTTAACTTTTGAACATGAATAATAGATACATACAGACAAACTCAAATAAATACAGCAAAATACCTGCAGGTCAGCAACAAATTCTTTTCATGATTTTGTGCTGTGAAGAACCCAGAGTACAAAAGGTGGATAATCCACCATAATTAAAGTGGATTTTTAAAATGGATTGTTCATCTGATGCAAAGCCATGTGATACCAGTTGTCTTTTCCATGCTTATTTTGTTATTTTATTAAAGCACTTCTATTTTGGTAGCACCTAGAGACCAGCAGAGATCAGAGCCCCATTGTAACAGGCACTGTTGTATACACATGAATTGCACATAATGAGCCCCAGAGTGGTCAAATTCTGTGTAGCTATTTGAGTGGAATTTTTGCAGATGTGAGGGAAGTGAGCAAGCTTTCTATAATTCAGTATCTCTGGTAATAATAATGATGTTTTAATGATAATACTTGGCATATATATATATATATATATTCAACCTTCTGTCCTAGCATTTTAAGGTTCTTTCACTTTACCTGAGTAATAGGAAAGTATAATTATCTCCATTTTGCAGATAAGAAAACTGAGACACACAGAAGAGATTTGCCTTTACAAGGTCATACATACAATGTGTCGATGACACATCTGGGATGCTAACCTAACAGTCCTGATTCACAGTCCCCTGTATTAGTTTTTACTTTGAGTATTTTATCTCCTCTAAATCCCTGTAACAAGATGTATAAGCCCTTTGGGCTTTTTGAGAATGGTGGGCCAGTAAAAGGCCTGTGGTGCAGAGGATAAGTCAGTCTCTATGAGGGAGAAAGTGATCTCAGGGAAACAGACAGTGTTGCTGATTCTGGTTTTAGGACCTGAAATTGTAGTTTGATGAGCAAGGTGGGCTGAAACTCCCTCAGTGACAAGGGATGACACTGGCTCTTCATTGTTCTATCTGGCAACTTTCTAAGGACCAGAGAGCAGGACAAACTGGAAAACAAAGTCCACCCTTATTATTCCTAGCTTCTGGCAAGGCATGATAGGAGAAAAAAGAGAGTTGATAAACAAGATGGGGTTAGATCTGGAGAAGCCTGGCAATGGTGATGGTCTATCCTGAAAAGTATGGGCAGGTACACCCACTCTTTCTTTTATTTTTTATTTCACAGTCAGTAGCGTGATGGAGGTTACAAACCTCTCACTAATGGCGAGGCAGGGGAAAGGCTGGAGCAGTGCTGGGCCAAGAGAGCTCTGCTCCTCGGGCACTGCCAAACTTGCTCCTGGGGAAAAGAGCCGTATAAAAAGAGCTCCAACAGCCCAGGCAGGGAGGAGAAGAGAAGTCATTTCCAGGAAGAGTGCCATCCTGAGACAGGAGCAGGAGGAGCTCTTCCTGAGGAGGTCTGGCTGTGAGTCTTTCCCTTCTCCTTTGAGACATCACTCCAGAGATAGGGGGAACCACATATGGGGACATTGGAAGGTTGCCTGCATCAACCCTCAGACTTTGGGGGTTTGGAGCGAAGGGCTATAATCAAACTGCAGTCACGCCTCAAGCTGAAACTTTGGGTAGGATAGTAAGTGGTGCAGGGGAAGATGAACAGAGAGTGAGCCAAGCATAGGCCAGCCTGTGCTGTCACACTTTCAGGACCCAGGGCCTGGACCCAATGGGATGAGAGTGCCTGGGTCCCCCAACCCAGCCCGGATTCCCCTACGTCTAGCCCTGGAATAGCAAGGAAGCCAAACTAACTGAACCTCATCCAAGGACCCCAGATACACTGAGCAAAAAGAGAGACCAGGGCAGCAGGCTCTAACAACGAAGCCTGCTGACTGATCTGGCAAACTGGCAACCCTGCTACTGTAGTTCTGAAGTGACTTTGGGATAGACACTTCTGATGAGTGTCTAAAACAGTTTGTGAGATTGTGAGAATGTTTTGATGCCTATTTGACAAGTCGTAATAAAGGCCCCAGGTCAGGAGCATTTTCCATTCATAATTTCCAAAGGTGTGTCCTTATATACACCTCCTCCTTGGCTAGTGACAATCCCTCTTTTGTTCATTGTTGTCTTTCTCTTTGTCCACCAACTGGTTCTTTCTCCCCCTTCTACCTCTCTCCCTCACAGTGAACTTGTCTCCTCTTAACTCTTTCCTTCCCTTCCATTTCAGTCACCCCTCTGCTCCTGTCATCCTACCCATAATTTGTCCAACCCAGTTTGTCTCTCTCTCTCCTCAAATTTATTTCCCACTATTAGCAGCGCTTCTGCTTCTGAGGTCCAGGAGATGAGTGGGTGAATGTGTGTAAGGCAGTTGGTGCTAGCTTCTGCCCTCTCCTCACCATTGTCTGCTCCACTAGGCGATGGGACTGAAGGAATTGATAGAACGAGCAGTGAGAGGTGAAGAGAGAAAATAATCTTGGCTGCCTGCTCAGCAATTGCAAAAGTAAGTAAACTCTTGTAGCTGGGAGGAAGCACCACAGAGAAACCTTGCTGACTCCCTGCAGTCCTGCTGCCCCTTTCAGCTGTGGTGAAGGATGACTGGGCCAGGCTGCAATTTTTGCTCTATATCAGTGACTCTGAGCTGGAATGTTTATCAGCTGGTAATTCAGAGACAAGAAAACAAGCTGAAGAGGAATCACAGGTCTCTTGCTCCGCATGTCAATGAATTATATATGTTCTGCTTAGGAGACAAGGTATTCAGAGAGTTTGTATTGGTATTTATGTAAATTCTAGGTGCTGATGGAAGAGCTGCCTTGCATCCTCAGAAGAGGGATGTTCACTCTCTAAACAACAAGAGGAATGAGAGTTAGAGAATGCGTATGCAGTGTTCATAGGCAGGGGAACTTCTGTTGTCCAGAAACTTGGGATAAATATGGGTGCTATCTGGGCAAATAAGTATTTGGGTTTCCTACCGGCTAGACCAAGACAACAGGAGGCTGAGTGATTTAAAATTTTCAGTGTACATAAGCAGAGTAAAGATTTCACCCTTCAGGTTTATTTACATTGCTTGAAATGTGTGTGTGTTTCACCCTTGAATTTTGTAGGATTTATACCGTATGTACTGCAAGGAAATATCAGTATGGCCTTGGGGTCAGAAACTAGTGGTGTATATATTTACAGGACACTCAAAAAAGAGGTGGTAATATGAAGAGGAGCTATGAAAAGTTCCCTATGCACAGTGCTAAAATTTTCTTATTTGGTCATTTCTCATAAATATAACAAGAATCCTGTAAAAGGCAAAACTTTGAACATGAATAAATGTGATATGGATAGTTAATTGACGTAGCTGTTCTATTGAGGTTTTTTTCCGGCAGGAGTATAGAATAATATAATATTACTGTTTGATCCTTCTTCTGTACATTCTTTTGAATGTTCCAGTGGAAAAACAACTTTCCATTTAAAACACCCACATGTACAGTAAACTTAATTATCCCAAAATGTACTTATTTAAAAGTACTTAGATACTTGACAGACTTATTTGTACTCCATTTTTTCTTTTTAAGCTGAGAAAAATAATTCATCCTGCATTAAATAGGATGACTCCCAGTCTGTGACCTATCAAGAAATCCAGTATTTTTTAAAAATACATCCATAACAGATTGAAGGATTAGCAAAATCTGCAGCGTTAACAACTGTTGGACCTAATCCTTCAGACACAGGACCTGACCAGACATAGGGGAAGTTTTGCCTAAAGGCTACAGAGTTGAATTCATTACTTCTCAATTTCAGTGGTCTGTAGGCCTCGTCCTGGACTTCTGCAGATTGGTGAATTTCACCCTTGGTGTGTAATGTATTGTCTTAAAGACCTAAATATTAAAGTCATGAACAATCATTTTTAGGAGTACATTAAAATATGTGTGTAACACCATTTGGCAAGCTTTAAAATATACTGAGCTTTACAAACATTGGCCGTGATTAAGGACAGACAGACAATAGCAAATGCATAGCAGTGAACAGTTCTGCAGTGTCAGAAAGATGGAATGAATGACCTACTTGGCCCTTCCCAGTATCAGGCTCATAGCTATTAAATTATTGTTAAGCATATTGTACAAATTGAAATATGAATATTTGTCTTGCTATAATAAAAGAACAAACCTCTCAAGTGAAATAAGTTATTATTTGGTAGCTAAGGTGTGATAGCTCATACCTGGAAAAGAGCTTGACTTCTTATTGCCATATATTAATTATGAGTATAGGATACAGAATTAATTAAGGGAATCTCCCATGTACCAATCCCCTTAAACTTTTTCATTTGGAAGGTTTATATTTGAGTAAGTTTTCCCACTTACCATCACATTCAAATAGTCCCTGGCTAACTTTGGTTTAAAGAGTCTTTTCATTAAAAAAATCATTATTCATTAACAAATAAGGTGAAATTTGAAGGAGATTAAATTAAACTAATTTAACTAAGTACCCGTGATCTTAACTGAAAATAGTTATAAGTTGAAAATTAATTGCATATCAATACTCTCATACCACTTTTATTCTGGGCCTGTCAATTTACTACTGTAAAATATGGGAAATCTAGCCATTGTTTAGATCAGGAATAAATGCCGCTGATGCAGATTGAAGTGAAATAGCTGTATTGATGTGACTATTATGTTTTGCTAAACAGATAAAGAATTATTAGTCTTGTAGCATCAAATATGAATTCCCTTCTTCCAATTAATAGTGTAAATCGTGCTCAAGGAGTAAGGTGCTACTCAGTTTGAGTAAGGATATAAGAAGCTGGCCTATAATAAAGAGTGCATTTCTCCATAATATGCATTACCAATATGTAGTACATGTAAATGTCACTGTATGCTATATAAATATCTAATCATAACTGTTGAAATCCTTTATTGTTACCATAGTGAAGGGTATTTCATGTAAAATTAATCTAAAATGAACATAATTGAGGAGATTGTTGTAGGAGGGACATTGATGATTAGTATCTATAATGTATCTATATTATCTTAATCTCTTTAAGACTAGAGCAGGCATATGCTGGGAGTATACTTAGGTCAAATGCAGTGAATATCGTTCACTGACAATGCTAATTCACTATATATTTTTCAGCTCCTGGGCTCTCCTCTGGAAGTGCTGTTAAGTAGATTGCAGCTTTATTCTCTTCCACCCAAGACATTACAAAGCCAGCATTTCAAAAAATATAAGCTTATATATTCAGAATAGTAGCACTTATTCTTTTAATCCTTTCACACATGGATCAAAATAAAATGTTTCATTACGGGTTTTTTAAGTTATTAGAAAATTAAAGGCTATAAAAAGCAATTTATAAGAAATTCTTCAGTTTCTCTACATCACATTTATTTGGAAGGTAGGTGCAATTCCTATAACCAAATATGTCAACAACAAAAAATTCACAATATAATCATATATATTGGTTCCATCTCAGTCTTTTAAAAGATCATTTTGTTTGCCAGAAAATCTGGTTTGAACATAGCATATAAACTTTTTTTCATAATGTGCTTTACATTATCTATGTATTATAAAAACTGGTATCTAAGCAATGGTATGAGTGCAGTACTGCTTAATTTTGGATCCACTTCAAGGTTATGAAGGCTATGTTGGTGATTCTCCCTATGGTGATCCTTTTTCAGCTGCTGCTGTGTGAAAATGGACTTTAAATAAGTTTTCACTTTTTGAGGGATTCTTCTGGCACCAGCAGTTCTTTCAGTTAGTTGCAGTTCTGTACATTGAACATGTCTGTCCTATCACAGAGGTTTGAATAAATCACAATAGTCAGTTCTATGAACCTTGCAAATAACATAGACTTGCAAACCTGTGGTAGCCACTGCAAGCCTCACATGGCTCAAAGAGCTGATGATATTACTAACTGAGGGCTCTTCTTTTACAAGCTCCCTTTTAATGGTTTAGTTTATTTCTGAAGCCGTATTTGGGTATTGAATGTGAAATCCACAAACTGAAAGAGAATATCATGATTTTGGTATTGCTTAACAATAGTACTTACATAATGGGTTGAAATGGCCCTATTAACACCATTGTCAGCTGATGGACAACATACAACTGTTATTAATTAGCCCCAGGAGCAGCAGAAGCTGAAGCCCATCTTTGCATTCATGGATCCCAGCAAAGGAAAATCTTTCATATCTGTGTGTTTTGGATGCATGGTTTTCTCTGTCCTTGCTGTGACTCTAGGAAAATTGGTAAGTAGGAAGATACTTATGGCAAGTTTCACTGTGCATTATTATTCTTAATATGGAACAGTGTATTTCATTGTTTGTTAATTCTGTTCAATATAAAAATGATTTTTTCTGTTTTGTGTTTTTAAAGGCCATGATTACAGAAGATATCTTTAACTTCTATACACTCATAGATGAATAGGTATATATTATTTATTCCATATTGTTGTCAATATGATGTAAAAGTAGTTGTAAATGATCAATGTATGCATTTAAGAAAGTGTTCAGCAAAGATATTTGGTCTTCTTTTCCCTGATCCTGAGAGAGAGATGATTTTTCCAGTGAGGAAAAATGCAGGGAAGTGGACCATGAGTGCCAGGAGCTAAGGAGGCCAGTCCCTTAAAGTAAGTATTATGTCATTTCCAGTTTGTTAGAGAAAAATTGCTGAATACTGTGCCTAAAATGCAAGTTATCGCAGGGAGGAAAGGGAAAGCATAAGTTGTATGCATGATGCTGAAAAATCAGAAAACAAATAATAGTGGAAATGAAAAGTTACCATAAATTGGGGCCTCGTGTGATTAAAAGTTCTCTAGGTTCATTGTTACACAATATGTGAGGAGTTAAAGCAGAAGAAACATAATTAATTATCACTTTCTTCTTGTACTTCTGTTTTGCTTTATTTTTATGCTAGAATAAACACTGAAAAAGAACTAGCATTTCCTCTTCAAGAACAAGGAGAAAGAAGAAAGCAATCTGAATACTGCTGGAAGATTGAGCTGATTCTCCTCTGTATGTCTGACTTCTCCAGTTTCTCCTGGTGGATCATGAACCAAATCTTAAATTTCTTGGATCCGCATTGTTCTCTTTCCCTTGTTTCATCAATGATATTTGAAGATGGAAAGAAGTCGGAAAAGTCATTTAAGGAATACATGATAGTGCGTGATAGTCAAATGTTCTATCGGCATGTGTCTGTTATGAGCAGTCATTCTAAATGAGTGTCAATAAAACCTTTAGATCACACCTGTACTGTCCTGTACTTTCATACATGAATATGCATATCTCCAGTGCTGAATAAATAATTTAGTGTCTTGCAGCAATAGAGAAGTTCATTAAATAATACAAACAACTTTATTTTGCTTTTTAAAGCAGATTCTTCTTTTTGTATAAGTTCCACCTCTTTTAACCCAACCATGTTAAGATAATGCTGCAGCTATTGATAAATTGGGCAAAAATATTTGTAAGAATTTTAAAAGTGCTGAATTAGATTATAGGATTTTTTCTTCTAAATGTAAACATTTTAGAGTACAATATTTTTGTGACTGGAACTGACATTTGCTGTGTTTGAGAAATATTATATTTCTTATAAAAATCATATTTCTCCAAATTGTTTATTTACCATTAGGATAACATATGGTACTGAAATAGTTGTATCCCACACAGCACAGAAATTGTATCCTGAACAACACTAGTCTCACTCTTTGTGCCACAGTATTGTAATTACGTTGTGCTGTGCAAAATATACATATATTGAACTACATGAGTTGGTGAACCTCAGCTCATGTGCATGAAAGTCAGAATAATTGGCTGAAGTTGTTCGTAAACCTGGGAACGCAGCTATCTTCCTTCTTCTTAGTCTACCTCTGTTGCTGTCCCACCTTAATACATACATAGTAAATGCCTTTGCTAAAGACAAGGTCTGAATTTGGTGGATCCTGTGATTTTGCTATGATAGAGGGAGGAAGGGGTAGGAGGAGAGAGAGGCCATGTACATCACTGGAACTTTTGGCTAAAATGCAACTCTGCTGGAATTGGTTTGCTTTTACTTCCCTTCCAAACTACACTGCAGGTGTCAGTTTACAAATCCCAATCAGGAACTGCACCATTAGGTGTCTCCCATCTGGCTCTTTATATGTAAATTCCATATGGTGGACAGTAAACACCGATTTTATCCTTAGTGAAGAATAAGGGAAGAACATTAACTAATGAAAGATGAAATATCAAGCTGATTATGAAGATATAACTATTCCAATGCCCACCACAACATCAGTCAAAATATTTATGCTGTATCAATTACTATAATATCTGAGCACCCTACAACTAGGCATTTTTTCATTAAAATGTTTGTTGAAAAAATGCCTGAAACTTACACTTATTGGGCTTTGCTGCAGTTGTCTGTTTTCAGTAGGTGACAGATTGAAAAACGCAGGGTTTATTTCTTCTATTTGGGAAAGGAGTTGGCTTACAGTTCTGAAACCTACATAGCAGGTTTTGTATTTGTTGTCAGATTAAGTCATTTTAAAAGTGTTTAAAGTTTTTGAAGTCTAGATGTTTGTGCCCTAAGCTAGAATTCAAGATGACAGAGTTAGGATTTCAAAATGCTTGGCGAGGCTTGGACTGGTTCAGTTGATTGCCATAATGATTAATCGTTTTTTCAATGCTGTGCTTTGGTAAATTTAAATGTGACGGTGTGGTGTGATTAACCTAGTATAGTCAATGATATTTGAGGAAATAAGCAAGTTTGTTCACTGTGCTGCTGTTGGTAAATGACTCGCTTTTCTCACCTTTCAGCCTGCATCTCCTTTCACAGATATAAAACAAGTAAACCTCGTTTAGGGCACATTTAAACTTAAGTATAAGCGTATCCAGTATCATATATGGGGGATAAATGAGTTGCTGGTAATTGATGGCTGTCAGGAATTTTAACAGTACTAGGGAAAGAAAAGCAGTTTGAAACAGTAGAAGGGAGATTTGTGCAGTGTAGAAAGCTTGCCAAGTTCCACTCATTTAAATGATCATAATGTTGCAAACCTGAACAGGTGTGGCAACCCAAAATTTGCCCTTTGTGTTTTAATAAAATGCATAGGTTGGAATAGAGTCCTCCTCCATGTGCCTTCCTTAGAAAATTAGGCAGACAATAAATGTCCAAGCTTTGGTAGCCTGGTCAACAGGGAACAGATGTCCAGAGTGAGCAGTCAAAAGTGGCCTAAGTAAAAAGATGTGTGCAGTGGAAACCCACTTATAGTGAACTGGAATGAAAGTCTCAGACTATGTCAGTGTATCACATTGTGCAAATTTCAGTTCCAGCTACAGTGAATATCTGCATGTAATGAACTTATTGTAGGGAAAAATGTCTTTACTGTGGATTCAATCCTGCAGAAGTACAGAAATGACTGTAGATCAGTGCAAGTTAAACAGCTATCAAATCCACTGAGTTTGGTGCTTACATATTTCCACAAATGTAAGTAAGGGTATTCCAGCTTACTCAGCAACTCTATAGATCTACAATTTATGGCAGCACCTTTAAAGTGGTAGGAACTCTCACTCAAGGTTGGCTTATTCAGAAATGCTGATCTTCCTGGGTCCACTAGCCATAGTGACATGAGTCCTGGCAGCACCTTGATGATGATCATCCTTTCATACTGTTGTTGCTAAGGTATATTTGAAGTAAGCTGAACTTTAAAAGACACACATGCACGCTTTCAAAGAAATTGCTCTGTCTTGTTTCATCAACTTCTACCAATGTGTTTGACTGTGACTGTGCCTCCTTTTGTCCGTGCTCTCCAGAAAAGCCTGCGCTGAGTTTTGCAATTTCAGTTCTAGAATGCCTAAGATCTGCTTCCACACACACACGCACTCCTACAATCAATTACTACAGCATGGGACTTATAGTAGCTTTTGTGGAGCCGCGTGGCAGCTGCTGCACTCCGAAAATAAATGTGTAGGATCACACTTAAGTATCAGGCTTCTGACTGTGCCCTAATTCATGTGGATTTTTGTCAGAAAATAAAATACAGCAAACCTAGCTCAGTGCAGTTCAGCTAGAGAGGTACACTGTGGGGAGCCGCTGAACTCTGCTGAGTGCTGAGCCGCGACGTTCAGCAACTCCAAACATCTCTGCATGCTGGGCAGTGCACTGCAGTCACAAGTCCTGTAAGAATTCCTCTGTGCGTCTGTGTAAAATACACAAAGAAAGAAAGAAAGAAAGAAAGAAAGAAAGAAAGAAAAGCTGCTCCCATGAATAGGCGTGAGAGGGGAAAAGAAGTGAAGCCATGCTGAAGAATAAATCTTGGAAACCTGTAGAGGGAAAACAGTACCAGCAGCAGGTCTGCATGAGGATTTTCCCTTAGTGTTTGGATAGCAAGTAAAGTGCTTGGATGGTTAAAAATCTTCCAAATCCTAGCATTGTTCTCCAAACACTTTTTCAGTGTGGGGGAAGATTTATGCAGGGCTATAATTTTATAAAGCATACATGGATATTACTATACTGCAGTCGAGGTCAAATTCTGGATACAAATGAATTGCTTCCTGTATCTGATCCAGTGATGTCATGCCAATGTCAATATGCCCAGTAAATGTATATGTCTTACCTTTTTATCCTAGCATTAATTAAAGTTTTATTTTAAAACAAGACATAGTTGGCCTCATATTTCAAAGAGGCATTCATTAATCTCTCAGGAATTCACTTGTCATGCTTTATGGCTTGATTTTATGTAATGTTTGTACAGAATTAAGAGTCTAGATCAAAGGTGTTTGGGTTGGAATATTTCACGCTGTCTTCAACCTTATTCTTTTCCAAAACATTCTGAATTTGTTTATTCATGATGCTGTTGGGTCTTCAGAGAGAAAAATAAAACAGCTGGTTTCCTCATGAACACACTGGACTACTTTAATACAAATAAAAACCCAATAGTGCATCATTAGTAACATTTTAAAGGGAATGTTGGTTGTTGGGTTTAGTGTGCAGGTGGTGTTGGTAGCCTGTGCTATACTAGAGGTCAGATTTAGATGATCTGGCCTTAAACTCAATGATTCTATCTACTATCTCTGCATGTGATTGTTAAAACTATAAAAAATGTTAGTCAACTAGAGATTTAGTGGTCTCCCTATAAGCAAGATCTGACTCAGAATGGTACCACTAGGAAGTGTGATTCCATAGAAAACTCATTTTTCTTTATCTTTGGGCCAAGAGGTGAAACATCAACGTTGTGTTCTCTTTTGGAGGTGGGGGCGGGTTTCATGGATGCAAAAGTTCACATTAGACCACATTTATACATGTCAAAATACTAAAAGGAGGTGTGAATAGCTCAACTGTTCTACTGTTTATAACCCAATGCTCATAGGCAAAAATTCCCATTGAAGTCAGAAGTACAAAATGTCATGTTTTTATGTATTTTTCACTTGCATATTTTATGCCAGTATGAAATATGGCAAGCACAACTACCCCTGAATATCTGTGATCTATGTGAGACCTTGATATGTAAGACTTCCAAAGGAAATGGAAAATAAATGCTTTAAAAAAAAGGCAAAATGTTACTAATGATTCTTTAATGTATTTTTATTTTTAATAAAATAGCCCAGTATGTTCATGAGGACACCAGCTGTTTTTATTTTCTCTCTAAAGACCTGAAATGCTTCATGAATAAACATGTCCAAAAAAGAGTTTTGGTACTTGAAGCTGGGGAAAATATTTCAGCCCCAAATAGCTTGATCTACGATTCCAATCAAGTGTAAAGTCAATGGGCATGTTGTCCAAGGATTTACAGCCAGATTCTGCTTCCTTTAGTACTTTGCTGTGCAAGAAATTGTACTGAATGGAACTACTCTCAAAGTGAGGAATTACTCAGCAAAGATGGCAGAATCTGACCCTGAGTCACGACTACAGGACTTGGCCCAATAATAATAATATCCTTATTAGTACTGATTTGGTGGAAATAGTGATTTTCTTTTTAATGGCAAATTACAATAACAACAGGAGTTACCTTGCCTGACTGTGGCAAAGATAATGTTGCTACTAGTCTTGAGTAAATGGAACCCATGGCTTCTATAGGAAACCATAGCAACAAGGAGGATTAACTCCTACAGTGTCATAAGAACAAGATCCTGTTATCTCAGAACAGCCAGGAAGATAACTCATGTCACCAATGTATAATGCTTTTGAAGTGAAGATAACAATAACACCTGGAAAACCAGATATAGTTTTCCAAAGCATATAGACAGGGGAAGGGCTGATATCCACCAAATCAAATGACGTAAAAATAGTGAACCAATAATTAATTAATAGATAGAATTTGACGTATGCTCATCAGTAGTTCCTGCCTGCAGTACATTTGGTTTTCAGGATATCTTGTTTTAATCAAATTTCCTTTTCTCCTAGCTAAAATCACATATGCGCTATATGAATACAAGCTTGTTTTACAAGACACCTCATTTTTTCCAGACAACAGAAAATAAACTTTTCTTCACCCCTGTTTTATGTATTATTAAAATGTTCCTTCTGCTTAGGCCAGCCCCTAAAACAATGCAATGCTGCTCTCTGATATATTCAACAACTAACCTTGGCAGGCTCACACTAATTCTCCACAGAATGAGACATATAGTGCTTCTCAGTGTGGCCATATAGTGTCACTCATCTAAGAAAGCGGAGTTGGTGTCTTAAACAGATTGTTTTAGAGTCTGCAAATAGATTACCGAGACTATTGAATAACTTCCCAATTCACATTAATATATTAAAGCCCAGGGTTTTTTAAAGGTCAGACATTGCTGGTCAGTCAATTTAGTTAACAGAGCAGGTTCCTCACCAAGAGATCATTATTTCTGTAGGTTCATGTAATTTGGTTTCAATAAGTGGTGTATCTATAAAATATATTGGGGGAAAGTATGTATGCGTAGCAGTCATTTAAGCAGAAACCTTCATTTGAAGGACACCAGTTCTGGTCCCAGAAGAATCCACTGAAATAATTTTTTTCTACATTGAATTTGCATCAAACTTACTGAAACTAGCAAGCACCAGCAGTTTGTAGGGCTGTAGCCTCAGAATGTCACCTGTCCAGCAAGAAAATTCCTACCTTGCCAAGGCCATTGAATAAGTAACAATGAGTGTGAGAAAGAGAGGAGATTCCCTTCCTGCAAGACGTTTTTAGTCTCCAGGATCATAAATGTTAAATGGGGCCTGATCTTGCTATCCTCATAATGATTAATTAGATTCTGAGTCCATGTTCTATAAACAGAGGATGATTTTCATTCCTTCCTTCCAAACTTATCTATTTTACTAGAAAAGTTTTGGGATTAGTTCCTTGGGGTGTATTACCTGTACTATGGATGTCCCTAAATCACAGAATTTGATTTCACCCCAGAACTAAATAACAGATCTTAGCAGAACACTGCACTCCAAACATTCAAGGGTCTTCCCATCTCTCCAGAATTCCCTTCCCGGGCAGATCCCCTGGTAAGAGCTCACTTGTGCTTTCAGCAGTGCCTTTAAGCATGTGTATAACTTTATGCATGTGATAGTCCCACTAACCATTACTACTCAGAGACATAAAGTTACACATGGGTTTAAGTGTTTTGTTGAATTATGGCCTTGGAGAGGAAGGCAGCTCCACTCTCAGAGGATGAAATTCACCCCAGCTCTGAGGGTTCACAGAGATTGAGTGGTGCAGAGAGTGTTTGCAGATCCTGCATTAAAGTGAGTTGTACCCAAAATGCCACAAGGCAGTTACAGTTCACCCCACCCCTGAAGTGATCTAAAGCTGTCTGATATCAGGTGGGTTTCCTCCACCAGCTAAACTGATAAATGTGGGCAATTGTGTGAACTGCCTGTAAGCAATATGTAGGAAACATTAATACTGTAGCTTCAAACCCATTTATATAAACCACAGGATATGGCACAAAATATCAGCCTTTCACACTGCATGAATTTTAGGTTTCAAAATGAATTATAAAGATAGTACAGTGCAGTTGTGAATTCCCAGATTGGCATGTATTAATAAAATGCAATGTACAGTGTCATGGAAGTGCCAGGTCAGAATAGATTTATTTTAAAATTTAAATATCATATTGTGATTCAGTAAATAAATGTTTGTAATTATTGAGTTGTCAGTTGATACATTTTAAGGACCTGTAACACTATTAACATGCATTAAAAAGAATGCACAATTTTAAAATACATTTTGTTTTAAATGAAGCAGCATTTCTTAAAGAGATCATATTTATAATTATATATCTCTTAGAAAATGTTGGGTTTGGTTTCATTGTGAATAAATCTTACATTCCCAGCATTAAATGTAATATTGCAGCTATTATGGAAAATTAAAATGGGGGAAGACAGAGTGAAGCTCTTTTGCTATGATTTGCATGTCCATTTTTGTCTTACTGGTTATTTCATATTTTTCAAAGCTGTTGCATTATGTTTTCATGGTATTTTCATTATATTCCCCAGGATCCTTTGGATTTAACTAATGCTGCTATTAAATCTTTTTTAATTAAGAGTATTAAGTTGCTTCTTGGAAATGTTGCTAGTTATTTGCACCTGTGCAATATTTATTAAGATTGGTATGTGTTGTTTTTGCAGCACTATTAAAAGCCAATATAAAGAAATGGAAACGTGAAGTACAAAGTACTATCACAGCGAGATAGTAAGATGTCATAAAGTTAATGATTTGTTATACTAAATGTGGAGAATTTTGGAATTGGATATAGCTTCTTTTTTACTACTCTTTGTATTGCACCAACTAATTAAACTTCTTCAAAATGTGGTTTGATATTGGTGTTTTCAGTGCATGTTTTCTAGAAATAGTTTAAACAGAGGATAATAAACAATTATTTCCACAAGCTCACCTGAGAAAATGCTAGAATTCTCTTAATCATATTCCTTCTATTCACACTCATTGTCACTACTTATGTTTGCAATAAAAACTTAAAGTGTGAAAGAAAGCCTTTTTGTACACAGGTTTCAGTATTTCACAAGAAGAATTCCTTGTGAATTTTGGCTTGAGAACTTGAATGGTAGGTTTACGAAGCTGACAGAATGGAAATTTGCAAACTGAAATGTGATATCCTGTGTATTGTGCATTGATGATGCATGAATAAAATAGTTTCAAAAGGAAAGACAGTAATGTGTATCTCATGAGAACACAGGTTTGGTTTATTGCACGTTTTTCACAGAATCTCTGGTGGTCAGTTGAATCTTTCAATAAAAGGTCTCATGAGTGTCTCTTGCATGACTGTTTATTGTCTCATTTTGTATTTGTGTTCCATGTGTGATTAATATCCAAATGTTCTCTTCTTTTTTCCTTTTCCCTTTTTGTAGAAATTATTGAGCCTACTACCTCTAGTCCTGTCTCAAGCCCAGGTCAGTATCCACATACATTCACAAAGTATGTTTGGGTACTCTCTTTCTCCAGGAATCATGACTTTTGTATTGTCATATCAATAAGTTGAATTGATATTGGGCAGTATTGTTTGTGGTACTGCTGGCTGTCTCTTTCCTGTCTTTGTGCATTCATTAGTCTGTCCTTCCTTGAAGTGTACACTCTGCTCTTTTCCTAGTTTCTTTTTGAGAAAACTGTTCTGGCTTGTATCTCTCTCTCTTTACCCCTCTCCCCGCTCTGTCCCAAGATAATACAGTAGATGCATACAAGGGGGCTTAGTTGTGCATTGCCTTTACTTTTGAGTCCTCTTTGTGGTGTTAGCTGTAGAAAACTGACTTGGTTTATGTTACTATAAACAAGGCATTTGTTTTGGCTTTTGTAAATTTTTTGCTGTGATATCTACTAAAATGAAGGAATGTATTTAGCTTTTCTGAAAGGAACAACATTCTAGATCATCACCACTTGTGAAAAACTCACAGAAGGGATCTCAGGGAAGTCATAGCTGTGAGGTTCTTTTCATAAAAGTCATCTTGTTGAAGGAGGTGGAGTTTGCCTCCATACAAAAAAGATTGCAGAGCCTGCCCCTAAACTTGGTCCCCAGGATTTGTGAGAGGCCAGGACCCTGGGTGGATTTCCCGTTACTGGTTCCCTAAAAGTGTGTCTCCATAGAAGTCACTCTAACAGTATGACTGTCCCCATAATCCAGTGGGAGGAGGAACAGTGTGAAAAAGATGATATAGTCCAGTCTGTATTATTTTTTCTGACTAATGTCCACAGGGACAGGACAGGGGGAAATGATGTGTCCCTTTCCAGACCTTCCCTGTTGAACGTTCTTTCCTCAGTCTATACAAAGAGATCTCCATAGGGTCTGATGATGGTATCATTGGTGGCACAGAGGTGACTAAGTCTTCTTTCAACACACAACAAGTCAGATTTGCATACTGAGAAGTCCCTCCAAACAGAAATCTAGGAGGCACACTCTGGACCAACAATTTTATAAATTTTGGTTCCACTTTTGTGTATCACAGTGGTTGTCTTTTACACAATTAAATTTAAGGATTTTTATAAAACCATATTTTTTCATTGGCCATGAAAATTGACTCCACACATGTATATAGCACATGCCAAAGGAAAACTTGTTTCACACAATTATTTTTTAAGGAAGTGGTTGTTAATATACTAAGGGTTTTTATGTCATTAGATTACTAATCTGCAGTGTAGTCAAAATGTAGTTTTAGACGGAAAGTGAAAGCCGTTCATATACTGAACTGTGCTCAGTACACAGGTAGTTTCTTAGCAAAAGTATCTGAAGGAAAGTCAGATGCTTCTGGAAAAAAGAGATATACAACTTTTTTTTAGAGAAGCAGGATTTGTGCCTCTGTGCTCTCTGTTATGAGACAGGGTGGGGAAAAAACCAAAAGTAAAATGAGGCAGTTAAGCATCTATTGGAGCAGAAATGAGGGGATGGAGACAGTGTGACCTGTCCTTTCCCTGTAGGGACTGGAGACCAAACCCATCCTCTGTGGCCATCCTCTGTGGCCCCATCTCCTTTTTCCTTCAGGGTAATATCCATGGGAGACTCAACAAGGTGACTCGTGGGCCTTCTGCCCCCTCCACCACCACCACTACAGGATTTACCACAGGGAAGTATTATATAACCCAAAGTAAACTGTTCAATGGCTAATGATGTAGAAGTCAGGAAGATGCAATAAGGGGGAGAGAGTTATAAAAGAAACACTAAGGAGCGTATTGCACCTTCCCACGAAGCTCCAAGATTCTGTGAAGATTCTGTCAAGAGAGGCTGGGCAGACCGGGGAGAAATGTACTTTCCAAAGACCACAGATACAGAGGCTCTAGTTCCACAGAGAGGCTGCAAAACCATGCTACCATGCAGATCTTCCTTCCCTTGGCAGCATAGTTCCTCAAGGAACTGTGCTGCCTTTATCCACCCCAGGACTTCCTATGCTGGCAATGCACAGCACTTCAACTAAACTACCAAGAAAGATCTTGGATTTCTTTAAGACCAGAAAATGGATCTCATAAAAAGAATAGGCAAAATAAAGCCAAAACTGGAGTGAAAGGGAGGGATGAACTTGACCTGCAAAAAACAGACACAGGTTGTATTGAAGTTAAAGCCCAGCTAGTCAGGTAATTTTTCACGGTTGTTATAGACCTCTAGGGAGTGAAATATAGGTTAGAACGAGAAATATTTTTATAGATAACAGAAGCCTGTAAGGAATCCAGAACTTTGATATAACTCCAATATTGAATGGCATGACAACTGAGTACAAACTTCAGATTGAATTATTCTTTCTATGTGTACTGCAAAATTGCTTTATTACACAGTGTGTTGAACAGTCTACATAGTCTGATGCTATTCTGGACCTAATTCAAGGAAATGCGTAAAGAATGATAAATATTATATGGTTAAAGTTAGATGGCATCTAACATTCAGTTTGAAAGACTTATGAGAGTAAGTACCGCAGCAAGGAATACAGGCGTTTCTAGTTTTAGAAAAGCTGACTTTGAAATGACAATAAAGGTCACAAAGAATTTTTTATGGAATTCTTAGTAGATGGGGAAATCTACTACTGACAAATAAAAAAATATTTTAGAAACCATTGTAGAGGGAGACCAGAGTCTCAATGTGATACATTTCTCTTAATAGTGATATTCTAAGTGGGCACAAGAAACCACTGTGGTTAAGCAGGGATGTAAAAATGGATCTAAAATAAACAAAAGGCTTTTGTTTGAAGTTCAGCCTACATAATAGGAATAGCAGACTTTTAAAGCCAAAGAGACGAAAATAAAAAGAAGCAAAAGTAATAATGGAATATATCATGCAGTTAACTATTCAACTTTAAATAATTTAAAAGATGAGTTTAAAATACATTTGCAAAATGAAAAACGTAAGAGAGTTGATCTGTTGACAATACAGAAGCAGATTCAAAAGATGCAGCAAATCAAACTGGTTAAAGAATAAGGGTTCAGTCATAATCCTTCCTCATGAAAGTTAGTCCCACTGAAATCAATATAGCGGTTGCCCTTTAAATTGTTCTAAGTTTGCCTTACATAAATAGACAATGTTCCTGTGGTATTCCTTACACTTCACTATTCTGAGTATGTTAAATACCTTGGGTATACTGTTACTACTGCTATAATACCATGCAGTTTCAAAGGCAATTAAAGCTTTCCAAGGCAGCCAAGATATGAGCCCCTAACATGCCTCTGTCTCAACAGAAAAGGAGAACAGTGGACTAAGATGGTATTGTTGCAGAGAACTTTGTTTGTTGGGGGGAAATGGAGATGGTTATGACGAGATTAAACGTTTTGACAGAGATTAATAGATTAAAATAAGAGATATCCATGATTTTTTTTTAAATGAGGGTAGTGAAGTCAACTTAATATTTTATATATTCTTTCCCACATCAGTTTCTGATTCAATTAACAGGACTGGAAAATAGAATTATTAACACCATTATTCACAAAAATAAAATCTAGCAATGTAGATAAGATTAAAAGAAAACTATACTTTGATCTGCCTTGCAGGGTGAAGGGATGAAAGGTAAGGGCTGTTTCCACTATGATAAATTGAACAATGTATTTTAAAAACTAACGTATTTGTCTATTGCGAATGGCATTTCTGAGTTTACTCTTAGCCGTTTTGTTTTTTAAAAGTCATGTGACCCCATAAATATTAAAGCCCAATGCAAAAGATTGTATGCAAATTTCCATCTGCTTTATCACTGGTTGAACAGTCAAAAAACCATTTTAAATATTAAACTTAATATAAATATTATACATAGAAAATCCTTTTCTAATTATATTTTGATTATATTAGCATTGAGACAGGTTTGCAGTCTTTTCCAACTCTTATGCATAACTCTTTTAGCAAGATGGTCCACTGAGATTATCAGGCTTTAGACATGACAAATAAAGTTTAAAAAATGTAGGTCCAATCTTTTTCTTACTGAAGACAATGGCAAAACTTTCTTCATGCTGTAAATTTGGAGCTGTATGAGATTGTTTATTCATAGACCAAAGTGCTACTCAGATTATAGAGTGCTAAACAAATTTAGTATCATTTCAGACATTGTGAGAGACAATTTTGGGGAGGATTTAATAAACATAATTTGAAAAACAACTAACATAAAGTAGATTATTTTGAGGCAGGGATTGCTTAACTAACTAGATTTCACTGGTTTTCAAAGAGATTGCCATCATTACAGAGAAAGTAAATGCAATGGTGATTATATCCTGAAATTTAATCCAAGAATTGAATAGGAATTCCATGTAAAAAACTATTGATTAGCCACCAGAATTCATGATGTGAAAATGAAAATACCTTGTTTTATAGAAAATTGGTTCAGGCACAATATAAAAAATGAGTAACTGACAATTTCTGCAGCTGGAAATGTTTTTGGACTTGTGTCAACAAATGTAAACTGATAACTGTAGGACCAAAAAAGCATAGAACTAGAAGCAGGAATATACAAAAATCTAACAGTTATGTAGTATACAGACCAAGAGGGAATTCAATGTTGTTGCAGCAAAATGTTTGAAATCACTATCCCATTCCACAGCTGTATTTAAAAAGTTTAAAAATGCTAGAAAACATCAAGAGAGAGAAGGAAAACCTCACAAGAAGTGTTTCTTTACAAGGATCCAGGGTCAGGTCTCATCGCAAATACTTTCTTCAATGTTGTCACCTTTTCCTAGAATCGCTGCTTGAGCCAAAACCAGTTCTGTGAACTTGTTTATGATTTCTTGTTAAGCGCTTCATTCTCTAACTGACTCTAGGTTTGGTCTCTCGGTCTTTACACCCCATTGCAGAAGAGGAAGCAAAGTAGATTGGAATCCTTCTTCAGGCAAAGGCCTCCATTTTCTTTGTATCAGTAACAACAGGGCTCCTGATTTTGCTAGAGAAAGGGCTTCCTTCTATAAGACGAGAGCGCTACCTTCTTTTTTTATGACAGCACATTCTTCATCAGGCCAGAGGTTACAGGTTCAATGCAGTAGTGGAGAATCCTGGACCCAATTGTAAAGCATCTTTACCCCCTTCCCTCCTCCCTTTGGCAATCAACGTATTTTTTGTTTGCAGATACATAGTTTGCAATTTTTATTGACCAGTGTTTCTTAGAAATTATCCAGAATGGATATTCTATATCCCCCTTCCCCTACCTTATCCATCTTCAGGGACCTTTTTCACAACATCCTGCTGCATTTGGAGACAGACTCTCTTCTTCAGCAGGGTGTAGTAGAAAAGATGCTTCCAGAGTTTTGTAGCAAGGGTTTCTATTCCCACTACTTACTCATTCCAAAGAAGAAAGGAGGATAGCATCCAATTTTAGATGGCAGGTATCAGTTGCCTCAAAAGATCTCCCTTTCTTCTTCAAGTGATGTCCTTGTGGGTGCTCCACTTTAGCTGTTTGTGCGCTGATTTAAAGTAGCAGTGCTCCAGTTGGGTTGCACATGCAGTCTCCATCTCGCCCTGCTTTAGGCGATTATCTGGCACTGTGCGATCAACCCCCACCCCAGTTCCTTCTCTACCACCTTTAGCCTGAATTGGAGCTTCAGCAGAACCTCTTTGCGTAATCTAATTAGTGTAGTTTTCATTAATTAGACTTAGTTAGTAGTAGGTATAATTAATTCCTTTTATCCCCATTAATTTTTGTTAGAAAAAAAAATCATTTTTCCCCTCAACAAGAGAAGTTTAGGTTTCTATTGGAGCTGTTAGAATAGAGTTTTACTTCCTCTTCAAAGGAAGGGGACACTCATCTTAGGGACATACCCAATTCCCCAGGTTTTAAATGCTGCCTCACCTGCAGACTCTCAGTACCAGTCTGTGTCCGTTGCCTAGGCAAGACACACATATCACAGAAGTGCTCGCATTGCCACAATTGAAAGTCCAGGCTAAAAAAGCGACCTGCAACTTAAACTCCTCCTTATGGAGAAATCTCTCAGACCAAAAACAACGAGAGTCCTGTAGCACTTTAAAGACTAACAAATTTAATTTCTGCAGGCATAAGCTTTTGTGGGCTGTAACCCACTTCGTCAGATGTAATGAATAGAAATCACATAGGAGGTATATATATACATATCCTAGGGTAAGTAACAACAATGGGGAAGGTAGATAAAAGCAAAGTCCATTCGGTTAGAGTAGTTGATTAGGAGGTGAGAATGTGTGAACAGTGACAATTACTTCTTGTAATGAGATAACCATTCCAAGTGCCGATTCAGACCCGGTTTGATTGTGTCAAGTTTGCAGATGAGTTCCAGCTCACCAGTTTCTCTTTGAAGTCTGTTTTTGAAGTTTTTTTGTAGAAGTATGGCAACTTTCAAGTCAGCTACAGAGTGTCCTGGGAGATTGAAGTGCTCTCCGACTGGTTTATGGATGTTTCTATTTTTTATGTCTGATTTGTGTCCATTTATTCTTTTGTGTAGTGACAGTCTGGTTTGGCCAATGTACATGTCAGAGGGGCATTGCTGGCATATGATGGCATATATTACATTAGTAGATGTGCAAGTGAATGAGCTCTTTATGGTCTGGTTGATGTGGTTAGGACCAGTGATGGTGTCACTAGAGTCGAAGTGTGGGCAGAGCTGGCAATGGGGTTTATTGCAGGGGTAAATTCTTGGGTTGGTCTTCTTGTAGGGTGTATGGTTGCTAGTGAGTATTTGCTTCAGGTGCTGTCTGTAAGCAAGGATAGGTCTGCCTCCCACAGCTTGAGTGAGTGAGGGATTATCTGCTAGGATAGGTTGCAGATCCTTAATGGTGTGTTGGAGAGATTTTAACTGGGGACTGTAGGTGATGGCCAGTGGTGTTCTGTTGTTTTCTTTGTTGGGTCTGTCCTGTAGTAGGTGACTTCTGGGTACCTGTCTGGCTCTGTCAATTTGTTTCTTCACCTCTCCAGGTAGGTATTGTAGTTTTAAGAATGTTTTATGGAGATCCTGTTTGTCTCTGTCTGAGGGATCGGAGCAAATCCGGTTCTATCATAGGGCTTGGCTGTAGACAATGGATCATGTAGTGTGTCCAGAGTGGAAGCTGGAGGCATGAAGATATGCATTGCGGTCAGTTGGTTTTTGGTATAGGGTGGTATTAATGTGACTATCCTTAATTTGTATTGTAGTGTCCAGGAAGTGGATTTCTTGTCTAGACTGATCCAGGCTGAGGTTGATGGTGGGGTGGAAATTATTGAAATCATGGTGGAATTCTTCAAGGGACTCTTTTTCATGGATCCAGATGATGAAAATGTCATCAATGTAGTGTAGGTAAAGGGGAGGTGCTTGGGGACAAGTTTTGAGGAGGCATTGTTCTAGGTCAGCCATAAAAATGTTGGCATACTGTGGGGCCATGCGGGTGCCCATAGCTATGCCACTGACTTGAAGGTATAGATCGGCTCCAAATCTGAAGTAGTTGTGGGTCAGGACAAAGTCACAAAGTTCAGCTACCAGGTGTGACCAGTGTCTGAGCCAGAGGCAAGAACCTCTCCTGGACAGAGATCTCCATTCACAGCCTCTGACAGAGATCCGTCTTCCACGGCTCAGACAAAGGAACAACCTGCCAAAAAGCTTTAAAAAAGTGGGCTACAACTCCACCAGTACAGGACTCTGCTAAGAAACTGCATTCCCCAAACTGGCAAATCATGGCAGTACTGACTGCACCGGCTCCTTTCACAGCCGAAGTTGCAGGATCCTGAGATAGCATAAGAACCACAAAACCAAGAGATCCCAAGCGGGCTAACTCCAGTACCAGCACTAAAGGGAAACAAAAATCCCATACCTCCGTACCAATGGAACCAACCAAGTGCTTGGCACTCAGCGGCTCCACAACACTGCAGACCATAGTGCCGCCATCTACCACAGTGCGCTCATTGACAACCACTGCACAATCCTTGGTACTGACCTCCAGCCATTCTACGGTACAGACTTGAGCACTGCTTCAGGAATTCCTGAACCATAAAGACTTAATGGTCACCTTGACACCCGAATCTTCCATCCTCAGTACTGAGGTTGTCCTGGTACAGATGGCACCAAGTGCCATCACCATCAGCTCCACCATTTTCAAGCGATGATGAGGATGAACCTGAGGAGGAAATATATTCCTCTCACCAATCTTCTCCAATCCACGTGCCCACCACACCTGATCCACCATCACACAGCACTTATCATATGGGACCCAAAGAAGGACACTGGTACAGGAAGCCATGGACGCCATCGATTCCCTTTCCACCACAATGGGCTTATTGGAATCTATGGGCACAATAAACACTGCAATACCACAAACCACCAAGCCCACCCAGGATGAGCACACAACACTTGCCATCACATTCGATACCATGACCATCAGAACCCACTGAGGCCGTAGCTGAAGAAGAAGAACAGACTTCTGACCAGCAGATTGCTCAAACAATGCATGTTTCCTCATCCTCTCTTGATAACAACCCTCCCAATACAGGTGATGACTTTAAACAATTTCAGGACTTATATCAGAGAGTCTCCAGTTCTCTGAATATATCCCTAGAAAAGCTCTGAGAAACACAACATGAACTACTGAACATCTTACAGATGGCCACTTCATCCAAAATTGCATTGCCCATGAATAGCGCCATTATGGAACCTGTCAGAACAACTTGGCCAGATCCCAGCAACGACTCCACCAACTTACAAAAGGCCTGACAAAAAATACTTTGTGCCAGTGAAGGAACAGAATTTCTATTCTCGCATCCTGCACCAAATTCCCTGGTGGTGGATGCAGTTCATGTACGGGGCAGACCACAACACCCCAAAAATACTCTGTATAACGTGGAAGAGGCTCAACCTCTTTGTCTATAAAGCCTATTCCTCAGCGACTTTATACCTCAGAATCACCAACTATGAAGCATTGCTGGTGAAATATGACCACAGTAACTACACCAAACTCTGAGTTTATGGAATTTATTCCTGAAGAGAAAAAGAACAATTTAAGTCCCTTATTTCAGAAGTGCACCTTATATCCAGAACAGTGTTACAGGCCATCCTGGTCTCAGCAGACATGGCTTTAAAATCCATAGCCAATGCAGTAGTCATGAGGAATCATCCTGGCTCCATCTCTCTGGTTTTCCCACAAAAGTCCAATCAATGATGGAAGATCTTCTGTATGAAGGTCCAAAGCTCTTTACCACCAAAACAGATGAGTCCCTTATCAAATGGAATGCTCCCCTCTTTCCCTCCCATTCCTCTTCTTGCATGAATGCTTCACAAAATCAGACTAGAACAGGCCACAGTAATTTTGATTGCTCCCACATGGCTTCAACAAATGTGGTTCCCTTACCTTATCAAAATGTCAGTGTCCCAACCACATACCCTTCCTCCTCTCCCTCGTCTCCTTCCCCATAATGCAGGTCAAATCCTTCACCCAAACCTAGAAACTCTCCATCCCAAGGCATGGTTGCTCCATGGTTACAAGGACCTGAAATAGCCTGCTCAGAGGAAGTACAAAATGTCTTATTAAATAGTCATAGAGAAACTACCCAACACACAACTGGAGATGATTTGATAACTGTTTGAAAATAAACACATCACACCAGCTTCTGCTCCGCTATTCCTGATACTGGACTATTTACTAAAACTTAAGAAATCAGGCCTCTCTATGAGCTCAGTTAGGGTACACCTTCCAGCTATTACAGTGTTTCACCACAATGTGGATGACCATCAATTTTTGCACACCCAATCACCAAAAGGTTTCTTAAAGGCCTCAACAACATTATCCAGAGGTAAGAACACCCACCCCATCATGTGACCTCTATTTAGTTCTTTGGGGCATCATCGGACCTGTTAGAACCTTTGGTGACTTGCCTTCTCCTCCACCTTTCAATGAAAGTAGCCTTTTTCGCTGCAATCACATCAGTCAGATGGGTTGGAGAATTGGCAGCCCTCATGGCAGACCCACCCCACACAACCTTCTTTAAAGATACAGCTACCCTAAGACCACATCCCCAATTTTTACTTAAGATTGCCTCCTCATTTCATCTCAACTAACCCATCTGTCTACCAACATTCTACCCTAAACCCCATGACAACAGATGAGAATCTATACCTCAGATGTCCTCAGGGCGCTGGCATTTTATATAGACAGAACAAAATCATTCTGCAAATCTACAAAACTATTCATATTAATCACTGAACACTCAAAAGGAGACACCCTATCTAACCAGAGGCTTTACAAATGGATTTCTACCTGTATCAAATTGTGCTATCATCAGTCCAGAACCCCTTACAGGGGTTCATGTACATTCCACCTCGATAGCATTCCTCAACAACATCCCCATTGAGCACGTCTGTAAAGCTGCAACATGGGCCTCAGCCCATACATTCATACAACACTATGCACTAGAAAAATATGCAAGTTCTGATGCACTATTTGGACTTACCATATTATCATCTGCCACAACTTCAACTCTGAAGCCCCCTCCATCCACCAGAGGCCCCTGTTCTGAAGTCACCTAAAGTGGAGCAACCACAGGGACATCACTTAAAGAAGAGGTTACTCACCATGTGCAGTAACTGAGGTTCTTCTAGATGTGTGTCCCTGTGCGTGTTCCACTACCAACCTTCTTCCCCTCTACTTCAGGTTTTTCACTCTAACAGCTCTGCAGTAGCAAAGGAACAGAGGGGGGTTGGTCGCACAGTGCCAGATAACCGTCTGAAACGCATGTGTGACCCAATCGGGGCATTGCTACTACAAATCTCTGATTACGAGCACAGGAGCGCATGAACAACTAAAGTAGAGCACCCACAGGGACATGTATTTCGAAGAACCTTAGTTACTGCACAAGGTGAGTTACCTTCTCTTCTATAATCCCTTCCTTAGATGCTATTAATTGGTTTACAATTGTTGACTTGCAGGATGCTTACTTCTATGTGTCAATCCTTTCAGCTCACAAGAAGTATTTGCATTTCATGATCAATTAATGGACTTCGCTGTCAGTTCAGAGTCCTATTCTTTGGCCTTTCAGCAGCTCCAATGGTTTTACCAAATGTCTGGTAGCAGCTCATGTATCTCCATGTGTATCTCGATAGATTTGAGGTCATTCATAGCAGCAGTTCACGGGAGATGTTCATGCAATTCTTCATTTATTTCCCAAAGCAGGCCTCAGGCTCAGTTGAGACAAGCCGCTTTCTCTTCTACTCAATCCATAGAATTTATACGGGTGAATTTATACATCATTGAGAACATACTTTCCTCAAAAAAAAAAAGTCTCTGCAAAAAAATCACTTGATCGCTTGCATTCAGTCTCATCCAAAAACTTCAAGTGAGAGTCAGCCCCAGTTTTCTGGGTCATATAGCAGCTTCTATTTACATGACTCTGTATGCAAGACTCTGGCCTCTTCAGGATTGGTTAAGGGGGTTATCAGCTGATCAAAAACAGCATGGACTTACCAATATAGAAGTTCTCCTAAAAATACTGTCATCTCTGCTTTGGCTCAGGACATCTGACAGTGTTTTTTTTTTTCAACCACCACCTTCTTCAAAGACTCTGGTGACTGATACATCCAAACAAGGCTGATGGACGTATCTGAATTCTCTTCAAATACAGGACATGTGGTCCTGAGTTTAGTATCAGTTACACATATAAATGTTCCAGAGCTCAGGGCTGTTTGACTAGCCTACAAGGTGTTTCAGCCTCTCCTTCGAGGGACCAATACTCAAATATTCATAGACAATAGAAGAGTGATGCATTATATAAATATACAAGGAGGGTCAAGATCATCTCCCTTATGTCAAGAAGAGACATACCTATGGACCTGGTGTATAGTGCATCAAATCAGCCTCATTAGCCTTCATCTTCCACATATATGGAAAAGTGTGGTGGATCAGCTGAGAAAAAGATCTGTAACTCATGAGGGGGCTTGATTCTAGATCAAGTATTCCAGAAATGGGAGTCCTCTCAATAGAACCCATATCATGTTCACTATATCACCTCTCTCTTAAAATAGTATTTTTGGTAGCCATCACTTCAACTCACAGAGTGAATGACATTCAGACTTTGATGACAATCCCTTCATAAACCATTTTCCAGAAAGATAGGGTTACCCTTTTGCCACATCCATGATGTTTACGAAAAGTAATTTAGGATTTTCATATAAATCAATTAATACCTTTTACCAGTATTTTTTCCTAAAGCTCCTGACTCCCTGCAGAGGCTAAACTCCACACAACTAGCCATTCTTGGGACTATGTCCTTTTATCTTTCCAGAACAAAGACATTTTGTAAATCATTCAGAATCTTTGTGATTTTTGGTAGTAAGTCTAAAGGGCACGCTGTTTCCTCTCCAAGACACTCTAAATGCATTCTTTCGTTTCTAGTTAGAGAACACTATACCAGGTCTCAGTACATATATATAGCTTGTTTTAGGGGAGTCTCTATTTCTGAGATTTGTAGTGTGGCTGCTTGGAGTTCGGTTCATATGTTACCAATTGCTACTCCAACTTCTAGAGCAGATGCCCAGTTTGGCAGACATTAGTCAGGCAACTATGGTGGGATCAGTGCTCAAAGAAGAAAGAGGTTACTTACCTTACGGTAACTGGAGTCCTTCTCGAAACTATGTGGGATGCTTTTGTCCACATAGATCTCACAACCTGCCCTTCTTCCCCACCAATAGAGTCCTTACCTGAATTTCTGTATTAGTGAAGGAACTGAGTGTAGTTGGAGCTGCTCTGCCCTTTATACCTTCACTGTACGTAGTGGAATTTCAACCCTATCGATCATTATCTCTGGTTTAGATTTTCAAGTTATATCTCAATAAAAGGGGCTAGAAAGTTTTAAAGAGAGACTCAGGGTAGGTGAGGTAATAGCTTATTAGACCAACTTCTATTGGTGAAAGAGACTAAATTTTGAGCTCCACAGAGTTCTTCTTCAGGTCTGGAAAATGTAATGAGAGTATCACAGCTAAATTCTTAAGGATAAGGAGTTAACACATGTTGCAAGAAACCAGTCAGTATGATGTGGGCAATTATCGCTTTTTTAATGAAAAAAACATTTTTACTTTTTTAAGTAAAAAAGCTGAGATTCTCCTCTGCCTTTACAGGTGTGCCAAATCCTGTGAATATGGTGTTGGTGGGAGGTTGCAATCACAGGATTTATGAGAACCAGAGTCCAACATGGAATATAAAGTCTAGTACATTACCTTCTGTATTTATCCAAGTATTTTTGAAAGATACGGCTTATTTGCAGTACTTGATCTACATCCTGGCAAAAAAAGCCAATTACATCAGCTAAGATGCCAAAATAAATGCTCAAACTCTGCTGCATCTCATTTCTGTAGTTTGTTTTTCTTATCAGTGTTTGTTTTCTCACTTTCCCTTAAGAACTATGTACCTGAGGAATAACATTAATAGTCACTCTCTCAACAGGTGAAATACTGAACTGATGTTGCTCCACTGACTTTTAATGCTCCCATACTGTGTAAACAATATCAAGATGTCATGCATTAAAACTGCTAGACAAATACCATAACACAAAAGAACATTCATCTCACCAATTTTCCATGATCAAGTTCAGTCAAGCTATGCTTATCTGCTACTTTGAGTTTTTTATGTTAAAAATTGCCTATAAAATGCATATGGTTACTTTGTTGGTACGCTTTGTAAAGTTTTACTCCAAAAAGCTTAGAAGAAATGTGTTTTCATTTGTTATTTGAAGCAGAAAATGTACTACAAATCTACAAAGACTAATTTTAACAGAGTCCTATTCGTAAAATTTTACTTTGTCTTCTTTGAGTTTTAGTTCAAGAAGAATATGAATATGTGCAACATTTAATTAATTACATTTGTAAAGTTCAAATTAGCAGTCAAGCAGTGAAACCAATTTTAAGCTCCTCTATGCTGAACCACACACATGGAAGTGGAGTTGGTTGCCCAAGTTTGAAAATCAGGTATATTTTTGACATTTACTTGGTCAGTCATTTTCTAGAACTATAGTCTCATACAATTCTTTAGGCCCTTACCATAATAATAATAATTGTGAAGACAGTGCATTGAAGAGTCTTTTAAGACATTACTGAATTCCTGAAGATGACTAAATAAGTAACAATGATGGGACAGAGGGAAATAATTGGGGACCTTTCTTAACTAATGATCTCACACATTATAAAGGACTTATGAAAATTAAAGACACATGCAGAGATCAGGGCACTTATTTGCTTTATATAATTAGGAGTAAAAATGCACATGTATCTGTTTTAATATCATGGGCAGTTCGGGCAATTCATTGAGTCCCCAATTATTTCCTTCCATCCTGCCATTGTAACTTATCTAGTATATATTAATATACATATATACTAAAACAATCTCAATTTTCAAGCAAGCTTGTTAATCATAGGGGAAATCCATTAAGCCCTATCTTCCAGATCCTACAAAGTCAACTTTCCCATTTTGCTTGAATAAGAACTATAGCGTTAGATCCCAGAAACCTTAGAATTTACAGCATTATTGAGCCTTCTGGTCAGTGCCAGTTTGTAGTAAAATAAATCATCTGACTGACATTGCTTTTGTGTTTTATTCACTGTTAGAAGAATTACTATAGCAAATTAAACCAAAGTTTCTCCTCTGGATTTTTAAAGGTCTTTGCATCTGTGGGTTCTTCCCCTGCTTTCTCAGAAGCAAAGTCTCCTAAGCCCTCTTTCTGTCTGTCTCAGAGTAACTAGGCATATTGGAAATAGTAACAGTGAATATAGAACAAATAACAAAATATTTTCAGTGTTGGGTTACGGTGTTTTGAAATTTTGATGGATCTGCACTTTCTGCTTCTTCTTAACATATCTTTGCAATCAATCTCAGGGACACTAACAACTTATTTTTTAAAGTGGCTTAAAAATTCCATTTTCTGGTTAAAGTATCCTTTGCATAATATGCCCTGATTTGAAAAAAATAGTTTTCAGAACATTATAGAAGTTTTTTTCTGTACCCCCTGTTGATAGGTATAATAGTCTATATGAGGATAATAGAGGCTGCCTCTACAGAAATTGCTGTCAAAGGCAGTAAGTAAACAAACTACAAATAAATACTTTTTTCTGTAACTTTTTTTTTCAGTTATACTGATCGTAAGTATTTTTATAGTTACAAGTAGTTATAATATTTTCAGACAAATATATGATAATTATATATATATTAATTATATATATGATAAATATAATGATAAATTCTATCATTTATTGAAATTTTAGAATGGTATATTAATGTGAGTTGTTGCACCACATTCTGGGGGTGGGAGGGTTAGGTTATGAATTCAACTAATATGGCTATTCATCTTCACATTATTTGGTGTAACAGTTGCTGTTATAAGAACTGTGGAATATTAGAGCGATCTGAGTTCTTAAACCTGTAGCATTTAGAGAAATAATAAACCAACTGTACTCTGGAAAATCAAATGCCTCTGATGTAAGGTATTCATCTGCACTTACAAAAAAAATGTAAACTTTGAGAGATGTTCCCAAATCATCCTGGAAAAAAATACATTTTGAAAATAAAAACTGTGGAATTAGGTAAATGTTTCTGTTTAAAAGAAGTATGTGTTTAAAAAAATCTCAGTGTGTGAACTCAGTGACATTCTCTAAAGTTTAAAGACTGCATTATTTCAGAAGACTTTTTGACTACAGCAGATCATAAGAATATTATTCACTGCTTGCTGAATAAATGCATCACATATAACCAGAAAAGCTATTTTCTATCAACTAAAGAACAGGACAGACGTGGGTCATCTTCCGTCCATTGATCCATACTCTGTAGACCTGTATGTAAAATGTAAGAATTCTTTCTGCTGATATAATATTGACTACAGACACTCTCTTCATTGGGAATTTAAATATTAGTAAGCTTTCCCACAAATATGAGTAACCTGTCTGAGTCAAATAGCTGCTCTGAGACTCTGCCTGTACTTTGCTCAGCCAGTGTTTCAAATAGAAATGAGAACACCCAAGTATTTCAAAACCTAATGCATTATTTTGATTGATCAATTTGCTCTCTTTGACTGTTGATTTTGGTAAAGATGCTACTGTTTTTATGATACAGAAGGTTTCAGTGAAATTTGGAGTCTGTCAGAATATCATGATGCCACTGTAAAAATCCATGTTGCACCCACACCTTAAATACTGTGTCCTGTTCTGGTTGCCCTATGTTGAAAAAGATATAGTGGAACTGGAAAAGGTTCAGAGAAGGGCAACAAAAATGTTCAAGAGTGTGAAACGGTTTCCATATGAGGAGAGACTAAAAAATCTGGGCTGTTCATCTTAGAAAAAGTGACTAGAGAAGTGTTATTTATCCTTTCACACCATATAAAAGCCAGGGGTCACCCAATAAAATTAATAGGCAGCAGTTTAATACAAACAAGATAAAGTACTTTTTCACACAACCAACATGTGGAACTCATTGCCATGGGATGTTTTGATGGCCAAAAGTATAACTGTTAAAGTTAAAAAAAAATTGGATAAGTTCATGAAGGATAGGTCCATCAATAGTGGTTGGCCAAAATAGTCAGGGTTGGAACACCATTCTCTGTGCAACCCTAAATCTCTGACTACCAGAAGCCAGGCGTGGAAGATGGGTGGATCCTCCATAATTGCTCTGTTCTGTATACTCCTCCTAAAACTCTGGTACAGGCCACCATCAGAGATAGGATGCTGGGCAAGATGGACCCTGATCTTGATCCAGTATGACAATTCTTATGTTCTTATGTCTAAAACAGGGTGGGGATTTGTATTTTTTATTTATTTGAAAGGTTATCATAGGAATATAGCATGCTAAAAATTAATCGTGGTCTTTATTTAGTCTAGAATATATTTTCTTGCTCTGCATAGTTTCATCATGTTGTTAGTCAGAGGTGGAAGATCTTTAAGGCACTCCAAAATTTTGGAAAAGGTTCTAGCTAGATACATCAACAGTGGTGAAGCTATACATGTGTGAAATTTGGCTATTCCGGTGATTTTGTGCCTCTGAAATCACGTTTCAGAAAAAAAAATTGCACTCAAAAAATGTCAAGCAGAGTGGCATAGTTGCCATATTTGAATTTTTTTGTGTGCGTTTGTGTGTGTGTGTATTACAGGCAAGGATAGAGGATGGGAGAAGCGGAAGAGAGAAATCTGTATTAAAGTGGTAGTTGTTGTAACTGTTACTATTGAGCACCTTTCCGCTGTTCAAGTTTTCACCATTGAAGCTGACATAGTGGTTGCTCACAAAATCAGTGGTCTAATTCTGCAAAGCTTCTTTACTTGTGAGAATTCCTTGCTTGTGTGAGTGATTTCAGTTAGCTCAGTGGGATCATTCACCTCTATTAGGGGTTTGCAGGAGAGTGCCCAATATCTGTCAAACCATTTCCAAGGACAACTAATAAGAACAGTAGTAAACTGAGCAGCAATATTTTTCTAATCTGCATTACACAAGAGGGAAATGGGCTGTGTATGATAGCATTAAAGTCTGGAGCAGTTGGCACAAAGTTTTTTTTTTTCCAAGTAGCTCATCATACCAACTGCTAGAGGCCACTGTTGTGGTTGCAGATGTTGCTTCTGTTCCTTCTACCTTCATGAGGATGCCATGCTCCTAACTTTGGCTCTGCTTCTGCAACAGGAGGAAGAGCAGAGAGTGAGAAATAAGGTAATCACCAACACTTGGCCATCTACTGGCCCTAACCAGTAAGAGCAGTTTCAAAACCCATGGAGGAGGAGGAAGAGAGGAGGAAGTATTGGGCAAGTCAGGAGCTGGGCACAAAACAGAACAAAATATGCACATAGACCTATATTAGAGCGGGGGAAGGAGGAGGAGATAAATACAAGGGGTTACACATTGCTCCCAGTGCCCCAAGAGAGGAGGAGACAATGTGGGACAGAGCACCCACTAACATTTAAGCAAGTAAGAGGCAAATTAGATGGAGAAAAGGTACCACACATCAAATGCCTGAACACAGCCAAGTCTTAGTCTTTTGGAGAGTTTAGCAGGGGTGCTGGAACAATTTTTGTATAGTGAGGGGGTGCTGAGAGCAAACCCTATAGATGATGGAAACCTCTTCAAACCAGGGGATGCGGCAGAACGCCTACTTCCAGCACCTATGGACTTTAGTACCCACTGGGAAGGCTCAGAGGCTTAACACAGGGATTAATGTAGTCATGCAGTCAGTCATTTCCACATCAGTAAGTTGATGCTTACTGTTACATACCCCAGGGAAAAACTGCACCTCTGTTTAGAGCATGTATTATTATGTAAGAATGCTGCAGAGAACAAAGGTCATTTTCCATTTTGGAAGGACTGGTTCTGGACTGAAGGGAGCTGCTAGCTGCAGACCACAACAAGCTCTGGGTGCTGTAATTCTTGACCTGTGTAAAAGTTTAATACAAATAATGTAAGTTCTAAATACAAAGACTTTGTGCCTAAGTAAGGAAAACACCGCACCCTCCAAGAAGAAGGAGCCAGTGGTGTCCAGAAAAATATTGGAAAAGTAGTGCTTTCTTCCACTTCTTCCTTGAAGACATCACAGCAGGTAGGTGGCCTAAGAGCCACACCAAATGATACCAGAGAGAGGTAGCAGGCCAACAGACTTCCGCCCAGACAACACCAAGTGGTAAGAGGAGCCAGAATCTGTCAGCAGGAAGGGCATGAGGTTCAGAAGTGGGGACAGTATTGGTTCAGATAACAAGGAGTCAAAACCAATCCCACATTTGTAGTGTGGGAGATTCTCCAGTCACTTCATGTATATGCATTTTGCAGTGGTGACTGCAAGGATTTTGTTTCTCTTCTCTGGACTCTATCTTGCATATTTTGTTGTTGTAACAAAACAAAACATCAGCGTTAATGCCATAAGTCAATGAAATTATATGGGACAGACAACATAGGATCTGGTAGATTTTTTGTTTGTTGTGTTTTGTGAGCAGATTTTCAAGAACAGCTTGATAACTATATCAGTTTTTCTCTCCTATAATTAAGATATTCATATTTTAAAACACCCTAAAATTCAGCAGAATGTTCAGACAATTCTCTATCAGCTTTGGGCCTCGAAGCCTTTAAAACATACTCTTATTTTGAGAATTGTACATGGAAAAGTATTTTAATACCGGCAAATATGATAGTTCTGGAATCACTATAAAATGTAACATGTTATGTGTAGGTGAATGTGTTTTTCTGTTTGGTGCCATTGTTTGTGAAATTTAAGTACATGGCAAATAAGTGGCTATATTAGAACTATAGAGAAAAATCAGAAAAGCAAAGAGTTAATGTTCCACAGGTGATGTATTTTTAAAAAAATTTTACAGCCAGATATTTTTCCTTATAGTTCCAACAGCTTTTTATTAAATATTAATGCAGATAAAATGCGTGATGGTCTTAGTCCATTTCCTAGTGACAGGTGTCCCCATCTCAATTCATATGTTTTGGCAGTCTCAGTACAGAGTTAAGGATTGAATAGATATGGATACTTAAATACAGAACGTCCCCACCCCTAGAGATGATTCATCCAGATGAAACCTAAGGAACACAGACTGAAAATACCTGCTCTGTAACTGTTCTGGGGGTAGTGACCCAGATTTTTAAAGACAACTCTCTATTTGCGGATATAGTCTAGGACATTTAGATGACTATGTACCTGGGATGTGCTGGTGAATCTGATGCTTGCACATCAGATTATCCTTAGACCAAAGTGACCATGTCCCGCACTGAGGCTAGACTGAAAATGTAGTCCAAAGAATGTACTTCAGTGATGCCAATCTGCAGTCCTTTGATAGCATTAAAATAACAAGAAAAATGTTCAAGATAAACTTTCCAGTTTGCAATTTTGACAGTACAAAAGGCAGAAAAACTTCCCTGAAGGAGCCTGCATCTGAAGAAAAGTTGTGGTTGGGAGAAGACCAGAGGTAGATTCCAAAATGGGATTGTTAGGAAGAAAAGAGAGAAGTATTTGTTAATATTTATTATATTGTGGGCATATTTTATGTGAGCATTCTACATGACCAATAGGTATTTTGGCTGAATTGTATATGACAAAAATACCTACAGACATCTCTTTGCATATCAGCATTAGAATGAGATACAAATCTGAGTGCCAGACTCAAATATATGGACAGAAAATGGAAGGTTACCTCTTATTTTTACCATACAAAAGACATTAGACATTAGAACTGGTTGGAAATTTTCACTAGAAAATGCTGCTTTGTTGAAAACGAAACTTCCTTGGGAAATTGTGGATTCTGACAAAATTAAGGTGGAATCCAGGAAGGTTTCTGATAGAAACTTGCCTGGTTTCCTGCCAGCTTGCCCACCCAGCTCCTTGAATTTTTTTTTTTTTTTAATTTCTGATTGGGAATTCCAGTTTCCAGCCAGCTTTATTTTAACCTCCATATAGTAATAACACTTGGATATAACTAACAGTAACCTCTCTAGCTTTTTCACAGATAGGGCACAAGAAATGACTGGTTATATAGTATGGGGTCAACTAATTGTTTATACTGCACCTGATGTTTAAAACCCTACTGCCTTCACATCCTTTTTTGTTCATCTTGAATGACTATTACAATGTCCAAACAACTGAACTGTTTCATAAAAAGTTCAGTACCCCTTTATCTACACTTCTCATATCTGAAGTAAAGCATCAGACACAAAAGATGCATATGATTATAGGATCCTGTATTTCATTAGGGATAATGTAAAATGGATATTCCATAAGGGAGTTCAAGAAAGAAAATGATTTTTCTCCCTATATTAAAGTCTGTTTAACATAAAAGATCTATTGTATGCATACCTGATTTTACAGGAATACGTGTGTATCCCTACATTAAAACAAAATAGTCTGCTTGATTCCCCTCCCACACTGGTGTAAATCAGAAGTAATTAAATTGAAGTGAGTGGCAGCATACAAATGGAGGTAAAATCCAATGTGTGAGAGGAGGACGAGGCCCTATTACTTGTGAAATGTTGTCAAGGTCAATGTGCATAAAGGTTATCTACTGTATGAGCTTCACAGCTGCTGGTCATATAAGTTACTCAAGAGAGTTTTAAATGTTCTCAGTTCAAAAATGTTTATTCATTTATCAGAACTCTTTGCTGCTCATGAGAGTGCTGGCTCATTATATTTGGCCTCGTTTTGCACAGTATTATACCTGGTATACAAATTAATTTTCTCAGACTAGTAAATTTTGCTGATGTCCCAGGTATGCTAGCAAATAAAGTGGAATAGGCTATGAATGGCTTGAATAGACTTAGAGATAACTCACTTGTAGAATTCTGTATGATGACTTAGAGAAAGCAAAATATGGGGCAGATATCCAAGGTAATTTATTATATGTCATACTCTAAAATCTCAGGCTGTGGTTTGAAACTTCTAAAAATTTCCCTCCTCCTAGTCCCAGCCATTCATATGTGCAGATAGCTAAAAACTATAGGATCTCATTAATTTTTAAAAAATGGAAACACTTTCTAAGGTATAGCACCTCTTTGTATGTCTGCAACAGGGCTCGAATATTATACTCTTGTGTTTGGGACTTGTTTTAAAGGCTGTACCAATACTATTCATATCAGTCAACTATGATTCAGGAATGTAGTCATGAAGAAAAATGTGAAGTGCCTGGCCTCAGTTAGCCAAAAACTGTCCCAGTGGTCCAGTAAGAGTAGCATTGAAAATGTTAGTGCTCATAGATTGTTCTGCTCTGATTCCTGTTCATTTTCTTCTACCCATAATTATCCCACTGGGTATTAAAGTTCCAATCATATTATGGGACCACTCTGAAAAATTTTAAAAGGAAGTTTTCATTCAAATCAAAGGTTTCTGTTTTATGTGCAAAGTATGTTGCCTACTGCTACAAGTCAGACATTTTTTTAATATTCTTCTTCTTCATATATTGCCATTGTAAGCTAACAACTTGAAATAAAAGCTTTCAAATTTAAGCACTTTGGGTCTAATCCAAAGCCTACTGAAATCGATGTGAATTCTCAATTTATTATTTAATATTTATACTATTGTTGCAAAAACCCATTGTGTTAGGTGCTGCACAACCTTAGAGGCTAATGCAAGTCTCAAACCTAAACATCTTACAGTCTAAGAACTAGAATATATTACTAAAATTTCCAGAGTAATATTACAGGGATATTGCATGTGAAATAGATTGTTTATCTAGTTTTCAATTCAGAGAAGATAGCTTGTAAAAGTGCCTCTCAGCAATGTTTCAAATTTAGTATCCATCTAGCACCCAAAAGGAGTATTGGATTCATGCCAGCACCCACCAGGGCAAAGTCCCAGTAGTTTATTTATGTTTTATTTTTAATGAATAGTATCTATTACTTTTAATGAATAATATCTATAATATTATGATTGCAACAGTGGCTTTTTTGTAGGCATTAGAGTGAGATAATTGACCTTGGCTTCTTTTATGTGCCCTTGCTTTCACCTTTCAGAATACATAACTCAAGTTGCACTCAATTATATTTCAGTAATACTCACAATGGCAGGGACTTATCCTTTTAATTAACTAACTTTTTAAAATTTATTATGGGACTCACTCTTCTTAATATCTCTGATGGTGAAAAAATTATAACCTACCATTGAGAAGAAAGGTCTTATTCAACAGACACAGTATATGGAGCCACATTGAAAGAGTTCTCTGCCAAACTGAGATGATTCAGAGACCAACTCATTTTTGAAAGAACAAGAGTTCATTTGATTGAACAGAGTATGTATTTTATAATAGGAAAACAGCAAGTAATTTGAATAGTTAGTGGTAAATTGTCAAAGCAAAGCACTTCAGTTATACATGCATTCCAGTAATAACTAATGCCTGCAATGCTATTTGTAAGATGTCCATATCTAGAATCTCTTAGTGCTTTCCCCCCCCCATAGAATCTCATTTGGAATGGTTCATTTTAAATGAAGCAGCAGCAGCATTTTACAAAGGGGTAGAACTCTTTAGCCAGCTAAATGCAAATTGTCACTATTCACATATTGTAGAATTAGGAAGAAGCATTCTTTTGTGTAAAGATGCATGAATGTTTTAGCAGTTCAAGGATTATACGCAATAGAAATTAGCAAAAACAATTTGCCTAAAGAGCAAAATATGTCTTTTCCCCCTGTGCAAAAAATAAAGTGAGAGGCTATTTGATTTTTAAACAAGTCCTAATCCATTTCTATGTAACCTAGAGTACACACCTCTTTAACAGGTATTGAGCATGACTTAGAACCCAAACCTACAGGGTGCTGCATGCCATCAGCTCCAGCTGAGGTTAATGGGAGAGAAAGTTAAAGGAATCAAGCATCTTGTGCCCTTTCTGTATTATAGAATATATAGTATTTCTTCGTTTGTGATAGCTTTGGTTAGTGTGTGACAAACCTGAATATTTCCAAAATTTCTAACACCTAATTAAATTTACTTTAGCAGTCTCTGGGCTTATCTTCCTATATCCTAAATTGATTCCAATTGTCAAATTTCAGGGTGTATATACACATAGGATGTACCCATCATAAATAACATATTGTTATTGCAGCCTTAGCATTGAATTAATAAGATGAACCAGGAAGGATTTGAGGGCACTGAGCACTTTGCGGGGTAAGGCTAAAAGAGAGCAAGGATAGTGGTTGTAATTTGCTGAGTGGGGAGAAACATGTAGTGAGATGCTGGCTTAGTTAGACTTGTGCTGTGCCTTAAAATTGAGGATGCAGATGTGGAGTTTTGAACTTGAAGCACAGAGCGGCAGGGGTTCCAAGAAGAGAGTCAAGGAGAGGGTGACAAATTCAGAGGGCAACTGAAACATATTGGCTAGAGAAAACTGTAGTCAGAGTCAGTGTGGCCAGAGAGGAGCAGGTAAAAGAAGCCAAGGCAAGAGAGGACCAAAGCTTAGCAGCCGTGACCTGTTAGCCTAGGTTGAGTTGTGGTGAATTAGTTGATTTTACCTCCTCTGGTGCAATAGACTGACTGCGAGATAAATATGTAGTCTACACAAAATGCAAATCCATTATAAGAGGTCACTTACATATTTTCTCATGATCCATGGACACATCTGCACAACAGTTACTCTTAATTTACATGAAAAAATGCACTGAACAGTCAAGAGCATTGAGAAAATTATGTTAGTGCCAAATAGATGGCAAAATCAATGGCAAAAAATAATTGGGTATTGGAAGGCTAAGAAAATTGTCTATCAGCTGAAGTCTGCTGTTTTCTCTTGAACTAGGGGATATGACTGATTTAAAGTTGATTTGACCGGAACATGTAAATGTAACACAACACTAAACAGAGTTGAGCTATAATTCACCTAGACTGGAGCTGGTGTGAATGACAAAATCCTTTTTAAATGTAACTTTCCAGAAGTAGGAAAATCTTCTTTCTCTATATTTAAGTGTATTTCTACTGTAAGGGCCCGATTCTGTAAGGGCCAGGAGGAGTGCTCAGTGCACCTAAGGAAGGCAGGGCTGTATGCAAAATTGCTAGCTACTTGACTCCTGGGCATTTCCCCCCCATAGACATAGCATGGGGAAGGATCTGATCCTACATGTAAGCATACATTTACGCTTACCCTAGACCTAAATTGCTGTGTGTTAGGACTAATCTTGGAGCCAAATTCTTCCAGCACACACCCTGGAACACTGCAACCTCACCTCCACCAGGGGGTAACAGCAACCCAGCGCTGCTTAAAAATGGACAGCCTTAGTGGTGGTGTTTGGAGCAGGCTTAGTACATATCCTATGGAGAGTTTGGGAGGATTGAAGTTCCCATGTATGCATGCAGGCTGTAGTTCCATTGCCAATCCTCCCTTGGACCAATTTCCTTTGAGGCACAAGCTGAGACAGCAAAGTACAGTACCCTGTGCTTGAGGAACTGAACGTGACTCCTGCTCTTTGGAGGGTTGGAGACAGGGCTAATTGAAATGAAGTAGGAATTATTTTCTTTTTCATAGACAGATGCCTCACCTCTTCACCACAAAGCAGGGGCAGAGATCGAGATCACTGTGTGTGCATGCGCACACATCTACACAAACACACCAAGCCATGAGCGCACCCACACAACCTGCATATACCTGGATGCATGGGACTCTGCTTTCAGGAACATCTGCATCCATACCCTCCCTGAGTACCTCCATCAGCAATTTCTCTGGAGGTGAAAAGCAATCTTTACTATTAGAGATCACAGATATGGTAAAGATGCTGTCAGTCATTGATGCCCTATTGACTGTCAAACAGAATAAGCCAATAAGGATAAAACAAAAAAGCAATATATCATTGCTGAAATAAATAAACAAAGGAAATACATCAGAAGACGGAAAGAGAGGCACAGCATGTGCCAGGAATCCAGGAGTCCACTCTTCTCCAATAACACTGAATTTCAACTCACTGGACATGCAGTATATCCTGCAGCTGAACAGACACCAGAAACTACTTTGCATCTCCTCCCATCAATATCAACAGACATTCCTTAGGAAAAAGGTGAAGAGGGTGAGGTGACATTAAGTGGCTGCATAGCAGGAACTTCAGCATATAGCACAGCTGGAGGCAGAAGCAGAACTATTAGAACTCAAGTAGCATAGGCTGGAGGTGCAAAGACAGAGCAGAGGAGTACACTTGCAGCTGCCTCTGGGGAGACAATTAGTACAATATTGCAGAAAGCAGACCTGATCCTTTTAGTGTTTGTTGTTAAGGATGAAAAAAGCTTTTCATACAGACATGTCAAGAAACCTGAGGAACAAAACAAAACATTAGTTCATTATGCTAAAGAAATATAGAGCAGTTTATAGGAAGAAAATTTTACCATCAAAATGAAAAGAACATTCTTTCAGAAAAACAATCTTGCTATTCCATAACCGAAATCTTGGCCATATGGAGAAAAAATGTACTGAAACACTAAACCAGAACAAATACGAAAAGCATATGAGCCAGCACATTTCTATCACCATTGAAAATGGCCCAAAGAGCTCCATAAATGTTGCAGCTGCTCACACCAGGTGTGAATTTGGCCCTGTGCGTTTAACCCCTTATCAAACACATTAAAACTTTTTCTAAGAACTTGTGCTTGGCCATCATTCCTGAGGAATAGAATCCAGAGTGCTAGCAAACCCCTCCCAGCTTGGTGTCATCTACCAAATTTTATAAGCATACTCTGCACTCCATTAATGAAAATATTGACCGGACCCAGGATAGGCTCTAGATACCTCCTCCCACTTTGACAGACAACCACTGATAGCTACTCTTTGAGAATGTTTTTTCAATCATTTGTGTACTTACTTTATAGTAATTTAATCTTGACAGCACATCCTTAGTTCTTGATGACAATCATTAATGGGTCCAAGATTGCGTCAGCTAGTTACTTTAGTACTCTATGGAGAATTTTGTCAGGTCCTGATATCTTGAATACATCTAATTTATCTAAATATTCTTTTACCCATTCTATCCCTATTCTGGCTTCTGTTCTTCCTCCTTGTCATTAATATTGAATTAAGTATTTGATCAGAATGAAGTATTTTAGTGACGACAGAAGCAAAATAGGTATTAAACATCTCATCCTTCTTTATGTCACCCTTTATTAGCTCTCATTCCCCACTAAGTAGTGTACCTACATTTTCCTTCATCTTCTCTTTCTCCTAATGTATTTATAGAACCTCTTCTTATTACCTTTTGTGTCCCTTCCTAGGTGTAACTTATATTTTGTACCTTAGCCTTTCTGATTTTGACCCTACATGCTTATGCTATTCTTTTATACTCATCCTTATCAATTTATTCATGTTTCCACATCCTGTAGGATTCCTGTTTGATTTTCAGGTCACTAAAGAGCCCCTGATGCAGCCATATTGGTCTCTTGCTATTCTTTCTATCTTTCCTTCTCATTGGAATAGTTTATGATTGTACCTTTAATATTGTCTCTGAGGAACAGCCAGCTCTCCTGAACTCTTTTTCCCCTTAGATTTTCTTTCTAAGGGAACTTACCTGCTAGTTCTCTGAGTTTGTTAAAGTTTGTTTTGTTTTAAGTCCATTGTCCTTATTCTCATGCTCTGACTCCTTCTTTTCCTTTGAATCATGAAATCTATCATTTCATGATTGCTTTCACTGAAGTTGTCTACCTCCCTGGTAGTCAAAATAAAGTATAAAATGGTCTCCCCCCCCCAGATACTTTCTCCACATTCTGATACAAAAGGTTGCACTCTATACATTCCAGGAATTTATTAGAAATGTTGTGTTTTTTGCCGTATTACTTTTCCAACAGATATCTGGATATGTGTCACTCTAAATCACCTCAGTCTTGGAGATGCTATGCCTGCATTTCTAATTTAAAATACGGATATTTCTTATCTCGTTCTGTTCAAAAAGAGCCACTTTAACTTTAGATAACAGATGAGCAAATGTGATAATGAATACTATATTCCACTCAAGCCTTAAGCACTGTCTTGTTAATATCAATCCGTTCACACATTGTCTCCTGAAAAGACCCATATATTTTACACTTTTGCAGGATGTCTTCCCCAAACACTAATTTTAAAGTGGTGTTTTGTGTTCAATTTCCCAGTCTGCTTTAAACATCTCATTTTTTAAAATTATCTTTATTGACTTATTTTTGCTTGTACAATGTCCCTTGAATCCTCTGGGCCAGATCATGATGTCCCTTGCATGGCCATGCAAAAAGAATGGTACATAAGAAACCTTCTCCTCTTACACCACTGCTCAAGAGTCTCCTGCTATTGTAGCCCCTGAATTTTGGGTGGTACAGAGATTGCTCACCCTGGAAACAACTAGCAAACAAGGGATAAGAAGACAGTAGTAGCCTGCCTCCCACCTCATATCTATACCAGTCTATAGAGATAGGTTGGTATACTGGGAGAGCATCTGTATCCCCTGTATTGCTTTGTGCACAGCGTGCAACCTCAGGAGAGGTTATGCATGTACAGTATCCCTAGCATTCCTCCTGGGATGAGGGATTTCATATGATATCCTACACAGAACTGTGGCATAAATGACACAACTAGCCTTTATATTTAGCTGTAAAAGTGTAGAGTAGTTATTGGGGGTTGTTTGCAGTCTTGCCACTCCATCTCTTGTTATAATCTGTTAAAGCTACAACTCCAAAGAATTGCAGACAGAGAAATGTGTTAGTATATTCTAACATTCAAGTCTCCCAGTCAATTACAATTTTCTATGAAAATAAGCGGGAACACTGCATAGATTATTATTCAGGGAATCACATTTACCCTAAGGAATCCATCCTCCTTCCACAGAGGCTTTCTCTGAAGTACAAGATTCTCCACACCCACCCATCTTCATTTAGCTGAAACTGTATGCTTTGTCACAGTGATATCCAACCTCCCCGCCCCCAACTCAATTAGTAGTCATGCTGGTAGTGCATGCATCTCTGATTTCTGAGGTAATTCACTGTCTGTCACCCCAGGATGTTCCCAAGCACGTGTGAGACAGTCCGTCACATAACTTAGATAGTGAAGTTAATGTTTCAGAAGAATTCAGCATGTTTATAATTTGTTAAGCAAGTGCAAGGGTTGTGAACATGCAGACCCACCAATAGCTTTTTCATTTCACTTACAACGTTTATATACATGATAGTAAATATTACTCACTTGTTTCCAGCATCATATTGTGATGCTCAGAATATAAGAAAAATAAGCAAAAGTATTTGTCTTGATTGCATGAGATTTAATCCTTATTCCCTTGTAGTACATATATTCATTTTTTCAGCAAAAGACCATTTATTATTAAATACATTGTTTTTTAACAAAGGCACAATTTTTTATTTAAAGATACCAATATAATGAAAAGTGATAATTTAGTGTTGGAGAATGTTTGATTAGCTTGTAAGAATACTCAGTGTTTCTACAGATTTTGCAGATGAGATTTAAATCAAGTTTGTGATGTCTTCCCTATGAAGAATAGAATTTGAAACATAAAAGATACATATGCTTAACCCATCACAGTGTTTCATGTAGCATATACATTTTTATACAAAATTAAACTAATTAAATTAAGGGAAATTTCACATCTAATTATGTTGAGTGAAGGGCAGAAACTACATATAAAGGTATACACGTTTGTGATGGAGCAGAGAAACCTCATACCAGCAGAAAAAGGGTTAAATATAGCCTCTGGGCCTGGCCTAGTTAGGTATGGGGCCAGTAAAATGGCCCATTGATGTAGGGGCCACTGGGCTACTGTGGCCACTCACTCAAAGGTTTTGAGGAAGGCCTCAGGATCATTGTTAGGCCGTAACTTGGTAAGCCTGACAGGGTGAGGGCCTTTGCTGGCTTCACTATGGCAGATGGCTGTAGTACTGTGACCACCTGCTGTCCGTGCTGCTGCTGCTGTTGCTGTTGGGATGCTAGATTGTGGATTAATTGCTGCTGTTGGTTGGCTCTTTGTTGAAAGAGCTGCTGTTGCGGCTGCTCGTTTTGCATGTTGTGTTTGATTATCCATTTTAGCAGCTGATCCATCTTCACTAAGCAAGGCCACTTAGCCCTTCGAGCACTTTATCACATCATTGAAATAGATTATTTTTCTATATTCGGTCAAACAAATACACTGGCCTAGTTTTTAGCCCAGTCTTCAGAGGGCCACCCTATTTGCACTAGCAAAATTGTGGAGACCAATAATTTTAGGTGTAAATCAGGTACTTAGCAGGCCAGTGGCAGTAATCGTAGGTGCAGTTTGTACCCTCAAATAAAATAAGGAAAGGGAAAATAAAAAGGGAAATGCTTGACTATTAAATGCAGCTAGAGGAAGATTTGCTCTGCTCAGAAAGTTAAATGTCTGTAAATGAAAAATGACCAGACTAAAATTATTATTAGGATGTAATTAAAGCCAAATTATATATTTACAATTTACATTGTGGTCCTGCTCGTGTAAAGTGCTGCAGTCTATTTTACAAATCCTCAACTTTGCTTCTCTGCAACAACCAAATTATCTTAATGGGTGTTTAAATGACAGACAAGATGAATGCCTTCCCCTTGAGTCATTTTCTGGTAAAGAGACATCGCTTAGCTGCAAGATGACAAACTATATGTTCAAAGTGACAAATCATTTAATTAAAATTTACAAGCGGTTAATAACTGTTTGACCCAAATGGAGGCAGTTATCATGAATCAATTTCAGAGGCGGAACAACACTTTTCAGAAAAAATCGATCTCTAGTAGCTACAGTACCTGGACATACTCTGCATATCTCACAGTCTATTTCTTTAAGAACCCTCTCAGTTTAGTCTAGTTCAGAAATTATTTCAATCAAGTTGAAAAGTAGTAACAATTTTACTTAGGCAGTGTTTGAACTCTCTCTAGTTTCATGAATATTTAATGTCACATAGAGTGTTCAAGAAAAATGCTCTTGTATCTTAAGAGCAAATAGCTCAAATTTTGATGATTTATGTTTTTATTGCCTGTACAGGCCAGTGGAAATTGCAATCATCTTTCATGAAAAGGCTCGGTAGTTTTTACTGTAGAATAAGGGTGGCCATTGCATTTACTAACTAATACAGTAAATGTAAAATTGCCAGGATAACATGCTTTATTATTTATGCCAAGTACATAATGTGCTGGTAGTTTCATAAAAATATATATTAGAGAAATTTCACATGCCAGCAAGCTGTAGATCTGTTTTATGTGTATGACTTATCCAATGTCCTTCTATTTTAGTTGTCCCCATAACAAACACATGATTAAGCAGTATTGACATACAGGACAAGCTGGTGAAGTAATGCAGGTCCAGTCAGTTACATTTCAAGGCTGCACTATGTTTTAAATGCCACATCATTTTGATTTGGCTATTTATTTCCTTCACTGCTTTTTTTTGTAATGAGAGCACTAACAATGATGAATTTATTTTATATTAATGTGGTTCACCAGCAGTGCATATGGTACTTTCACAAATTAAAGCATTTTTAATAGTTTGTATCTAAAAGCATTTTTAGCAACTTATGCTAACAGAAAAAGCGAGGAATCAAATATTTAAGCACATCAGCTAAATATATCCTTGAACAAGATGAATGAAACTTAGATCTATAGAAAGCACCTGTCTACTGTCACATTGGAAGAATCATTTTAAGATTGTAATCTGCGCTAGCAAAATTCTGTACTAAAGTTCCTTTTATATGCAGAATCACCAAAAAAGGTAGGAAATCTGTTTAACTTAGTATCCTTTGTTGAAATCAAAAGAATAATGTTTGAACAGGCCAGGAACTGCAAAATTCAGTGTAAAAGATTATCATTCACAATATACTATATGACTCTGCTTGAATGCTGGAGAACCAATAAAATGTTCTTGATACATGGGAGAGCTATTAAAGGTTGCCACTGAATACATAGATTTAATATGCTGTTTAATTCAAGAGCTTTTTCACAATGTCATTTTGAGAAGAGATTCAAACCAATCTTTTAAAATACAAAAAGAATATTTTACAAAAGGTCAAAAGCACAAACATTTTACATGTTAACTACTAATAAATTCATCTCCTGTAAAAATTAGCAGTTCAGCTAATGTCTGTAAAGCTATTTACAATATTAAAGAGTAACGCTCAACCCCTAATTATCTATAGTAAGTCATAAATAATTGTCAGGGATGCAAATGAAACAAAAATTCTATCAAATTAGAATAATTAGTTCCCACGTTAAAATTTCCTCTCACATGAAAATGCTTTTACTTTTCTCTAACATGACACTAAGAAATGAAGGAATCATTGTCATAAAAGCACTGTGGTAGAAGCATTACTGTATTCTGCCACAATTATATACATAAATATCTAATTGGATGTGCAATGCATATGATACTTGAAATACATCTAATAGCTATTTTTGCAACCTGACACTTTTGTATTAGGCAAATTTATCAAAACAGAACTGTAGTAGATGGTTCAAAGTCACACCAATTCTTGTGAAAATATGTGAATGGGAGTATTGATCATGATTTTTTTTTCCTGTTCTAGAATGTTGAATAGAGCAATGGCACTGTTGCTAGACTTTACTGAAGAGACTTACTAAAGCTTATGTACTTTTGGGCCAATGATGAGAATTCAGTTCCTGTAGACTTGTATTCTAGAACCACAGAAATAAGAGATGGGGAAAAAAAACTAAAAGGGCATGATGTCTATTCCAGTGCCAAATCCAGGATTGTTTGCAACAATGTATTTCCTAGTGTTTTTCCTAGTCTTGTTTTAAGTATCTTAACTGAGGGTGCAGCCACTATTTTTGTTGGAAGGTTATTTTATATTCAAATTCTTTCATTTTGAATAGTTGTTTTTCATATTAATCTTACATTTTTAATTTCATACCATCATTTTAAACTTCCTTGTAAAACCCAAAATAATTTCTTTCTAGCCTTAGTTTCTTCACCCTTCGAGTAGTGTGCTCACACTTAAGTATCATCTAGACAAGTGTAATAGGTTGGCTGGCCCATTAAAAGTGATTGGTGTCAGCCACACCTCGTCCTGATCAGCTGGGTGATTTTTTTAAAAAGGTTAAAGAGCGCTCAGCAAAAGAAGAGATGGATATGGGGACTTAGTTCTCAGGAGAGCTGCTAGAGGGAGAGTGTCTTTTGTGGCTGACCCTGGAGAAAAGGAAGGGCTTGAGGCAAGCCCTGGGGAACATCAAACCCCAGCCAGACAGAAGTGGGAAGGATATAGCCAGTAACACTGCAGCTAGGTAGGGCTGGGAGTGTCAGACAGGACAGAAGCCTGGGAAACTGTAGGGAACAAGACTGGTTCCTGCAAGGAATAAAGGGACTAAATTGAACTCAGCTCCAGGAAGGAGGACTGGAGTTCTGTGATTCAAGTAGAGGGAGATGCTGAACTGGGGTGGGGGTCTAGAGGGTCAATGTGTGTAAATAAAGTAAATCTCCCTGCAGCAGGAGAGTGTTTTAAAGTGTTGTGGGTGGGTAGAGTTTTTGAGGAGCCCTGTAAGAGAGCAAAGATGAGGGCAGCACACTTCCAGGTTCATATCAGGCCACAAGGAAGTGCCTTGAATCACCAGACTTGCACACAAACTATACTATTATTATTAGAGAGGCTATGACTCAGTACTGACAGTGCAGTTGAATATTATAAGGCCACTGCATTGTTAAGAGAACCTTCCTTTGGACAAACTACTTAACTGTGGTCCCTTGACTGGTATCATGGTTAAATTTAAGGATCACATTGTGCTTATCAGTATAATTAGGGGTTATCCAGAGGGCTATGGCCAATATTCCCTCTCTTCATAAAAACAGGTTCATATATCAAAGGCAGTTTTATGTCAGTTATTCTGAAGTGCATGATGACTGTTTCATTGTCCTATGATCACTGCATGCTATCTGTGCAAGGAGTTTTGAGATCCCTTGAATATGAAAGATGCCATATAAAACCCAATTTATTCTATTCTTTCTCAGTAATTTGCCTCATAAATACTTCTAGTGATTGTGAAATATTGTTTGGCAGTAGAAATTAAACTCAAGTGATGTTAGGACTGCACTATTTTATCCTGTTAAACATCAAGAGCATCTGTCTTCTAGCACTGCTTCATTTACCCTATTAAATGCATAATCAGGATTCATTTTTTTATTGTTCAATAGAAGTTTTCATGTTCAATATGATCAAATTTCTCTATGCTTTTAATGATGCTCTGCATTTCTAAGTTGCTTTACGGATATGTCCTAGGACAGATAGTATATGAGAGAGATTTTAAATATTTTTTGTTTTAACCAAAGATGTCTGTAACATCTGAAAGTTTAGAGGAAGCCTACATTGTTTTAGCACCTCAGTTCCAAGATTTTATGATATCCAAAGCCATTTGCTTGAAGTAAGAATACATGATAGACAGCATCAGGTGAGGAATCCAATATTTACAGTAATTATCTAAATTACAGCAGTTTCTGCTATGGCTGTTAAAGGTCTGCCAAAATCATCATTGTTCATGTTTCCATGAGATTTCTGATGGTTGTAAAAAGAATTATGATAGAATAACAGCAAACGTGTACACACATTGTGGTCTCCATAAAAAAAAATCAATACTTACTAACTTATATCTGAGACACACAGTAAGTCCCCATATTTGACTAAACAGTAACTGGAGTACCTTAGAAACCACAGTATGGTAATTGTTGGTAAATGTTGACTTTTTAATGGCAGCCAGTGTGTTAATATTTAAAATGTGGCTAAGGGCTTGTCTACACATACTGTATTGCAGGGGCACAGCTGCACTGCATCTGATGAAGACATGTCTGCAAGAGGTGCTAGCTATATTGGTGGGAGAAGCTCTCCGGCTGACATAGTGCTGTTCACACCGATACTTATGTCGGTGTAACTTATGTCACTCATGGGAATGTTTTTTTCAGTCTTTTGAGCAACATAAATTATGCTGACATAAGCTGTAGTGTAGACATAGCCTTAAGCTCATAAACAAGTAACTGCTATTAAATGAAGCTTGTAGTATACTTTTTCACTGTGAAAGCAGTAACATATAATATGTTTATACTCAAATGCACTTTGACATGATTCCTTCAAAGCTATTGCAGTCTACTATATGGGTTCAATGAGCCAATAATTAACTGACTAAGGGTCCTTAATAGTATGCGTTGACACCTCCTTTGGAGCCATTGCTAACTATTGTGTAAATGAGCTGCACATTTAGAACATCTTAAAGAGTATACACACTAACACTGAAGACCATAACAATTCCTTTTTCATGTGAATGATCTGTGGCTAATGGGTCACTAGGAGATCTTTGAACTGGTGCTTTTAATCTACTATGCTGCAACACATGGAAAATGCATCAAGGTATATAAAAGTTCAGTGCAATTAGATGCACTTCAAAGCATCATCAAACCACCCTGAAGTTCTATGTCTCACACATTTACATCAGTTTGTAATATTTCTAAAGAACTCATTGGAATTTCTGTGAGACAGCTCTAATGATTCCATTGTAGATAGACCTGATGATTTTTCTGTCACAGTGTGTCATATATCGTGTCAATTACACACTTGGATTTTCTTGATAAACTGAGTAAAGTCAAATAACATTGAATGAATGTGACGGTTCTGACTAAACTCTTCAGAAGTGAAGAAATCCAAAATTAAGGGTTTCATTCTCAAGCTATTGAGACTAAATGTTAAAATGATATTTTCCACATACCCACTGCTTAGCAAAGATCACTCATATCAGACAAGTGACAACACGTACTCTTCAACACTATGCACACCATATTCTTCATTATGGAGACTTTGCCAACTAATTTACCAAAATGTAACTAGTCTGCATGAAATTTCACACATGGTCATTTGACTCAGTACTATTTTTTCTTAAGTGCATGGTATATTGGACAAATTGTTTGTAAATTTGAAAAATAAAGGATTTTGACTTATCCAAAATAGTTCTCAATGTTTTACTGTACACAATCAAAATTGGCTTTACTTTGTTGATCTTGACAATGACTTGTATCCTTGACTGTTTTGGAAAGTTAGCACTTAGATTTTGGGAGTTATATGATTAGATTAATATGAATGTCAAGAGCCCTGGGTATGGTTGAATGTAGGCATTATAATTGTGTAATCATCCCATGCTGAGTTTTTTGTCTGCCATAAGGAAATTATAGCTGGGCTTGCTATAAAGCATATTTGCTTGTATGTATAAAAAATAACTGGAGAAGTAAAGTAGAATATCAGTAGAAATCAAATATTGTATTGTTAAACTGAATCATAATTTTTGTAGCTTGGGCAGTGTATCGGTGGGTGTAGATACAATGGCAGTTTTAAGGTTTTTAAAGTTTAATTTTGTATTTCCATGCTTTACAGTGTTAGGTTTTGTGATTTTGTGTACAACTTTAACACATTTTCTATTCTGGAGATGACTAAAGTGGTAAAAGGACAATAGAATATTCTTTGCCCATAATTTGTGAATGTCACCTGCACTAACCTAAGTTTACCTGCGTAAGGGCTGTGGAACTCGTTCCTACCTAATATTTGCCACATAGACACAAAATGGAAGAAAGTCTTTAGTGAATGTTTAATGACTAAATCATTTGATGTTATTTCAAGGTCAAGCTTGATGAGAGCCAGGGAATGAGATAAAATCAGCGAGTCTGACATTCACAGTGTGAGGTTAAATGTATTTATTCCTAGTTCTTTAAATATTAGGCTCTGTTTACCTGACTGCAATGTTATTTGTTCTAGACAGCTTGAAAGGGCAGTATAAAAAATGTGCTCTTGCAGCAAGAAGCACAACACTAGCAATCCAACCAACCCATCAGGCTCAAATTAATACACTCAGTGTTAGTCTCACGGACTCACTCTCAGTGACATCTATCCCCCTAGAGAGTCAAGATCTGTCCCTCTCACAGATCTGTGGAGTGTGGACATAATAGAAAAACTTAGGCTTAAAGGTTACATTCAGAATTTATCTTTGGTCATGGTCTGACTCCAGCAAAAGAAATAGGAATGGATCCAGGACCTTGTGGTTAGACATTTGGAGTGTGTGTGGAGTGAAATGTGGGTGGGAATGGGAGTATTAAATCTAGAAGAAAGACAAAGCCAGGCATGTAGAGCAGTGTTTCCCAAAGGACCTGAGCCAGGTGTGCCACGGAATGTTTTGAAAAACTACTTGAAGAGTTCTGAATTGGCTCATGAATATTCATGAGTTGATTTGGAGACTATATGGTGGTGTGCCTCAAAATAATTAAAGGTATCAAGATGTGCCACAGCCAAGAAAAATTTGGGAACCACTGATGTATGGGAATGGGAAGAACCCGTGAATGGGAACCTGTGAATGGGAAGAACATTGCCCATCCCACTCACATGCTATTTGAAAGTTCTATCTTCTGAGATACTTGACATTTTGAATTTGTATGGACAATCTCTATTGCCTTTCTGAACTCTCAGGCCTTTCTACAGACAGCCAAAGAACAAAAGACCCCCAAATCTATATTCTATTATAGCACAGCCAGTAGTTGTCCTATTTTGATTGTCTCAACAGTTTTTATTACCCCTCCCCAAGTCCCTTAGGTATTTTATTATATTTTAAATCTGAACTCAAAGACTTTTTTACACAGACCTTAAAATCAATATCAGACTCAGTTATTACAATATGTAGTGGAAATTTTTTTTATATTTTAAAAATATATATATTTGCTTTTGTTAAAAAAAATCGAAAAATATTTGACCTTGAGATAGTTACTGGTTGCATAGTGACCTGAAGAATGCAAAATATTGTAATGAGAATAATTATCAATGAGCTTATGTGTCTAGTGATTCTCCTCCAAAACTCTGAGTACTAGTGTAATCCTCTCAGTAATGATACCTGACTAAAAGTTCTAAAGAAGGGCCTGTTTTTATTTTTGTGTATTGTTCAGTTGCAAACTCATTCTGGGCAGGTAACAGGTAACTATTAATAGTAGAATTTAGCTTAGGTTACTTGTTGTCCCATAAATTAAGGATTTCTTCAGAGTTTATTAGTGCGGCATATTGGACCAATGACTATACTGTAAATTATGCTAAAATATTTAATATAAATGATAGTGCTAACACTGTACTACAAAGAAGAGTGAATTTCTGTTCTGGAAACTGAGCAACTAACTCCTGACATACTTTGATGCTATTTTAAGCACTCATGATAGATTGTAAACCAAAATATGCCATGTCAAGCCTTAATTTGCTTGTATTGGAAATAGGAACTTAATCAATGTAAATACATTAGTTTTGAATCTTTTTAGGTCACAGTGGTTTTGTGTGAAATGGAGATGAGTAAGACCTGTCAACATCCACCTCTCTTACCTTTTACTATAAATTCAATTGCTCCCTTAGTGGTTCACCTTCTGACTTCATTTGCAACCGCTTACTTTTGGAGGGTGACCAAAACCATTTTTTAAAACCAGCAAAGCTTTTCAGCTATATTTCCTCAAACTGTTCTCTCAGAATATATGAAAGAAGCATTTATCTCATTTTACCAAAGTAGAATGGTGGACAACTTTTGTGATATTTTTTATATCCTGTACCTCATCTTTTGTCTTGAAATGATTTGTCTCAAAGAGCAAGGTGCTTCCTTGTTGGAAAACATACAGGGCCAAGTTTTACCCAAAGTTATACCCATGCAATTTATGCATGGGGCATAAATAAGAAAAAAGAAAAAAAATTGGCCCACAGTAGAAAATAGGACTTCTAAAATGTAATTTAGGACAGAATTGATCCAGCAACTAGATATTAGAGTCAGAAGTGTTCTTAAATGCAGACTGATTAGAGTGATTGATTTAGATTAAGCTATCTGGGGATGGATTTTGACTGGCCCTGCTTGGTGCACAAATGGAGAGGAGAACACAAATAGCCTTCCCTCCTCCCTTGTGGCAGGTGCAATCCTGCTCCTTGCACTCCCAGCAGGCAAGGACTGGAGAGACTAGCACAAAAAGCTGGTTTTTTACTTCCCACAGTGGATAAGGAAGGAAGGGCACAATGGGAGCTGGGCTGGCATGACTAAGAGTGCACATTACACTCTGTAAAAGGATGGGGAAACAAATGTTGTTCAACCCTGGTTTTCCCAGTACTCTACGGGCCATTGTGTCTACCTTAGAACCAATATTTCTGGTATAGAGCACTAGGGCAGAGCCTCTCCAATCCCACTCCTTCCAGCTTGTGTCCTGGCTGAAAGCCACGATCATGTCCACATCATTTGATTCAGTATCTACTTAAGAGTTTTGGCTGTCCTGAAAGATGAGACCAAGTATCACTTTACTGATGATTTCTTCCAACACTGTGATTAAACATAACAACATGGTCATATTTTACTTTTATAAATAATCTATTATGAAATTGTATCTTTGTTTTTATGTTTTTGAAATCCAAAGAGTTTACTTTCCATAGCAATGTTTGGCGTTGTAAAGCTGTGTGAGGTTGGCTTCTCTCTTTGCAGTTAATTTTTATATGCGTGATTCACAGTGGTGGAACATGGTATCAACAGTGGTATGATCAGCTTGAAATGGTTCTTGGCATACTTAAAATATCCAAAGTATCACTTGGTCAACAAATGTTATCATGGTCAAAGTGGCTTGTCTCTGTTTAATCAAAATTTCCATTCAGCTTTCCCATTTGAAAAGACTTACTATCTGCCTTGTCTATCTATATTTGAATTAAATAATTAATTTTCCATCATTGGAAGATTCATATTTTAGTGCTTAGCCTGGAGGATGACTGTATTTGCAGAAGACTAAACAAATCGGTGGTTTCACTGATTCAGATTTGTGTATGTTTTTCAAGGTTGTTGTTTGAACAATCCTCTGGCCTTCAAAGCATGGATTGCAGTTTCTCTTTTTGACAAACTTTCCTCTGGTCAAAACACTCATAAGTCTGTTGTGGTGCCCTCCAAGCTGATTACTCTCCTGTCTCAAGTCATCGCTTTCTAATGCAGTCTTTTTATAGACAGTCAAACTGCTCCTCCAAAGTCATAAATCTTCAACTAAATATAAAAATATTTAGAGATTTTTATATGTAGGACTCGACTGTGACTTTAGAGTTCCGTTATCTTACAATCTTTTCTTAAAAAAAATTTTTTTTGATGGACTAGACTTTTTCATCATCTTTCTCTTACCACTAAGCCTTGACCTTGAGCTGGTTTCTCCCTTCCTCCTTAGTTTGTATTACTTCTGTATGTATAACTATTTCTTAAGGCTTCCCCCCTTAGTAAATCATTAACTTAAATATAATAAAATGTGATGCCTATAAGCATCTTCCATACACAATCCATTTAACAGAATTATTCTTGCTTATTCAGACACCCTGAAGAAGTCCATGTTTTTATCTATAGGGTGTCAGTATGACAGTTTATAATTATTTTCAACAAATAGCTACTGCGGTGGCTGGAGTTTTAAAATGTTGGTTAGCAGAGACAGCATTGTAGTTTTCCTAATCTCTTGTATTAAGTAGAGACAGTGATATAATATGACTTTGTTCCCCTTTACTTACTACCAAGAGAGATGTTTGAATGTAATCCCATCTGTGATGAATGCACACTTAAATATTTTCACAATTACATAGATTTGTAAAATGTTAAAATGATATAGAAAAACCACTAAAAAAGAGTGAAAGGATAGCTTGATAAGTATATACATGCTTAAAAGGTTTACACTGGGACTTTGGGAAATCTGTGCTCAGATTACAGAGACATGGTAAAATGATTTGTAGGTAATATAGAATAGTTTTAGTACTGATACCAGAGGGACTTTCTTCCCCAAGGGAATCATTACATTATATAAATGACTCCCAGGAGAGATGCATGGAGCAGATATAATGGACAAAAGAAAGAAAAGGACAGACTTTTATTTGGTGTCCAATAATATTGGTTGTACCCACTGAATTTCTTAGCTTTCCTTTGTAAGTGGGTGGACCAAGTGCACCAAAGTTCTTTACATTCTTCAATTTATTCATATCTGCTTCTACTGTAACTAAAAGGAACTTCCCACACAAATCTGTGATATTATTTTAATGTGCTATGGGAGATTACTCAAGTCTGATGTATACTAAGGGCACAGTGTAATGCATGCACACAAAATCTATTTCTGAATCCCACTGCTGAGTGTAAATTTTAAACTGTTTACTCATGTTGCATGGCTGTTAGATGCAAGAATCAATGAGCATTAGCTATGTTTTGTGGAGCAAAGGAGAGAGAAATGCCTTTTGGGATGAGAGAACAGTGACAAAGAAGTACAAAAACGGTTAGGTGATTTCAAATTGGTAAAAAATGTCACTTTTTATGCTATGTCTCTCTTAACCATCTGGTTTGGTTGCTTTCCAGATAATAATTTTTGATCTTTTAGCAATTCAAAAGTTTCATAACTTTTTGCTATATTAGCATCTGTGCATGCGTTGAAGATACACCCACATATTATTATTTATTACTTGTATTACCAAAGTGCTTAGAAGCCTTAGCTATAGACCAGGACTCCGTGTACAAGCACAGAACAAAAGATACTTAGATTGTAAGACAAAGAGCCTGACACAGTTTTCATCAGCCTGACAGGCAGTAGTTTCAACCAACCAGCAGCCTAATCATTGTCAAAGTTTTTGTAGGCATCACAGAAAGAGAGAGTTTTAGAGAGGGATTTGAAAGAAGATAATGAGATAACTTTGCAGATGTTCAGTGGGAGCTCCTCCCAAGCATGAGGGGCAGCATGGGAAAAAGCAGAAAGGTGCTTATTTGAAAATTTAACAAGTGGGCAATGGAGGTTGGTATCACGAGCCAATCTTGAGTCGACATTTCAATAGCGAATGAGAGATGATAGGTTGGCTGGGGATAGGCTGTGAAGGGCCTTGGAAGTGAAGACAAGCAGTTTATGTTTGAGCCGAGAGAGTAGAGGGAAAACAAAGCAATGGCTTAGCGAAATTATTTTAGCATGATATACCCCTGGATATGAGCAGGGAAAGAGTGCATTTGTCAAACCCAGAGAAAAAAGATGTTGCAGTAATCAATATGTGAGATGATGACAGCTTGAATGAGAGTTTTAGCTGGGTGGATGGATAAGAAAGGCTGTATCTTAAAGGTTTTATGCAGAAAGAATCAGCAAGATTTAGCCATAGACTGGGTGTGGTGATCTTGAGAAAGGTCCTAGTAAAATTATTACTTTTGCTGATGAGTGATAATTGCTGTAGCTAGTATTTTACTTAACAATATAGCACCTATTAACAAAAGGATTCTCTAAGGTTGGAGAACACCCGTGTGCTAAAGTCACTGCTCTTACAGAGACATTTGCATTTTATCTAGTTTAAAAATGGGAACCTTGAGATGAACCTGTGGGAATTATCCTATATGAATCTATTATTTAGAATTGTAGAAAGCCTAAATGTTCACTGACTTCCTTTAAAACTGCAATTCAGTGGTTTAAACTATGGCTTGTGAAAGAACTGAACTTTAAAATAACTTGACATATAGAAGGTGGCATAAGGATTCCAAGAAAGTATACTATATACATTTGGGATGTCCTGGCATTCTAGTATGGGGAGAATGAGTGAGGAAGATTTGTTGGAACAGGCAGTGGATAAGCATTTACCTTCAACTTAGATGAAGATTGGAAGGTACTGTACTGTAAGAGTCTCATTGGTGTGAATCTGCTGGAGATTCATTAGTCAGTAACTGATGGCATCCAAATTACTGACGATCCATCCATCAGCCTATCAGCACTGATAAAAGGAAAACATTTAACTCTTCTACAACCCACTATTTCATGTTCTGATTATGTTTGCATTTACTGTATCTATTATTTCTGTCTGTTTTCCTGTGTACTATTTTTGTTAATTCTTCTATAAATTAATTGTATTGATTACTTAGTAAGTGTGCTGCTTTTAAGAAAAAGGCACATATAACCTCACTTTGTCTGCTTTGGGAACAAATTAAAGTAGAGGAAAAGGATACAGGAAGGAATCAGGGAAAGGGACTCTAATCTGAATGTTAACAAAAGTTGAACTGGTGGCTTTGTTGCATACCTGTGGATGACATCCATATTGTTATGATCTATTCAGGAACCTTTCTGAACTGACAGAGTCAAGCAAAAAAAAAAAGCCTTTAACAGACTAGTTTGTAAAAGTCACCAGTAAAGCGACAAGATTTCTTCTTTGCTGATGAAATAAATAATAAGACCCTAATTTTTACCTCCAGGTTTCACCAGAAAGCACTTGACATATTCCAGAATGTTTTTAATCAGAGTTCTGTAGGAAGATCTACCACAGCCTAAATATTCTAATCAAATGAAGACTCTCAGAAATAGAACTGTTGGAATGTTGCAGATATTGCATCATTTGCTATTTCTGTTTTAAGGCTGGACTCCAGCCACAATACTTTAGGAGTGAAATTTCATAGAGTCTATAAAGTAGACATCTATAAAATTAAAATGTTGTGCATAAATGAGTAAGTGAGGGGGGACCATGAGATGGTGAGCATCCTCAGTTCCCATTAAAACTCACAACAGTCGAAGGTGCCCAACATATCGTATGAGGGACTAATAACCTTGCAGGATGTTATTGACTTACCAAGGCAATGGGAAATTGACAACACATGCAAATATTTGGACCAGTAAATCTGTCTTAACCTAAAGTGTATTCACTATGAATTGTGCCTCCCCCAGCTATACAAACATCAGACATAGTACAGAGCTCAAGGCAGATTATTCCATTCAGCAAATAAAATATTCTGATTTACTTGTCTAATAAAATGGAGCCTTTCGTGCCAGATATGGTTGAACAGAACAGCTCAGCAACAGTTAAGTCTATGGACAATAATAACTGCACTTGCCAGGAACCATGAAAGCTAATTTTGTTATCTTAATCCTATAATAAAAGACAGTATCCCCAATGATAATTTTGCCTGGATATGACTTAGTTACATCCATTGGTATTTGGTAGGCGATTCCATTGACTATGGAAAAACACTATTGCATTCTTTTATATAATACCAGACTCCTTAATTTCAGTCTTCATCTTCTGCCAGTTTTTTCCATATTTTTCCCATGCTCAGACAACTCAAAACAGTGAAAAAGAATTTTACTAAAAAATTCATTTTGGGGGTTAGAACAAGTCTGAGAAACTTCAGCTTCTTTTCTGAAAGTTGTAAGTGGTTTACAATGGGCCTAGAATGAAAGTGCCTCCACAATAATCACGACAGAAGAATGTCACTGCCGTGTCATTATAATTGGTGCTATTTATTTGGTACTGAGACTGAGGGACGGGCAACTGCTTATAAATGTGCTTTGGAGATTACAGATGATCTCGAAACAGCTGGAGATTTCCACAAGTCAAGGCGAGGAGAGGATGCACCGATGCAGAATAGATTTACCAGATGGTAGCACATTCAAGTAGATAAGTCAGCATACAGCATGCCTCAAGAGATCTGGCTTGTTCCAAGATGACCCAACAGCTGGTCACCTGGTTATTTCCATTCCTGTTTCTACTAGCCAGACTTTACTGAGGCTACTTTAGCCTGAAGGTTATCATGTCCAGACTGCAAACACAAGCAGAAGGTTTATTCAGTAAACCCTGGCAATAAGGGTCTTTTAGTGAAATTGAAGCATTTACTGAGAGATCCATTAGGAATTTGAAGAATAATATGATAATGTGTATGTCTTCTCTAATTTTTTTATCCTTTTTAGAAATTCTATTTCAATAGTATTTCCATTTGCAGCTCCAATCAGAGTGATTTTTGAAGAAAAATGGCAATTTTCTTCAAAATTGCACATATGACCTACTTTACATATTAAACTACACTTTACTGTAAACTTGCTAATTAATATACCATGATCTTTGGGAAATGAATGATAGATGAAGGAAAGTTATTTCCAACCTACTGCAAAATTAGGAGCCCAGTTTTACTGCAATGAAAACTGTCACCATCTTTTTTTTCTCCAGTGAAAGCAACTTCTTTGCCCAGAAAGAATCAGATTGAAGGTTGTTACTTGATTCTGAATAGCTAAAGTATGTTTTGTTTTTCTGTTGCACCCCATATATGACATATTGAAAATATACCCAGTAGTTTTCAGTCTATAGACACTAAAGATAAAATATTCATCCCAGCCATCTGAATGCAAGGGAAGTGCTGTAGAACGTATCTGACATGTTTGTGTGGGTGGGAGGGCAGACGGGATCAACTTTAAGTTCTGGCTGGAGATCCATAGAAGCCCTGCCAACAGAAACTGCCCCGGGGAGGCACTGAATCATTGCTTTTCCTTTCTGGCTTGACACCACTTACTTGGAACCATAACATAACCATCATAACCTCTATGACAAAATAGAGGTTGCCAGATGGTTTGAGCTACTGTATCCTAGTCAGCAACATGGGTTGGACCTTCAGAAGCAATCTGAGTTTAAAATGGGTCCACTTTAGTTTTCCTCCTTCCATTGGCTTTCAGCAGATGTTACAAATAACAGATATTGAGACAAATTCATCCCTTGTGTGACCCATTTGAAATCATAGTTATGCCAGAAATGAAATTGGCCCGTTATTCCCAGCGTTGAGTCTACCTCAGCTCATGATTCTGGTGCTCAAAGAAAGAAGTCTTAGGGAAATGAAGATATTAATTTTAAGGTTCTTTCAGCTGAAGTTTTTGTTGAAAGAAATTGCCATATCAATTACACCATAACTAGTTAGTTGAAAATGTATATTAAGTCTATGGGTATGTCGATCAATAAAAAGTCAAATTAATTGGTACTGTATCCTGTAAGTTACTTTTGAGTCTTCATTTCACTTCATTCAACTCTGTTTCAAATTCTCTTTTTACCAAATGTGAACTCAAAGCTACAATCGAACCTAATTTAATTCAAGAACCTAAACTTGCACAGCTTTTCTCTCCCTCAGTAAAACACATCTTAGTTTCCTAAGGTTTGTGTGAGCTATTATTTCTGGGCATATTATTGCTTCCGTGTTTGGCTACAGTCACTGCACTACAGTTGATCATTGATCTGTAAAGTGTTTTGGGAATATCCTGGATATGAAAGGAATTATAGAAAACAATATATTGTTTTAGTCTATTATGAATGATAAATTTAATCAGTACTGGGCTGTTAATTAGCAGCTAAGGGGCTTTTTACAGGGTTTTATGTTTTGTTTTTTGTTTTTCAGTATCGAATTGGTCTCATTTGTCATTTTGGAAAACATGAAATTTTCAGTTACTTACCTGAAAATATCTTCTTTTTTTTTTATTCCAAGTATTCTAGTGTCTTTGTATTTATACAATCTGGATATGATTTAATAAGCTATAAAAAGACAGAGCTGGTTCATACCAAGGAAGTCAGATTTACATAATTTTCCACTTGCTTATAGAGCCACAGCAGTTCAGATTGTCTTTTACTTTGGGGAGACTGTTTTAATATGATAAGATGAAATACCACCTACAGTATCCTTGATCGTGTTAGCTTGACTGTTGTAATAAATTAAAGGTTGATTTGTCATACTGACTTTTAATATAAATTGCCATTGTAATCAAAGGAAGCAAAGGGTAAAAGAGAAATGAAAAATAATTTCACTTTCACTAAGAAATAATTCAGATTATTCCTCAAGGTAGGGCCTAATCCTGCAGTCCTTACTCATACGAATAAACCACTAGCTGCTAAAGGACTTCTTGAGCAAGTGATGGTTTCTAGATCGAGACCTAATTTTGTATTTTCATGAATTTATTTTATTAGCTGTAACATGCTTGGGAATTAAAAGTGATATTTTGTTCATGTCTCTCAGTCTCTGTATAATAAGCCCAGCGTAAATTGAAAATTGCCATGAGCATGACAGGTGTGTCACAGATTTATTTAAAAGGAAAGAAGTGACATTTTTAGTTTTGCTTTTCAAAACACACTTTGATTCCAAACTCTCAGGACTGGAGTACAAAGCAAACTAGATGTGATGCACCCTTTAGTCTTTCTTTATTTTTCCATTTATTTTAGTTCTTCTCTTCTGTTCTCAGTTATTCCTTAATCTTGTAGTTTTCAGTGATTTTTAGTGAAAGAGTCAATGTTGCTGTATGTTATTATTTGTGTAGTTCAATAGATGTGCATGGTAGGAGCAGCTCCAGCAGCAGCCAAAGCAAGGACCAAAGCAGCCAAAGCAAGGCATTGGAGGGAGGGGATAAAAGGGGGCCCACCACGCCCCCCAGCACTTTCTCTGGACTTTCTCCCTTCACTGTTCTTTCCATTTAGCGTATCTCCTCCCCCCCACCATCCCCCCATCTAAATCCACTCCAAAAATAAAACCAAATATTGGCACTAACATGCCATTTGTCACCATCACATTGTTCACTCTGCTGGTATGCTCTACCCTTCCTCTTACCCCGTGTTTGTCTTGTCTATTTGGATTGAAAACTCTTTGGAACAGAGACTGTCTGCTACTCTGTGTTTGTACAGGGCCTAACACCTTCTTGGTTGGTCCTCAGGCACTATTGTAATAAACATGATTTGTAATAATGGTTCTTTACAGACAAATAAATGCCAGGTCCATCCCTCCAATGAGCATTCAATCTGTTACTCTGTTCCTGCAAACAATTATTACCAAGTGCAGTGCTCACTTTCAAAAATGGTCCCTTTCTGTTCTTTTCTAGTCTATTCAGGTTCTCATACCATCCCCATTACCATAGTACCTGAGTGCCTGCTAGAAATCCATTAAGCAATGTGACTACCATTTGTCATGTGATTCTTTTTTTCTCTCAAAAGTTATGAGGATGTTTAAATGTATTTTTATTTTCTGATATGATGTCTGCACTGAATATTAAGTATTGTTGTGTAGTTTATTTTCAGTGTGTGCTTTTGGCATTCAACCACACTGAAACCTGTCAGATTTACCAAGAAAAATCTTGAAATGTGACTGAATGTCATTTAAGTTTATGGGACGATTCACTGAAGGTGGTGCAAAAAAGTGTAAATTACTTCCCAGGGATAGGCAAGCAATGATACCACCTTTATTTGCCACTAAGGCTTCATAGATGCTCCTCAGAAGCTGCTAAGAAGATGCGCTGATAAAAATTGCATTCCTTAGCTACGTCAGCTATGCCTTTTGCTAGCCAGTGCTGCCTATGATTTTAGGCTGTTCTGTCACCTAAAGCACACCTCAGCCAAGCAGAGGAGGAGTTCTAGCCATTTCTCTGTTGCAGCCTCCTCCCTGGGTAGAATTTCTGTGGCTGCAGCACTATGCTAAGGTTTACACCAGTATGAACCAGCGTAATCTAGCCCTATGAAAAGTTACCTCTAATTAAGGTGCAGAGAATACAGTAGTGCCTCATGTCATCTCCTTTTTATTCAACAATTATTTTTCTGATGTTTGAAATGTAGTGATTTTAGAATTATGGATTATTTTACGTAATGCCATGCATCAGTCTAGTAGGATCCTTTACTAGATATACAGGTAAATTCAAATGTTTAAGGCACTGTTCAGGTAAGCATTCAAAAGCTGGTGCTTATTAATAACAAAAATTGGACTCAATTTATGACAAAAGTAGGCTCTCATGAGATTTCAGCATTTGTGCTACTGGTGTTGACCAGAAATTTAATAGGGAGAAAGAGAATGAACCCTTATTCAATATTTCAGAAGCTCCAAGAAAAACTTCGATCTTCTTGCATTTGGAATAGTATAGCAATAATGCCATCCAGTTGATCATTGTCATTAAAAGGTTTGATTTTTCTGTGACATGGTTATCTGTTGATGTCAATTTTTTTAGTTGAGTTTTATAACTCTGGCTATTGGACCCATTTATCTAAGTTGCAGATGTTTATAATAACCACAGATAAAATTTTCTGTTACCGTTTTCCCTGTATATGAGCCTTTGTTGCACCTCATTAGCATCAATTCATAGATTTAAAAGAGAGAAAAAAAAATCCAGAATTTAGAATTAATGAAGGTTTGTAACCAGTATAGACAATTCCACAGTATCTCTATAGGGCTCTAATCAGGCAGAAAATGAATGGGTCTTAGACACTAAGAAGACCTGTAAGTATGTTTTGGGAAGGAGAATTATAATCCAGTGTTTATATTGCTTTGCTTGTACCTTTTTCTGTTCCTTGCCTAAATATTAATAAAATATAAAATAAATAAAAGATTTGAGGAAGTTCAGTCCTGCCAGTGGGTGAAAGTTCAGTGGAGTTCTTTTTTAAGGGAGCACTTTTACTGGGAATAATGCAAAAATGCCCACAGCAGGTTCCAAGAGCAGGTCCAGAATCTTCAAGGACTTGCTGTCTAGTAAAACTGGCAAGATATAGTATTGAAGAATAATATCTGAAGCAATAGTAATGTCGAGAGCCAAATCAGTTTTCTGCTATGTCTGCATTTCTAAGACAGTCCATTAAAAACAAATGTAGCAGAAACTAACTAGTCTAAAATGTAAGCTGATAGATATATAGAAAAAAATACTCTGAAAGAGGTCATAAGATGGCAAAAAAGTATCACCTCAAATCAGCAGGAGTTGTAGTAAAATGGTCAGCACAAGATTAAAGATCCCCAATATTGAATGGGACTATCAACTATCAAAACCTGGATTTGCTACTGTGCCTCACTTCCATCACAGGCAATATGGGATGGCATTCTACAGCACAGAAAGTATATCAGCAAGTATCCAGCCTCTTCATCAGTTACAAATGGTGTTATGGCAGGCTATGAAAGTGAAGGATCTGTCCACAAACCTCCATCCGCCACTGTGACAGGTCCCCCCTGGGGTACAACCTGGAATTGGGGTACCACTGTGCCCACTTAACTCTGCAGCCTGGGTTGTCTCTCAAACTTCTTTGCTAGTGACAAGCAGCAAACCCTTCCAAGTGCCGTTAGCACTCAGCCCAACAGTAGGTAGAACCCTACATCCCAGCTAGATTGCATGCTCTCAAAACCACTCATGAATCTCACAGAAATATGCCCCAGCCAGTCTGCCCCAATACCCTGCCCTGCACCCCGAAGTTGCCCTGTCCTGCTCTAGTCAGAAGTCTGACCGGTAAGTTTATCACCCGGCTCATCCCTGCCTCAGTGTGGAGAACATATACACCAATTTTTGTTAACTGAGTTGAGATTTTTCTAAGCACTTCACTGAAACACACTGTTAAAAATATAAAACAGGTTTATTAACTACAGAGAGGTGGACTTTAAGTGAGTGTAAGTGGGTGGTATAAGAGATTAGACATAGGTACCAAAGAAAATAAAGATAAACATGCAATCTAAATCTTAAACCGCTAACACTAGGCAGTATCTAGCTTAGGCAGTTTTCTCAGCCCCCTTGAATGTTCCAGTTCCCAGTTTACAGGCTTCTCCCAAGCCTGGCTCCAGTCTCTTAGTGTTCCAGCGTTCCTGTTTCTTTCAACATAGATGGGGAGGAGAAAGGACCTCTGTTCCTTCTTTTATATCTTTTTGACCAGGAGGCTAGCAGACATTAGTCCAGGCATGTCCAGGTAGGCTCTGCTGAGCCACCAGGTTGCTCAGTCTCTCCTATGTAAGTGAATCATAGAGTTGAGCAATCTCTACTGTATAGTCTTGTGCAACTGTCATTGTATTGTGAATTCTTTGTTTACAACTCCTTTCCTGGTTGATGGCTGCTGAGCCCTCCTGGGAGGGGATGCCTTCTCTGCTGTTACTAGCAAGCTTATCACATTTTCCAATAACAGCAAAATCTCATAACTTGTTATATACTAGCAATTCACATATTTCTACACAACAATGGGTTTTACAAGTTTATGACCTTCCATTAGATATCTTAAATGGCATGCTTAATATGAATGATTGTATTCATTGTAATATGAATGATTACAATGAATATGGGGTTTACGGTGTGCTGCTTTGGGGTACAGTGTGATACAGCCACCTGGCCACCTCCTGTTTTATCCATCCTCTCAGGACCTTTAGTCTACTGTGGTGATTTTAATTCACACTCTCTCCCACTGGGGATACCCTTATAATGATGTGGATGGAGTAAGGCCAGAGGAGTGGGCGTCGATAGTTAATCTGCAGCTTCTATATGATCATAAGTAGCCACCCATTTTCCATAGCAAAATATGGACCTTGGATTTTTCTTCTGCCCTTGCCTTTTCTACAACTGCATAACACGCTCCAGTGGTTCTAGAGCATAAAGTGCTTGATATGTTTCCTCAATTCCAGCATCAGCCAAGCCTAATCACAATGGCCATGCAAATGCCAACTACAAGTGACCTCCAGAAACCTGATGGAATTTCTGGAAGGCAAGGTGGGATTTTTTCCAATATCAGAATCAGATATTTGAAACAATATTATGCCGTCTACAAGACGTACTGTGATAAAGTTCTGGCCACTGCAAAGATAGCAAATGGCAGATGGCAGAGATAGCAAATGTCAAAAATCGGGACATGGATGGGGGTAATAGGCGCCTATATAAGACAAAGCCCCAAAATGTCAAGACTGTTCCTATAAAATCGGGACATTTGGTTACCTTACTACAAAGAAACCTGTACTTTGTGGATTTTGTCACAGTGGAAGCATTGGTGTGAAGGAAAGTCTAACATACTAAGTAAATTTGGGAGTCCATTGCTGCATCTGCCTTCTTGTCCACTTGATTGTAGATTCTGGACAAGGCTCAACTGGCTACTCTCCAGCTCATTCAGAGTGACCACAAATATGCACTGGATTGGCCTGGTTTCCTCTCCACACTGTGGCTGTGGTGCAGCTTTGCAGACAATAACTCATGGTGGAGCAGAGCCCAAATCTCCATTTGGAGGATGGTTTACAACACCTCACCTCCCTTAATTCAGAGGCTATCCTCTGTTTACAGAACTCGGGCATTGAGCTCTGATGTCTGCATACAAGAAGAACAAATAATAGGGCTAATCTTACTCACACTGAATTCAAAGGAAGAATGTGGATGGGTCTATATTTCTGAACAGGATCCAGAATGTTATCAAGAACACATGGGAATAGGAAAAGAATTCAAGTGAGCTAATGGATGGCTGTATACATGGTCAAGCATTTTATACATGAAATATTAAGAGTTACACAATTTCTTCTGGAGTCATGTTGCCTCAAAATGGTCAATTCTTGAGATGGCCCCAAGTTGCAGTATTCAGACCCATACTGCAATTTTCCCAAAGTTTGTGGATATTTACAGCTGAAGTTTTGGGCAGGTACAAGAACCTGTGGGACTAGAAACTGGGGCCAGGGGGTTCTGGGCTGCTGACACTTCTGAATCACCACTGGAAGGATAAACTGAGTTTCTGCTGGAAGCTAGGCACAGCAGGAAGTATTGCCCAGCAGGGTCTGAGTGGCAGCCTTCCCAGTGCAGTCAACTTGGAAGCCATCATGGGGAGCTGTATGAGCAATGACACAGACTGCCTCTTTGCTTCTGCTCCAGACCTTGCCTTCCTGTGGACCCTAGACCCTGGTTTCTCACCCTGGTTTTTCCCCGACTCTGCTATTTGCCTGCTACCTATGACCTGGTGCCTGACCCTGACTTCCTGGTATCCTGATCCAGCTTGACTAGGGCTCCACTACTTTCAACTTGGTAACTGACTGGTGCACACAGGCTCCCACAGCCTGGCTCTGACAGTTTGCTCAGATGACCTTCACCCCCCTTCCCTCTCCCGCCACACTCATGCATCCAACCCCTCCAAAGAGGATGGAAGAGGTGGGCTATGCTCCAATCAGTGGCTCCCCCAGGTCCTGCGACCAAGAGGACCAAGTCTGCAGATAGAGAATCTCGCACTACAGACCCAAGTGACACAGCTCGCTCCCAAAAGCACAGACCTTATGTGAGCAGCTATTATGTTTATAGGGAGAAGCAGATGCACTATGTAGACAAACAGACCACCCATCACCTGAACTGTCTCCTACAGTGCTGCTGCCTGAATGGTTTTAATTCTAGAGGATCCTGAACCAATGCAGGCTGCTTTTCCTGCTCCATCCTCTAATGTACCCCACAGACCAGACTACAATAGGCTAGTGGTCAGCTTGCTCACTGGCAAAGCGTTTGATTGGGCTTTCCTCTCTGTTGGAGCAGAACAGTCCAATGCTTTCTCACTGGGACACCTTTCTTCTCTACCATCCTTGATGACCCACATTGTGTCCACTCCACACAGGCTGCCCTCTGGCAGCTTCACCAGGAGCAAGGGGCACCCACTTCCTACATCGCTCATTTCCAATGTTTGCAGCTGATGTTAAATGAAATGAGACAGCCCAACTATACCAGTTCAGTACCAGAACAGGCTGAACACTGCCATCGCAACTGGACAGCACCCCAGAACCTCTGAAAACTTCAGCACTTTGTGGACTTTGCGAATTTTTATAGGCGATACATGGCCAGCTTCTCTAAACAAATAGCCCCCCTGACTTCCTTCCTTCATAAGGTCATTCGATTCACTTGATCGCCTGAAGCCCAGCTCGTTTTTGACCACCTCAAGACTGCCTTCACCACAGCCAATTCTTGAACACCCCCAACCCCACCTGTCCATTTATAGTGGAAGTAGATACCCCCAATGTGGTCCTTATGATTCAGACCATAGTCAGTTCTACACTCTTTGCATTCTACTCTGAAACTCATCCCCACAGACATGAACTATGAAATACAGGGCAAAGAGCTGCTCACAATAAAAACTGCATTAGAAGAATGGCATTGCCACTTTGTGGGACTCTGCAACCAGTACAGGTTTTTAGTGACCATAAGAACCTTGAGTACCTCTGCGAGGCTCAAGTTTTGAACCAGAGGTTGTTGAGGTGGGCCTTGTTCTTTTCCTGATTTGAGCATACAATTACTTATCACCCAGGAAAACAAAACTGGAATACTCTATCACGAAAGGGGGAATACTACTGAGAAAACAAGGAACCCACTTCTGAGCTCTCCCTCCCCCCAAACTTCTCAAGCCTAGTAATTTGTAAATGCCACAATTCAGTACGACTTGCTCTCACTCATCCAATTCTCCTTGAAAGAAGAGCTGCTCACCCAAGGGGTATAATCTATGCCATTAGTGGCTAAGATGCACCATTTCGTGCAGGATGGGATAACCTACATTGATGAGCATTTCCCCGGGGTGCTGTGACTGGAAGTGCTGTGGCTGGGCCACGATGCTGCATTGGCAGGTGACTGTGGCAGTCTTAAGATCTCCTGTATGGTTGCCCATTTTTCCTGGTGGTGCCTAATGCATGCCAAGGTCCAGCTCATGTAGACTCCTGCAAATTTGTGCACGTTCCAATATGCCCCTTGCCACCTTAGTACTCCTGAAGACTCCAGCCTAGGACCACCAACAGGCTAGCCTTCAGTGAGGAGCTCCCAGCATCTGATGGACACACAGTAGTCTTAACAGATGTGGACTGTCTGACTAAGATGGCCCAATTCATCCCCTGCAACCACCTACTCTCTGCTGAGACCACCACCCACCTCTTGGTGCAAAATGTGGTTCTGAACCTGGTTTGTCCCCAACTCTTATGTTTGCCTGCTATCTGCCCCTGACTTCCTTGTATCCAGACCCTGCTTGACCATTACTCACCTTCTGACTGCAGCTTGGTAACTGATCGGTGCACACAGGCCACCCATAGCCCTGACATTAAGGTCCATCTCTAGAAAGTTCAGTTCAATCACAATTTCATACTACATATTTTAGTTTTCCCCCAAGCTATTTCAAATAAGCTAAAAAACTTATAATAAGCTATATATCAAAGTGAAAGAAGTGAGTGCTAACATTTTTACTGAATGCCTTTTTTGTTTTCCCAGAAAGTAAATACCTAAGAATTAGCCATACTCAACATTTTGCTGATAACTTTTTGGATTATCTTATTCAAATTAATATTTTTCCATAGTTCCATGCCGAAAAAGTTGACCTTCCTATGATGTTTGTTATAAGGCTCTTATCATAACTATATTTTCAATAGTGACTAGTGGTTTTAGGTGCCCAACTTGAGACAACTTAAAGGGGCCTGATTTTCACAAAATATTGAGCACCTGCCCTCTGAATATCAAGTCCCTTTAAGGTGTCTCAAGTTGGGTACCCAAAACTTGGAGCTCCCCAAATCACTAGCCACTTTGAAAAAATATGCCAACCTATTTTGTGTGTATCCTGCATGCAGGACAGAGATCTTCAGGCTAAATTGAGGCCAGACATATGTGTTTGCTGTTATCTGAGTGTACTTTTAGCATAATTTATGGATGTCTCTAAATAAACTGAATGGCTGTGATGCTTCATAAGATAGTCACACACACATACACACACATCAAAACCCCTAACTTGCATTAAAAATGTCTTGAGTTAGGGAATCAATCATCCAAGAAACTGCATAAAGAATAGGGATATTCTTGCAGTCACATTGCTCAATTATCTGAAAATTCCTAACCTTAAAAATCTGAATGAAGGGTGCCTCACAAAAAAACTAGTATCCATAATAACAGACTATGCCATTATACATCAATGTGATGCCTAATACAGCCAAGTGCAACAAAGAGGGGGAATTGGGAATTTGTTTTGATGTTTTTAATGCTGAATTGAAATTCAAAAAATTTTGTTACTTCAGAATTAATATACACATTGCTCAGAAGTAACTTTGAGTTCCAGTTCAGTCAATTGGATAAAATCCATTTAATTTCTCTTTGTAATCCTCTGACACAATGCTGAACTCATAAAGATCGTCTAATATCAAGATATATTAGACAAGTGTTATTAATATGCTGGATATTTAGTAAAGTAATAATTTTCTACTGCAGAAAGATTGATATTAATGGGAAAACATGGAACCTAGAGAGTTAATCAATTATTAGTCTAGCTACTCTGTCACCAAAACAAAACAAAAATATATATAGCAGGTGAAATATTGCTGTATCTTAGTTTTTCTTCACTCTGATCTATGTGGGTCAACTCTGACATAAAGATGAACATTTTATGCAGAAGCAAAGACAAAGACCACACAAAAAATAGAGGATGAGTTAACAAGTTAATTACAATAAGTGCAGCTATTACAAATAACTGCAGTTAATTAACTGTATTAACTACAATAAGTGCAGTTAATTACAAATAGTGCCGTTATTATTTCCAGTTTACCACTTGTTACCAGTTGAGTTTTTCATGAGATATAACCATCACATACAGCACTACTGTTTTCTGTGCGGGAGAGATTTTCCTATAATAAAAACCACTGCCTAGAGGAATTAAACACAATGTGAAATTTTGTAAATGTGTCTTTAAATGATTAAAACACTCAGAAGATTATTAACTGTTGCTTTTAATTTTATGAGGGAAAAATTGATCCATAATATACATTTACAATAGTATTCTCTATATTTACACTTTAGTACCCTTTACTCTGTGAATCGCTGTATTCATTTTGTCTGATTTCAAGCCTTCATCTCAGCCATGAATTGTTTTAATTCAAGTTTCTTCTTCCTTTGAAAAATCAAATTTTCTGAAGAGTCTTTTCCAAGTTTGAATGAAAACCTTTCAGACTGGTTTCTGAATCTTGTGTTTTTGAGAGAACAGTGAAGCAAGTTTGTTTATCGAGGCTACAGTGGTTGGGCACCCGGATAGCCTTTTCAGTCATATAAACAAAGTGACCAGCATTACTAGTATCCCTAACAATATGCATACAACTAATCAGGTTACATTTACATAAAAATTAGACTGAGATAAAGTGGTCTAAGTACTTATGAGGGAAGGTGTTACTGTAATTTTAACAAAAGTACAGACTAAGTTTTCAAAAGTACCTACTTGACTTCATTTTCAAAAGTGATGATATAGACACTTGAGTCTCAATTTCTTGGAATTCAATAGGACTGAGGTTCTTAAGTGCCTAAAGTCACCTTTGAAAATGTAACCCTCCCACTAGATAACTAATTTTTTTTTAACCAGAACTGTGCATTAGACCAGTTGGGCAGTACAGGCTAATCAGGTTAAAGGTAAAGAGGTGGCAGCAAGGCATCCTCTAAAACTTTACAGGTCAGATTCTGATACCTTTACTCATGTTGAATAGTACCTTACACTACTAATAGTCTTGTTGAAGTCAATGGGGCTATTTGTGAGGTAAAGTGCTACCCAACATCAGTAAGGGTGTCAGAATCTGGCCCTAAGATGTTAGTGGTTGGGGGTAGGGGAGAATTGATTAGAAGGTGAGAATGTGTGAACAGTGACAAATTCTTCTTGTAATGAGATAACCATTCCAAGTCCCTATTTAGACCCAGTTTAATTGTGTCGAGTTTGCATATGTGTTCCAGTTCTGCAGTTTCTCTTTGAAGTCTGTTTTTGAAGTTTTTTTTGTAGAAGTATAGCAACTTTCAAGTCAGCTACAGAGTGTCCTGGGAGATTGAAGTGCTCTTTGACTAGTTTATGGATGTTACCATTTTTTATGTCTGATTTGTGTCCATTTATTCTTTTGCGTGGTGACAGTCCGGTTTGGCCAATGTACATAGTAGAGGGGCATTGCTGGCACATGATGGCATATATAACATTAGTAGATGTGCAGGTGAATGAGCTCCTTATGGTCTGGCTGAAGTGGTTAGGACCTGTGATGGTGTCAGTAGAGTCGATGTATAGGCAGAGCTGGCAACGGGGTTTGTTGCAGGGGTATGTTCCTGGGTTAGTGTTCTTCTATGGTGTACGGTTGCTGGTGAGTATTTGCTTCCTAATCAATGGTTGTGAATAGGCCTCAACTACTCTAACTGAATGGACTTTACTCATATCTAACTTCCCCATTGTTGTTGCTTACCCTTAGATGTATATATATATATCTCCTCTCTGATTTCTGTTCCTTACATCTGACAAAGTGGGTTACAGCCCACAAAAGCTTATGCCTGCAGAAATTAAATTTGTCAGTTTTTAAAGTGCTACAGGACTCTCGTTGTTTTTGCTGTATACAGACTAACATGGCTACCCTTCTGGAACTATTCAGAATGCAGAATCAAGATCATAGGCAGTATTGTGTTAGAGGCTAGTAAAAGCCCATATCATAAATTTCTGGTCTGTACTTTGGCATTGTAGAAGCTATGAGATATTGAGTTGTTAGTGTTTGCACAGTCTTGAAAATGAGCACCTATGGAAGGGCCCAAATTCTGCTTTGAGATTCATATGTTCATTTTCAGTTGATTTCAGTAACAGTTGCAGATGCAAATCTGAGGGCATAATTCAGTGCATGTTGATTATTAAATCAGACTTTTCAGTGGTTCTCAACACAACTATCATCTTATTTGTTCCTTAGGGTTTATTTTTCTTTTTGTGTTCATGCTGTATTAGGATTCAAATAATAATGTTCAGTGACTAATTTTGATACTGTGTTAGCTGAAAAGTAAAAGCCCCATCCCTTTGTATCATTTAGAACCGTACGGAAAATAGGAATATACAGTGGAAATAATCTTGCATTCTCAGGGGATATCCAGGATGACCTAATAGTTTTTTCATTTCTAATATCTAGACAACAAAATGAACATTTTCTGTTTTTGTCTTTTTATTAGTCATGTTTTAAAGACCCAAACAAAGTAGCCAGCAATTAATCTGAATGCTGCTGTATCAAAACTTGGTTTTTATTTCTTCAGTTGTTGTTCCTTTTAATATACTGTTATATTTCTTTATTCTATTTGTATGTGTTAATTATAACTATAATTTTACTGAGATGTTAAAACTGGGGATTGCAATATATGTTTTCATTGAGAAAAGGTAACACAAATCCCTTTTTAAAGAGAGTGAAAATAAACATGGACCTCCTGCCCGAGAAAGCTGTCAAACTTTGGTGTCTAAAGTTAGGTACCTGAATCCCATATTTAGACAACTGAGTCAATAACTGGATCTTCAGCGGTAGTGAGTGCCCACAATTTTCATTTACTTCAATGGGAGCCTTAGTGCTCAGCATATCTAAACATTGACTCAGGTGCCTACACAGGCATGTAACGGCCTAACTTTAGGCATCCATGTTTGAAAATGTTGATGCTAATAATTATTTATTGTTGTAGCTATGATGATAACACAGATATTACCAGGCCTGTCTTGTGGTGTGTGTTTCTAGCTTTCAGCTGCATTTTCCAGTTATCTTCCAGTTTCATACTGAGCACTCACAAAACAGAAAGGAAAATGCAAAGATTGCTAGTTTACTGTAAAATAAAAGAATTGGGGGTGGGAGAATAGAAATATTTACTTAATCTGTATTCTTTTCTTTCCAGCTCCAAGTACAGCCCAATATGGGATTACCGGTGGTGCTGAAGTTCTATTCTCCTGCTGGTACCTTGTGTTGACACTATCCTCTTTCACCAGCATATTCTACCTGAAGAACATCATTCTACAATAAATGTAAAGAACCATAAAAGGCTTTTAAGGATTCTCTGAAAGTGCTGATGACTGGATCCAATCTGGTAGAGTTTGTTAAAAGCAGCGTGGGATATAATCAGCAGTGCTTACATGGGGATGATCGCCTTCTGTAGAATTGCTCATTATGTAAATACTTTAATTCTACTCCTTTTTTTGATTAGCTGCATTACCTTGTGAAGCAGTGCACATTGTCCTTTTTTAAGACATGAAAGCTCTGAAATTCCTTTTAGAGGATATTAATTGTGATTTCATGTTTGTCATCTACAAGTTTTCAAAAGCATTCAGTCATGGTCTGCTGAGTTGCAGACTGTAGTTTACAAAAAAAAAAATTGCAGTGAAAATATGATTCTTTAAGGCTGCAATACAAGTATTCAGTTGCCTCTTTAAATAAGATTCTATCCACATTCAGACATAAGCATTTTTTCTTTAAAAAAACAAATCTTATTGCCTTCAAAACATTTCTTCAAAATATAACATTTATCTAGATTTTCTTCTAGCATGATATTCAGGTTTCAAGAATGAGCCTTGGAATATGACTGCATTATGCAGTTCTGCTTCCCCACCCCATCCACCCCACCATAAATTCAGCATGGGTGTGCCTTCATAAAATACTACTTTTCTCTTCCTCTCCAATAATTCTGGAATATGTTTTGGTAATTGATAAAATGTAAGTTCAAGAGTACCTAATCTCCAGTTGAGGACAAAGGTGCTGTTGGCTGAAAAAAATATCTTCTCTTCCACCTCCAGTGGGGTAATGGAACTGCTCCAAACTTTGCCCACAACAATTAGACTACATGATATTTTTTTAACCAGTCAATCAAGTATAGCACAGGTACATTTCCCTTTATTTTTTCCCTCTGGTGTGGTTAATCTGTAGATTCTGTCTGTAAAACAAGTTTTCCAGGTACAAAATACAGCACAACTCTCTTAAGAGACTTCTTGTGAATGTAGCACTTTTCCCTTTCATCCCTCTAAATCAGAACTCTTAAAAGGCTGTATGTGTGAGATGGTGACAGTCCCTTTTTTATTACTGGCCAATTTTACATGAATTAGTATTCTTGATTTGCATTGTATTAGCTAACTTAGCAATGATACTTTCATTGCAGAATGTTTTGAAATCTCAGATATTTGAGAACATTGAACATACATTTAAAATATATATATTTAAAAATAAGTGGTTCCAATAACTATATTTTGGTGCACATAACAAATGTTGGCACACTGCATCTTAATTGCCAGAATTTCATTAGTGCACTACTAATACTGTATGACTAGCTTACCATCATAGTTAATTTTGCCTTTCATAAATGACACTTAACGGCCCAATCTTGCAATCCCAACAAATTTCATTGAATTCAAGAGAAATTTTGCCTGAATAAAGGACTGGATCCTAAAATAGCATATTTTATATCTATGGATATAATAGAACTGTTTTTTTTTTAAAACGGCCTCTAATTTTGCTGACACAATTTTGAGCCCCCAATGTATTGCACAATCATCCAGTAAATTAATTGTGCTCACTACGTTGCACCTGCAAAATTGGAGGCGGAGTCGAGGTTCCTTTAAAAATTTGTCCCATTAGGAAGTTGACAATATGTGGTCCAGTTCATCACCCACTGAAGTCAATACAAAGATACCTACTGACTTAAATGGAGTTGAACTGGGCCTATACAGAAAGATCCACTGGTGATAAAAATTTCTAATTAAAACATCAGTTACAGTATAAAATTATTATCCAGTCACTTGTTCAGTGTATACAATCACAGTAGATAATACAAAAATTGTTGCCATGTAAAAGTTGCAATTATTTACATCAAAAGAAGATTGTCACTGACCACCATATTGCTAATTTGGCTACTTCTTTAGTATTATTGCAACTGAAATTTCACTCAGACACACTCCTATTCAGTTATTTTTTGCTACTGTATTAAGCTATGTAATTAGCTAGCTGAGTACTGTACATATTCAGCACTTTCAAGTTCATTTTGCAAATATCCTATTTTTTAAAACTCAAATTATGAATTACTTTATTCCCTTGATCAACTGCCCCATTACTAAAATGTAAACAAAATGTGTGGCAAATATGTTGTAATTACTAAATGACGCTTAGATAAGGAGCATAAAAAGAATACACTGACTCCATACGATGGCAATAAAATGTCTTGAATCATGCTGTTTGTGTTCAGTAATAGATTAGAATATTTCTATTATTCTCTTCAGCTTGCACACTAAGCAGTTTCTATTTTCATAAATATGGCATTTTTTAAAAACCTTTAACAACATGATGCAATTTTATTAGTTGAGGATGCAGTGTATAAAATAGTACGAACCATATTGCAGACTATCCTGACATTCTGATCACTCTTGTATTGCAGCTTTAAAGTGCTATGCTCTAGAGTCCATTCAATAGAAAAAAATGGTGCTGCAGAAAGTATTACATGTCAGTATGGTTTTATGAAGAAAGAAACAGATCAAGAAGATGTATAACTCAGATGCCTCTTCTCCCATGAATTAGGAATTGTTTCTATACTGTAGCTAGACCAAATTCTATATTTAGTCTAGTTGTTTTCATGGTTACTGACACATGGAATGTGAGGATTCTGGCAGCAGAATAGAGTATGGAAACATTTTTATTAAATATGAAAAAATGAAGTATTTAGTTTTTTGCATCATGAGAACATTCTTGCCAATAAAGCCAATGGAAAACATGGGCCAAGTTTACAACCCAGCCTCTGAATTTGCGCTTGCGATTTTTGAAACACAGTTTGCGGCATGCAAAAACCCATGCAGAGCTGATAGATGTTTTTGCAAAAGCAAAAACCAATCTTGGTGGGTGAAACATTTGCTTCTGCAAACTAGGTGCCTAAATATTTATCAGCACTGCATGTTCAAAAGTGATAGCTTGTGTGTACAAATTTAAGAGACCAATCCTGCACATACTTACTGGGGCTACTCATATTGGCAGTATGCCTGTCATTGAATGGTTGTAGGATTGGTGTCTCACAAGGTGTTTTTGAGCATTTGATCATCTAAGGCTCCAATCGTGCAAAGAGTTATGCATATGCGTAACTTCACGTACTGAGTATTCCCAATGAGTGTACTCTCAGTACATAAAGTTAAGCACGTTCCTGAGTTTTTGCAGGATTGGGTTCCAAGTCAATATTGGTCGCGTAAAGTTACCTGCTTCTTAGGTTAATCTATTCCATATGATAAACTGATCGTTGTACAGCTTGGGACTTATTGGGACATTCTTTCAGTATGGACAGTGTGGACCGATGCAAATTAAATACAGTGGCATTTTACAAAATTGATTAATCTTTTAATCTGTGACAAATATTTGCTTTCTATCTGATTTTTACATGATATATTCTATGCTCATCCACTTGATACCCCTTACGGTTCAGATTTTTTAATCAATTACTGTTATATTTATTCCAACCACAAAAAAATATGGAAAATAAATGGATTCGTTCCAAGCAGTACAACTCAACATTTCTTATGCTAAAACTATTCTCCCACATTTGAATTACTAAAGTTTGTAACTCCATAAATTCCTGCATGTGCAATAACTCAGGTCTATTACCTATCATTGCATTAATGACATATATGGGCAATGATGCTGTAATTATAGTGTCGCTGATCATGATTCTTTGCTAATATTGGATTTAAGGATGTCTCAGAACTTCTAATGCAAACAGTTTCTCAAGGGTTTATAACTTGGCAGAAAAATGTATTCTTAACTTCATATCTGGACAGCTTTTTTAACTTTTCTATATATATTTAGAAAATATGCTGTTTCTAAGATACAGGAGTATTGAAGACATCACCAGTGAAAGCTGCTCTTTTGCACATTTTCAGAGTTAGCACTCTAGCAAAATAGTGGTAAACAATATGCCTACCAAAATATCTGCTTACCCCACATAACTGTATTAAAGAATGTGTATACCAAAATATGTATTTACCTGGAAAAACAATATGCCTTAAAGCCTAAATATGCATTTACTTCTAAGACTGGATCTCACTCTTCCAGTGTGGAGGTAAATAATCCATATTTCACAACCTGCCATGGAAGTTTTTGTTTCTTAAAAAACAAAACATGTTCAGTTCTTTTTTAAAAGGTATTAAATAATTTTAAAGTTTTTGCACAAACTAACATATGTGAGGCAATGAAAAGTTAGGAAGAAGCTCTATCCTGAGACTCTGACCTTCTGAATAGCAGACAAGTAAACTTGTTCTCAGCAATTTGCACTGAGGAAATGACAAGGAGTTTGGTGGTTGCCACTGAAACTTTTTTGTTTGCAAGTAGATATTACAAGATTCCATATACTTACTAAAGGGAACGCTGTGAATATGGTGGTAGAGTAAATTAATGTAAGGGCATTTATGAAGATTTTAATTGGTATCAAAGGATGCTCATTTTGAATTTTTCTTCTCCCTCTCGCTCTCACAGAAGCCCCCTCCTAGCTGGTCCTATCTCCCTGTCCTTCCCCAACATAATAATATTTTTTCCACCTCCCAAGCCCTCCTGTTCTCTACCTACCTCCTTGCTTAGCTCCACTCCCTACTCTGTATCAGGTAACTCACTGATCACTTCCTTCCTATTTCTGGCCTGAGAGTTTTGTCAAGAAAAAATAGCTGAGGACACAGGTTATTCCAGCAGTTTCTGGCAGTTGCGAAGTAAAATGGTCATATCAGGAGTGCAGTCAGGGAGAAAGAAGGTGCCTGGCAGTAGGGAGATAAGGCAGGACTATACTTACTGCATGCAAAAGTCCCAGCTGGCTCCACTTCCCAGCTTCTGGAAACCTTCACTCATTCATAGCATTGTACCACTATTGACGGTGGCTTTCCAAAATCCATAGGACTACATGCAGCTTACACTGGCATCAGTGCATGAATATGTGAGCGCAGAATTTAAACTTTAGAAAATAGTTTATCCTGAAAACACATAGAGAACTGACCAGTTAACTCATATTGTTGTACATAGCACTGAGCCTACTGTAGCTATTATAAGAGTCTCAGAACAGGGTACAGTGTTAAATACGGTACCACATGCACCACATTTCCTAAAGGCCTATGCAGCAAAAAACACCAGCTTGGCTGATGACCTAAAGAAGCTCCGCATGCCTCCTAAAACCTGCTCTCTGTTCCCAGGGAGAACTCTCTCCCAGGTAACAGCCTCATGATGCTTACACAGATAATACGCAATCAGCTATGACTTAGCCCTTCTATCTCCTCAGAATGCCACATGAACAGTGTTGAAGACGTACTGAGCATGCAGTACATCCTCAGATGTCCTTATATCAGATGGACATTCCCTTTGTTGATAGATATCGAGTGCACTGGAGAAGATTTGTAGAGAGGAAGTGTGGTCTGATGACAGTAGATCAACATGACTGAATTCTGACAACAGGAGTGAGCACATTGGCCAAAGATTACTCCTTTCCCCCATAATAAAATAGTGCCTGGGAGGGAGGGATGACAAACCACACCTCACCAGCATCTGGAGTCGGGGGGGAGATATGGCTCATGTTGCACAGGGAAATATTTTTCATTATTCAAAAAATTGGTTCTTAAACCAGAGCTGGCTTCTATCACTCTTTTATGAGGTTGAACCATGTCCTAGGATGGTTGTAATTCCCTCAGACCATGTGCCCTAGCTGGAGGTGGATAGATGGATTCTGTTAGTGGAGGGTTGTGGAACTGTTCCAACCTCCAAGTTACATAACTATCCAGTGCCCAAGCTTTTTACAATTTTTGCCCTGTGCACAGGACAACTTATCTTCTGAATAGGTCTGCTTGAGAGCTGCTGATCCAGATCCAGTACAACCTTAACTTTTCTGGCTGTGCCAAAATTTGTGTCACATTCTTTGTTCAGCTATGGAGGGTAAAAGTTGTGAAGTGAAGACTTCATTTTCAATTTGACTGGACTTAACCATACTCATTAAACATTAATTGAAACATTAAATGCACTTAAATGGATAAGGTCTGCTAACCATTCAATTATATTTTGCTTTACTCTATTGAATATTTAGAGGAAGGGGAGGGATCCATTCTTCCTTCAGAATGGATCCATAAATTATAACTGAAAATAGCCAAGTCAAAAACAACTGTAATAAGGATAGCAGAAAAATGCTGAAGGGATTCCAAATGAGATCCACATTCTGTCCAATACCTGACTCTGGTCTGAAAATTAATATCATTTTGGGTGTATTAGATTTCCCCAACTCACCATCACTGCTGACCAATAATTACTATATGCATATATTCTTACCCTAACACTTCTACTTTCTGTTAAACATATGCCTAATTGCTAGAGATTGAAGGCTTCTCCACTTTGTGAAGTTCTTCTGTTATAAAATGTAGATATCAACATATTCATTTATCACTTCCTGTAAACCAGAGAGGAATCACATCTAAACTCAGGATGCCTAAATTGGATTGTAAATATATTAGAAGCTCAGACTTCCCGTGATTTGGTAGGATCACATATAAAGCTGTATTTTAAAAAAGATTTTGGGCCAGATTCTCAGCCCTCCTATAACTGTTTTATACCTCTCCAATAGGGACTGCTCTAATTTATGCCAGTAGCCATCTCCATGATTGGGTAAATGTAAAGGTGACATAAACTCACCTTTTGCTTTGATCCTGCTCTGAGCACAGCTCCGCCCGACCAGAGAATTTGGCCCTTAATCTTCAAGATCTTTAAATAGAAATATAAACAATAATGAAAAATAAGGTAGTAATTCTACTTGCAATTAATGTTCATCTATTCATATTTCTTTTATTCACCTTCTTTGGGAACTATGAAACCTGGTAAAACTGAAACCTCCAGAAGTAAAATAGATTAAATTTCTGTAGCAAAACACAGAATTTAAAGACAGGGAAAAAAGAAAATATTGTAAAATTAATGCCAATAAAACCACATGAATCTCCCCAAAAATGTTTTAAATATGTGACATTTGTTATCCCTTCACTGCCTTTTTGCAGCCTGCCTGCTAAATAAATGCCTGTAATGATGTATACATTATATTCAGTGTCCATTGGTTATTAATTTTCAACCAAAAGCAAAACACAATTTACACATTGCCAGATGTGAAATATGTGCAATAACATAAGTCTTCAACTTACCAAACCCATTACAGTCATAAATGCACAAGGCCCATTAACCTTAAAGGCAGATACTTAAATGTGACTCTAGTGGGAATAAACTGTAGGGACTTAAGATAACACTGATCTTGCCCTTTTGTGGATTTCCAATTGTGGAAAGGGGAGACTCATCCCTTTTCCAGTTTTGTGGTTATGTTTCTACACCACCACCAGTATAAAAAGTACCCTTTTCTCATCTTCTGGAAGATTAATTTAACTTCCAAGATACTAGTCATTTAGATGTGCTTAACATTTTTGAGATATCACTTGAGGTAGTGATACTTCATCAACTAAATACAAATCAGAGAGGTAAAACATTCCGGGAAGCTACAGTAAAAGTTGGCCAGTCTGCTTCCACTTAATGCTAATGAGACAGTTTCTTGTAAAAATTCCAACTTGATAGAAACTACAGGAGGTAGCATGGTTCATTAGGCTACAAAAGCTTTAAAATGTTAAAAGGACTGGTTTTCCTCCCTCATTTCAAGTGATTTGCTAAAAGCACTGCGATGTTCCACTATGGAACTTTGAATTCACTATTCCCTTCATTAATTTTGACCTTTTTACATTTAGAAAAAGTTAACTTTAGGGTAAGCCACTGCAAATTCCCTTCCCCCCCCCCCCCAGCAATTGGAAGTGTCTTTTAAACTGAAGAGTCTATGAGTTTAATACAATAAAGCAATGGGGCTTGTTTTCCAATACATTCTGATTATAAATGAAGATAATGTGCTAAAAATTAAAGAATGTAAATTGCTATTTAACATGTTTAATTACCTTTAATCACACTGTATAAATCCATTGGGCCTTTTTACTATTTGCTCAAAAGGAGAAGAAAAACAAACTGGATGATGCTAGTCCTGTGACCTGACATCCTACCTAAAACACACTTGAGCAGTGACCTAAAGAAAATATGGTCAATGGCTCTTCTATAGCTACTCCTTTAGAAACTGATGCCTTTGATTTTAAGCTGCTTTAGCTGCTGTCTGTCAAAAATTCTCTCATTGCTTTCAGTGATCTGGAAAATAAGCTTGCAAGCCAGCCATGTGGAGTTCAAGATAATTTAAAATAATAATAATAAAAATTACATAGCACAGTTGACACATTCTTCCAAAGTTTTATTCTAAGAGGTTTGCATAAATAATGTCCTTTGACACAGTTAATCAAGCAGACATGTTAAACCACAGGTGAGCAAAAAGCCTGATTATTATTTTTAAGATTTAATGAAACCACCCTATAGACAAGAAAACAGGAGAATCCCTGAGAAGCTTTTTTATCCACAAAGTGTGTTTAGCTGTAAATCTGTGTTGAATTGTTGTTACAAGTTTCCAAGTCTTTGTGGTGACTAAAGCAGGTTGGAAAATGTTAATGAAGACACACTTTTGGCAAAAAGATAGAAATTAAATTTTTCACAATCCTTCCCTTTCCCTCCCCCACTCCCCCATTTTCTGACCAACTCTAGTGGTGACAACCTAGTTAGAGAGCCAAATCCTGTTCACCTGACTCACTCATGGCCTGCACCTGTTCTCACTGAAGTCAAGGCAAGTTTGGCATTGATTTTAAAGGGGGGAAGATTAGGTCCTGACTGACCTCAATGAACAGTATTCCATTCATGTGAGGAGGGTTTAGCCCACAATGTATAATATTCATCAGGTGCCACTATTATAGGATAAAAATATGTGCCGACGTTTTCAAATTCAGGTATCAAAAATTAGGCACCTGAATAAAAATATTCAGATATTTTTTCTGAGGTGCTGAGTGCTCTGAATTGATTATGAAAACAGCAAGAACTTGGAGTGCTCAGCACCTCTGATTTATCAGGCAGTGTGTTTAGATGCTTACATAGATTCTTAACTTTAGGCACCCCAGTTTGCAAATTGTGCCCAGGATATTTATTGGTGCAAAGCAACAAGTAGTAAGCTGTCCTGGTGCCGTTCTGTATTTCTCATAGTATTTTGGCATTTTCAGATCTTGTAAGAAGCTGGAAGAGCAAAGCCAGGTGAAAATTAAACTAATGGGGAAATAGTAAATTAACTAGATTTTTTTCTTAATTTGATATTCAGTCTGAGTCATTTATAATTTCATCCATATCAATCTACCCTTCCTTGCTGTAAAAATGATGTAGGGGTTTTGTTTGATTTAGAAAAAAATCATTTATTTAGGATAGCTGATTCATATCACTCATACATCTGTAACCAGATCTAATGCCTGTTTTTAAAAACTTAACAATTTTACTTAAGTAACTGAATAAGGTTAGTGGGGTGTTTGCAGTATTCCCTAAGAATCACTGTACTAAGCCTAGGAAATGCGACAAGTATCATAGTTGCGTGATCTAGCTATCAGTGAAAAAACTGGAATGTTTTTATGGGCAGCTACTGTATCATGGAGTCTTAGATATAAAGGTTCTCATCTTCAGCTGTCAGCTACGTCAATTTACATCAGCTGAAGATCTAACCTTAAATTTCTATAGTAAACCTCAAAAACAAACAATTTTGAGCCGTATTTACACTTGCAGGTGCCAGGAGGTATAAACTTAGTCTTCTTGTGCCAATCTGGCCTGCTGCACACTAAGGAGGATTTACCTCAGGCAGGACAAATGGATGCATTGCAGCCTGCCTGCTAGGTTCCCATCCACACAGAGCAACTATGATTTCTGCTAGGGACTCAGCCAATGGAGGCTGCAGAGGGTATGCATGAGTCAGCACATCCCTTGGTTCCGCCCTCTTCTTCACCACATTCACTCCTTTTTCAGGGAGTACTAGCCATTGTGGGCCCTTGGGTCGTGGTGGCAGAGAGGGGTTCCATCTTCTAAATTTAGCCTTTTGCCTCCAAGACAACTCTGAAAAATTGATAGGAGGGATAGACTGCTAAAGAGACAAGAAACTGGTGTTGAACTTGATGGGCATGAACATAGACTCTTTAACCAAACCTACTTGGCTATCTTGACACAGATACAGAGCTACCCTCATCTAATCAGTAAGACAACAATCTTTACAGGTTTTACATTTTAAAATGTAGAAATACAAAACTATAATATAGCATTTACATTTGACTTGTTACTTTGCTGCTTCAAAACACACATTTTTTTGGAAGAAGGAAAAACCATGTATGCATGTCTATAAAAAGATTATGGGGTCTTATTTTCACATAAAAGGATTTGAAGGATTTGTATTGTTTATCTGACTCAACAAAATTTTCCTCCCCCAGCTGTATACATGAATGTTGATTGTGCTTTCAGTAAGAGGTACAGAGTTAAAATGTTATCTTTTATATTATTTATATTCATACAATATGGTAGAGATGTTTGATTACAGGTTTGTCTTCCCTGTAGATGCTTTACTTTGTGGACCAGTTCCAGAGCATTTACTGTATAGTCATTTTTGACTTTGCAGTTTTGATAGGTGTGTTCTGAGCTCTTTATTTCATAGTGTTAACCACCGTCTTGCATGTGAATATAATGTAAAAGGGTACATATTAAAAATTAATTTAAAAAGTTAATTATCCTTAGTAACTCAGCTTCCTAGAACAATTGTGATCTACATCAGATTTAACATCCGCTCCTTTTAAATTGAGATTGTAGTAATGTTAGTCAAGAGGCACTGATAAGCACTTCTCCCTTCAAGATTTTTCTCTCAATAAGTTTGCAGACTAGATACTTAGTTCTTCTGAAATAAAAAGTTTGGCTAAGGGCTTTGACCTTATATCTAAGTACAGAATTAAACACTCTGGGAAAGGTTACTGCACAGATTGAGAGAGTCGAGAATTTTGCCCCAAAACACTTAAAGAAATAATTTTAAAATGTAAAGATCACTCATCGTATCTTTTTTGCAAAGGGCTTGTTCCTATGCTCTCATCTAACCTTCAGGGACTAGAACCACTGGGGAGACTTACATTGACATCCGTGGAAGGAGAATTAGGGCCTACAAGCCTGTGGTTTAGGAAAGCCTGGAGATTATTTTCCATTAAACAAATACACATTTGTATATGGATCCCATGGAAGTGACTAAACAGCACAAACTAGAGATCAGACATAGCACAGGCAAGCATTGTACAAACTTCCCTACATAGCACTGCTAATACACTTCGATCTTACACTCACAAACTTCTCTGTTATTTCTTTGGTCCCTCTCCTGTTAGACAGGCAGTCATACCAAGTTTCATGAAAAGTATTCCACTGTGGAGGAGCTAGGGTGAAATGACTAAACTCACTTCTATTTGTGATTGAAAAGGAATTTGCACCCAGAACACCAGAGGTGAAAGGCGGGTGTGTTCATCCATTGTGCCATCTAGTTTTGGTTTTTTTGGCAGTATAATAGAAACAGTCTGATTCTTAGTGCAAGCTTTCCCTGCCATTTTCTTTATTTCCCTCCCAAATTAAGACCAAGAAAAGGGGAATACATGGTTTTCCTTTTAATCTTTAAACATGTATTTTTTTTTCAGATGGCTTGAATTAAAGATTGCAATAGTTCTTTTTGTTTGTTTCCTTATCTAGCTGAGAGTGGTGGGGGAAAAACTACTTCAGCACTGCTGTGAAACATATAACTATTACCTCCAGGCCATTTCTGTGAGAATACTCACTGCAATGTCATAACCTCTGTCATAACCAGTGAGAAGAGGAAACTCTAAATCATTGGATTTAAAAAAAGAAAAACTCCTCTTCTCCTTTCCTTCCTTCATCTTCACACACACAAATCATGCCACCACTATTAGGTGGTATGCAATATTGGACCAATTCCCAAATAGAATTGCAAAAGTTAGTTGAGTTAGGCTATTACTACAGGCCATGTAATAGTTTAAGTTAAGACACATGAATTGTTAAAGACACTTGCTTATGTTTAATATCCACACTGTTAACAGACCCTATAACTAGTGAAAAGTTTTGAATGTTCCAGCAACTTAAATGTATTCTTTTGGAGTCAAATTCCCACATTCCAAAGATGCAGAAGGCCCTACACTGAGATACATGACCACAATTCCATTGCACAGAGCAGGCAGCAAATAGGTCATGTAAATGCTTTATCCTTTGACTACACACACCACTGCTGCAGCCAAAGGATCACTAACTGAAGGGGGACCTAGCAGCAGCTACTCCAGCACAAAGGCTCTGTTAGCAGCTGCACTAGTACTCCTGGTGTGAGGGGTGGAGAATTCAGTTTTAACTCCCAACCCAAGCAGAGACTCCACTGCTTAAAGCCAGTTTAAACAAGGGCCCAAGATTGGCCCTTGTCTAAACTGGCTTTAAACCAAGATTGGGCCTTTGCACTGTTCTCAGACCTGTGTCCACTGTACAGAGTTGGAACTGAGGAATCTGGCCCATCAGACCCTCTTGCCATGCCAGAGGCAAGGCTGATCCTTTGTCTCCCACCACCAGATTATCAAGGAAGGGTGTGAGTACACTAATCTAGAAACCTTAATGGTGTATAATGCCACAAGTACCTCTAGAATAATATTTACTGCCTTTGTAATTCTGAATGATTATTTTTCCATTTGATTATTATTCCATGTTATCTAAATAAAAGTCTTTAAGGCTGTATTTTGTTCTCAGTGTAACTGTCCATGTCATACATCCTGAGGGTCCTTGCAAAACTCTGTATAGCCTGATTCTGGGACAAGAAGCTTATTATATTCTGGTCAGATTAATTGGTGGGCATATAACCCATATTATACAAACAATACAGTATAAATTGGAGGATTGGGCCAAAAGAAATCTGATGAAGTTTAACAATGACGCAATTAGGATGGAAGAATCCCATGCATTGCTACAGACTGGGGACAGACTGGCTAGGCAGCAGTTCTGCAGAAAAGGCCCTGGAGGTTACAGTGGAAAAGAAACTGGATATGAGTCAAGTGTGCCCTTATTGCCAAGAAGGCTAACAGCATATTGGGCTGCATTAGTAGGAGCATTGCCAGCAGATCGAGGGAAGTGATTATGCCCCGCTATTCGACACTGGTGAGGCCACATTTGGAGTACTGTGTCCAGTTTTGGGTCCCCCATTACAGAAAGGATGTGGATAAATTGGAGAGAGTCCAGCGAAGGACAACGAAAATGCTTAGGGAGCTGGAGCACATGTTTTATGAGGAGAGGCTGAGGGAACTAGGCTTGTTTGGTCTGCAGAAGAGAAGAGTGATGAGGGATTTGATAGCAGCCTTCAACTACCTGAAGGGAAGTTCCAAAGAGGATGGAGCTAGGCTGTTCTCAGTGGTGGCAGATGACAGAACAAGGAACAATGGACTCAAGTTGCAGTTGGGGAGGTCTAGGTTGGATATTAGGAAAAAGCTTTTTCATTAGAAGGGTGGTGAAGCACTGGAATGGGTTACCTAGGGAGATGGTGAAATTTCCATCCTTAGAGGTTTTTAAAGTCCAGCTTGACAAAGTTCTGGCTGGAATGATTTAGTTGGGGAGGTCTTGCTGAGCAGGGGGTTGGACTAGATGATCTCATGGGGTCCCTTCCAACCCTAATATCCTAGGATTCTATGAATAATATTAATCTCCTAAAGATCAGACAACAATGAGTAAAATGAGCATGTTTTCTTTTAGACATTGAAAGAACTCTTACTGAGGTTGCTGTTAGTGGGTCTTAGTCAGGAATTAATTTATGGGCAGGTGACCCAGCCAACTGCTGGGGTGCCAAGCTTGGGGGAGGAGGGGACACCAGGCCTGGGGTGCTATTTTTGTTGTCAGTGACAAAATGGAAAATAGAATGTTTGAAGTAAAATATTTCAAATATCCCATATGTTTATTCATTTTTCACTAACCACATAGAATGTTCTGGACTGTTGTAGAATTTTGAGGAATTTTTCAGATTTTCTGAGAACTACATTTTCCTCGAACCTCCTAGAATGTTGTCTGTCAGGCCCTCGTGGGTGTATAAAGGGCAAGGTGTTGCCAGTCAGTCAGTGAGATATAAGAACAATATCTAAATATGCTACTGGTGTATGTGTGATGTCCTGCCCAGAGAATCTTTGTAATTATAATCTTCCTGCTAATTTGCATTTTCACACATATTTACTTGCTCTTTCACACTTAGCACCTAGTGATTTGGCTCATTCACCTTTACTTTTCTGAATAAGATGGCGTGCAAAATCCTCTAGAGGATCTTTGTCAGTTTCATACTGTATCCTTAAAACGAACCCTTTTTCCCAAGGTACATTCAGTTTTCATGTAACTACAGGCTCACCTATGCCTGTTAAGTACAAGGCAAATTCAATTTGTGAATTTTTTTTTCTAAGTGCTTCTTATGGACCCTGACTTTAATTTAGGTCCTTAGAAAATTTTACAAAGCCTGTATTACTCATTTCCGTTTGAATGGTGCTCACAAATTAATGGGTCTTATTAATTAGACAACTGAAACTACAAAAAGGGGGGAAAAAAGAGTGCATGGTATTTTTCATTTGAAGGTACCATGCTATAAAAGACGTTAAACAGTTGAGCCAGATTTTAACAAATGCTAAGAGAGGTTTTAATTAGGGCTGACATATGAATTGAGCAATCTTACAGTACCCTATATCTATGGATTAACTAAAACCTAGAATTATTATATATAATTAATGTTATAAATGAACAGATACGAATGGCATCTTTTTGGTGCCAAGTGAATACTAATGCAGATGTTATTCTCAGCAGGCTCCTTACAGTCTCTTGCTGCAACTTGCTAACTAGGTTATGTTTCATGAAAGTAACCTGTTTGACATCAGATCAGTAAACAAAAGGCACAAGGGTAATGTGTTTGCTCTTTCTCCACAAAGACTCTGGATAATTTACCTTTCCATTTAATTTACTGTTTGAATCTATATGTCCTTTGTATTCTGTGTACCCTTTAAGAATATACCGTGTCTCCTGAAGTGTCAGACCTAATTGAAAAATGGTAGAAAGTCTGGATACAATGCAGTTCAGACACAACTTGATAGATGAGAATGATTCAGAAGTTCCGAAATAGAATCTGCCAGTTTTTAAAATATCATATTCTTTGTTAATTAGGGGAAAAAGAGATTAGCTTATAGAGAGAGAATCATTTGGCATACCTGAGGATATGGAACTACAATATATTCCTGTAAATGCAGGGTAGATACATTACGGAGAAGACAGAATGAGGTTACTTGAAATTATTGCAATGACCTATACCTTTAAACATCCCTAGGAAAAAAAACATCCAAAGATCTGCACATGTCTACTAATCATTTCAAGATGGGGGAGGGGGTCAAAAGCAGCCTCTTCCTACATCTGTGATTTGTTTTGTTCAAAGAATAGATTTTGCATTTCTATATGCCTGCCAAGGCTGACATTAAATATTAAAGCAAGATATTAAAATTTCAAAGAATCTGAATTAAACTAAAAGTATTCAAAAATAAGTGTTCCTGAATATTTAATATTAAGGATTTCATAATTAGCTGCAGAAAACTCTCAAGCCAAAAAAGAGGGATTTTTAAAACAATATTGGTCATAATCATGATCTTTTGGATTGATATGGCATGTGTGCTACACCACTGAGAAGGGCACATGCTCTGTTTGTTTTCCTTTTCTTTCTTTGTCCAATGAGGGAGTCAACTTAATGATATCCTAGAAACAGTTGCTATTATATATATCTTTGCAGAGTAATTGATTAATAGATTTTAAGGCCAGGAGGGACCATTATGATCATCTAGTCTGAGCTCCTGCATAACCCACATCATAGAATTTCACCGAGTCCTGCAACATGCCCACATCTGGTTGGGCTTTCAGAAGATATCCACTCTTCATTTGACAGCTTCAGGTGATTGAGAATCCTTCACATCCCTAGGTAAGTTGTTCCAATGGCTAACTACCCTCACAGTTAACAATGTGTGCCTTATGTCTAGTTCTCATCCATCTTTAGTGTCCAGCAATTGGTTCCTGTTATGCCTTTGTCTGTTAAATTAAAGAGCCCTCAGCCATCAGAAACGTTTTTCCCCCATGTAATTACTTTCAGACTGCAACAAAGTCTTAACCTCTTAACCTTCTCTTGGATAAACTAAACAAATTGAACTCCTTGAGTCTCTCAGTGTAAAGAAGTTGTCCAGACTTCACGCCATTTTTGTAGCTATCTTCTGAATCCTTTCCAATTTCTCATAGCTTTTTTCAAGTGTGAACACCAGAACTGGACACACTATTAGTGGTCTCACTAATGCTGTATACAGTGGTAATACCTCCTCCGATATTTGAAATCAATAGGGTTATATACAGGATTAAAGATACACTTAGTTGTAAGTGTTTACAAGATTGGGCTCTAAAAAGAGAGGTATAATTTAGCATATGCCATAGTATAACACCCAGGCTTCAGTACCCATGGAATAGGTATTCATATTTCTGCAAAAACAGGTCTTTATGCTAAATGTTCATACAGGTGGGTTGGCTACAGAGCCACAACTAGACCAATCTCTGACTGATGTCTTCCAAAATTACCACACATCCTAATGGTCTTAGTTTCACTGCGTCATAAATTGGTTCACATTCTACCTATCTACTAAGAGCAGCAACAAACCCTCCTCAATATTTGCAGATAAAGACAACAGGGCAGATTTCCAGCAGGTATCAATTGGTCCACTGAAGTCAATGTTGTATTTATGCCAATTTATGTCCACTGAGGATCTGGCCCAAGATTTTAATTTAACTACAAAACACGCAGATAATATATAACAATTCCAGTTATACACTCCAGCATGAAGAAACAATTCAATACCAAAATATTCGAAGTAAATGTGAAGCTACAATAGAAAAGAAATCCTCTTAAAAGTCTCCCTGGATTTAACAATGTAATAAATATCCCAACAAAGTCTGCATTCTCCTCTGTCACACCCCACATCTCATTTTTTCAAACCTTCCTGTGTCCTCCCCTCCCTTTTCTTTCTTTAAAAGAGTCTCTCTACTCTTTTTCTTTGAGCCTATCTATGGAACAAGGGGATTAATTCTGGATTCCTCCATGGAAAGAAAACTGGAACGTAAAAATCCTGTTGCCTAGGATGAGTGAAAGAGCTGAGTAAGTGGGTGGTGGGAGTGGGATACTAAGGGTGGGCTGAATGCATCAGGCAAAGTAGCACTGTCAGAGAAGAAGGGTTTGGAGGGCATGGAACAAAGGCAATGGAGTTGCCTCCAGGATGGGGGAGGAGAAAGAAAGCAGTACAATTGAGCTGTCAATCAAAGGGAAGGGAGGTGGAGGAGGAGCCAGCAGAGCAGTACTCAGTTGCCAGTGAGAGGGAAGGGGGGTCTTCAATAACATCTGAGGAGAAGGGGATGGCATGGTAGCAGTGAGAGAGGAACAGCTGAACTGGTCAGTTTGAATGTGTTATCTGTTAGTGTTCAACTCCTGCCTGGGGTGGTTGTGAGTGAGAAAAAAGGGCAGTGGACATGGGCTTTCTGGCTTCAACGATAGCTAATAACCTGTGCTAGAAGGCAAACAGCCATTTATTTATTTTTACCTAACCAGAATAGGATATAGAGTAACTTTGGGAGCCTGGGAAACACAGCTACCAAACACAGCAAGGCTGGATTTAGAGACAGAGGCTAGATTTACACTACACACTTATTTTGGTATAACTACGTCATTCAGGGGTGTGAAAAATCCACATCCCTAAGCATCGTAGTAATACCGATTGTAACACACACACACACACACACACACACACACACCCTGTGTAGACAACATTCTGTTGGTGGGAGAGCTTCTCCTGCTGACATAGCTACCACCTCTCACAGAGGTGGAGTTATTAAGTCGACAGGAGAGCTCTCTCCCGTCAGCTTAGAAAGTCTTCATCAGAACCACTACAGCGGTGCAGCTATATCAGTGTAGCTGCGCCAATGCAAGTGTGTAATGTAGACCTACCTGGGGAAAAAGAAAGCTTTCAAGCATGCATTTTCACCTGTATAAATAACACAATATTCTGAGCAATGCTGTTTGGGATGCTTCTTCTTCTTTAATCAAAACAACGTTCTGTATTTATTCATATTGCAACCCTACAACCTGGTACATTTTGAACCGCTGCATTGAAGTGTGGCCTTACACTTTGTGAAGTCACTTACATCTATGTACAACGAGTGCAAGGTCAGTGTAAACAGAATGTAAATGAATGCGGAATTCTGATTTGGTAGCAGCTTACACTCACTTTGCACAGGTGTAAATGATTTCAGAAAGTGCAAGGCAATCGAGCAGCATGCCCTGATAATGGACAGAAAAAAAAAGATGGCATGACTCAACAGTACAGATTTTTATATAAACATTCATGGATTTCTGTCCAATATAAGTAAACATTTCCTTTATGTACATATAAAAACTCATTGCAGTAACATCAGGGAAGAAAAGAAAGTCATCAGCCTGTAGTCAATGGTGACACAAAGTAATTTACATCCTTCAGAAGATAAGATAAAACATGACTTTAACACTGTGAATTGCTATAGCTTCAAGTAATTTCCAAGGGAAATAATGACTTGTGCTACTGCAAACCATTGGGAAACCTTACAGAGAACCATGTAAGATCTCCAGAGGAGACAGTAATAAACTCATGTCTCCACTGTACCTAGCCTAATACCACCTTGGTAAAAATGCTTTAATATCAATAAGGACAAGATTGTAGCTTCTGTCCCAGAGCTTTCCCCCTTCTTCCTTTGTGTGTTTACTCTCACGAAATCACTAGTGATTCCTATGTATTAGACTCAGCCAGAGTTTAAAATGTGGCACAGTAAGTCTTGGGAGTGCTAAAAGTAATAAACACTGACCTCCCACATGTACAGTGCATTCAACATTCTTTATGGGTTATTATCTTTTGACTGTATTTGTTATTTTGCTGGACTCATTTTTAGATGTTCATTCAATAACATGCAGTCGAGCTAATAACATTTACTTTCAACAAAATGTCTTATTATGGGGGGGGGAACTTGAAGAGATAAACCATATACTGACAAAACAATAAAAGAAAAATCAATCTTTATGACAGATGAGAGAGAGTGAGATTTACAGTGTAATCAGAAAGACACAAAGAGATTCATGGGTTGTAGGGAATGGTATCTAGGCAACATTATTCCATAAATGGAAACACAATCACACTAGCATGATCTGTTTCCTTATTTCTGAACAAATATTTCAGCTCATTCTGTTGAAGTGCATGGTTGAAGTGCATACATCTTGGTGCTGAATCTGTATCAGTGCAGGTCCCCTTTTACTGAGCTTCTGAACTTCTCAAGCCTTATGCTTTTTTTGATGTGATCGGTTGGCACAGAACATGCACTCGGAAAATTGTTCAAGATAAGGGACAGTGCCAGTGAAAGGCACGCTATGTTACATTCTTCTGCTTCTGTGCTGTTAGGTATTTAGACCTGTAGTCAGAATAAAAATGAAGAGCTGGCCTGGTCTAAAAATGAGCTTCTGGAAATTAATGATTGTCAGTATTAATTTTGCTCAGCTTTACTGTATGTCTTATATGCAAGCAAAATGATTAGTCAATTAGAGTTTGAAAACAGATTGCTCCATGAGTTTAATAGCTTCTGTATTTTAATTTATACTTTAAAACAAAGAAACTAAACCCTCTTTAAATTGCTTTGGGACTTTTAATCTGCACAAGTTAGAGTCCTGTCTCCAGATCCTCTGCTGGTATAAATTGCCAGTTTATATTAGGGGAGGAGTCACCCTCTTCTTTTTAAAATCCCTCCTGTCCTGCAAGAGATATCCTACCTTGCAGGATGAATTCCCTCCTCCCTCACAGTAGCCATTAGGTTGGTTGAAATCCTGGCCCCATTGAAGTCAATGGAGCTTTGCCAGGATTTGAGCCATAAAGTTTCCTCTTTCTCCCATGAGCTAGAGGTGAGTGGAGCTTCATACTTAACAGACACATTCTAGCTAGAAGCTGATAGTAAAGTCTAAGCCTGCAAGCAAGATCCAAAGAGCAGCATGGTTGCAATCCTAACTTCCTCCCCTTCCCAGCAGCTAGTACAGTGGAAAGGCTTCCTATCCGGATTTGCCCAGAGAATTCACTGTTAACACCATTCCATTAATATTGTCTGTATCTACCTTTAGCTAGTATGTTTGGTTCTCTGGCTAGTATGTGTCTGATCATTTTTCAAACCTCAATTATGAAGACATAGGTTCTGTAATATTGACGATCCTCTTCACTGCAGAAATCCTGGTCCCAAATTCCCGTTGATACAACCAGGCTTTCACCTCAGAACCTTAGCTGACTTCCTATGAGGTTGCTTCTCTGTCTCTTAGGAGATTCTACTGCTAGCTTTTGTGGTAGACATTTGGCGAAGGTAGAAAGACCTATCAATCCATCAATAGAAAGTCATGACTCAGTAAAACAAAGGTATTATTCTGACTATGTCGTGCAATGTATAGTAAAGTTTCTATATTTATGGCATTCATATGTTTTCTCTAGCTCTAAATAGGTGTGTGGCAAGTTACCTAGCTGATCTTTTTCAGATTCAAACAAGTAGGTGGCCACAAAAGGCTCAGATACATTTATGTAACTGTATATTTGCAATAGTGACAATTTCATCAGGTGTATTGTCTCTGACTGGGAAATGGATGTTATCCTGCACAAATATAGCTAAAGGGGAACTCATCTGTCATTAAGATTCAGATATTCCAATAAAGCAGTTTGGTGATGATAGCTTGAGGTGCTGATGTAGGTCTTTTCAATGGTCTTTTCACTGTAGGTCAGACTGGGAAGCTGTTATTTGCGTGGAACTCTACTTATCCAATAGTTTTGATAAAAAACTTAACATCATGATGTTGTTATTACTTGCCTGCATTATTATATTTATGAGCAACTGAGAATTTTTGATGTTAGCACTGAAATAGCAGTAAATAGTTTTCTATACTGTTGGGAGCATAAGGTCTACTGAGTCACGAGTCTACCCAATTTAGGTTTAATGAATTTTTGCCTATATTTATACAGTTTCAAACAGAATATTTGTCACTTATAGTGGCTGAACATATATTTATGCTAGAAGATAAACAGATAAGATGGAATTGGTGAGGGGCAAAGTTTCCGCATTCCAGGGCACTGGAAAGTTCTCCTGTACTTCATGATGGTCGTTGCTGCCTTTGATGTCTGCTGTAGTCCTTCCATCCTGTTCATTCAGTTTCTGGTCCAGTGTTTCTGCAACATGGTCTTGTTCACTTGTTTTATATATTTCCTCATCACATATTTATTAACCTTTCTCCAATCAGCATTACACCCGTTAAGCATTTGTTTTAGGTAACCCACAAATACGCACATGCCAGCGTAAATTTACACCATTTTTGCAGTTTGTCATTCTCTTTCTGTGTCACTATGTTCCTGGATTGTCCCAGTAAATGAGTCATTGCATTTTTGTCATTACAGGTTTGTGTACTTTTTGCTAAAATCTTCCAGCACAGCCTCTTACCTATGCCCTGTCAACATTAACATCATTTTAAGCAAATCAGAAATTCTATACAAAAGGAGAATTGGCAAAACAACCCTCATGCCAGCAAGGTCTTGGCCTAGAGCTTACCTCATCTAACTAATTCACTCTCCATAATGATAAATTATTAAAGTGTAACTAAAAAGCTCTTAATCTTACCATTTAGCAATTTTTTATTTTGATATTTCAATATCATAATTCAGTATGTGTATATCATCATAGCCATTTGGAGAGGTTAAAGAGTTCTACAATCTCAAAACTTCAATATTTTCTTTATCTTCTTTAAACATAGATTTTCAGAGACTTTTTCACTCTGAGTCCAGCCTTATGTTTGTGAATCATTACAAAAAGATACCTTGTTAGTAATTTTCCTTGTGTTGCATTTTGAGGGGATGTCTTTAATTTTAGGGCCTTAATAATCATCATTCTCCAACAATACCACATCATTGTACAATCTTTTCCAGAATAGTATTTCAGCGAATATATTCTGAGCAAATAACATATGAAGCTAATAGATTTCTTTAGAATCAAGATTAAGGGCCATTTTCTCCCTTCATTCTGTGACCTGAGCTGCTATTGATATTATCAGAAATGTTACACGAAGATCAAGGATAGTCCATAGCCTTAATACTGATTCAACAGCCCTTGTTTTCAGAAGTTTGCAAAACCCCTGTGGTACCTGACATACCCTGTGTTTTCATTTAACTCAACTAAATCTGCAACCTTCCTCTGAGTTATCTCCAGTTACCACCATGCTATTTTTTGAAGTAAATGGCTTCACTCCCTTCCAATAGATATAGTGGGCCAATTCATGCCCCTTAGATCTGGGCACAAGAGGGACTGACCCTCCCCAATTTCTAAAGCATTGCGTAGGCGCCTTTAAAACAGTTTTAAAAATAAAATAAAATAAAATAAATGTCATGAATGAAAAAAATAGTGGGAAGTAAAATTAAAGCTAGACTGCCAGGCAAGTATGGCATTTCTATATCAGCATGTGCCTCAGTTAACACAGTGAGGACCGGAGCTTGACTGGTGACTCTGGACAGCATTACATCTAATAATAATATAATATTAGATTGAAAAACAAGTTTTCTAAAAATCATTTTGCTCTCAAGTGACATTTTGGGTGTAGCTTATCGTACTTGTGATTTGCAGCCACAATCAGATGCTCATAATTCAAGCCAGGGGTGCAAATTTTGTGAAGGAAAATTGCCCCACAAAAGGAAGATATCCTCTATAAAAATGTGGCCCTGTGGTTACAAAGGGCCTAACTGTTACACAGGAAGTAAGATATATATTCAGAAGTTTCTCCCCAAAGCATTGTGTCAAACGTGTTTTACGTGAAGTGTGAAAAGGAAATGTCAACTTTATAGAAACTTATAAACTGTTCTGTAATTATCTTCACATGATATCTCGATTTCCAGTGTTTTTGTTAACATTCAATTTTCAAAGGATCAGGTTTTACAGCTTAGAAATATAGGAGTTTTCAACAATATCTGGTAAATCACTAGCTGTATATATATTTTTTTTTTGTTATGACATTAATACTCTGTATCTAACCCTCTTTTCCATTCAGTCCTTTTCAACTTCCTTATCACCCATTTAACCCTGTGAACTCGTACCCCTTCCTCTGGAATGAATCTGAGCAAGCATTTCATACAACATTCACTTTCACTTGATATGCTTTTGGGTGGCTGCAAACTATTGTAAGAAGCAGTTAATTGAAACGATAATCAGGTCTTGCTTTTCCTAATGCTAATTAATGTCCTTTTAGTTACAGGCTTTCTAGAGTATTGCAGGCTCTGGGGCATTAGAGAAATTCTTACATGCATATTGGGCCACCAAAATTCGGCCCTCAAATGAGTGTCCTTCACTTCATTGATCATTACATACATGTGCCAGATAAGGCAAAATTTGGACCATAATTAATTGTTTCCTCTCTTCTGTGCAGTATATGTGTCTAACTCCCATGAAGCTAATGTGAGTGGGGATTCATGTGATAGTGGGGACTAGATTTCATAGTCTTTACATTGGTTTTTAATTGAAAGGAACTCTAGAGGAAGCCCATCTTAGAGCTATCTCTAACGATAGCTCACCTTTAGTTTTCTTAATGCTGCTGTAAATCACTTGATTTTAAAGAATGCTCTACTTTTTCAAACGCCAACCAAAATATCATAATGAAAAAGATTGTCATACCAGTAGGGAAGAAACATTAAAAGTGTCTAAATAAGTCTGTTTACTTGTAGATTTTAAAAAATTGCCAGCTGAGATTCACAAGCTTTGTTTCCCTCATTACTGGCAAAACAAGCTTGCAGCTCCAGTTATAGTAAGAGAACTTTATAAATAGTGCACTTAGAAATCATGGCTTAGGTGCTAAGGAGCCATTTAGATAATAACCAGGAAATAAAGTTGACCAAAAGTGAGGCTAGGGCATATAATTGGACATGTCCGTTTACTGAAAATTCAGATACAAAAGCTCTGCTTTTCTAGAAAATACTGAATATATCCAGTGTATGGGTCAGTATGTTCACATATATTGTACCCTTTGAACAATATATCTACAAGTGACAACTCAGTAAAGGCCTGATCCAGTGTCCATTGAAGTCAGTGGGAGTCTTTTTGTTGTTTTTAATGGGCATTGGTTCAAGCTCTAGAAGAGTCGTATCAGTCTGCCTTTCCATGCTACATGGTGCTAATTAAGATATCAAGAAGTTGGGCATCAGTAAAAGTGAACACATAAGTATATGATGGATAAACCTAATCTTATAGATATGTCAGTCCATTGAACGAATCCATAGTTGTGTGATATCAAGGCTTATTGACCTGAGTTTGGGATGACTGAAATGCATGCAAGGGGTAAATCCATAATCGAGTTATGTAGGTCATTACAAAAAAATGTGATAAAATCTTTGTACAGCACTCTTGTGCATTCTGAATATGCAATCTATGTAAATCAAGAGGCACTCCATGGAAATGTAACACCAGTGAAACTCCAGTGATTTCAACTGAGTTATTTTTTATTTGTGTTGATTTAAATGAGATCAGAAGGTGCCTCAGTGAGCCTAACAATACAGGACATGGAGCAAAAGGAAATTGTTAATAATACCTTTTAGAAACCTGAAAAGATTATCTAAAATAGCTTTTCTGTGCTTAGTGATGTTGCAGTTTTAAGCCTCAGATCTCAGGAATTTTCAGGACTAGAAGCAATTTCTATGTGCGCATATCATGGGAGATCTGCAAGTCTCTTTTCTCCAATGGTATAATACTCCCATTTCTAACCCTATAGAGTTGCAAGGTATCAGAGCTTAACCATGGTGCAAGAGTGAATAGGTAGGTGCAAGGCTTTAGGCTGGTGTAACTTTGGGTGAGGGAGAATTCTGGATTTGGGGAGAAAGGAAAAGAAATTATCTTTAGCACATTTTGTTGATTTTTTTAAAGTTCAACTGTTTGAAGTTGCTCAGAGGTTTGGAGTATTAGACGTAGCCCCAGTGGACTAGTGGATTAGTGGGCAGAGAGCAGGTGAGGTGGTCAAACATGTATGATAAATGCAGTTTATCAATAGATTCTCCAATTTATAGCATGAAGCTTGCCATCACATATGCAGTATGTGTATAATTATACATTATATAGCTATATGATGGGTTTCAATGTGAAATTTTCATGTTGCACTGCACAAACCATATTAAATGTACTGAGTAAATACAGATAGCATTTTAAGGAATTAAAGTTAATAAATTCATACCATAGGGTGATTAAATATACAAACAAAAATGAGAGCGTAAATCAGTTTCTGCCTCCCCTAGGATACTATTAGAGCAAAAAATGTTTCTGTCATTTTATTAGAATGAAATATAATTTTGTTTCACTCTGTTCACTTTGTTTCTAATATATAAGTATTCAGACAATATTGTAAGTAATAATTTAATGCTTTACCTGAAATGGGAAATTCTGATGAATTAAGCCAAAATCTGTTGAAATTAGAGTTTAGGAAAATCCTCCCTTGTGATAATTACAAAACAAGCTGTTGTAAACCAGTAAACCTCAGCTGTTAGGTTGACTCAGCAGAATTGACAGACCTGCAGAAACAGCATTTTATCCATAAAGCATAATTGCATTTTATTAACGGGATATGATTTTGTAGTTTTTCACTGATTAAGGAAAAGATAAGTTTGAAATGCTGTTTGTTTCTTGGTCTGCTTCCAACACAGGGAATAGCCAATTAAGGATTATATTTTGCCAACTAAGAAAGCATCTGACTTCTCCTTTCACTTATATCTCTTAGTTTGAATCATTTATAAACAAAATCAGGTGAGTTAGACTATCAACTACTGTATATTTCTACATCTTACTGTAGGGAGTTCTGACAGTACTGTGGCAGGTTTATTTTCCTAATGATGTGGTAAAAGTAGGATAAATAAAGAAATTAGTGCAATTACATATTTCAGCAAAGTCCGTAGCATTTGTTGCTTTTAAAATGGACCCTTAGGATGAAATCCTGTTTAGGGAGATATTGCCTGTGGATTTTGGCACACTAGCAGGTCAGTGAAGCTTTTTTTGAATGTTCTTCCTGCCCCTTGGATCTGGATGTTACAGACTGGGCTGTGTGAAGGCTTTATGCTCTCCCTGAACATTGCCTGTGTTCAGCCAAATAGATTGTCCCCTATTAAGGTTGCAGATGAATGAATGTCCTTTTGCTCAAGGTCCCCCTACTCCTTCTGTCTGACACTAAAACAGCATCCTTAGGTTCCACCTAACTGAATGTAGAAAGCACACTATTAGATCTCTCTAGCTATGTACCCAGGATGGAAATAATACCTTCTTTTCTTTCGCTTTTCATCTGCTGTATCTCAGATTTCCTCAAAGCCTACAACGAATCCTAATGCATTCCACACTTCCCCTACTTCTCAACCACCAACATCAAGGCCAACAGAAAAATATGAATTAGAAAAAAAGAATTTGAAGGTAGCTCAAAATAAAGGTTAGCAATAAAATACCAGATCCTCCGTTGAGCTTTAGCCATTTTGCACCACCCCACCAGAATATTATGGCCATGCAATTAGCTCACCCAACCCCAGGAGGATCATTGCAATGCCAGGGTATCCTAGTGTTGCACTGAGCCCTTGCGCAGGTTCCTAAACCCAAACCTTTGAGTCCATTGCTGCTCTCACAGAAGTTGTGGATAGATGAAAAGGGACATGGGAGGATGTGCAAATCCCCAGCTGCCATTTCAGTGCCTTAGGGCAGTTAACTGCAAGTGTAAATTAGAGCTGCCTTGGGTTTGCTGGGAAGCAAACCTGCAGTCCCAGTATTGGAGGAGTGCACAGGTGAGCTATAGCAAAGCCCTTGCATCCCTCCACAACCTTTGTTGTTTCTCCTCAGCTACAACTGACACGCCCAGAGAGGCTGGCCGGTAGCACCAGCCAGGAAACATTGCCTAACTTATTAACCCTCTCCATACGCCTTTTTATCGTGTACCATCTGTGCTCAGTCAATTCAGATTTTGTGTCCTCAACCCCTGAAAACCGAAATCAGACAAACTCCTGGGAGACAAGTAGATGCCTCACATAGAAAGCTTTCAAAGAGGCAAGGCTCCTAAAGGATCACAGAGTCAAGTAGCATAAGAACATAAGAATGACCATACTGGGTCAGACCAATGGTGTACTTAGCCCAGTATCCTGTCTTCCAACAGTTGCCAATGCCAGATGCTTGGAAGGGAATGAAAAGAACAGGGCAATTATCAAGTGATCCATGCCCTGTCTTCCAGCCCCAGCATCAGAGATATATGATGGAGCCCCAACCACGCAAGAGAAAGAGCCCTCTAATAACACTGCACAACACATACACAACTTTAAGAAATTCCAAGCAGTCTGTGATGTATAGAGAGCTTTGCTACATCATCACATACTGTGTTTTACAAGCCTGAAATGCAAAGGGCCACAGCAGAACAAGTTAAACTAATGGTCTGATGGGCTGTCATTGCAATCATCTGGACCAATTTGCTATTCCTCATTGCCACCAATAACACCAGATAATTGACACTAGAGAAATAGATGTAACTGGTATAATATGAATGCTACTAATGGTAACTAAACAGTTAAAGTTTGGACAGAACTTTGAAGATGCAAATAACTGCATGAAGCGTGAGTGGTAGTATAATACTTGATGTGTTATTTACAAATTGCAGTGTATTACTTCATCATTCACACACAGTTGCTGCCTCATGATAATAAGCATTCCACTGAAAGAGGTGATGGTAATGGAAAATTACATGAATGCCTAGTTCACTGGCTCACCCAGAAGAGACATAGATTGGCAAATACGTAGCCACACCATACACAAACACACTTGTATTTCCCTCTGGCTTTGTGAGTGTGTCGCTTCTATTTACACTCAGAGGAATTACAGTCAGAAATCAGAGTGGAGAAAATCTTGAAGGCATAAGATTTGATGCCACTGTGCTGCAAGTTAAAGCTGACTAGCTATAATCTTTAATTTTCCTATGAGAAAATTGTCTTGAGACTATCATTTGCAAGTCAAGCCATTTGTTTATGCTTCATATTTTTTTCATTTTCAGATTGTTGGCATTGTAGCTTTATTTTGCACAAAGTTCTCTCGCTAGTCTTCATCCAAAATCATCAACAAAATAACTTAATATATGTAGGCGACTATAATGACAGTAAATGCTGTGTAGGAGGGATAATATATGCTCCATTGTCATTGCATGTATGCTGAATTAAAGATCCTATTCTGGTCAAATGCTAATACATTCTGTGAGCACTTTTCCATAAACACATTTATAAAACACAGCATAATGATAAGGTGATCTGAATAATATAATGACTGTAATCTTATATATGCAAGTTTAAGAACTAGTGTTTTTATATAGCAGTGTTGCTTGCTCGTTGACACAAAAAAAATTGATTTGCATGAAAATACTTTCATGATAATAATATCACTTTCACCTTAAATGTGGTACACCAGTTAGGACACAAGTGGCATGAAATTTCAATTGGAAATGATTTGTTCTTTTTAAAATGAACTTTGCTACAGCTGGCTCCTCTGCTGCTATCAAAAATGTATATAAGTATTCCATTTTGAGGGGTTTTTTTAATGAAAAATTACACAAGGAACAACACAGCTTAAATACAAATTCCAGCAGATACTTAGACTTTGAACTACAACATATTTCGGCAGCAGCATTTCTCTTTCAAGGATTACCCTAAAAATGCTGAGGGACCAAACAGAGAGCATCTCACTAGAGAGCTGTGAGTGTAAACGTGAATGCAATTAATTGTCAGAGCATAATTTTTATATTTGCTGGATTTCTTCTGTCATTAGACCACCTGACAAGAGCAATGCTTGCAATAAAAGGTTCATGTCACTGAACAAAAAGCAGAGATACCTGATTTGAACATTTGTTAGCCTTACCAATCATAACTGAGGGTAGAGTTCTGCAGTCCTCTATTGAGAAAAGCTGCTCTGAACTTCCAATAGAGTTGTGAGCACTCAGCACTTTGCAGAATCAGGCCACAATAATGTAAAGTCCAACCTGGACCAGATCAGAGAGGAACAAGAACTCCACAAGATTCCTCTAATGGAAATTACTAGTAGACAGTCAGTAAAGTGGGGGAGGATTAGGGACCCAGAGAGCTGGCAGAGGATGAGAATTCCCAACCCTGCAAATCCTGGGAAGCTACAGGGAGCAACACCCCTAAGCTCTGCAGTGGCTGGAGCTGTCTCGGGTGACTGACTGGTCTTCCCTCACCCTGGCAACAATGCCTGAGTACTAGTGGCTGAACCCCCCAGCAGCTACTCCAAAGATACTTACAATTAGAACAACCTATTTCAACAGCACAGTGCATCATTATACGTCTCTTTCCATCAAAGGAAGCGCTGCTGGAGTGAAGGCTGCTTCAAACAGCTTTAACTCCAGCTGACTTAGGGTCTCACCTAGGATAGCTGCAGAATGAAGTAGAGATGGTGCTGTCAAGAGTGGCTGGGCTCTGATCCTCCCCCATCCATCCCAAAAGCTTGGGGATACCCAGCAAAGAGACTTCCTCAGTGATCAAGGAAAGGAAAGGAGGATGCCACAATGGGAGGTTTTTCCATCCTTTTGATCAGATAGAAAGAGAGGTGTCCATAAAAGTTCCCCTCTAGAGGGAATGCTCTGACCCCCATAGCTAGATTCTATTCACAGTGATAAACAGACTAGAGAATTTAAAGGTACAGTATTGCTTTTTATGAATTCTGTTATCCTAGTAGACTGGTTTGATATTATAGTATCTAAAATGAGAGCATATTTCAAAATAAAAATCCCAGCCTCCTAAATCTGAGGGATCTTAAATTAGCAATGGATGATTTGTGAAACCAAAACACAAAAAACATTTAATCTGTGTAGTAAGAGAAGCAACATTTGTTGCCTTTAGCAGAAACTGCAGTAACGGGTAGCTGATAACAGACTGCCATTGAATCTGCCCCACTAAATACTCAATTAAAAAGCATGTTTCTTTGTTATGAAGACATTTTCTTCTTGTTGCCCAAAATGCTGAGATAGGTATGCATTGTGTCTCTACAAACAATATACAGTGATTGCCTTTAAAAAGAGTCTTCTGTTTTGAAAGATTTTACCAGCTTGGGAGACAGTCACAATATGAAAATTGGGGAATAGTGATGGAACTGGTCATCTCACTTGGTTTGTAGGAATTTTGTAAATTCATACCCTGTGGGCTTGATTTCAGAGGAACTTGTGTATGCACAGATCACACTAACTTTTCTTGGAGTTGAGGCCACTCATCACCTCTGAAATTTAGGCCAATGTATGGATAGCAAATAAAACAGGAAAGCCCCTATATGTTAAATGTAGGGAACATATATGACCCTGACACACTGCACAAGGGACAGGCTGCCAGCTCTGTTCCTGTAATACAAAAGGCTGCATGACACCTCTGGTGCTATAACATAATAGGATGTATGTCATGACCTTCTGAGACATGGTTTGGAGGAAAAGCAATATGGCTAGGCCTTGGACCTGTGCTGAACAGGAGCAGATCAGACACGACGTGCACTTTGTTTCTGCCCAGAGAATCCGCGATACTTGCCTTGTAGCCCATTGCAGTGGCCCAAGGTATACTATCCCACACTGTGATGGCAAAAAGCTCTTGGTGCTGGATGTGCAGCTACAGTGTACGGTGCCTGCGCCATGCCTGCTTTCTTCCATCAGGGCAGGAGTTAGGCTTTATTGTTCTCCCGGGAATAAAGAAAACATTCAGCAGTGCTAACGATATTTCTTCCAGCACTGTCATTTTCTAGCCAGCCAAATGAATGTAGATTCTTCGGATTGACGTTCCGATTACGCACACTGTGGAGTGATTGTCTTGAATGTTTATACAGTACTATTAGATCAACAAGAGTGAGATGGATTGCTTTTCATTACCAATTCAGGATGTTCAATTAAATTCATAGAGTTGTAGAGTTTAAGGCCAGAAGGAATCACTAGATCATCTAGTCTGACCTCCTGTGCATCACAGGCCACCACCGCCACCCAGCACCTGCACGCAAAACCCAATTTGTATTAACATGCAATTTGGGAATACACCAATTCCATGCTGTCAAATTCTCTTCTGCTTGAAACAAAATTTTAGAGCTTTGAGCTCGATTCAGGGAAAAGTATATAACGTTTCTATACTGTGAAATCCCTTGCAAGACTGCAAATGCTAATAGCTTTGTACAGGCTGCTGCACTGCAGAACAGGAGGTTTTTCTAGTGAATTGTCCCCTTGATTCTAACTTGTATTGCTGTGACATTGATTTTTAGTATCTTATCACTAGTGATTGTTCCTCTTGTCTAATATAAGCTTGACTTTAAAAAAACCTTTTCCCTTTTTCTAAGAGTGCAGTAATTAGGAAGCCTTGGGAAGGCTGAGATGGAGATACAATCTCCAGAACAGGGTGCCTGTAACGTGCTTGCTGTGTTAATGCTGCTAGCTTATATTTTAATTACTATATATTACTAGTCATATATTGGGGATTTTACAGAGCAAGAAACAGCATTGCCCTGAAAAATACCTTGGTTCTGAGCCATCTGTTCCTCATTCCACAAATATGTTTTCATTAGAGATCCTGGGTAGAAGGCTTAGTACATTATCAGATGATAAGGCATATTAAAACAATAAATAATACCTGTGCCATGAAGCTTAGAATTAAAAGGTTAATGTGACAATAAGATGATGTTGCTATAGATATTTAAACTAATAATAGGTTAGGAAAGTGAAGCAGTTTCTAGACAAGTAACGTAGGTGAGTCTTTAAGAGGGTGTGTTTAGAAACTATGAATGAATTCTGGCTCTGCTATTTTGAGCCATGAACAAAGAAACTCAGCAATAAGTAAATTTTCGTGTAGTAATATTCACAAAGTTCTAAAATGGTATCTAGATGTATTATATGCCCAAGATGTTGCAGGATTTTATGCTGATTTTTGTATCATGACTATGTAATATTTATTTGGGATAAATAGGTCAGGAAAAAGCAAGTTAAAGAGCCTGATCCTGCAGATACACATCAGGCTACAATAGGGCTGTAAACAGTAGTGGGGTTTGCTTTCTTCTGTTTAAAAACAAACAAAAAAAAAGCGCAGTAAACCTTGTGTTACAAATCTGATGGAATTACATCTGAAGGAGGGTTCCCTGTCCAACCCCAATCATGGGGCTGCCTCAGGACTGCTCCAACTCATGTCAGCTAGACTGGAACCTAGGGGCCATTCCATTGGCCAAAGATCGAGATACCCTGATCTCTTATCTTATCTCTGATCGCTGGTGAATGAGATTGTAAATTAATATTACCTATTACAGGAAATGTCTGATATTTACACAACAGTTGACAAAATAGAATCACATTGTTTTTGATCCCCATTTTGAGCAGATCCCTGCCTGTTACACTGGAAGAGAGAGAAACATACTTTAGCAATGTAAGATACATTTAAGCATCCTAAATTTCTTTTGTTAAGTATCAGGCCAGATGCTCAAATAGTGTAAATTGGTGTCATTCCATTGACTTCAGTAGAAGGCAATGGAGGTATTCTGGTTTACACCTTTTAAGGATCTGACTCATTGACTTTTAAAAAAAAGAATCTTTACAGGACCAATGAAAATGTGATGTTGATGTAATTCGACAAACTTATTACTAATTTTTCTGGCTAATGCCCAAATAATGACACTTCTCACTATTTCAAGGGTACTTACCCTTAGTTATAATTTTTGCTTTACTTACAGAGTATGTCAAGCTTAATTACTTGTCTTTCTAGTATCTCTTTGTCAGTAAAATGAACCAAATTCAAATAATCTAGACAGAAAAATTAATGCCTCATTGAGAAGGAAAAACTGCTACTAAAATGTGCAGATGTGCAAAATATTTCGGGATGCTATTGAACTAGGAAGTGGGCTACCAGGTGGGCTACCACAGAGTTAGCTGGTCACTGGAATCTGATGAGTTAATGTGAACTGTAGAGTGGTCGTAATTTGTTTCTAAACTAGACCTCTATTCTGAGCCTGTGTATCATTAATATTTGAACTCTGATGGACTGGTTGCTGATTATCATCTGCATCTCTTGCAAAGCAGCTTACCTTAGCTGTTAAAGTACAATTCTTAGTTTCTCTGACAAGACTGGATTTCTGCTGCATTGTCATATTTATTTTTATTTTTAGCAATTAATAAAGTAAGAACTTTGAATACTAAAACATTTGCAGAGAAGAATATAAAATGTCCATTAGAAATCCTTTTAACTGGCCATCATGACTAGAGATCAAATACCTTCCTGTGCATTTTATTTTATTGTATTTATTGTTAATAGGCACAACAATCCTTTGCTATAATGAAGAGATAGCATCATCTACTAATTTTTACTGACCCAATCTCAGCAGCCATCAGTTTTGCATTTCCTCATTACCTTTGTAGTTCAAACAATGTTGTTGCTCTATTCTAGTATCTTTCCCTGACCAGAATGGACAATGACTGAGTGCTAGCTAGACCATGCTATAGACTTAATGCCTCCTAAAAGGTCCCTGATTCCAAAATTAACCATGTTATGGAACCTGGTTATTCCCATCCTGTACCATAGCTAGGATCAAACTGTGCTTGCAGTTCTTCAAATTGTGTTTTATCATTGCATGTATTTTAACTGTGTTGGGGAACAACTATGTTGTAACTGTGTCCCAAGAAATAATTGATTTTGTAATGTAGATGAGACCAATGGTATGTTTTTATAACATAGTTCTTGAAAAGAATAACCATGCCTACCTTGGTCACAACAGAACCTGGTTATATCTAGCATGATTTAATGCTGTGAGGACAGAACCAAAAAGTGCGAGTATCATAGATATCTCCATTATAATCATTCTCGTAATATCAACATGCTCCATTAAATTTCCATGGCCCCATGTGCAGTGCAAAAATCTGCCATATTAAACTATCATGCTTAAGCACAATAGCAACCCAACGATGTTATGACAGTTTGATCCTGTCTGTGTGTCAGGGACTAAATGGTGTTAGAACTGAATGATGTTAAGGAATCGACCTAGATATTTCTAAATAAAAGTATGCCATCACATTATTGCATGTCATCATAAAAAGAGTTTTTTAAAACCTTGTAAAACAAACAAAGAGATTGGGTGACTCCCATAAGAGGCAAACCACTAAAGATTCATTTCCAGGGTCATTTATAGGGCAAGAGCATAGTCCCCTAAGAATTTTAGAACATATTTTAGCCCTTTGAGACCAAATTATGTCACTATGTGGTATATTTTATAATCTGCCCAGGGCCTAAAGTGCTATAATATGCACTAACATTATTTACATGAAGGGTTATGATATGAAGCACATACTCAAAAAAGTAATCCCTCTGTCAGTTTTAAAGAGTTTCACAAATAAAGCCCAATATGTAGGCTATGAAGTGCTAGCTATTGATTACACCATTCCAAAGACAAGATCAAAAGGGAACTGACAAGCAAGGCTCCTTTCTATTGTTGGTAAAGGCCCTCCACCAAAAATGAAGATAATTGATATGAGAATCAACATTACTTCTTGCCTGATTATAAAGCTGAACATCAATCTGCCATTATACTTTTGTATATTTCTAAACTGTGTGTGCCAATTACATCACTTGAGTACATTTTCTTGCAATATTCCTAGAAGCAAATTATTTGTAATAATTAGTACAAGTCTTCATTTTATCCTAACAGAAATGTTTATTATATATGCTGACTTTTGTCTTCAGTCTGTTGAGTGCCAGCATTTGTGTCAGCACACTAAAAGCATTTGACCTTTAAACTGCATGAGTTTGCTATTTAATTATAAGATGGTACTAGCTGGACTGCAAAATGGAATCATGCAGTAGTCAAATCTGCATGTAATGCAGACCATTAGATTTGGCAAGTATTACACAGTAGGACTCCTCTTGCATTTGGGAAATCATTCAGCAGAATTACAGCTTTTGATGGCAAAGCTACTTAAGAGCAAATAAGGTCAAAAAAGCATAAAGGACCATGAAGGGAAAGCCTAGTATTATTCATCAGTTCAGAATATGATGCTTCTGTGTCAATTGCTAACAGTTAAAGTAAACATTTGCATAACAGTGCACTTACGTAAATCAAATTAATGCTTGAGAATTATTTCTATTCTGCGGTATGATGATTTCTCTCTGACTAATGAAAGATGTAAGGAGACGTGGTGTGTAATTCTTCTACTTTCATGTGCAGCACTGTGATATCGCTTTTATGTGTCTGGTGTGGAAGAGGATGCAGAAAAACAAGTTGTTACTGTTAGTTCATTTCCTAAAAGACTCATGGATTGCGCATTACAACTTTTCCATGTGATCACTCTTAGGAGGAAAACCAAACAAAATATCACAACAATGTTTCCCAGGGCACAGATTTAACTGAGTCACATTTTTAGTGACATTTATAGGCATACTGAAGGAATAAGCCTTTAAATTTCTTAGGTGTGCGGCCTACACCTTGAGACTCCCATGTGAAAAAAATGAGAGTAAATTTTTGTTTTTCAATATTTTATGAAACAAGCCTAAAAAAAATCAATAACAGGAAAGTTTGTGTCTGACTGACCCTTTTGCTTTGCAAACAGAGTGCTTATATACTAAAACTACTTTTGAAATTGGGGTTATTTTTCCTTTTTAAATAATGTGGACACATAATGAAAAAAATGCTTTTCTACCCATTGTAGTACTGTACATCTTCAAACACTTTCCTTTTGCAAAATGCCAGTATTTCTGTTATTACCAAAAAAAAAAAAAAATCATATAGCCCCAATGCTATTCCCCAGATATAACACCAATACTTCCAAAAGGAACTTCATTCTTCTTCTTTAAACTTGCCAGATTTAACATGCATAAGGAATAATGATCCATAATGATGAACAACTTTTATTTTATTGCAGCAAATAGAATAGAAAAAGGAACAGGATTTAATGAAAGTCTAATATCCTTTCTCTGGAGACTGAAAGGAGAAGAAGAACAGACTGTTGCTAATTTACTTTATGATATGGAGCACATAATAGAGGCATGCTGGAAAGGGCTGCCATTCTAGTCACTGAGTGGAGCTCTTGTTCTATAGATCTGTATATAGTGTACATAGACTCTGGACTTTCAGTAAGGAAGCAGGTTTTGTTATTTTTCTATCAATGTGGACTTTTGTCATAAAAAACCATGTCTTCATCTTTAATTTGGGAGTCTAGGTAGGTATTTCTGTGCAGCAGTTTTTTGCTAGTACCACTTTCCTGATACTCAGCTGGGTTATTCTGCAGGGCTTCTGTTACATGTACAGAAGATGATATTTACCATGGATTAATACTATCTCCCTGATTCTCCTATCACCCCAGTTTTACACTGGTGTAACGTCATTGATTTAAGTGGAATAAATCTGGAAGCCAATGGTGTAAACATAAGCAGAATTGGTCCCTATATATTTACTAAGGTATCCCCATCATACATCCATGATAAATATTGATTATTTTTTTCATTTCTACTCAGAAGGAAGAAAAGCATAGCCATTGCATTAATAGTTACATTAAAATATCACAGAATAGTAAGAAAACCAGGTTATGAACAGGGTGTTTTGATGCAGTTATATGGCTGAAATATACAAGATAATCAAATTAGTTATAAAGTTTGGATTTGATTCAACTGACCTTACTGAATGACTTACTTTTACTAATCCAATGAAATGTGTTACAGGAAACACGTTTCATGTCTACATTATCGGAATAAGGACAGACACCAAATATTAAAAAATAAAATACATTTTGTAGGGTCAAATGTAAAAAATTATACATATGATATATGGGACACCAATAATAGCAAATTAGTCTTAATTAGGGTTGTAAGAAAGAGAAATCCTCTTTCGAGGGTGCCCAAAAATGTACTTCAGTTTGATTTAGTTTAATTAAAATGACACATTTGATCTAATGGAATTCAAGATGAGAGAGAAGAAAGATTAATCATGATGCTGTCCATTTTTGTAATGAAGTTCAAAACTCTAAAACATACATTTGAGAGATTAACAAATTTCAGCTAATGAGTGGAATAATGAACTTTCTTTTATTCCAGACTAAATAAATTCCTGGTACATAGACTACAGGCCAAATTTTACCCCTGTATGTGTATATGTATCTTTCTTGCAAACAGATGGTTGTATACAGCAAATCTAGGTTGCTTTCAAGGAGAACCATTCTTGATAGTGTTCCAATATAATGTGCCTCTCACCTAGTTTCAGAAGCAGATTTTCTGTCATGGATGAGACCTATCACACCTTTCTCTCTTCAGCTGATGGAATTTCTGCTTTGAATCTAATGTACAGTATCTGTCAAAAGATCAGATATTGTATTTGTTTTCTAGCTTGCTTTTAGCTGATAACAGTGTGGGCCAAGTGAATCCAAGGAAAATTATTCATCACAATACACTGGTCCCTCTGACACAGTTGCAAAATATATATATATATATATATATTCCCATGACTAATGTGAATCCAACTGCATCAAATCCTACTTAACTATCATCAATCAGCGTTGTGGAAAGCCATTGTCCCAAAGCTCCTGTAGGGGATAGGATTGAATGAAACAAGACTATGTATACAGGCTAAAGTAGTGAGTAGGTCAGTGCATACCTACATTAGTGACTCATTTCTATTGCCCATATATTATACTCCTCATAGTCTGACAAAGTCACTATGTTTATATTAAGATAAAATAGAGATTTCATTTCAGAGCAGTTTAGCAGCATTACAATGTGAAGCTATAAGTAAGATTAAAACCACTGCAGACTGCATTTCCTCTGTCTGAGCAGCCACTAGTCACAGAGATGATAAAGCCATTATTACACAGTAAACACATCACTTGTATAAAGGAAGATGATTAAATTGCTTTACATTATGTCCATATTCCTTCCTGCCAGGATTGCATTTTATTCAGAATCAGATCATGCATTATACATTGTGTCACAATTAGAAAATAATGCTTATATATGTGTGTGTGTGTGTGTGTGTGTGTGTGTGTGTGTTTCTCTTTTTTTATTCAATTCTAAATAAGTCATCTCAAAATGATAGAGAAATGGTTGGGAATTTTAGTTTCAAAAAGTGGTTTACAGTAAATACATTAAACGGATGCCTTATTTATGAAGATTGAAGGATTTTCTGAATTGAGACAATCCCCTATTCCAAAGGTAACTGCAGAAATCTTAGCTCGGGATATTCTCCCTGGAGAAGAGTGTGAGGTGTGTAGGATGTTTCTGTGTAAAGCCAGTCTGACAGCAAGATAGTAACAACCTGTGCAAAATGAGAAGCTGAGGTCTGAAAGGAGCCTTGAAATTTCAAGCTTGAGTTAACTTTTATAGGAACCTAGGCTTAGCTAGATAAACATCAGGCACACAAACACCGGTCCTGGTCCTGTGAGTTACTTTGTACCTTCATCTCCCTGTGGGAGCTGTAAGTGCTCAGCACCTCACAGAATTGCTCTAGGAAGCAGCTGGTTCCTGTCAGGAGGGTTACAAACAAAGAAAGGATCACGTATAGACAGTGCTACAATACATATTGCATCTGTCTCATTAATCAGACAGACATTGCTATTTGAAAAAATATTAAAAAGCCTCTGAAAAAAATTAACGGTACTTGATATGTTCAGAAAATATTTCCAAAGCCACTCAGTAATTTTCCATGTAACCTTACTACTGTACAATGGATAGGAAGAAAATCACTTTTATATAACTTGCCAGGTAAATTACTTTGGTTAACAGAAGAATCTCTCCCAGGATTAGAAGATTGTGAAATGCTTTATTTAAGTAGTTTGCCCTTAAATTGATTGAATCACTAATTCTTTCCAAATCCTAGCAACACCCTGTAGGAATCACTACACTTGTTTCCTTCATCTGCTCTCTAAATTAAATAAGAAACTGTTTATAAAAATGATCTCTTGATAGTCCCCAGGGAAGCTCTTATAGAACCCTTATGTTACAGAGATGCTTGCTGCTAGTGATCTTTGTATTGCAGCATGGTTGGACTCTTTCTTTATGGAACTTTTTTCCTCCTTTTATATTGTACTAATTGTAAGGAAAATATAACACCAATGCAAGGGTGAAATCCTGGCCCCATTGAAGTCCATGAGAAGACTCCCATTGACTTTAGTTGAACCAGGATTTCATCCCAGAGCTTTAACATGCCATCAGGTTACAGCAAACTGCATGTCTGCAAGACACACAAAGTATCAAATGATCAGCCTTGGTGTTATACTGCCAAAAGTACTGTATTTATTCTAATATTTGGGTCATTATTTTTAATTGCACCTATGGACACAAAAGTGTCTGCGTGCCATTAGTACAAAGTGATGTTTAACATTTACTATAAAGTACCGTGTGGAACTATGAACAAATCTTAGAAGTCCAAACTTTAAACAATGTACAGCATTTTATGATGCATGTAGTATTTTTAGTAGCAACAGACTATGACATTTGAGGGCTTCAGCCTAGTAGGATATTACAGTGTTTCTCGCTTCTATGTAATATTTTGTATGGGTTTAGAGAAGATGGCCTCTGTTGTGCATTGTTTGTGAAATGTTTCTTATCCCAGAGAGGTGTATGATGTAAAATACGTCAGTGAAAAGTGTATATTTTATGTGAGAGGAAAATACATTTTAATAAGGTAAAGCTTTGTTAGCTGTAAAAATGGCAACTGTTCAAGTGTACAGTAACTTCTTACTAATGTATGAAAATCTGTGATATTTTTGATTTGATTGTATTTGTATTGCCCAAATAAAACATTTTGGCTGTATTGTTCTTAACTCTTGATTTTTTTAAAAAACGGGGGGGGGGGGGGGGGGGGGGAAATCACATTTCTAACCCATTCATGCAATATTGTTCCAAACGTTTTTCATGTTCCTCAAAAATAAATGTTCAGAAGGGAGATAAGCTAGAGGTACTTTAGAATGGAAGTGAGTGAAAGCCCCACATTGTTTCAATGTATTGCGGTGTGCAAATAGAATTTCCAAATATAGGCTCAGATTCTGCTCTACTGACTAGTATCTTCTTCTGTAAGGAGTTCTGTTAATTTCAATAGAACTACTTGTGGAGTAAGGCCCAATTCTTTCACTGAGAACTATGTGGAAGGACCCAGGCAGGATCATCATTTAAGTCAATATGCAGCATAAGCAAGGGTGACAGTATCTGACCCCCGCCTAACTCTCTGCTTCTAGGGAAGGTTTTGTGTGGAAAAACAGGTTCCTTGAATAAAAGCAAGTTCAACCTGTGTTCTCTACATTTTGAGTCAGCAGTACCTGAACCTAAAATACGCAATGCTCCCATGCCAGGCAAAAGGAGATTGATGTTAGCATTATTTCACTGGGATCTCTGACAACTGTCACTTTTTCCATATATACTAAATATCAATGAGTAAACAGAAGCGTGATGCAGTGTCTATCTAAGGTGCCTAAGACGGTAGTATTTAAGGACTGCGGTATCTTGCCTGCTCGTCTACCTGCAAACTTGACTGGAGAAAAAAGTGAAATAAACTAGATCATTTAAGCAAGTAGTGGATTTTTGGACACATCCTAACAGTGCTATACAGTTTTGGCATCCTTGACAGACAGGTTATGAACTGGAACAGCAGAGCTATTTCTGAAAAGGATCAAGATGCAGGGGCAGAGCTGTGTGGGGAAACGTGCACACTAGTATTTGCCTCTATTCTATTTGACTCTAGCCAGCGCTGTCCATTCCTCAATTTCATGAAAACTAAATTGCATTAGAGTTTTACTAGGAGGCAAACCAGGTTGCCATCCATGGCAGCTATAAGTGCGCAGACAAATGTAAGTTGATAGAAGTTCAGAAAAATAGGCTAAACTTAGGTTGCTGGTTTATCAGTCAAATCATAATAGCATGCAAAGCTAGGAGCCAGTGGGGAGATTTGGAAATGAGGGGGTAGCATGCTGAGAAAAACTAGACCCCATGAGACTTGGAGCAGCTGCATTCTAAATGAAACTGAACTGATGAAGTGTACCCTCCAGTAACCCTGAAAATAATGAATTACAATTGTCTAATGAACAGTTTTTTAAAAAAAATAAAGCATCAACTAATATTTCCTAGTCTTTCCTGCCAAGAAATGAACTTACCCTTTAAATATTCCTATGATAATAGTAATAATAATGCCTTATATTTATATAGAGAGACAAGGTGGGTGGGTACTATAATATGTTTTAGTGGACCAACTTCTATTGGTGAGAGCAACATGCTTTTGAGCTTACACACAGCTCTTTTTCATATAGTGCTTTTCATCCTAAAGGATCCAAAACCACTTTAGCAAAATTTGCATAAACAGGAATCACTTCACCTGATGCTCAACTGTAGCTACCGCTGGGGTGAAACATGGTAACCATTTAACAGCACACAGCAACACTACATAATAGTTTAGAGCATGAAATGAAGAAAATTATAATAATTGTACACTGCTTTAGTAGGAGCGTATGGTGGGGATTTAGGAATGAGGTAGCATGCTGAGATGTACTAGACCCCAGGAGACTCAGAGCAGCTGCATTGTAAATGACTCCAAGTTGATAAATTGACACTGCAGAGGGATTTAAGCAGATTGAATGTAAAAACTCGGAATTTGTCCAGGATACTAAGAGAACCTCAGTTTTACATCTCGTCCACATTATAGCACCTCCAGTAGCACATCAGTCCCAACATTATGCTGGAGAGGGTTTGTTGACTATTGACCTATGGCCCATCCAATGCCCATTAAAGTGCATGGAAAAACTCCCATGGGAGTTGAATTGTGCCCCAAGCAGCCCCTTATTAAATTATCAACATTATTTCCTACAATCTCTTTCGCTTTCTTTTTGATGATGGTGCCCATGTAAGTACTAGCTTGGAACACCCCTGTTTGTATGTCACAAGATTACAGATTCGTGTGGTCTGGCTGCTCTGTTATCTTGGATACTGAACAAAGAGGTCTGCCTAATTGATTGTAGGCGGCTCTTAGGTGTCGACACACAGGGCAGACAGACCTTCACATTGTCTAAGAACAAACGTGAAAACTCAGCCAATATTGACAAAGATAGACCCAAAATTCAGTATGTGGATACTAAAAAGCAGCATCCCTAAACAAAGATGGAACTATCAGATTCACACAATTTGATGTGGTTCCCAACAATAGAAGCTCACTGCTCTTTCCTCAGATTGTAGCCTATAGAACTAGCCTGCTTGCTTACATTATTATTATTAGAGATATTTTGATATGATTGTGTGATTAAATAATAAAATTAGATATTTTATTCATCTGTAATGCAAGGTACCTTCCAGGCCACATCCAGGATGACAGCTACCGTTAGTGTATATATATATTCAACCGTTGGCTTAGATAAGTATCAATGTATAACAGGATAAGACATATATGGTCATAACCTTTACCCTAGACAAGTCAAGGGACATTAAAAGGGGAAGAGGCTGTCCCCGGTTATGCCCAAGAAACTTTAAAAGAACACCACAGAACCCACAATAAGCTAGAAATAACAAAGGTCAGATAAAAGACCACCTGGAAAAGGATGTGGATATGTCAATAATACGTACGAACCTAGTAGCCAATAGATTATATGTACCCCAAAAGTTTGGAGGTGGAAAGGCCAAGTATGGGCCCGGAAGGAGGATCCATATTCTTGGGGGTATAAGAAAGATCAAATCCAGCTCATCGGGCCAGTCGACTGTCAGCTACCCCTGCTTGAAGTTTTATTTACTGTTAAGATTAATTCTTTATTTTATATTCTTAAAGTTGTCATGTTGTAATGTTAGTCTTAGCTTATAGCGCTTAGCTTTGAAGCAGTGCTTATTCTACTCAACTCCAACTTGAGAAATTAGACATCTCTTTCAACCAAGTCCAGGAAGGGTGTAAGTATACTAGTTTAAAGCATATCATAGATATATATATCAAATAAGTCTTTACATTTAAGATTGTATTAATCCATTATTCATTTTATTGTCTCTATATCAGTCATTTGTTTATTATTTGATATTATCTTAATAAATTTGTAAAATTATACAAATATTGGTTATCACTGAAATTTTTCCTGTGTTGTACCCGGGGTCCTTATAAAATTCACCTGAAGCCTGATTAAGGATACAAACCTCATAATCCTTTAATCAGATTAATTGGCAAACCTATTACCCTATTCAATAAATTAATAACCATAAAATCAGGCGACAAGATGTAACTGTTAGTTATCAGGAGTATACTGGCTGGAAAACACACTACATCTGTCATGTGACTAGTAAAGAACCAGTCGTTTTCACTGAACAAGGAAATCTAGTATAATAAGAAAGAACTGCCTTGGCCTTAAAGCTCTCTTTCCTTCTCCCTCTCTTTTGTGCTTCTGCCTAGAGCTTCTCCAATGCCTATCCTGTCTGGCTTCCTGCTACAGATTTAGAGCTAGCGTACACCTATCCAGCAGTAATGGTGCCACAGTGGATATACTGTACTGACATGGGGATGTCACATCTGGAAACCTGTCCCATCCCCCTGCCCCTTTTAAAGTCTTTGATAGTTGCTGGTTATGTCATCCTTAGAAGTCAAGTGGGTCAGACAGTGACATCAAAGCATTGGAAAACAATGTGCAGAACCTGTGACATCATTCCCAGACCTGCCATTGGGCCCTAGTTTAGGGGAGGAGAATTGAATCAAGTTTGGTGATCCTCATCAGTTTGGACTACCAGCAAGTAAGTTGGATGTTTTGTGAACACCTGTAAGAACAATAAATACCAGGTAGTTTTTTTTTCCTGGTCCATGTTTGTGGCAAGCAAATTCCTGGGGCAAGCCATATGAAAGAGTAAATGCATGTTACTGACAGAGGCGTGTTGCTGGTTGGGTATGTGTAAAGCCTGCTGTAAGTTTTGCAGGGCCCCATGTAAACAAACCTATAGGTAGATCCACTTAGTTGCTTCCTCACCTTTGATAGTGTCCTCCATCACTTCTACATCCCCACACAGCAGGCCCAGCTCCTGCCTACATGTAATTCCCCTCTGCTAACCCACATGCTAGGGGCTTGTGAGGCTCTGTGGCTTCTAGTGCCCATCCCTCTTTGTAGACTGGAAAGCTAGGAGTAGGCATTTCTGCTGTCTACCACTGGAATTGGATGGAATCTGTGAGAGCACAAGAGTCCAGACAGTATGCTGTAGCCACAGGTCAGAGTGTGTATAGTACAGGGGTCCTGGCAGAGTGGAACCCTAGGTGACCACGCTAGCCTAAAAATGTCATTGTGTAATATGAGCATCCCATGGCGCAGTCATGTGTCTTTAGGATATGGATGTGTGCCTGGTACAAATACTATGGCTGAAAACATCCACAGATTAAAGCCTATAGAGGGTACCTGATAATGTGGGAGAGAAGTGACTGGGAGCTTGTAACATACTGCTGGGGAAACCCAGAGCTAAGAGCTACTGTGTTACCTCTCTGCCTCAGGAAGTGTGAGCTTTGCGGAAGATTAGACTGTGTGTCAGCTCCCTGCCACACCAGTCTGTCTTACTCACCAGCAAATGCCTCGCAACTCTACCAGTCTTAATCCTGCCTAGCAGGTAAGAATCAGTGAACTCCAACCCTCAAGTACCTCAGAGCTGTGTCTGTGCAATGTATCGAACGTATCACAGTACATTCAGAGAAGATACTATGTTTGCTGCTCTTTTAAAGAATCAATACATTACAGCTTACTAACTTAACTGGGGTAATCACACGCTTCCGTGCAAACACAGCACAGAGTTGGTTTATAGTGAAAATAAAACAAGTTGATTAACAAAAGGCGTAGGTTAAATAATGGCAAATAACAGAATAAAGGTAGAAATGGATACAAGCAAATAAAAGTAAAAATCCCCACAGAGTCTAAGGTGCTGGTTTTACTTGTTTCCACAGGTGCAGGATAACTTTCTCTGTCCTTATTTCTGAATGTCTGCCTTTTTTTCCAGGGTCAGATTGATCCCCTAGAGGTGTGTCTCCTCTGGGAGATGGGGTGGGGAAGATGATTTCATCTTGCTTGAAATGTTCCCTAGTGAGCTCCCATGTATTGCTTCCTGCTGCAACTTTACATCATAAATATTTTCTTACTGCAATCTCTGATACAAATGAGTAGCCCACTGAATTTGCCCACACCTGAGTTGAAGGGTTGGCCTCTTTCTTTTGTCTGGAGAGAACCTGTTTAGCAATACTGCCTGGTTTAAACATCTTTTAGACACAGCCTGTAAAACAGAATATCAGTGAGTATCCATAATTCCACACACAGCATTGTCACATACGTTTCACAATGATGTTATTGACCAATGTGTAATCAGTTTTCAAATGATGCCTCTTAAGGCACATTTTGTGCAAATAACATTGCAGTAGTCGGTGTAGAGGGTGAACAAGGGGTGCCTAGGGACCCAGAGCTGTACTGGACAGAGGAGACCATATGGGCCCCTGAGCACAGGCCCTGCCCAAATCAGAGAAAGCACCCCTCCCTCTGCAGGAGGAGACACTATACCAGATATGGCCTAGGGAGGTAATGTTAGATCCTTTCATGAACAAAGGGACTCTGATTGGCTGTGAGTTTTATGGGAAGGGTTTCCCCCTCACACCTTTGGCAACAAGCCATAAGGAGCAATGGTGAAACAGGTGTTCCTGAGTACAGGGAATCAGGGAAGGAGGGTGAGAATGGGAAATGGAGGCAAAAATTTTTCAAACCTGAGTGCCTAATGTTAGCCTTCCAAATCCATATTTAAGCCCCTAGATGAAAGTGGCCTGGTTTTCAGAGCACCCCAAAACTACCTATGAAGTTAATGGGAGCTGTAGGTGCGCAGCCCTTTGAAAATTAGGCCACTTACTTAGATATCTAATTCCAGACACCCAACGAGCCTACCTTGGAGGGCAATAAGGCCCCACTTCAGCAAGGTATTTAAGCACATGCCTAACTAGCTTTAAATTGTCTTTAATGGGACGACACAATTGCTTAAAGTTTGGAACATGTTTAGTTACCTTGTTGAGTCCAAGCCTAAGCACCCACAACTGAAGACAATGGAAGCTGAGGACATTTAGTATGCGCGGTACCTTGCGTGATCCAACCCACAACAGATATTTGAATGTAGAAGTTTGTGGAAAAAATGGCAGGGATACATTCTCAAAGCAATGCACAGAGACTTAGCCATTTAGTTTCCATTGATTTTAATGGAATGGGAATTGTGTAGTTATAACTTGACACATCACTTTCCAAAGCATATGCACTTAGCTCTTCCTTTTAGGTAACTGATTGACCTGTGCCTACTGTGATTCAAATTACCTTGAATCAAAAGCACAAGACCCTCTAATAATGATTTACAATCTGAAAGGATAACAAAGATGCCTGAAAGTATCATTATTTTTACCTGTATAATACAATTTTATATTTATATGTTATACAATTAAACTGTACATTACTTTTAAATGTTGAGGAAATTAATTGCACTGAGTACCGAACCTTAAAATATCTCAAGCAATAATACTATAGGATTCCCAAGAATTAATTTCAATTCAGTCTTAAAATTAATGAGTCAAAAACAAAAAATATATGGTCTCAGGTAACAATGACAAAAATACTTAGCTAAAACAATCTTTCCAATTGCTGGATTTATTTTACTCTTTTAACTATGCTAATTTGTGATGTTGGACTTTCATTTCAAGATGAAGCAGAAGATTTATATTTCTGGATCTGAAGCAGATGATGTCTTTATTTAACCCTGTTTGTTTTTCCCCTTATCTGCTGAATAGAGTAATCTCCACAAAGGTAAGAAAAAACTAATTGAATTTGAATCAGTGGGTTTCTGTTCTGATTACTGTCACACTAACCTGACTCTGTAGTTATCACTAAAATGCTAAACAGTGTGTATCACGGCAGAACTGATTTTGGTTGACTGTACCTGCCCACTTGCTAGCATTTTTAAGGTGTCTTATTGATGTATGTGAAAAAATTCCAGTTTTTACAGTACGGGTATTAAGCTTTATATCTGAGGTAGCTAATTGATTCGAATGGTGTTTCTGTGCTTTCAGTGAAAGACCAATTAAAAGAAACATTAAAAGGAAGAACTTTTATAGTCCTAACTTTGTAAAGATAAGCTTAGGAGTCAGTTTTTGCTTAATTAATGACTATGAAGGACAGACTGCTGCTTTACAAAATGGAAATTTCCATCAGATTAAAGAATACTTTACATATAGTCATCCTTTTTTCTCCACATTTAGAAGTTTGTGCTCCATGTAGAAACCTTAAGTTTGAGCTTGAGGACTGTGTTTGTTAAAAACAGACAAGGAATTTGTTTATAGTTAATTCCTGCGGCAATAACAATGTAAAAAAAAAAAAAACCTTTAAAAATTATATTGTCCTTTACTAAATATTCCTCTCTGATAATGGTCATCACTAATGCATGTAAAATATTTCATCCATTCTCTCTCCAGGGATATTTACAAAGGGGGAAAATATGCTGTGATAATATGTTCAGATGGTCTGAGGAGGTTAGTGGGATACTAACTAAAATATAAGAGTTTGAATATGTATGGCAGACTTTGGTTCATAAAGAGTTAGAAGTTAATTAATGCTAATATGCCTCCAAAACTCTCTGGAGCTGCCAGATACCATCACGTGCTTTTTGCGTCTGGAAGATAGTGATTCAAATGTGCATTTGACCTGAAGTCAGTAAGCTTTTCCCGGCTACTTCTCCACTTGGAGTTGTGCTTTGGGTATGTGCTCTGCATTTAGAAACAATACTGCATCCTTCCAGCTACTGGTGCCCCGAAGGGTGTTTGCCAGGGAAGGAGCCAGACTTCAGGTGGTATAAATACAAAATCCAGGCCAGGGTATTCCTTGACCTTCTACCAGGTGGGTCAGTAGAGCCTGATGCCCCACGTGGTGGCCAAGCTTTGCCAGGCCTGCTATTCATGGGCCTGCCCCACAGAACTAACTGTGGTTTGTAGTCCACTTAGCGATGTAAGCGTGATCCTTGATGCTGGCTCAGACCCTGTACTGCAGCTGGGGGCAAGGTTCCCTGCCTAGCAGACAGACACAAAAGCATGTTGAGGCACCAGCGGAGGCTCAGACTAGCCACCCAAGCTTGGACCCACCTGATCCACTGGGTCTGAGATTTGGGTGGCTAGTCTGAGCCTCTGCCAGGGCTGCAAAGTCCACACTGCTATTTCTAGCATGCAAGCTCCAGCCTACTAGTGCAAATCTGTCAATCTGGGATGAGAGGCTTCTTCCTAGCTGAAGTGCAGACGTATTCTCTCAGGCTTCCGAGATGTGGGTCCTAACCAAAGCCCTCTTGCAGAAGCTGTGTTATTTTTGCCACAGTTGCAGAAAAATATGACTTGCTATCTGGGAAGAATTGCAGGATCCCATATGGGTCTAGGACCATCTGTCAATGCCTGCAGTGTGTGGGGGTGGTTCTGGGTCAGGTCACACCTCCTGATTGGACCCACGATTATCAGTCAGGCAGTTGCTAATTGGAACTGGCCAGTGGCAGGCCTGGCCCAAGGCAGTTAGGTACTATTACTGACCTGGAGATTGCCCTGCAGGCCTTTCTAAGGAACAGCCTATGTGGAATGGTTCTTTTCCTGTTATCTCTACCTAGGGAGGCCAAGTAGGGGGCATTCAGGGGGTATTTGACTTGTTTGAACAAATTCAGGCTTCTTTAGCTAACGCTTTTTTCCAGTGATAAATCCCACACTGTACTTTTGTGACTACCTGTGGTGAATGTCTTACGCCCCTGTGCTGACTGCACAGATCTTACCAATACTGTAGCTTCTTCTTTATTCCCTGAAAAAAAAAATAGCTGTGGATGTTTTATGCTTCCCTTGTCTATCCAGGTAGCCTCGCTTTTCTTTGGAATCTGAGCCTGAACAGACATCACTTCCTACATTTAAAAAAACACTTCTGTCTTTATTAGACAACTGAGTTTCTTAAGGCATTGTAATAGCAGTAACTTTTTGTAATTCTGGTGAAGCCCAGAAACCCTACTATCAACACAACAGGCATAAAGTGCAGGCTTGCAGTGTCTGTGGATCATTATATCTTTTTAGATGCTGCAGGATTGAAGATACTGATGATTCCCATCTACCATCTAATGCCTGACATTGTCTTTTCCAGGCCAGTTCTTTTTTCTGAAGTGCTCTATATTTTCAGAGTTTGACACACACCGGGAGAGTACTAGAGGGCAAGTGGGCTTACTAGACTATTATACAGCTTCACAACGGAATGAAGAAATGCTTGTTCCCCTCACACTGTCGAAGGGCTTTAGAGCAGTCTTTTTAAAATGTTAACAACACAGATCAGATTTCTGGGGGGAAAAGAAAGAAGGTGGGGAGTTTGTTGAGTTGTTGAGTATGAATAGTTTTATATGTATATGTTATGCATGTCATTCATTTTCATCCTCCCCCAAACCAGAAGACAGTAACTTGAGTTAGAATTGGCTGGTGGGTGCAGAGACTTTGCTAGACTTCTTGTCGTTATTTGGAGGGGAAGAGATGATATGTCCCATTTGCCACCCACTTGTGACACCAAAATGAAACATCACTCTCAGTAAATTGTGCAGATCTGGGCCCTCCCTCTGCCCTCTTACAATAGGATTGAAACAGTTAACAGTGTTGACTTTTAGCTTATCCTCACCTCATTGAAAGAAATGGGGCAGTTCTCTCAGAGCTATTTTTCCATGGTATCTGCACCGCGGTGTTATCCTGAGTGACTGGCACCCAGAATAGCCTGCTCTGGATGTGTGTGTTCCCCCAGCAAAGTTACTGCAGTCACCAGTATGTGTTTGGGGACATATCACATGGCTCTCTGCTGAGATCCTTTCCCAATCAGTTGGGTCAATTGCAGGAAAACGTCTCTGTCCACAGGGAAAATTGTGGGAAGGCATTGGAGGACTATCAGCACTCAGGTGATTTAGCCTGCATCTCTATCCAAAATGGACAGATTCCAGTACAAATTAAACCAGAGCCAGGGTTCTAATCCCACAACTCCACTGGGAAACAAGCCCCGGCTTAAAGCACCTCCAAACCCAGGTCAGAGGTTTTTCTGTGTGGAGGGGGTGGGAAGGAGGGTGGGGTTGGGCTGAAATCCAGCCAGAGCCCACATTACCTGTGCAGTAAAGACAAAGGGTATGACTTCAGTAGACTTTTGCATGTTGAGTTAATTGATTGCCAGATAGTTAACATGTGTGCAAGGGCTAATGAGGACTTTCCTCACAGATTTCACCCAGACTACATGTTTGTTCTTTGCCTTACAGATCAGGCAAGGATGAGTGTGGCAGAGCACCTACCCCTGACTGGCCAGGAAAAGGTTAAGAGGGCCATTGGGGAGGCTGAAAGGTAGCCAATAGAAAGGGGTGGAAAGGTAGCCAATCAAAGTCCAAGAAGTCAGTATAAAAGGGAGCTGCAGAGCAGAGCAAGGGGAAGGGAGTGATTCCTAGGAGCTCAAAGAGGAAGGGCTGCCAGGGTCCTGAACAGAACAGTGGCTGGCTGCTGGGACTCAGCAGAGCCGAATGCTCTGAAGCAAAGTCAGAGAAAGTACTGGATCTGTGGGGAAGTGGCCCAGGGAAATCCACTGAGGAGTTTGGGGAGATGCAGCAAAAGGCTGCCACACATAGGGTCATTGGGTTGGGACCTGGAGTAGTGGACAGGCCTGGGTCTCCCCCCCACCAATTGCTTCAGTGGAGACAGGATGGAGGGTGAGACACTGCAGAGAAGGGCATGTGCTTGGCTGAGAGCTGATGCTCCAGGTAGCCAGCAGCAGGTGCCAAGGCGGTGAACCATACTACAGTGAGGAATAGAAGTTTGTAGCCTGGATGAAATGTATGGGGAGTGCCCACACCAGCCCATACTAATGTGTTAACTGGCAATCACTTAGATTAGATTAGTGAAGACAAACCCATAGACATCTCCACATCAGTTACATTCAGCTCACATTTTTAGGCTTTCCTTGCAACCATACGTGGATTCATAAAGTTTAAGGTTAAAAAAATAAGACCATTAGATCATCTAGTTTGACCTCCTGTACAACACAAGCCATTATATTTCATAGTTACCCCTGTTTGGAGCCCAAACCATAACAACTAGAGACTTACCTTTCTTAAAAAATGAAGGCTGAACCTCTGGAGAACAAGGTAGCCAGCTGAGGGGTGCTGGTATGCTGTACCACTTCATGCTGAACCTGATTGTACAAAACACATTTGTTGATTAATTTAATTTTCAATAACAACTCTTCATTTTCATAGTTTCTTCTGTCCTAGGATCTCAAAATTCTTTGCAAGCACTAATGAATTAAGCTTCACATCATCCCTGTGAGGCACAATGGTTGAGTATTATTTCCACTTTCAAAATGAAGCAACTGAGATCCTGAGAACTGGAGTGAATTTCTCATTATTTGTAACATTAAGCTATAAATACTACAGAGTAAATCCTCTTTAGTGACTCACTGTCAATAGGCTATGGCATACATTTTTCAACTGCCATATTTAGGCAACTAACTAAGTGTCCTGATTTTCAGATGTTGTGAGCTGAAATAAATGGAAGCTGTTTTTGTTCAGCATCTCTGAAAATCAAGCCCCTGTATTTAGGTGTTTACATGTATGTACGGACCTAACTTAAGGCATCCAGCTTTGCAAAATGTTCTCTCCTTCAGTAGATCAGAGTTCAAAGCAGATTTGACCTTTTAGAAATCAGAGCTGTGACACATTGAGAAGCCTGCCTTTCTCAGAAAAATGGTCCTCTCTACATTGTCCACTCATTTCTGCTTTCCTATAAATGTACATTTAGTACCCAGCTGTGTAACCCAACTCATGCAAGCTTTTCAGCTGAAGTCAATAGAATTATGCACATGAGTAACTGTTCGCTAACCAGGTTCTTAACGGACGCAGCATTTGGAAAGGAAGTGCATTGTTAAAGTAAGATCCACCGTGATTATTCCTCAGTATTTACCTACTTTTCTTGTCCCTTTCCAGCTTCAATATAAAAATATTTTTGTTGGTGGAGAACCAAAGTTCAGACACAAGGTCAGCCAAGCAGCTGTCCTTTTACAAATGTGCTCTCTGAAAGGACTGTAGAAATAGCTATCTCCTGTGAAATCTAATTTAATACATTAATGTGGATCTATAAAACAAAACAACATATAGTGTGAGCAGTTATTTATGGCATTGGCATCTTACTGATTACAGCAATAAATAATACAGAATGTTTCACTGGGAAATAATGCAAAGTCAGTTAATCCACAGGAGCAGTGAAGGGAATTGGAACAATGTTGCTGTTATCCTGGTGCAGTAATTTCATAACGGCATTCTTCACAATTTCACTCTTCGTGATATCAAGTGAGTTCACTGTTCGTATTCTTTACTTTTGAGGTGTTAGGCAGTTTATACTCATTTGTTAATAATTTTTTGAGAAAATCTTCTACTCCTTATTATATAAATGAAACTGCGAGTTCTGTTGCTAGTTCAAGCCAACAGAATTACAGTTCCCTTCACTATTCCCAGCATGATGCCGGCAAGATTTCAGTTTAATCCAGGGGCAGAAGTTCAGCCAGTAACAATCATTTTCAATTTCTATTGCCGTTTACTTAGGCTTAACATTGGCAAGCTGCCACACCCTATCTGCCTGAACCCTATTAAACCACTTTCACAGCATTACTTGGAAAGTGAAATCTGCAGCTTTCTTTTACATTTCTATTCTACGTACCCTTAATCATAAACTGGGAGAAACAAAACCTCAAGTGATGCAAAAGAAAATGAAAATATTTAATGGCTTGTACAGATTTATTTCCACTGAAGCCACAGTTATTCCCCTTAATAAGAGAGAAACAATTCTCAACCACATATTTATTAATGTTACCGCCAGTCCTTCAGCATAACTGGATGGGGATCTCTGCGTCCCCTGAGTGAGAGGGAAGAAATCCTCCCATGGAACCCAGACACTGCTCCTAGTAATTAGTAAGTTAACAATAGGTACACCATAATCCCTGAGTCCCTTTGAATTGTTTCCCTGTGGTATCCAGCCCCTGACACTGGCTTCTCACTTGGTTTCTTCTCTGGAAATGTCTGCAAGATGCTGTGCAGAGAGAAAGGAAGGAGAGAGGGATTAAGGAAGAGTGAATGGTTACAAATAAGTGACAGGAATTGTGGGCATAGGACTCAATCAGGGGAGAATGGTTCTGCTGTTTGGCCAGGGAGATGGCAGAGTTGAAGTAGGACAGAATGCACCTGCACTGTTTCAAAGTCATGGGACTTCCTCCACAAGCATGAAGCAGCACCAGGACAGAAGTGGAGGAAGCAGACACAGGGAGTAAGTCAGAGCTGAAGTTAATAGGACAGACTTAACAGGGGAGGAGGGGAGAGAGAGAATGAGACAGAGTCAAGGGAGTGAACTACTGAAATGAGGAATGATAAAGCTGAGAGGAAGCTGAGATGGCAGAGATGTCATGGACATTGATAGACTGGAGGTTGTGGAAGGCCCAGTAGAGAGCTGGGGAATGGGGTTCGTGGGCATGTGATGGGGTTTATAAACCCCACATGGGGTAATACAGGGTTAATAAGATAATGTGGGAGACATCAGACTTGGTAGGAGGAGCTTAAAAGGGAGAATCCCAACCAAGTTGGTGGTATATCAGTGAAGAGAGTAGGTTTCCAGTCCTCAGCTCCTAGAGCAAGGGCTGGCTAAAAGCAAGAACTTCTCATGATTGCTGCCTAGGGACCTCTCCCTGGGGGAAGGGAGGGCCTTACGCTGATCCATTTGAGATGGGACTATTCTATTACATTAGCCGGTGAGTCTAGCTGCAGCCACAACTTACCAAAAGTCCTCTGAAGGAAGAGAGTTTTACCACACGTGTGGGACACTTCATTGGTGTTTGTGTTTAATGACAGTTTACCCCCTGCTGGGCCTATCCAGCGCTTGGCCAGAGGGCTGAGCTTCTTATGACTGAACTGGTGTGGTGGAACACCGCAGAGCAGAGGCCCAGGTGACTGTTGAGGTCTGGCCCAATGAACCCCAGTGACAAGGTGATGCTAAATGAGATTAGGCAGTGCAGAGGAGAGGTCATTCAGAAAGAAAGCAGAAGGGACAGTTTTTAGTGAAAACCAGGTTGACCGGCCATGTTGGTAAGTGAGAAGTTAGATCTAACCTTGATGACCACAGGAGATGAGAGCAACAAGGTGGACACTAATGAGTTGGAGGGGGGCCTGCATGGCAACTGAAGTCCTCAAGGATGAAAGTTAGAGACTGAGAAGAGAGGAAAAGGGAGCGCCACACTCTGAAATCAGAGAGGAAGGTATATGAGAAGGAGTCAGGGGGATGAAAGCAATGAGCAGGTAGAGAGAAGAGTAACTGATCCTTTTGTCTTCCACGTTGCCACCTTATCACCAAATTCACTCTCTTTGCCTGGCCTTAAAGATGTCCTTATGGAAGCAAAGAACAGAAGGAAGGGATTGATGTTTTCTGTTGTGTTGCTCACATTATTTCTTTTTAATGCCTCAGTGCAAATGCAATGTAGGTATTAAACAGGATGTATAAACAAAGCCACCCATTTTACACAGATGTATGCAGTTATGGTGCTCTGTTTTATTAAATCACTTAACATTTGTAATGCAGGAGAACAAAGTGCTCCTTTCCCATTTAGAGGTGTTTACATTTCCTATTTAAGCAATAAAGGTGCACATTAACTCATCTAATGATGGTTTTCATCAAACGTACAGTTTGGAACAGTAAATCACAGTGCTTTTGTTTTCACTCTCAGCGCCTGAATCAGTAGCTACTCCACATACAGAATTACCATTTAGCTCTCATGAGAAAAGCCCACAGTAAACCCAACCCCAAAGGATTTATCACAATCAAATCATGAGCATTTGGCTTTTTGAATTATCCAGTGGCTAAAGCTCTTAGGTGAAATGAAAAAATATAATCCAACACACAGGACATTTGCCCAGATTTTAAAGGCTAGCCAAAATGATCAGACTCTGCCAACATTCTCATCGAGATGCCTGTTGCTGTCCAGGTTCTCCTATTATGTGTTTCAGAACACCTGATGGCTAATTCTACGGTGAATATAATTAACTGTCAATGATCATCAGTTACATTTTTCATCCATTCCACTGGTGAATGCCTGGAACTTCTAACTTGTCCAATTAGAGTGTGAAATTACCATTGGCCACAAAAAGAGAGAGGGTAAAGAGCCCTTCCACTAGGCACTTAATTTACCCTTAGCAGATCTACCCCTCTGCTGATCTCTTACTTGGTTTTAAGCATCCCCTTGAATGATTACATTCCTTTCAATGAAGCCACAGAGTGATGTATTGAATGTTGTACTTCCTTAGTTGGGTACCCTATTTCCTAGTATGGACTATACATTCTCTGGTACAGAGAAACTATGTCAGCTCTAAAATGGCTGAAGCTGCCCTTCCCCATCCACACATACAACTGAATCATTTAAAAGTGGATGGGATAGAACATTTAAGAATATATTGTTGGGAAAAATCCTGAGCTGTAGAGGGAGAGACTAGATATCATTGACATTTGGTTCTTTAATTTAGAGTTCTATAAATTTACATAGGAATTAGACAGCATAGAAACAAGAATGATTTCTCATTGTTTTGGAATGAAAGTGTCCAAAAAGGTGTTGAGGACAAACCATGATCTTATGATGCTTTATGGGAACTACTAAATTTACAGATCTCATACTTTTAGTCAATGATTGGGGAAAGAAGCTTTTATTAAATATGTATTCTTGTAAATAGAGTTCCAAATTCTACTGTCGTTTACTCTGGATTTACACCTGACTTTAGTGGAGTTGCTCTGAATTTAAACTAGTATAAGTTACTGCAGAATTTAGCTGTGACACAGGAAAAGAAACAAAAAGCTAGTCTAAGGTAATGTGATAGGAGCACCGCTCTTGTCTGATTGCAGGAGCAGGCCCAAATGTAGTCAATCAGTTAGGCACATGCTTACCTTTAGTGCTCATAGATTCATAGACAGCTTGATCATCTAGTCTGACATCCTGCACAGTGCAGGCCACAGAATCTCACCCACCCACTCCTATAATAGACCCCTAATCTCTGGCTGAGTTACTGAAGTCCTCAAATCTACTGCATATCCTTTGTCTAAAATGTCAGCTATCAGGTTGGTCTGGCGTGATCTATCTTTTGTAAAACCATGTTGGATTTTATCCCAATTACCATTAATTTTTATGTCCTTAACTGCTTTCTCTGTCAAAATTTGTTCCAAAACCTTGCATACAACTGAGGTCAAACTAACATGCCTGCAGTTTCCCACAACACTTTTTTTCCCCTTTCTTAAAAATAGAGACTATATTACCAATTCTCCAGTCATTGGGTATAACCCCTGAGTTTACAGATTCATTAGAATCCTTGCTATTGGGTTTGCAATTTCATGTGCCAGTTCCTTTAATATTCTTCGATGGAGATTATCGAGACCCCCTGATTTAGTCCCATTAAATTGTTTGAGTTTGACTTCCAGCTCAGATGTGGTAATTTCTACCTATAGAGCCTCGTTCCCATTAGCTACCCTACCACTACCCCTGAGCTCTTCGTTAGCCTTATTAAAAACTGAGGCAAAGTATTTGTTTAGGTGTTGAGCCATGCCTAGATTACCTTTAATCTGCACCTCAATTCATTCTGATTGCTTAGCAGTTCCACTTCTTCTTTCCTTGTTTTCTTATTATTTATATGGCTATAGAATCTTTTGTTATTGGTTTTAATTTCCTTTGCAAAGTCCAACTCTACTTGGCTTTTGGCAGTTCTCACTTTATCCCTACACTTTCTGATCTCCAAGAGCAGCTCATTCATTTCAGAAGGACTACCCACAGTATAAAATTAAGAACATGTAGAAGTGTTTACAAGTTCAGGAACTTTGCTTGTGCAACAAGAAGAAATGCAGGCCTAAATTTCCAGTTTGAAACACTCCAAAGGAGCCTGACTTTCAAGGATCAATGTATCCAACAGATGCTCTGAAAATCAGACTCTTTTGGGTATCTCACATTGGACATTCCAAAATTAAGACCCCCTAAAATCGCAAGTTACTTCTGAAAGTGTAGATTGCATTGTATCATTGTGTTTTGTCTCAAGTAATGGTCTATGAAGAAAGGTAACCACTAGAGCTGATCAAAAAATACAAAGGCAACTATCAGGACAAATTTCAAACAAATTGTTACATTTTTTTCAAGTTGTCCAAAAAATGTAAACCACTCTGAAAATTGGCTGGAAAATAGCAACACTATTTGGTGAATAGTTTTGAAAATTTTTTACAAACAAATTTCATCAAAATTTTGAAAATTCAAACATTCTAAACCAGCTCCAGTAACAATTTCACTACATCTCCAAAGGGAAAAATAACTATGGTCCCAATCCTGCAAACAGTTATGCATGTGCTTGATTTTGCTACCTTGAATAGTCCCACAGTAGTAAAATTAAGCACATGCTTAAGGGATTGCAGGTTTGGGGTCTTTATCAGCAGACAATTCACTGACACTTCAGAGAGTGGAGAAGGAGACTAATTGGGATATGATGCACAAATCCTATACACAACAGTTACTCAATGCCATTAGTAAGGACTACTCACAGGGGTCAAGATTTGTACTAGCTAGACCAAGTTTAACCTGAATACCCCAAAATGAGAGGGGAGCAAGAGGCTGTCTGTTAGGCTGACATTGAGAAATGTGGTTATTTTTTGTTGTAAGGAATGTTTCCATATTTGAGAATGCAGGCTTCATGCCCGCCTACTGCTGCTTTGGCTGTAATGCCCAAGTGCACGCCTTTATTTGCAATTCCTTTCTCTTGAGTTGCTATTCTGTGGCAGTACGTTTTGCTTTAAGTTAAGAGACCTGAAATTCCAATTTCTCTGCTTTGGCAATGAAATAAAGAAGAATTTATAATAAAACAATATTGGCTTCTTACTGAACTTCAAAAACTCCAAGAACTTCAGACATACTACTAGAATTCTTCTTAGATGTTTTTTGTTCCTTCTCCCTCTCCCAAGTTTAAAATGTAAATCATGGGAACCTGCATGGTATAGAGTTTAAAGACAAACTTGTGCGGTTTCCAGTCAAAAGTCTCAAGAGCAAAACAAGGCTGCAAGGATTCCAAGTTCAGCCTGTGCGTCTATAGCTCTGAAATGCCACAGGAGACACTGTTTTTACATTTTATTCAGGATGTGACATGTCAAAACAATCTGTGCAGCAAATTAATGCAAATGTTCAGTATGTGACATTTATCTGAAGAGTCCAGCCTCTAACTAGCACTTTCTCCCATGAATTAGTTTAATATGCAGCATTAATAAATTCCAAATTGTTTTGATATTTACGCCTAACAATGTTTTTCAGCCACCAGTCTGTGGAAAATTCCATCAGCAATTACTCTAAAGCTTCCAAATCCTGAAGGGTTAAAGATCAAGGAAAATAAATCACTTTTTTTTTTTCAAGCCAGACTCACTGGCTCACAAGTGACAGAAGAGATTCCAGTTTGCTTGTTGTGGTCTTCCTACGTTTCCCTCTTTCCTTGTTGTATGCAGTGTAGCTGTAAGCCATGTTGGTGCCAGGACATTAGAGAGACAAGCTGTGAATGAAGGTGCACAAAAACATGTTGAGGACAATCCACCAGACCTGAAGAAAAGCTCTGTGTGGCTTGAAAGCTTCTCTCTCTCACCAACAGTAAAAGATATTACCTCACCCACCTTGTATCTCTTTCATGGCAGGCTGCTTCTATTATCAAGAAGTCATTCTCCTTCAAAATCAGAGATGTTTCAAGTTATTTTATCCCTCTTTCAGGCCTATGTACTGTTTAATTTGGGTAGGGTACAGGGGAGAGATAGGACTGCGGGAAAGTACTGGTTTCAAACAGATTGCCAATATAGCCAACAAGGGAATAAAATTGTGGAGGGTCATAGCAGTATTTTGGACTTTGAAGCATTTCACCTTCATAACCTTTAACAAAAGACAAAATCAGGAAAGAAAAATAAGTCTTGCTACATCTCCTCATACTCATTCACTTCTTAAGACTGCAAAAACCTGACTGTCTTGCATTTGCTCAGGAATCATTGTGGGATAGACTCAACACAGGCCTGCACCATCTGTTCAAGGGAAGTCCCTAACAGCAGAAAGTCTGTCAGAGGGAGGCTATAGCACCAGAGACCTGCTGCATTCATCCCTCTGTTAGAGGGACCACAGGTGGCCAGCAGTGCCAAAAAAATGAGTGGCTCTGACCAGGGAGGTGGGATGGCAATGGAGACAGTTGGATGAGCTGATTCAGTGTATCTCTACTGCTGTTTCACATGAATTTAAACCTGTCCCCAACCAAGAGAGCCCCAGGACTGTCTGGCCTACTCTCCTCCCACACAGTGAATCTTTCTTCACATGCTCAGTCCTCATCAGCATAAGACCGCCCAGCACTAGGAAGGGTGAAGTCATTGCAGATTCTACATGGTGATCCTAATTCTCTTCTCAGTGCTAACAATTTTACACCATGTAAGTGAGAGGAGAATCTGGCACTATATTTTTAGATTTTAAATAGAAATTAAATAGAGGGTCAGAAACTCTGGTCTCACTGAGATACCGTTATTTAGGGGTAGAGAGAGGTTGGGGGAGCTAAAGATGGCTTTATGTCTGTTTAGTGGCCCCTACTCCAACCCTCCACTGGCTCATGCTGGTCCTTATCCTACCTGCCATTGATGCAAATGGTCCACTCCAGAAGCCAGGGATCACCAGTCCACAGGTACACTCCAGCCATGCCCCATTGTGGTAAGTTCCCCCAGGGTGCAAACTGGAACCAGGATACCACTGTGCCCACTTAACTTCCTAGATTGGGTTGTCTCCTGCACTACTTTGCTAGTGACAAGCAGCAAACCCCTTCGGGTGCTGTTATCACTCAGTCCAACCACGGGTGGAGCCCTACACCAACTAGATGCTCACTCACAAATCTCACAGAGAAAGGCCCCAGCCAGACCGCCCCAGGTCCCTGCCCTGCACATTGAAGTTGCCCTGTACTGCCCTGGTCAGAAGTTTGACGAGTAAATTTATCACCCAGTTTGTCCCTCCCTCAGCGTGGAGAAGACACACCAACTTTTGTTAACTGAGTGGGAATTTTTCCAAATTCTTCCCTGAAACACACTGTTTTAGTTAAGAATATACACCAGGTTTATTAACTACAGAAAGCTGGACTATAAGTGGCAGGCATAAGAAATCAGAACTAGGTACCAAAGAAAATAAACACTCACTCTAAATATCAAATCTTTAGTTCTAGGCAGAATCTAGATTAAGCAGTCTTCTCACTGCACTTGGATGTTCCAGTTCTTTTCAGTATATTGGCTTCTTTCAAGCCTGGGTCCAGTCTCTTGGTCTTTCAGTGTTCCTGTTGTTTTCAGCAAAGATTGGGGAGGAGAAGGACCAAGCATGCAGCCTTTGTTCCTTCTTTTATATTTCTTGGCTCATGTGTCCAGCAGACGCTTGTCCAGTCATGTCCAGGTGGGCCCTGCTGAGCCACAAGGTTGCTCAATCCCTCCCCTACAAGTAAGTCATAGAGCTGAGCAGTCTCTATTGTATAGTCTTGTGCAACTGTCACTGTACTGTAAATCCTTTGTTTACACTCCTTTGTTGGCTGATGTCTGCTGAGCCCCTCCTGGGCAAGGGTGCCTCCTCTGCTGTTACTAGTAAATATAATATATTGTAACAACAGCAAAATCTTATAACTGGATACATACTAGTTATATGCATATTTTGACAGCACAATGAGTTTTAGCAGATTATGACCTTTCATCAGATATCTTACATGGCATGCTTAATATGAATTATTATACCCATACAGAAATTATGAATATGGGTTTAGAGTGTGCTGCTCTCGGGTTCAGTTTGTCACACCCTGGTCATGCTACGCTCTGGTCATGCTACTGCACTACCATATAGAGTGAAGGATGGAGGGAAAAGCCATGGCATAGAAGTTGCCATACTGGCTTTGTGCCACACATATAGCTTACGCTGTACTAGGGGGATTCATCCTTTGGCCACACCTACTGACTTTAGGGCAGCTTTGTGATGGCAGACTGGCACAACGCTGCCTAAGTAGACTGAAAAGTGTGGCCTGGACTTTTTATAAGATCACATTAAAAATCTGGTACCTTTAAATAGAAAAAGCCTCATCTATTGGTTATAAAAAATATCTTGGGAAAGAAAACCACTGACGCTCAGACCTTGGTTTAATGGCTGCACCACTCACTATGGCCAGCATTGCAGACAAAAGATGCTGCAACCAATGATCCAGTGGTTGACCTGCCTAGGTCATCAAGTATTTGTTTTTAGGTTGTGTTACTATCTAGCAGATTAAGATCAACAATCCTGACAATGTACTTAAGCTTAATTTTTGCCTTCTTTCTGCTATGTTTTTGTATTGTCTTAAAGGTCCTCTTGTCCTTTCTTCCTCCAAATATATGTATATAGTATAAACTCTGCACTTTTAGAATGTTAGTAGAGTTAGGTCAGGGACAATTTTTTAATTTTGTTGCTGTAGTTGAATAGCTGCTTGATGAGTATTGAGCTTTGTGTGGGTGTATGTGTTGTGTTTAGCTGTTACTGTGAATTTTGCTATTCTTTCTCTCCATCAAGTGTTTTACTTTTCTCCTTATCCTCACAAAGACATGTGATGGATATTTTTCATACAGATACACCTGGAATGCAGGTAGTGTATGCCCCAACAAAATAATAGGTGAATGCATCATTCATCAGGGAATACTTTCTCCTACTGCAGGTGGGCCAGCAAATGTTCTCTTCAATATAGATTTTGGGTTTATGTGCTAGTTAGCAAGGATTGGCTTGAAAAGTTGCAGCATAGTGATTCTAAAGAGCTCCTTTTCTTCCGTTAGTGATGCTGCATGTTTGTGCACTCTCTTTATTAAGAACTCAGTATGACACTGCATTTCAGAGGTTCTGTAAGATCAATAAGAGCACAAGCTTGTAAAATCATAAGTCTCAATCATGAGCCTAGCTGTGCACCTGTCCAGGGGAGTAAGGAACTGTAAGGCTCTTTACTTCCTTTTGTGGGTTACCTGTATCGCCAGAGCATGCACAGGGTGATGGAGGGTAGCCACCTACATGCTGTTATTTCACCTCCCATGTAGGCCATGTAGGTGGGTGGGGACTGGACAAGAAGGGGCTGGGGACTGGGTGGAGCCTTGGTGCCACACAAAATGCCAGCCAGTACACTGGAGCTGCTGCAGAGGGGAAGTAAACTATACCAGTGGAAGGGCTACCTAGCACAAATCCCCCCCCCCCCCCCCCCCCCCGGAGCCAAGGCGAAACAGAGACCAGACTGTGACTTTCAGAATCACAGTCTTCTGGATCCTACCCTGCTCCGTCCTGGGGCAGCACAGCTATACACTGCCCCTTATTCAAACAGGATTGGTAGGTTACTGTCCAGCCCATAATATGGCCTCTGTGCTGTTTTATATGATTTGAGTTGATTCACATTATTATTGTGGAATAACTAGCTGGAGGTTAATTGATATACAACCATTATAATCAATACAAGCATTAAGTCCCTGGATTTAAACAAAAATGAGGACTTTGTTCAATGTAAGAAATCTTAACTTGGTTTGTGTTCCTGAGCCAGGAGCCCTGTAAAGAAACATTGGGAATAGCCACTTATTTCCTTCAAGTGCCACGGAAATAGTCTCTGGGCTCCCCTGAGTCCAGTGACTAAAGTTCTGCCTTGCCCTGATGTGGGCTGCACAAGGGGAAAACTTTCCTTACTGCTTCACACACAGTGCATTCACTTGAGGGCTCGGCACAATCTATCCCAATGGGGCTATTACCAAAGTAAGCCACTATTCAATAAGAGTCAGAGGGGCAAAACTGGGCCCTAAATAAATGGGGAGATTTGTCTATAATAACTGTTATATACATGGTGACAAGAGACTTTGTAGATTGCTTTAGGTAGATGCCTAGATAGGAAGTGCAGAAGTTACTATTAAGTATTTGGCTACATTCACCTACATTACCATTACAAAGAGGGCTTGACTGTGACCAGGCAGAGCATATTCCAGAGCAGTTCCATCAAAAACATTTGCTTTTTACATCTTCCCAATAGGTCTGTTGTTTTTCTACACAGGTTTCCTTATGGAATCCCTGGCTCAGGTCTGCATATTAAGTGGAGGATGGGCCAATATGATGCCTACAAGTAAATAACAAGCCACTTCAGCATGACCTATTTTAAGACTCAAGGAGCCCCTCAACAGTTTCATGAAGCAGAAGATGGGTAAAGAGAGCATTGTTCGCTGGAGGTTTTTAGAAATAAACTAGCTGTAAAACAACCCTGAAGGGAGGAAGCTTATAACATAATGATCTATAAGGTACTGCTACTAAGACTGGGTCAGTTGGCTCATACAAAATAAGAACTTTCACAAAAAGACTGAAGCCTGATCTATACTTACCCAGAAATTCGGCGGCAGAGTAGCTTGCATAACTTCCATCGACTTCGTAACTTCCCTTTAGCATGCCGCCTCCACTGCGCTGCACTGACGGGAAATGCGTACCCATCGATGCAGTGCTGCGCTTTTTGGGGAGGTGGTTTTATTAAATCGACTTCTGGATTGATTGAGCAGGTCTTCACTTCCGCTCAGTTGTTCCGGATAGATCGATCTGACGGTGATGAATTTGCTGCCATCAGTGTGTACATATATCCTTAAACTGAAATGGAATGATACATTTGTGGAGGTTTGAGATGATTTGTGTAGCTTTCCTTTATTTATTTATTTTTTTTCATTTTTGCACACCTCTGTTCTTTCTAGTTCAGTCCAAATCTAGAAGCTGTGTCCTGACATACCATAAGGGAGACTGTTCTAGCATGACCAGAAGATGGAACTACCAGGAATCTTCTTATAAATCCTGTCCTTGTGATATTTTCAGCCTAAGTTTGCAGAAACAAAGACACTGACAGTGATCTCCCTTAATTTTTTATACCAGTGTAACTCCACTGACTTTCTCCTCATTAGGGCTGGTTGAAAAACAAGTTGTGGGGAGGGGGTGAAGGAAGAAAATAATAGAAAAAAGTGAAGGACAATGTTTTCCTTTTATTTATTTTATTAAACATTTTCATCCAGCTTTGCTCCTGACTCAAATTAGTTTAAATGATTGCAGAATAAAGCCCAGGTGGGTCACATAGACATTCCCATGTTTTTAAACTATTATCTTAGTTACTTAAATAGCCCCCACTACCAGAATATCTGAGTGCCTCTCATTCATTAATGGATTTATCCTCATAATACTCTCTAGAAAGCAGAGCTGAGCAAAATTTAGAATTTCTCTCCTGCAGGAAATTCCAATAGTTCAACATTTTTTTCCATCCCAAATTGGGCCAAAATGTTGAAATTTCACAATTCTTCAGAGAAAAGCAGTTCCAAAAATTATAAATTTGGAAATTTTAAAATGTTCCATTTCAACATTTTCAATTGAAATGGAACATTTTGACATTCTTAAATGTAAATGGTTCATTGGAGTTTGTTGAAATGACCCATAACACTTTCTTTCAAGACAATTCAACATTAACCGCCTTTTCGCATTGTGGCACATTGCCTCATGGGAACTGCCATATGCTACGCATTCTCCTTTTTGGACCAGGGAATGATAGGAATATGCAGTTTCATGTTTTGTTGAACTGAATTGAAACAAAACGTTTCCAGTCAGTTCAAAATGAAATATTCTGATTGAACTCAAACCAACCTGAAATTAAATAACTCATTTCAATTTTCCCAACAGCAATTAAAAAAATGTCAACAAAATCAAGATGTTTCCATGGAAAATTTTTTGTTTTGCTAAAACTGCATTTTCTGTGGGAAAATCATTCCAACAGAAAATTCCTGACCAGCTCTCCTAAGAAAGTAAATTCCTTTTCTGACCCTACTCTTGACAGCCTCTCACTGCTGTGTCCAGAGATTTCTTTTGTCTCCCTCTAGTCCTGCCCCTCGATCCAAGGCAGCTCACACTCCTCACATTTTCCAAAATAGTTTTCTGAAGATAAATAGGACTGGTGAATCTTTGCTTTCCCTCAGTCTCCAGGATATTGCCTAGGGAGGAGAAGACAGTCCTTTAGCAATGATTATTAATAGCCCCCTTTCAAATGCTTAGCTACCTGGGTCAAATAGAGCATATCACAGACCTTTTTCTCTGGCTGTGTCCAGTTTATCAGGTCTCCTTTTAAACCTTCTTATCAATTTTCCCTTTATATAAATTATCAACAGGCCCCAGATCCTCTTTCACGAGAGTGGGGCCTCCTTATGTTAAGCTCTATATAAGCACAAAGTAAGAGATAGCCCTTACCTCAAAGAATCTGCAGTCTAAATAGACAGGATAGACAAGGGGGGAAGGGAACCAGAAGTACAGAGAGGTAAAGTAAGTGACTTGCCTAATGTCACACAGCAGGTCAGTGGCAGAGCTGGGAAAAATAATCCAGGACTCTTAAGTCCCAGTCTGAAGCCCTGTCCACTGGGTCACACTGCCTACCTATTAAGCAAAGAGATTTGGGTTCCAGCCTTTATAAACCTTTGCCTACATTCCAAGGAGGAATTCTTGAATCTTCTACCCCCAGGAATGATACACAGAGCTTGAACAAAAAATACCTTTGTCTATGTTTCCTGCTAACATTGGACTTTATTTCAAAACATTATGACATAAAGGTCAAAAAATTCAACTCATCTCTTCCAGACTTCTGTTTTTTGTTTTGTGATACAGTAGTTCACCCTTCTAGCCTATCCACATTTATGCTGAATTCCCTTCCACTACCTTGTGTTAAATAACATGCATGCACTTACGCCTGATGATAGAAGATTCATTATACTCTAGTAAACCTACAAGTTACTATTGTTTGACGATACTTCCTAACAAGCAGGGGCATAATAAATTATTGGAGCCTGGCACATCTAACGTACTGAAGCAGCCAAAAATGCAGGAGTATACCTAATTTTTCTCTTGAACAAAAACTTACAGTAAACAATAGGTATATAAAAAAAGAGTCAAGAGATGATAAAGCGCTGGAAAATTGTTTCTTTGAACATTATAAACGTGTATCTTTGACAAATTGTTCTTCCCTAGTCACGTTTGCTCCAGAAGAATAATGCACCGAGGCCGATTACGTTAGTGCCAAGCCTTTCGTTTAGCCAAGCCTATTTCTAAATGCGTTTTGCGGGAAGATGCTGCTAGTGGCTTGGAATGTTTCTCTTTGATGTGATGGCTTTTCAATTGCATGTTACTTCAAAATGTATCAATAACAAAAAAATTAGTGAAAAGGAAGAGAGACTCGTTCAGTGTTAGACAGTGCCAAAGTCTGTCCACAGCTGCAATTGTGTAACCCTGTGGAGCTGGTATTTCATATGTGCCAGGCTGCAGTATTGTATGATGCCCAAATTCATTACGAAATAGTTTCAAACCGTTGTATTTAATAGCATGACTAGGGGAGTATATCCTGGCAAAATTATGTGCATGTTCCTTAACTCAAACCAGCTGGATACCAGTATATGCAGGGAAAGGGTTAAAATCCTGTCTGCCTTTGTGCTTTGAGTCAATGAGGTTGGGTTGCTGTAACTGAGAACAGAAGGTGGCCCTTAATTCCTGCTATGACAGGGTGAACCAGTTCAAGGTTTTGTGGCTACGCTGGACTGTACCTAGCCCTGCATATGTGCATAGGATGGAGATTAGAAGATACCAGAACCCCTTCCCTCTCCTCCTTGTGCTGTAGTGTGGATTCAGGCTCAATCTCAGTCTGCTAACTGTGGTAGCAGAAACCCTTTAGAAGGAGACATTCAGCAAGGGCAAGGCCTCACCTCCCCCGCGTTTCAGCACCAGCCAGCAGAACGCGGCCAGCACAGAAAGAACACATTTTGCAATCCATTAAAGGTTGTAGCAGCAGCTGCCTTCAGCTAACTCGGAAGCAATGTGCCTGCCTGCAAGAGCTGCCACCAGGGCACTGTACCCTCACACTCCTCTCCCCTGGGCAGTAGTTTAAAGCCACAATTTAGCCCAAAGTGATTTTTGTCCTGCTGTCCTTGCCTCACTTGTAACTACAGAATACTGGAAGTGAAATCTATTAAGGAATTCTTATAGCCCCATGGCACTTGATTTCCCGACTTTGTGCCACCAATGAACCTGTGAAAAAAGATCACTTGTCTTGCATCACCATGGCAACCAAATCATTTCAATTTGTGCGTGTGTCTATGTTCGGTATTCTGGTTTCCATGGCGAAGTCACAGCATGTTAGAGCAACGGAAAGTGCCACACCATGGTGCTGTTCATCCACTCTGCTGCGTTGCGGGAAGTGGACTCCAGGGTTCCAAGGCAGATGAATCAGCACACCACCAGTCAGGCTGATGAGGGTCGTTTAGATCCCCTGCACTATCCAGGGCAACACAAAGCAGCATTTAGGTATTTTATCAATCTTAGGGGCACAGCATGAAAGATGAGGAACAGAGGCCACCAAAAAAGGTAGAGAGGCCGACTCGGTGGAAGAGCACTTCCAGGAAAAAACAGCTAATGTAAATCCCAGATAAAGGAAAAAAGAAATTCTAAAAAGATCAGACATCTTCTCCTCCTCCTTTGTTTCCTTTTTGTGTTCCATAAATCATCTTGTTTATGTAATGGTGGACGATAAAGCAAGACAGATTTAGAAAACATTTTTTTGTATTCCTGTGAGACAGTAAAATGATTGATGCTGTGCACAGAATGGTTTATAAGAAAGGCAGAGCTTTCGGGGATGATTTACTGGAATCCACTGCAACATTGGATTTGGATACGGCAAAATACTAGGCATTCAGAATAAATTAATTAAATAATTGGAGAATGGCTTTCAGTAGTTAGGACTGAACAGAAAATATATATATATAGCCCAGCATTGTCTTGTGTACAAATTCACACTCTAGATTTATAAATAAAAATTACTGAAGAGTACCAATTTAGCCTGAATATCTAAAAAAGAGCAGAGCTCTTCAACTTAAACAGTGTAAGTCTTATCTGGCTGCCTTGGCATTTATATGACAATGTATTAGTGCTGCCCTGGAATAATAATTCTTTGCTGATTGTAAGCATACCATTTTTATAAGTCTTGTGTTCTGTTCTTTTTTCAAGACAAAGAGCTAGAGAGTACTGTACAATGTACATGTACAGCATGCAATGTCTAATAGAATTTGGATTTATATAGTGCCTTTCATACTCAAGTTGTTCCCCAGTACAGTGCTTTATTGTAATATGTCAGAAACTGGTAGTGCTGTAGTGTAGGCAAACAGCGACAATCATTATGCACTCAGCTACACCTCACGCATGGGCTTGGAAGTCTTTTTAAAAAAAATCAAACTATAAACATTAAACCGCGTTTCAGAGAGAGAGAATGCTGGTGCGGACATCAGAGTTATCAACTGAAATAATCCAAGATCAATCCAGCAAATATTTGCTCCCGCAAGTCATTTTTACTGATGTGAGCAAGGGATTCCAGGTTGAGGCCCTAAGACTGCCATTAGAGCGTCAATGCTCTATTTACAGCACCTATACAGAAGAATTCGATAAAAATAATACTTTTTCTGGAAGACTGGAATGTAAGAGTTTTATTTCTTAGAATCCAGAACCCTCATACATAAGAACCAAAACAAGAAAGTGTATGTCTACATTACAATTAGACCCCAGTGGCTGGCCCTTGCCAGCTGACTCAGGATCATGGGGCTTGGGCTGTGGGGTTCTTTACTTGCAGTGTAGATGTTCCAGCTCAGGCTGCAGCCCAAGATCTGGGACCCTCCCACCACGCATGGTCCTAGTGTCAGGGCTCCAACCCAAACCTGGGCACCTACACTGCAATTAAACTGCTGCGCAGCCCGAGTCCTGTGTGCCTGAGTCAGCTGGCAGGGGCCAGCCACAGGTTTTTAATTGCAGTTTAGAGAGAGACAAAGCAGGCTGCTTCCTAAAGCAGAGAAGCACAACTCAATCCACCTTGTTCTAGGCAGGCTCTTTCCAGACTGCTTTAGGCCCAGATCACATGCTTCCCTACAGAGGTTCCTATCCCACTAGCAGGACCAAGAAACACAAGTTGTCACTGTAATTTGTGAGGTAATTTTAACCCAGCTTTCAATACACCATAGTCCATTCAATGTCTCCTCTGACAGAAAGAGGCCAGGTTCTGATCTCAGTTATGATTTTGGGATTGTTGAGCCAAACGTGGCCCATCACCTTTAGCAGTTGGTTAAAAATGCATTGACATGTCGGCACAGGCCCAGCCTAAGAGCTGGTGTGGGACTTGACTCATGTCATTCTGACCTAGAGGCCAGAGTTAGCATTATTAACTGAACTAGCCCGATACCCTGCAAATGAGGTGTTGTTCTAATGATGTACGTGCGATGGGGAAGAATGAACGGGTAGGAACTGACAACTACCGTATGCAGAACAGATCAGTGAAACGCCTTTTTGTATGGTATTTGCCATGAGGTAGATGTAGTTTCAAGTATTTATATTGTGCCCAGCACCTTGGCATCTGAGCAAATTGTATCATATTTGTCTAACACAAGCCAGGCTCAGGAATGTCATTAGAATGACTATCGCTATGTGGATGAATGAGACAAGGGAAAGGAAGTAAAGAGAATGGCCTTTTTGTTTTGTTTTAAAATCCCAAGTCCTATCCTCAAAACCTTGCAGATCAGGCATTTGATGGCAGCGCTAGCAACAGGCATGAAGGAACAAAGATGGAAATGCTGATCTGAATGCTTAATGTTCCCATAGTAGAACAGGGAGCAACTCCTCACACAACTGGACTAACAAGGAGATACAAGTTGGCTTTCTTGAAAATTGGTGGGAGTGGGTAGTTAGTTGTCATTTGTGTGCCTGGCTATTTGGAGCAGAGATGAGGAATGTGAGGGTATGTCTACACTGCACACTTCTTTCAGTGGTGTCTAGAGCACATACTCATGTAGCCTCCTAACATGGGTATAAATAGTAGTGTAGACCTTGAGACATGGCTTAGGTGAGTATAGTAAAGACACACCTGAAAGCCGTGGATAGGTACTCCAGTACATCCTCTGCACAGCTCTCCGTCCACGCAAGCTGTCCCTCTCTGGCTACACTACAATTGTTAGCAGCGTGATGTCCTGCTGCCTCCCTGCTGCTGGATCCTTTCCCTGCCTCAGGAAAAGTCTCTGGCAGTGGGGAAAGGCTCTGGCAGGGTGGAGGCACTGGGGAAAGCCTCTGGCAGCTCCCTGCTGCTGGAGCCCTTCCCCTGCTGGAGGCAAAGACTCCATCAATGAAGAAAGGCACTGGCAAGGAGTCTCAGACTTCCCCCAGAGCCTCCCCCTCAACCTCTGCCCACCTGTAGAACCTTTCCTTGCCATGGTGAAAGGCTCTGGCAGCAGGGAGCTGCTGAAGCCTTTTCCCACCTCCTCCCCTCTGCCAGAGCCTTTCACTGACACGGGTAGCTAAACAGTGCATTTTGAACTCAGCTTGATTTTCACTGCCAGTGGTATGTAGCACAGACGTAGCCTGAGTTTAATCGCTCAGCTGTGACAAGTTTTGTAATGTATCTTTAAGAAACAAGCTGCAAATCTTGGAGTATTTTATCCTTGCGTTACTCAGCACCAGAGATTTTGAGTTTTACCAAGGAACCCCTAGGTTGTTTAACACCATTTACATACACATTAAAAACATAAACCAATTCCTAGCCAAGCAGCTTTCTGCATGTTGTGCTCCAGTTGATTGCTGCCCTCCCCGTACTGATAAAAGATCCTGGATCACACATACGTGATGTAAAGATCATGAAAGGGTGTCCTTGGCTAGGCATGAAGTTGCATGGTCATTGTCTAAACCCCTGATCCTTGCAGACCTTGCATCATCGACCTGTGACCTGTACACATTGGCTGCTTAAGGTCCTGCCCCCAAGGTGGCTGCAGTTTTGTGGTGCTGTATGTATGGAGTTAGTGAAGTGCTTTCGGCTCCCTTTGGGTGAGAGGTGAGATATGGAAATAAAATATCCTCACTCACCCCACTGCAGGGTATTTCTGTGAGAAAAGTGGCACACCCGTCCCTTTTAGATATTTGGCAATGTCCTATGTTGACCTCAGAGGCAAGCCCTGAAGATGCTCTGAACACTAGATTTTACAGGCTGAGCCCCTGATTGATTCCCAATTGTAGTGAGGTGAAGTGGCCTCCCACCAGACTTCAGAGCAAGGGACCACTACCCTCCTCCTGGTGGGCAGAGCCAAACCCACCCCGCCCTCCCCACCGGAAGTACTGGGGCGGGGCAGGAAGTATAAAGGGAGGGCCCTGAAGCTCTGTTGAAGCAGCGCCAGAGGAGGAGACCGACATCTCTTCTAGGGAGTCAAGTCTTCTGCGAGACCCTTGACCAGCAGCTAAGAAGATCAGCGCCCTACCGAGAAAAGAGACAGAGGACCCCAAGGAGTGGCTGACGTGGCCGCCACCAGGCTGCGAGGTGACGAGACAGAGCCTTGGCTTGACGAAGCAACGCCATAAGTGGGGTAGGAAGTAGCCCAGGGGGAGCCAGACTTTGGCCAGGTTGTGCTGCTGGGAAGTGAGGCAGGAGATTTTGGTTTCCCTGCTGACCCAGTGGCAGGACCACCTGCCACTAATAGGGCCCTGGGTTGGGACCCAGTGGAATAGGGTGGGCTTGGGTCTCCCACTCCTTTTGCCGCCACTCCACATCTGGGGATTGGCAACACATTCGCCCCAGGCCTGAAGGCCTATGCTTTGATTGTTGGTTGCCCCAACCAGGAGGCTGCTGTGCTCTAAACTATTGATTGCTGTCTGCCTTAACCGGGAGGCTCTAGGCTAAAGACTACTTATTGCTCTGCCTCATCCAGGGGCCCGAGCTCCAGACTGTTAACTGTGGTAGGAGGCTAAGAGCTATAGACGGCTTGTTGCTTGGCCCAGGCTTGCCTACTGTTGCCTGACGCAGTGAGGCAGAGTGACCTCCCTCCCTTCTTGCGAGCGAGGGACCATTACACCAATAAACAAACTCACACTGCTTAAGTGGAAGAGGATTCTTTACTAGGGTTGGCATTCAAGACATGAGGTAAATGCCACAGGCTCATATCTCAGAACTTAGTTTCAAAAGGAAAGCGGAGCTTTTCCCAACAGCACCTCCTGGAGATCAGTCCAAAAGGGAACTTGTTATGGGATTCAGGGGACAATCTAGACCAGTAAGGGGTTGTGTCATTACTTGCCCTGCAACCCTGAGTGCCTGACAATGTTTTGTTGCTCCAGCTCCCAGCCTGGGATGCTCACAGCCAGCTGTGGTCACTACTTGCAAGGTGACCCCAACACATTCCCAATCCCAAAACCTTGTGCTCTACGATGTCCAGCCTTCTCCTGGACAATTCAGCAAAATAATAGGGTTGGTTTGTTCTTCTAAAGACACAAAAGCACCTCACAACTTATTAACTGGATAAATACACTCTCATTTAAACACAGTTTAAGTCAGTTTATAGTAAAAATAGAACAAATGTATTAACAATAGGACCATAGGTTACATGATGCTAAATAAGGAATAAAGTTAAAAAGGATAACAAGCTAATAAAATGAAAACACATATCTAAACATATAAAACTTAATCTAGCAAGGTACAGGCTTTGTTCAAGATGGATTTTCTCACACATGGTTTTCCAGCAAGATGGTGACTATCCCCTTCCCACCCCCCACCCCCCACGCCAGTCAGGAGCTCTTCCAGGGTTCAAAGGCACTGGTTTCTTTGTCTTCTTAGATGAAAGAGATTACTTAGGGTTCTCTGCCCTTTCTTTTATAGTCCAGTGAACCTTTGAAATGGATTCTTCTGAAGGTTACCCCTCAAAGCAACGTTCATTCAAGCTGCGAGGAAGGTGACATGGAGTCTGGTGAGGAAGGACCCTCCGTAATCTTTCTTTCTCTGCTGATGTTTGCAGAAATGCAAATTGTTCTGTCTCCTGCCATCTCCTCCCCCTTCTGCCTTGAAGGGCCTGTTCACTTGCTTATATGGAAATTAAGATAAACGCACATTCCTTTGTTTAGGACAGACTTGTTGACCAACTTCCCCTGACATGCCTGGTTTACACACACTTCAGTCACAATTCCAGGATATATTCATAACTTTTAATACACATCGGGTACGTATATTACACAAGAATATTAATGATCAATGAGATATTGTTTTTCAGATTATACCCTGCAAGGCATATTTTGAACAAAGATTATTAGAATAGTGTGTAGGGTGTGAATATAAGGTGCTTAGGGTCACAGAGGTACAAAGCTAGCCTTCCAGGGTTCCTATACCCAAGTTGCATCTTTAAGTCTACCTCTTTCTGAGTGACTTAGATCTTTGATCTCATAGGCCTGGTCTTGCTGTCTCTGGTACTCAGAGTGACAGCTGGTGGTCATGTTAGGGGCATTGCTCCATGGTGGCTCCATGCTGCACTGTGTGTCCATTGTTCTCTTACTGAACAGCTTTTTTCTCCCAAAGGTGACAAACTACATCCCAAACCATCTCACTGCTGTTTTGAGGCTTCTTCTACTCATAGTCTTCTGCTCAGGCTGTTCTTTCCGACAACACTAGCTGAGCTGGTCACAGCCCCTGCTCTTCAGCCACTGCTCTGCCTCTCCCAGGCCCATCACATGACTACACAGCTACTAAACTGTTCTCCATCTTTCAGCCCAGCTCTAAGCTGACCTCTTTCCACAGCCCTCCAGGGGCTCCTATCCCAGTTTCCTTGGGTTCTTTCCAATCAGACCTCTTTATTTGACCTTCCCTCTGCAGCCAGCACCCACGCTGCTGCCTCCAGCCTGCTGCTCATGCCCTGGCCCTCATTGGCTCTCTCTCTCTCTCTCTCTCTCTCTGACACCCCTTGCTTTTCCTGATTATTCTAGGCAGCACAGAACTGATGGCGAGATGTTGAGCAGGGTTCCCTGCTGCCTCCTAGAGTGGCATGTTGTCCAATCCTTTCCCTTGAAGTAATTCTAGTGAGGCTAAGATCAGTTACTTATTCAGTCATTGTGAAATAACCCCTCCACCTCAACCACCTCATGCCAAAAACCAATCAAACCATTACAAATAAAGCCAATTTTTTCAAATGGGTGCATAACGTTTAGGCACATAAATGCATATTTAGGCCCATAGTTTACTAGCCTGATTTTCAGAACTGCTGATCACAATTGGTTGTGGAAAAGACCTATGGAATGTAGAAGACAATGGTAAGATTCCAATAGATTTATTTGAGCAATCCTATAGCTGGGCTTTTCAGCCTGGAGGGCATGATCACCCTGCCCTTCCCATGTTGTTAAAGGGCAGGGTGTCAACTAGATCCCAAGTAGACAGGAGGAAGGTCCTGGATTGGTCCTAGATATGGTTAAGAGCCACCCTGCTATAGAATTCAGTAGAGAATTATATATTTGCTACATCATTTTATAGCTTCTTGTTTAATGATATAAAGGAGATCCTTCTCTATTAAATATCATAACTTTTTTTAACCTTATTCAAGATAGTTAAGTCCAAAGCAGACTGCAAAGAATTACAAAGGGATCTCACAAAATTGGGTGACTGGGCAACAAAATGGCAGATGAAATTCAATGTTGCTAAATGCAAAGAAATGCACATTGGAAAACATGATCCCAAGTATACATATAAAATGATTGGATCTAAATTAGTTGTTACCACTCAAGAAAGAGATCTTGGAGTCATTCTCTGAAAACATCCACTAAATGTGCAGCGGAAGTCAAAAAAGCTAACAGAATGTTGGGAATCATTAGGAAAGGGTTAGATAATAAGACAGAAAAATATCATATTCCCTCTTTATTAATCCATGGTATGCCCACATCTTGAATACTGTGTGCAGATCTCTATCTCTAAAAAGATATATTGGAATTGGAAAAGGTACAGAAAAAGGTAACTGTAATGATTAGGGGTATGGAAAAGCTTCCATATGAGGAGAAAAAACAACTTGAGTTCTGTAGCACTTTAAAGACTAACAATTTTAATTGTAGATTGTTGCCTTCTATGTATTTTCTAAGTTTCCTATTTTGCTGTATCATTTCTACCAACTGCATCTGAGGAAGTGAGCTGAGGCTCACGAAAGCTTATGCCTGCTGAAATTAAAATTGTTAGTCTTTAAAGAAGTCAAGTTGTTTTTGCTGTATACAGATTAACATGGCTACCCCTCTGGAACTCTTCCATATGAGGAGAGATTAATAAGACTGGGACTCTTTAGCTTGGAAAAGAGACGACTAAGGGGAATATGATAAAGGTCTATAAAATCATGACCGGTGTAGAGAAAGTAAATAAGGAAGTGTTATTTACTCCTTCTCATAACACAAGAACTAGGGGTCACCATATGAAACTAATAGGCAGCAGGTTTAAAACAAACAAAAGGAAATATTTCTTCTGACAATATACAGTCAACCTGTGGAACTCCTTGTCAGAGGATGTTGTGAAGGCCAAGACTATAACAGGGTTCAAAAAAGAACTAGATAAGTTCATGGAGGATAGGTCCATCAATGGCTATTACCCAGGATAGGCAGGGATTGCCATTTGCCAGAGCCTGGGAATGACCAATGGGATGGATCACTTGATGATTACCTGTTCTATTAATTCCCTCTAAAGCACCTGGCATTGGTCACTGTTGGAAGGCAGGATGCTGAGCTAAATGGAGCATTGATCTCACCTAGTATGGCCATTCTTATGTTCTTATGAATTCCTTTTAGGACTTTCTGTAGTTCCTAGTAAAATCCCATAAGGAAAGATGGAGAATGTTGGCATGCTGGAGAGTAAATGACATTAAGATTGGCATTTACTCTTTAATCACTTTTTCCGTTTCCATCATACATTGTGGACCCTTCTGTGGGGGGGAAAATGTTCATTTGGGATTATTACACTATTTCTATATGCAGAATACATGTTGTGAGAAGCTTCTAATGACAGCTAATGAACCAGGCTGAGAGAGGTAATTCAAACAGTAAACAATGTTATTACCGCAATTTATAAATATCTTTCATTAAACATTAAAAACAGCTGCTCTCTGATAGCGTTCTTGTAAAATGAGTCGGTTGATGAATTTACAAGTGGTTTGCGGCTAACCAGGTGTCATCTGACAGTGTCGACTCAGGGGCTCCCCCAAGAGGATTCCAGGCCTCTTCCAATAGAATTTCAGAGCTCTGGAAGGATGGGTTCCTTCCAAATGGCATTGCACCTTGGTGCCGTCGAGTACTCATGGGTAGCTGTAAAAACTTAAGTCCCAATTCTCTCTTAACTTATATCCATATAGCCCTGCTGAAATCACTGTGTCTGCCCAGGGTGTAAATCAGGGAGAGTGTGAGGAAGAGTTTTGAAGGTATTTTAGCAGCTTCCTCGCAACATGGGGCTGGGAGTCACGAGGTGTGGGCTGAGATCCTGTGCTGGGCCCAAGGGAGGCACAGTGCAGAACTCACTGCCTTGAGGGAGGGAGGGCAAAAGTGTCTTTACATCATCTTGGCCCTCCTATTCTGGGCTCCTCCAAGGGCAGGTGCAGCCTTGGCATAATTTAGGCAGCTCAGGAGGTCATCATAAGTCATGGCAGCCTCCCCAGGCTGCGGGCAGTCACAGCACTGAAAATGCCCATAGCACTGCATGCTATAGGTCCACTCCCACCTACCCACAGCATACCCCTTTCTCTGGGCCTTGTGGGGGGGAAAGGGGAGAAGACTCATTGGACACTATAGGTTTCCTTATTCCAAATCTGGGCTGGGGATTTTACTGGCACAGCAGTGTACGGAGACCACATTCGGAGGGAGCATCCCTCCTCTGGTGCCTATTCGCTATTCTCAGTTCTGCATTGATTTCCCAGGCAACCTTACACAAGAGGCTCTGGGTGGATCTGCACTGCACACTAAGCCTGAATCTGTGGACTCGGTGTTTCCAAGCCCCTGCCTGGGCATTCACATTGCATTGTAAGCCTGAGTTTATAATTGCTGGACCCAGGGTTCACAGCTATGCTAATGTGTCCATATTGCACTACTCAGACCTTCTGACTTGGATTTGCAGCTTGACCTGCATCCACACTGCAAAATGGTAGGGCTTAGACCCAACTCACAGTGAAACTTGGGCTCTCACCCACATCCATAGCAGGGTCCTAGAGCCTGGGTCCTAGTGCTTTCTGACCTGAAACAGGCTGATTTGTGTGTGGATGGAAGGGTACTTGGGCTCAAATTTGAGTATGCGCCCAGGCTTAGTGTGCCGTGTAGACATACCATCTGAACCTCATTTTCCCCTCCAGTAAAAACGGAGATGTACAAATTAACCTTCCGCTGCAAATCACTTTGAGATCTCCTGCTGAAACTGCTAAGTATTAGTATCCCTAGGAAAATGCTGTCTGTGCTCTGTTTGTTGCATCTTGTCTGGTTACATGACATGGCAACATAATTCATCATCATTACACTTGATGAGAAAAATAAGTTAAAGATAAAGGAACATTATGTCTGAGGGTGAAATTTCAGTGTCTAGCTGAAAAGCCCAAACTCCCCACCAGCCACCCCACTGGCTTTGTTCACTGATGACCTAAAAGACCTGGATTAGTTCACAATATCTTGAATTAAAATCTAGTGATGAGAGCTGCAAAAGAGAATATGAGACACAACCTTTATTGCACCACAGCTGTATTTTTTTAAAACCTCCTCATTTAAAAGGGCTCTTCTGTTTAATGAAACAATTTAATTACTAATCATGTCTTGCATTTATATAATGTCCTTATGTGAGGCTGTCAAAGCTCTTTTGCAAAGAGATGCCAGCCTTGGTATCCCCATTTTACAGATGTGGAAACTGAGGCACAGAATAGTTAAATGACCCAGTCAAGAATAGAACTCAGGGCCCACGACTTCCATTCCCTTGCTAGACATGCAAGACCACTAGATATGCTCCTTTCTATTTGAGAACTATACTATCTCTCCCATGCTAAAACCCTCAGGAGGTGTTCAAAGGTAGGAAATTGCCATAAGACTGAATCTCCCTCATTAGTCCATTGGAGTCAGGGTTTGCATCCCATGTTGAAAAGGCTCAGGATCTGCCCTCCAACCTTGGGATCCCCTGGAATCTGTGCAGTTCCTGGGAGATCAGCAGCAAGCCGGGACCATTTACATGCTGGTTCTGCGTACCTAGTGCTAACCCCTCCCCACCCTCCAGATTCCTGGCATCATGGCTTCATTGCAGCTACCAGATACTTCCCTTGGCCACAGCTGCCCTGGGAGCAACCCACCCTTTTAAGAGGAGATCCTCACTGTGGAAAAAGTTCCCCAGAAAAGAAAATACAACCTTGGGGCTGCATTAACTTTTTTTCCTTGTAAACTCTGCTGGGCTGGTGGATGCATGACCTCTCCAGCCCTGCACTTCACCAGCCCTCTCCACCCCCACACACTGGACCAGTAGAGATACCATGTTGACAACTTAACCTTAGTTCCACATAGCAGGGGGGGGATCTACAGGCAGAATTGTCCCTCAGCCCAAGTATCTGAGACGTGCAGCATGATCTATATTTTGGTTTGGTGCACAAGGAATATATTCATCCCTCTGACCTGTTCATCTAGCAAGTCACTTTTCAATTGCTCTTTACCTTTAAATGCACTGGGAGTTGATTATTTACCTATCGTGTGATGTTCTCTTAAAAGGGCCCCACTGTATTTTTTCCTGTGGGAGAAGGAATTCATCTTTAACAGGCCTGTCTCTTTAACGGGTAGCTGTGTAAGGAGGCTTCACGGTAACTGCGACTCAAACCTGTATAAAATTTCAATACTAATGATCTCCTTCTATTGCCTGTGGTGTTGAGCTGTGCTTCCCTTCACCTCATCTATGCTTTAGTGTTGTGAAAGCCAACAGTCAGTCACTCATGGAAAGTTCTTGGCAGCCGCAGGACCCTGAAGACTGACTTTGGAATACATTGTGCTTTTACAGCAATGACATTTGGGGCTCTGATTTGTTTCTTCGCCAGGCTCTGGTAGTTCTGCAGGTACAAAACTGCCTGCTGCCTCAGTACAGGGTCAGCATGTTGATTTTGTACCGCTAGACATTATTTGTCACTTGACTCACCTTGGATTGCAAGAATTTTTTCCACTCCTTACTATGTTGTTGAGAAAAAGATTACATGCTGCTGTGTTCCCACAAGATTTATACACAACTTCTATCTCTTCTATGTAAAAGGAAATGGTTTCTCACGCCCATATTAGCCTGATGTGAAAATTAATCTCTAGCAATATCCATGCAGATTCTATGAACTCCTTGTATATACCTCCAACATACTCAGGAGTGAATCATAAGCTTCTATGCTCAGAACACACACCGAGTATCTTTTCTTTTCTTTCCTACAAGCTCACACCCTTGCACTGTACTGTATCTCATTTCTTTGAGAATAACCGCTTGTTGCTTATTACTGGGCCATTTTTGAGAACTGAATCTTCTGACTTCAGTGATAATGAAGCTTGTAAAAAAAGGAGGGGGGGATTTTAATGGGAGGATTTTGTGTCATAATCAGAATTGAAAGCCTAACCATATCTAAAATAGTCTCCCAGTGATTAATGATTTTAAGTTTCATAGTTTTTGAAGCTATATTTGAATAATATGCAAATGTTTTCTGAAAAAGCTGTTCTTTTTGCTTAAAACCCCAAGCAAAAGTCTTCAGATATTGTTAAAGCACATTCACATTTTATTACCACAGATGCCCATGCAGCTGTATAGAAATCCATCAGCATTCAATGTTTTTGAAGCACTGACAGCCAGTTTGCAGGGACTATAAAGTAAAAAGGGCTAATCCTGGATTAAAAGGTATGCAGATTGTTTAGTTTTAGTTTTATTCATCATTAAAATGAGAGTAATCCCCCCTCCACCCCTCCCGAATAAAAAGCAAAAAATATACTAAATATTTTGAGGCAGTCCATCAGCTTTGCAGAAACCCCAGACAGGAGGAATACCCAGGTATGGAAATAGTTTTGGGTTTGTCACTTCTTGGACTGACTGCGATTAGTTGTCTCTCTAAAGTAACAAACTAGATCTCAAAATGCCAGGATGGAAGGATTCATACTTCCAGCAACCATCCTCCATGTTTTCCAATTAGTATTGTTCCAGCCATAGAGGATACTTTCTAACCCTGTCCAAATGATGGTAATAAAAAATTGACAAAATGGAGGGAGGAACTTGACTTTCAGTAACCTATGATACCCCAAGTGTTCAAATTGGGATAACGTGGAGTTAAGATCCTTGTATGATGGCAATCAGAGCCCCAAACTGATTACTAAGTAGATGAAGAAGATCCCATGTTCAGATGCCTACATGTCCCCAACCGTGCAACACTAACCTTCTGTAGATCTACATGTGCAACCTCCAAACGTTGGCCGATCTCTTTTTGTGATCAGAACAGCAAAGCTCATCTCAGATTTCTGCCTTTTGATTTTCAAAGATCTCTATGTGCATGTCTGGCTGTGTGAGGGGTTATCAGGTCCCCACTTTCTGCCAGACTTGATCAGTACTTAATCCATATATACCCCCATGAAGGAGTGTGTACTTCTGTGTGAAATTTTTCCTGCAATGTGCTTGATTTTTGACTGCTAGGCACTAGATGGGGTACACTAGCTAATTCTTTTCTTGACATAACATAGACCAAGATATAGACAGGGAACTACAGTATCTGAAGTCCATTCATTCTTCTGATCCTTATTATCTAGGGAGGAACATCTCAGCACCAGTTTGGTTATCCTGTAGGACTTTGAAAATGGCTCCTAGTAAATTGTACGGAGAACGAGTATGATCATTCTGGGTATTTCAGTTCCCTCCATGCCCCTGCCCTGCATGCACACACATTCCAATACATGGCCCATCTCCAACTTCTCTCCTTTCTCTGAAATGGGATCCCATCATTATCTCCCTAGTCCTCCCCAAATTCCCATGTGGCTTCCAAAGAGCTCCCACCATGCTCTTCTGAGTGGACAGAGTACTGCATTCTCCAGTCACCCTGCTCTATGGCCTGGAGCTGCTTTGAACTTCACATGTGAAGTCTCTATTGATCACCCCTATTGTTTTGCAGAATCTGGCAGCAGCTCACAGTGGGTCTGATCCAACATCATTCCCCATTGACGTCAGTGGAGCTGGATCAGCATCAAAGAGAAGGCCAGCCAAGGAGGACATGGAGGTTCCCAAAAGAATGGGACAGGATTTAACCAAGTAGTGACAGACCTTCCAAGGTCCTCATCGTAGTACTCCCTAATGGCCATTAGCCAGTCCCTAGCTGACATATGGGGTTAAGCTGCAGGATACGTTTTCTTGTGCTGTACAGAGAACTGAAATATTATCCTCCACTTCACAAACTGTGATTGCATATGGCATTTTGATAGGAGTTTTGAACAACTGAGGCTCATCAGGATTCTGAAACAGAAATGAGCCATTATCTGATGCATTTTCCAGCAGTCACAAAGAGATGATAAAAGCTACCTACAAATTTTATCGTAATTACCATATAAACTGATGCAGACACTTACCACTTTAGACAAGTGAAGGCCTGAGACTTACCAACTATTATAGCCAAACAGCTCCCTGTTGGCTTTGCATCTAAGCAGCCTTCCCTGCCCAATTTATTTCATATCACATTATCTTGAATTTAAGATAAATGGGGTAACTTCATCACAGACTTCAATAGAGTTGTGCCTACTTATGCTAGCTGCAAATTTGGCCCAAAATATTAGCTTGAGATCCACTTATTTCAGATCATGGAAAATGAATGTGGTTATATCCACCTATTTATGATTAAACCACTTTCCTTTATGGAGCTCTGCTATCATAAACATGAATGGAGTACAGAGAGCTGCATTTCTGGGGGTGGGATAATCTGAGCACGTCAGCAATTTGGTGTGAAAGCTGTTGGGATGTCCATTAACTTCAGTGGGAGTGGGATCAGATCTTTAATTCATAGAATAGTCTATTTTTTGCAAATCCATAGTATAAAACTGAGGCAGAACCCAGTCCCAAAATTCATAGCTAAGAAAAGACAGGAGCATTGTAAAGGCAGACTGGTTATCAACTGAAGGAAAAGGAGTACATTGCATTGTTCTTGTGCAAACCATTGTGGTCAACACAGAGAGTTGTATTCATGGATGCTGATCAGGTGCTCAGATTCTCCGGTGATGGGTGGCAGTATAATACCCCTCAACTGATGGGCTCCTGGGGAGATTTTGAGTGGAGGAAACGTGGGTAAGAAAAATGGGGAAAATAGGAGCATCATGAAAAATCCCATGTAATTATTGGTTGGAATTTTATAATAGGGCCTGGAACTTGGAGAACTATAAAGAGCATGTTCTCGGATTCTAAATTTATGCAGCTGGAACCTAAAATTATTCAAATATTTATTTTTTTGTCAATGGCTTTAATCCATTTTGCCACTTAATTGTAAAAAAACTATCTCCCACAACAAGGATATTGGTATTTTTACAAAAATTCTGTTTTTAAATATAAAAAGGCTGTAATGCATAAAAAAGCTACAGATGGAGTTTTTATATACAGTTGTTTTCTCAGTAGATGGAATATTGAATCCTTCACCCATTAAATGTATCCTCACCACAGATTTGCTGCACCTGCTATTTTACATCTCAGTATATTTCATAGTGACTATTTATGGTCCATTCAAAATGAAATGTAGACAGGCTCTGTAAATAGATTTTAATAGCACAATGATGACACCTACTGGTCAGAGTTATCAGCATCCACTGCTTTGCACTACCATTATACAAAACAAAGAAATCCATCTCACTTTAACATGTGTATGGGATAATGGACATAAAACCAGACATATCGCAGGCATTTATAGCCATTTTAATAGGTCTTTCTTTATTCACTTACTAAATAATCAAACAACACTTTGTTTTGCTACCAAGGCAACACAAATTCCTCTCGCAGAACTTGGAAAAGTGCTCTGATAGCCACAGGACACTAGATGGGGGGGTTCTGAGTTATTACAGAGAATGCTTTCCCAGGTAGCTGACTGGTGGGTCTTGCCCACATGCTCAGGGTCTAACTGATCGCTATATTTGGAGTCGGGGAGGAATTTCTCCCCGGTCAGATTGGCAGAGACCCTGGGTTCTTTTTGCCTTCCTCTGTAGCATGGGGCATGGGGCACTTGCAGATTTAAACTAGTGTATATGGTGAAATCTCTGTAACTTGAAGTCTTTAAACCAGAGGTCTTCAAACTGTGGGATGTGCCTCCCAAATGTGGGGGGTCCCAGCAGGCCCTGGGCTACCCCTCATGGGGGGTGGAGAGGGAGCGCCACCCCACCCCACTCTGCCCTGAGCTCTGCTCCAGCCCCAGCCCCCAACTGTGGCTCTGGTTTTGACTCGTGACCCTGCTGCCTGGCCCTGGCTGCTGGCTGTGGTTCCCCAGCTTCACTTCTGGCCCCATTCCCAGTGTCAGCCACCGGCCTCAGCGGCTCTGATCCTGGCCATGGCCTTGGCCCCCGGCCGCTGTTCCCCACTCGGTCCCCGGCCACCACAGCCCTGCTCCCAGCTGCAGCCGCAACCCCAACTGTGGCCCCACTCCCACCCCAGGTGGGGTTGGGGGGCGCGAACAGGGGTAAGGGGCAGTGTGACCTAAAACGTTTGGGGACCACTGCTTTAAACCATGATATGAAGACATCACTAACTCAACCAGAGGTTAGAGGTCTATTTCAGGAGTGGATAGGTAAGGTTCTGTGGTCTGCAAAGTGGAGGAGGTCAGACTAGATGATCATGATGGTCCCTTCTAACCTAAGTCTATGAACCTATATAGCCATCGGTTATGCGAGCTTCTATCACCAAAGTCACTGCAAAGAACTGCTGATGGTAGAAAAATCAGCCCTGAGTTGCAGCAGCCCAAGTTGCCTTCAATCCTTGCCCCTGACCAATGTAGTCCCCAAAGAGGTCAGCCTTACACTACCCAGAGATTCCACCCCTCATGTATCAAGCTAAGCCAGTTTCGAAACAACTTTGCAGCCAGCCACACCTGGGGCCAGTATTTGCCACAAATCGCAAAACCTTTTAAGGTTTGCCCATCAACAATAAAAATGCAACTGTGAAGATAAATAGCAATGAGCAATGCAGTCCACAAAAAGCACTACTCTGGCCTGCATAATACACTGGATGCCAGATTATACCAGTTTTTCTGGGCATGGAAAGCTCAGCTGTCCCTATTTGGAAGTAGCATCCAATAAAACTGCTAATTCCCTCATGGACATTAGCTGGCATTAGATGGGACAAGACTTCACCCTCTTGGACCTACCAAATCACACTCCAGTTTCATAGATTCCAAGATTGGAAGGGACATTTATAATCATGTAGTCTGATCTCCTGTATAACACAGGCCATAGAACTTCCTAGAGCATATTTGTTTAGAAAAATATAACACAGACCAAGTAATTCCTAGAGCACATCTTTGAGAAAAAATCCAATCTGATTTAAAATTGGCCAGCTGTTTCCATGATGAATAAGTGTTTGTGTGCACCAATACACAAAACGTGAGCACACTAATCCTGGTCCCAGTGACTTGATTTGACCTCCCCTCATTCCCCATGTAATGGGGTGTTGGCCCCACACTGGCCAGTAAGGGATTAATAGAACTTTAGGGAGGCTGTGTGAAAAGCAGCCAATAAGAGAGAGGCTGTAAGGAGTGGCCATTCAGGGCCCAACAGGCCCATATAAGAAGAGCTGCAGGGCAGAGCAGAGCTAGTAGGTGCCCAGAGCTTGAGGAGGAAGGATTGTGTCTGAAGTGGGCGGTAGATGCAGGCCTTGAGAAAGGGAAAAGAAGGTGCTGGGGCCATGGGGAGGTGGCCCAGGGAATCATAGCAGTAGTGAAAGGAAATTAGGGTGCAGCAGAAGACTGCAATCCACAGGATCTCTGGGCCAGGACCTGGAGAAGTGAGTAGGCCTGGGTCCCCCTCCACTCACCATTGGGGAAGTGGCTGGACTAGGAGATAAGCTCCCTTGGAAGGGGGGACACAGGCCGTGACACAGCTGGAGAGCGGAGCCATGAAGGCAATGCTGCGGTTCCTGAGGTTGTGAGAGGGGCTGCAAGCAAAGGGCAGAGATGCTGTGACTGTGTGTAAGCTGTGGATAGGGGTGCTGGCCTTGAGCTAATCCCCAAGATGACCAGCAGGAGGCAGTGAGTAATGCACACTGTGACAACTTCCACCACTTTTTCTCCTCCTTGGTTTGAGCCACTGCCTCTTTTTCTCCATGAATAGCTCCAACTGAATTATATTAGAAGTGGATAGGATAGTATTGCCGGAGGTAATTTTCCCCAGGATTCTGTAAGTGTGTGAGATGACAAAGGATGTTGATAATGCCTGGGGTCATGCTACAAGTACATAATGTCTGAGGCTGCATGAATCATCAGCAGGGATCCTAGAAATCTCTTTGCCATGGAAATATGCTAATTTGCTTTTTTACAAAGAATCTCTAGCTTTTACATTTTGTGAAAAAAATAAAACATATGAACTATTAACTAAATTTTACTGAAAGTACCAGTGTCACTTAGTCAGTGCGTACAACAACCTCTTGTGGTTGATTTTTGAATGCACGTTAAATGTATATAGCTAAACATACTCCAATAAACTGCTTCTGGTATATACAGGTTACTCAATGGCATACAGGGGTTTGTGTTTTAATGCATCTCAACTTTCACTTCAGTGTCCAGTTGTGAGTAATTTAAGTTATGAAAAGATGCTGAAAACTTTAAAAAATCACCCCTAAAAAATATGTCACTGAGTTTGGCAAGAACAAATTTCATGTTGAGGGTATTGTGCTGTTCTGTGCCGTATGCGGCAAGGCTGTAGATTACATTTGAAGGCAGACAAATAGAACACATGGAAAGTGTTAAACATAAACTAAATGAAAAAAAGAGACTGAAACAGGACCATCGACTATACTAAAGAAACCATGCACTGGAATTGGATCATTGTATTAATTTTATTTTATGATTGATGGCACTGGTAGACTTCAAACTTGTTTAAAAATTGTAAATATATCAATAAAACATTGTGTTCAACTGATACCTATATATAGTGTGGCTAGGGAAATTAAAGTTCATTGTTTCATTTTAATTGTGGAAAAACACAGATTTTTATGGGGGGAGGGGGTTTATCTGAGAATTTTGGGTTTTATCAGGGAAAGCTAGGATCTCTGGTCACCACCTCTAGCAAAGCTCCATTCAAGTTTTAGAGAGGTCATTTCTCACTTCTCTTTTGGCCTCTCCTCTTCCAAGGCTGAGCAGCATCAAATGCAGTAACAAAAACATCCCGGTGCCATCAGCGTTCTGTTTAATAGGGAAAGTTCAATGCACTGAGATTCCGTTCCAATGAGAAATGATTTGAGGGCCTAATTTTCATAATTTAAAACAACTGGGAAGAAAAACAGGGACAAAAACTAGGAATGGGAAGGCTGGCTGAAAAAAGGAAATGAACAAGGGCAGACAGACAAGAGGGAAGTGAGCAAGTTGATGAAGAGCAACTAAGAAAGGAGCAGATGGGAAGGAAGAATGTGAACACAATCTTTGTTACTTTTTTTTTTTTTAATTCAAAATCTACTGTTTCTCCACCCCGTTTTCCCTGAATCAGTGTTTTCTCTACTAACCCTCTCTCCACTGCTACTATTGGAGGTCCAGTACAATTTGAGTTGCTTGACCACTGTCCTACAGGCTTAACATAGCTTCAGTTGCTTGCTTGGCTATTCTGACCCCTGTAGCATGACATCTTCCAGTTGGCAGAGATGAACAGGACTACTGAGTAACGTTGCAGATGTTCTGCATACCACGGCACATAAGACAAAATACACAACGTGTATGCTTGCAGCTGCACATAGATAACAGTGATGGGAACAACAAGTTATCCTTGAACATCTGGGGGTACCCTTTTTCATTGCCAAGGGGCATATTTTTACACCACCCCAGACGTTGTTTTTATGACCCCAATTATCATGGTGAGAATGGAATGTAGTTAAGGGTGAAAACCCAGTGTAGGTAATTAGTATATATGATAATGAGTAGAGAGGTAAGTAAGTGAAAGTTGTATATGGAAGGGTATAGAAGTCACTATGTAGGCAAAGGGGCATGCTCCATCAACACCTGACTCTGCGGGAGGTTCTGCTGGTCGGACCAGAGGCCACTGACTCCCTGGCGGGGCCCCTAAAGAAACCCATTCCTGTATACAGCCTTCTGAGTGACTGCTTAGCTCTCCAGGCTTAGTGAGTATGATATATTGTAGTTAATTTTAGATTTTGTATTCAACTAGTATATCCATAGAAAACCTTGCACATTAAACCTTATCAATCTGCAAATCAGGTGTACCATGTCTCACTGGTATCCACACTGATCATAGTCTCTGATTGGTCCAGGCATCTTACTTACGTTTGGGAGGGATTCCAGGAAGTGTCTATGCAAGAAGGTGGACATCCCTGCCACTTATAGTAATGGACATGCCTCTCAACTTGCTCTTGGACTCTTGACCCCAGCTCTAATCCTTGGCTCTGGTTCCTGGCCTCTCGCTGCCATTGCTTTGATCACTAGTCCTGACCACTGAAACCCTGGTCTTGACAAGAAGCTACAGAGCAGAAAGAGCTCTTTACTTCCTCTATTGGTGACAAGGGAATAGTGCTGCCATAGTGCACTTAATTTGCATAGGCTACCTACCCATAATTTCTCTAGTGACAAATGGGTAATGATCTTGGATTTGGGGGTTTAGCAGGCTCCCAGAGAAGATCAGAGAGGGGAAGGAGTTCTTTACCAAGCAGCCAGGACTCTTCTCAAAGGTCCTAAATTGTTTTGGCTCCTCTCCTAAGGGGACTTTGCTGCAAAAGACAACACAGATTAAGAATTTTCCTGTGAGAGAGGACACAGACTGAGGACTTCACAGTGAGAGATAAAACAGAGGACAGCCGCAGAGGTCGAACTGTGGTGAGGCTCTGTCTATCCAGTGCCTTAATAAAGCTGAATCCCTACACTGGGTTAAGTGGTGGCTCCTGTAGTTGGTCCAGGCAAGCAGCTCCAAGGGCCTGGAGACAGACTTGCAATAAAAACACTTAGATTATTGCTACTCGCTGATCCCAACCTTGAGTGCGGTTTGATGGGTGGGTGAACTGGTATAGTCAAGGGACTACTTACCTGTGGGACATTCTTACCAGTGGGTGGGAAGAGAGTTAGACAGATTACTGTCAGAATTATTAGAAGGGGGCATACTTTACTCTTTCTTTGCATGTACGGTCTGTTGATTTGCTTCCCAAATTTATGACACATAACAAGGATTCCCTCATTTGTACACATACTCTGAGTGCTTGAGTGGGGAAGTACTTCAGGGCACCCAGGGAAGGTGTGTTTAGCTTTCCCAGGTTTCTGGGCAGGGCTCGAGATGGTTTTGTTATTTGCCGAGAGGGACCCTAGATATACTGAACCCAAACCTTTTCGCTGCTGCTAACTACCTGGCAGAAGGGTTACATGCACATGTGTAAGAGATGATGCATAATAATAAAATGGAAACTAGTTGTAGTGCTTGACTATGCACAATATCTTAAATTGTCACATTGCTACCTTAAAGAGCCAGCTCTCACCCTGTTGCCAGGAGGTGTGGCCTTCCTCTGAGATTGACACAGAGGGAGAGCCAAACCCCCCCTGGGGGTTGGAACCCAGAAAGATAACACCTGACCAGAAGCAGGTAGGTGGGGTTAGGCTTTCTTGCTCAGTCAGGGGCCAGCAGCCGAGGGAGAAAGACACCTCTTGGTGCTCGAGCCTAGGGCCGCGCCCAACATCCACCCAGAGGAGAAGCCGCCGGATCTACCCACGGTAAGGGACCCTGCAGATCCGGAGGAGCTGCCTGAACCGTATGACCCGGAGGAAGGCCTGCCGGAGCTGCCTACTGCCTGGGACCCTGAGGACTTAGAGGAACTGCCCTCTGCAGAGGACCCCGCATGGTTTCCAGACCTGCCACCCATTAATGGTGAGGGACTTGTGGGACTCCAGCACACCTTCTACCCCAGCAACCCAGAGGGAGACGACTAGCCCCAGGTACTCTAGGGAGAGGGTGGGAGGAAGAAGCTCAGGGAAGCCAACTACAGTGCGGTTGAGCTGACACTTGCTGTGAGTCAGTGCGTTTCGGCCGGGAGCCCCGCTGACCCAGTGATGGGACACCCCAGCACTGACAGGGCCCTGGGCTGGGATGCAGTAGAGACTGGTGGACCTGCATCCCCTTTCCCTCACCCCAACCTGGAGAGGATGCCGGCTGAGCACCAGAACCTGTCCCTTCATTCCTGCCTGCCCTGCCCTGCCCTGCCCTGCCTAAGGGCCAGGCCATAGACTGCTGCTCGCCCTGCTAAGGGCTTGAGCCTGGGTGTGTTTGCCTGCCTGCCCTCCAGGGAGACTAGACTGCTTCCTCTCTCGGCTGAGGGCTGTTTCCCACTGCCGGCCCGTCCCTGGCTGAGGGCCGGACCATAGACTGCTGGCACGCCCCGGGAGGACGGGGGAAAGAGACTATTCCCGCAAAGGAGCAGCCTGAACCAAGGCTCGCCCTACTGAGGGCCAGAGGCAGCCCCTTAATTCAGACTCCCCGAAGGGGGTAGGCACTGGGAGGTGTGGCCTCCCTCTGAGATTAATGCGCTGCCCCCTACAGGGGATCTTCTACACACCCTTATGGTACAAAATATGTGGAATGCTGAAAGGGTATTGGTATTGTATTGACTTCAGTGAAAGGCTTAGGTGTGCAAGGAGTACAAGATAAAGCCACTAAACACTACCTCCCAACTTATGCAGTTTCAGAAGGAAGACTTCTGTGAAAATGTCTAGTATTATCACATTGTGAAGATACATGTTTATTATCAGGAAATAGAATGACTAGAGCATGGTATAAAGAAATAATGTGCCTAAGGATCCATAGTGGACTCCAATGAGCAATGTTATCTTCACCCAAATTTTCTAATGTGACTTTCATTGCATTCCTTCAATCTTACAGCAATATATGACCTGAACTGGCAAAATACCACCGCAGTAAGTGTTGGAAAGCAAATCTTACTATGCTGACGCTTTTGATATGGTCTCATCAGCAACTTAAAGAAGTATGGGTTGGATGAATGGTCTATAAAATGGCTAGATCATCAGGCTCAATGGGTAGTGATCAATGGCTCCATGTCTAGCTGGCAGCCGGTAATAAGCGGAGTGCCTCAGGGGTCAGTCCTGGGGCCGGTTTTGTTCAACATCTTCATTTATGATCTGGAGGATGGGGTAGATTGCACCCTCAGCAAGTTTGCAGATGATACTAAGCTAGGGGGAGTGGTAGATACCATGGAAGGTAGGATAGGACACAGAGTGACCTAGACAAATTGGAGGATTGGGCCAAAAGAAATCTGATGAGGTTCAACAAGGACCAGTGCAGAGTCCTGCACTTAGGATGGAAGAATCCCATCCACAGCTATAGACTGGGGACTGACGGGTGAGGCAGCAGTTCTGCAGAAAAGGACCTGGTGGTTACAGTGGATAAGAAGCTGGATATGAGTCAGCAGTGTGCCCTGGTTGCCAAGAAGGCTAATATTTCCCCCTATTTGGCATTGGTGAGGCCGCATTTGGAGTATTGTGTCCAGTTTTGGGCCCCCCACTACAAAAAGGATGTGAACAAGTTGGACAAGTCCAGCAGAGAGCAACAAAAATGATTAGGGGGCTGGAGCACTACTTCTGAGGAGAGGCTGAGGGAACTAGGCTTGTTTAGTCTGCAAAAGAGAAGAATGAGGGGGGATTTGATAGCAACCTTTAACTACCTGAAAGGGGGTTCCAGGGAGGATGGAGCTAGGCTGTTCTCAATGGTGATAGATGACTGAACAAGGAGCAATGGTCTCAAGTTGCAGTGGGGGAGGTCTAGGTTTTTCACTAGGAGGGTGGTGAAGCACTGGAATGGGTTACCTAGGGAGGTGGAATCTCCATCTTTAGAGGTTTTTAAGCTGCTGTTTGACAAAGCCCTAGCTGGGGTGATTTAGCCGAGGTTAGTCCTGCTTTGAGCAGGGGGTTAGACTAGATGACCTCCTGAAGTCCCTTCCAACTCTAATCTTCTATGATTCTATGAATGTGCTTGGTGTGATAATTTGAAAAAGAAAAGAGAACCAAAAAAGAAAAGATACAGTTTGAGAAAGGGGAAAGCATTGAAATAGGTGAGAAGGGGTGGGGGGTGGAGGAAGAGTAAAACTCAAGATTGTACTCAGGCAAAGGACAAAGGGATCAATAGAAACAACAGACTCATTAGTCTAGAGATATAAAACAAACACAAATTGGCCAGACTCAGCTCTCAGGTACATATGCTTGACTTCAGTGGATGATGAACATACCTACCTGACAATGGACATGGATTACTGTAGAAAACCTGCTAATAGAGAGGAGAAGCCTGCTCTTTACAAGGTTTTTATGTTCACTTGCTGCTCTTAACATCATTTTACTCAATCATCCTATCTCATCCCATATATCTCCAGTGTTCTGTTAATTAGCAATCATGCCAAAAGATCATCTGCTTTTAAATTACGTTATTGAGGGCTAAACTACCTTCTTCTGTGTAGATGCCTATAGGAGGGGCAAATGAAATACAGGAAAGTCCAAAAAGTTGACTTATTGTTTCCCTCTAATCTCTTGCTTGGGGAAAGTGGTTCCATGGAGCAGTCTAGAGGACAGGGGCAGCCTCACAAGGCTGCAGATCCTGAAAGAGGCTCTCCCCACATTCAGTAGCATTCTGAGTGGGCTAGCTTGGTTTGTAAGGGGAATTTAGAAGAGCACAACTGCTTTTTATTTTTTTTGACAACCCCTGGAGCCATAACATTATACCATGTTCTTGGGCTATTACAAATATGCCATGAGTATGCAGATTATGTAGTTTGTATCTGTTATGACTTGTTTTCTGTGCTATTTTAGATCAAAATATGTCAAACTTCATGCTACAGAGGCCACTGCTATATTGTGTTCAGAGATAGGAAGCACACACACACTATGCTCCCTGCTGGAGCCCTTACTTTTTGTTCATTGCTGTGGTGTTTTCTTAATATAAAATAAAGTCCAAAATTAACTGACTATCTCTGGGTATTCTTTATATGGAAACAGTATCATAGAGTGCTCTTAAGGTTGGAGGGCAGGAGAATGAAGTCACTATGGGAGGTAAGGTGCATGAGCAGAGCAGACTGTATGTAAGTACGTGTGCATTGTCACTGATTGTAAAGAAAATATGGAGAGGAATTGTGATTTCTTCCTTTTGAGCATGTCATTTTAACTTTGACGTATTAAAAATCCTTCTGCGTTATGAATCACTTGTAGCATAAGAATGAGTCACCTGTGTTAACAGAATGACCCATGGTTAGCTTATTTTTCTGCAACAAATAAAATAAAATTAATGAACCAAGGTAGGTTACTCCAACGGTGCTGAAGAAGAGGGATCAGGTGCATTTTTAGGGTCTAAAAACAAAAATGTCATATTTTGTCAGGATTTCATTGGGGTTTTTCTGAATAATGAATGAAGTTGCTTTATCATAGTGTTAATGTGGTGAGTGCAGGGTGAAAAAATTCAATTGAAATGCTGTCTCAAGACTCTTTTTTTGTTTCACTGACTAGAGTTGTCATGTTCTTGTGACACCTGCCATCCAGAGAGCAAACTGATAAATAGCTTAAAGATGAAATTGTCAGTCACCATCACCTTGAATAAGCAATTATCTGTTTTGGTGGCCTGCAGTGCCAGGCCAAAAGATCCAGGTTCCTAGCCCTATGGACATCCAGAGGTAGGTGGAACCCTGTGGATATGGTATACTTAGCCTCGGAGAGGAAGGGAGTAACTTAGCAGCCTCATGCAGAAAGATTGTTTAAAGGTTTGTCAGTAATGATGACTCTAGAAATAGCTATTTCTAGTAATAGCAGGGGAAGTGCCAGATAAGACCATGTACATGTAGGTTTAAAACACCAAAGTGAAGGAAATGGGGGTGGGGACTAGAGGGGGGCTTGTAATTTTGAAAGAAATATTTCTAAACGCACATACATTTGCATATATTAGCCCTGAATCTTTAGGCTAGAATGGCTCTTGGGTATCACTTAAGTTGAAGGGATACCAGCTGTAAGTGAATTAAATTATTTAGGCTTAATATGATTGACACTAACACAGGTTGCCAGGAAAATTGGGCCTTTAAAAAAAAATCCTATCCAAGACAAACTCCTATCTCCACCCTCTGCACTTCCCTGATATCAAAAAATGGTAAGACAATCTCATTTCAGACTATCTTTGTTTTAAAGCCCAACAGCTCTGTAAAATGTTGCAATGAACTGACTGAATAATACAACAATTGTTTCAAGACTTTTGGTTTCTGGGTCCCTGAATGAAAACTTAGGAAAGGCTCGGGTGTAATCAGAGCATTGTGAGGTTTTTGTCCAGGATGGGCCTACACAAAGCTTCCATCATTAATAAAAATAATATGAGATACACTTAAGGACAAATTGAGCCTCCATTTCCATAGCCTGGCAATGACACTGGTACAGTTTTGCTTTTTTGGCGGTGTAGGATTTGGGAGCTGCTCAGGTGTACCAGCATGCAGGTTCTGCCGCCACCTCGGTCCTCCTGGACTCCCCTTACAATGGAGACATCTCCGGGCTGAAAGAGCTATTTTAATCTTGGGGCTGAGGGGACAAGTCTGAAACAGCTTTGTGGCAGGGTGGGAAGATTCCACCTTCCCCTCATGCATTGCCTCAGTGTAGCTACTCGGTGGGCACAGGGTGTAAGTATTTAAGGCATATATAGAATGCTTTAATGACCTTCTGAGTATGTGTTACAGGTCCCCCTCTGTTACAGCCCCCAGATTTAACTCAAGCTGTACCAGCTCATGCTTTTAGATTTAGAGGTGCCCTGTTTAATCTCCGTATGTAGTTAAGATGACTGCCATCACACTTTGACCCAAGGATTTCTAAAAGTGCTTCATTTCATTAATTGTATTATTTCATAGTCTCCCAGCTATGGAGTCCTCCAGGGCTTTATCTAGATTGCCCTTCAGTGGCACTGGTTAAAGGTTATCAATAAGCTTATAATAATCAGCTTTTCATCACTCCCTGGCAAAACTGTTTCCTTTCTCTTCCAGTTTCTGGCAGAGTTAGGGACTTAGATGAAATCAGGTAACAGGGAAGTGATGCTGTTTGACATAAGGAAGCATTTCGAAGAAGTGGCCAAAGATAATGTCTGGCCTTACCTTGTAGGGTATCTTTCTCCTTCTCGGGTCCCCGCTGCTCCTGGACAGCCAGATAGCAGCAATGGCCAAGAGAACCATCTTTCATCTCCAGCAGCCCAGGCAGCTGTGATCATCCATCTCAGATGCCACCGTCATCACACTTTGGTCAAATCAAGGCTGGACAGATCAGTACGGTCTACCTGAACCTAACCTTGAACCAGGGCGGCTTCACTTCACTGGGTTCTATTGACCATTTCTTTTATTTCACGCCCATGTCGCAGTTCTGCAATGTCAACCCCCAACATTTTGCTTGAGTTGAGAGTTTGGCCCAAGTTCAGTGGAAAGTGCTGACCATCATCTGGCTTTCATGTTGAACCAAGAGAACTATAGAATTTTGGATCAAATTCTCTGATGTAAACTGGTGCAGCTCCATTGGCCCTTTGTATGGTTTTGATGTAAAACAATGTACAGGTCTGGATTCATTCCAAAGTGTTCCTGGTTCGCTAGAAAAATGAATAAACTTGAGAGAACTTTATAGTGTGGAGAGTGTGATACTGTGGACTTGATGGTGGGAGGTATAAAGCCCTCACCTACCTGGTGCTGAGTGCCCTGACCTCTGAGACATCAGTGGCAAGCGAGGGCACTCAGTATCTCTCAGGAATGGGCCATAAATCACCTTTTTTGTGAGACTGTGTGTGCCTTGTTTGAGATGAATGGGAGTTGCACTTTATTTGAACTCCTTAGGCTTTCTGTAATTATGGTTTAATGAAAAACAGACAAAGTTTACTCAGGAGTTTTCTTCTTCAATGGTATAGTGAGGGGAAAATGAAAAACAAGAATTCTCCTTTGTGACCATACATTGCTTCATAAATAAGACACCTGTCAAAATGAATTTTTGTGTATGTGATGTTAGAGCAATTGAGTCCAACAAAAAAATAAGAACTAGATTTTCAATGACGTGTAAAATCACAACAAAACCAACAGTAAAACAGAGGCACAACATTGCTCTTGCATCCTGGCTGGTAAGCAGCAGTATCCTGAAATTTACAAAGCCATCTGAGGCAGCAAGAAATAATTGTGACTCCACCTCCCTGGTGCTCAAGCCAGCCTGAGCATCCCAGTGGGCACTGCAGAACAGCAGACTCACCTTCTCCCTTGACTCCACCTCTTTGCTCTGACTGTCATTTCTGCAACCTTGATTTCTGGCCTGCCAACCTTCTGGGTTGGGTGGCAGATCTGCACTGAAAATGCAGGAAGGTCTGATTCTGATCTCACCAGTTTTACCGTGACACAGCTTAATTCACTTCAGCGATATTACTCCTAATTTATGTCAGCGTGAGTGAGATCAGAATCAGGATTAAATATGTTATGTGTTTCCTTAGTTTTGCATATGGGCAAAACTATGGCCTGAAAGTGTAGCCTTGTAGACAAGGTCGGTGTAGAAAGTTTTAGGCTCAAATCCTTTTGGAATTGTTTTCATTTCTTTGAAATCTGTTAATGTTTTCTCATAATTGTGATGTGGGTGAATACATTGTCCTCATTTGTTTCTGGATGGAATGTAAATAAATAAATATTATTTAGTCAAAGACATTTAATTTATATGCAAGCAGACATGGTATAAAAGGAAAACATTGCCCATTCAAATAGACTGGTTAGAGAAGGGTTAGCCATTTCAATAAGCAAGTTACAAATTGATACAGTTAGTACCAACTTGATCTTCCCCCTTTCTAGGATTAACAGGCTGAATTTTGTTCTGCTGTACATCCCAGGTAACCCAATTATTTTCAACTAGGGCAGAATTTGTCCAGTGAATTGACAAATGAGATCATGAGTGAGAAAGGAAACATAATTATAAATGTTTAGAGGCTGCTTCCTTCCTGGTGCATCCAGATAGCAGCACAGCTGGGGCATTCTGAATATTTAAGATTTTCCAGTATCTAGGTGGTCTCATACCATGGTAATGAACATACCTAGAGAGAGAGATTGGATGGAAATATAACACGTCCTAGCATTCCATTAGTTTCTACAGAATGTTAATCGATGTGTAGTACAAGTGCCATGGATGGCTAGCATTGAAAGGGTTAATTGTGTCTTGTTCAACTTGGCCATTTAAATGGTAATTCCTTTTCCAACCTGGCTTTTTAAAACTAGATATAAGATCTCTAAGTCTCACCTTTTCTTTTGCTAAGTTGGCTGAACTTGTACATTAAATACTTTTGATCAGACTAGCTTATTCCTGAAGTAACTTGTTCATTAATCTTTGTAATTATATCTATTGTGTTAGATAAAGAACCCTTTTAATTGCACAGATCTTTGACATTAAAGTTGTTTGAATATTATCAGTTGAAAAACAAAATTATTTGCATTTTTAAAAAACACCCAGCTATTCTTCATCACAACACCTTTCAGAGGTTAAAGTATATGTCTTCTGCTTTCCCTGTGAGTTTTATTATTCTTTCAGTGACATGAGAGCACAGAACAGCTACTTCCATACAACCTCTTGGGTCTTCTGTTTCTCTGAAATCTCAGACATGTCATCATTAGAACTGCTGCCAACTGCTCACCTAAACTGTCAGATCTGAATACTAGAAAAGCCTTTTTGTTTGCTAGAGATACCAAGTTCTCAAAAGGAAAGAGGACCAAGTATACATGATGCATCTGCAACTTGCTAAAAAAGGTACTAATGACAAATCTGTTTTGTTCTAAGAAATCCACTGCTCCTCAGAAAAATCCTTCAGTCCATTCCCTGAGAAGTGTGGAGGTCAGAAAACAAGGAAGAGTATTAATAATAAGAGAGAGAGAAAGCAAACAATGGATAGCTGTAGAACAGTTTAATTGGACTGGTGTAACATAGTTACATAATAAAATCCAGGACCTTTACACAGTAAATGTGCTTTAAAAACAGAAAGGATGTGTGGCAGTGTGAATTTTGTGGTAAGGTCTTGGACGCCTGGACCATAGATCTTATTCCTTTTAGACTAGAGATATAAACAATATTTAAGAAAAGACTACATTACTGAAAATGTGAGATTTTGCATTTGATTACACACTTTACATTTTGCTTTACATTACATTTTGCTGAGAAATTTGCCAGGTGTGTGAACCTGTTTGAAGATGGACCATTTTTCCAGTGAAAATGAGCCCATTGTAAGGAAAAGGTAACTTTGAAATTTAGAACCTACATTTTTGCATGTTTTTGATACAAAAATAGCATGGAATCCATCAAATTTTGCAGACTAGCTATACTGCCCAAAATGAAAAAGCAAACATGTCTATGACCAATGCAATAGATTAAAAACTTCATTTTCTATCCCTCCATTCTGTGCCACCATTTGCCCTATATGGATAACCTTACATATCTTTGAGAGGGACATGGGATCACAAGGTTGGATTTGTACTTGAACATCTAATCTGGTAGAAACCAGTATGCTATCTGACCTCTTAAATCTGGCAAAATTTCTTTCTTGTGCAAGAGACTTTTTTTTCTTTTTTTAGATTGTCCACTTTTTTGGATACATACAAAGGGCACAATCCTTTAAGATGCTGAGTACTTGTTTGGTGGTCAATATCATTCTGGATCAGGCCCAACTAGACCTCAGCTCTAGAAGCCACACCTTATTGTACCACTACCTAGCAACATTAATTAGGTATCATTGCTGTAGTTCCTAACCCTACATAGTATCCATCAGTTTATGATCTATGTAACTGGTAGAGCTCGTGATTTTTCCAAAGTAGCTCTTTATTTAAAATAATAAAATGTATAGCATTTTTAAAAATTGAAAACTTCTGCATCCCTGAATATGGTTGACTAGTACATGCACTTGTCAGATGTAAGTAACCACAATGTTTTAAATTAAATAATTCATACATTTTAAAGAGATTAGGCTTAATGTTCTGAAGGCTTATGATTAATGCAGTTCTTGTTGATGGTCCTTGTCATTTTTGTTCTCTTGCATATTTGGGCAGCATTTCTTTGTTGAATATAATATTTCTCTTATATGATATTTGTCTTGCATTCTTTTTGGGGAATAATTTTAAAAGCCGAACTAGGTCTCTAGTGTCTTTTAAAAGCAAATTCTAATCTGTATTGTAAATGTCCGCTAAATTGTGAGCAAATAAATGCTTGGATTTTGTTGGCAGAACAGTAGGCTCAAATGCATCATGAGTCCTTATTTATTTTTTGAGCAGGAATGCTACAGTTAAGACAGCAGGTTGACAGGTGAAATTTGCTGGAGAAAATGATGCATGTGTATCACCATATAAATTGGGTGAGAGGCTGTTGTCAGTCAAAGCCGCAGAGAGCTCAATTACAGAATGCGAAGCTATTGTCCTAGAGAAACATAAAATACAACAATAAAAAGCAGAACATTTTCATGTGCCATGCACATTTTTCTGTTGAAGTTCTATGTAGTTTGGGTAGAATGTGTAAATGGTATGTGCAAAGGTCTGTGAAATGGACAAAAGTTTTTTTCCTTCCATGGATAAGACAATTTCATACACTGTTTAGACAAAGGGACTCCCAGTCAACATTTTAGAAAAAATAGAGCAACATGTCATCAATGGACCAAAATAAAATAAATGTTTGAGCACTGAAAATATCTGACTCCAGAAAATAAAGAATATTTCATGTGAAAATACAAAGCTGTGTATAGATTATGCGCACACTAAACAGTTGTTTACACTATTAACTATAGTATCTGTTTTTAATTGTTTTATGTGCTCTCAGAAGGCTTGAACCATTCTTTTCATTATAAACTCTCTCTCATGCAATTGCAAATCTTTTATAATGATCACATGCTGAAGAACATATCTTTTCTCCAAATCCATGTCAGCTTGAGTGACATGTGAGCACTCCTCACTAAGCATCTGGTAGAGAAATTCTATTACTAATTTCTGTCACACTTGAAAATTGGAACAAACATTGCAAGACCAATGCAGTTAAAATGTTATGATGCATTTTTAAAACTGCTTTCCATTACAGTCACAGAAGGCACTTATTTTTTAGCAAATTATAAACAAAGCCTTATTTTAATGGTTTACAGGATTTGCCTATTTTCACATTGATACTGCAATACACTCTATATCTTGTTTCAGCAAGAAAACTGTCAAGCCCTGGTGCTCTCTTCTTTTTAAAAAAACACAGTGCACAATTGTTTTCCAGTGTAAACTAATGTTTACTCAGTTACATCAATACAAATGTTGTGATAGTCTGATGTCATCTGATGGAAGCACATTACACTTTGAATTGATAATTCATCCATTTGAAATTGTTAGTATAATGCATTTGTAGAGCATCAATGTGTGTTAAAGACATGATAAAAACAGACCCTGCCTCAAAGACCTTAGTATTGGTGGATGGCATATAAATGCCATAAGTAAAGAAGGCTACAGAAAATGCATGAAAGAACAATAAAAATGGTACACATCTTATTAGTTCCAAAATTTTAGCAGGGAGTGGGGGGGGGGCAGTTTGTTAATAATTGGTATCATGAACATTCTCTGAAGAATTATGAGATTATTGGTGAAACCCTGGCCCCATTGAAATTAATGAGAGTTTTGCCATTGACTTTAATAGCATCAGGTTTCACCCTATTGGATAAAGAGAAGACTCTTCAGCACTGATTCTGCAGAAGGCCCTGTGTAGATGGACCACTGCACATACATTTAGCCAGATACAGGATAAAAGCCGTAAACTCTTCAGAGCTGGGACTGTCCCTTCCTGTATGTTTATACATCAACTAGCACAATAGAGCTCCAAATCCTGAGGCCTCTTGATGTTACAATAACATCAATAATTATTTCAATATTAATCCAAGATTCGATAGAACTGCCTTTCCTGGTGATTTTGAGAGATCAATCCAGTTCTTGTTAAAGTCTGTGGAAAGGCATCCATGCCTTCAATGAGAGCTGGATTGGTCTCCAAACAGTAAATTAATGCCCTGTAATAAGTGATAGAATACCACATTTAAAGGAAAGTGTCAATCACAATGAAATGTTGTCCTGTTAGTTTTAATCCCTGAGAGTAAGTTTGATATTCTACTGAGTGCTACTGATATTATTTGTACATTAATATCCCTCTGAGGGACACAGGCACGAATTAAGCATCAGTGCCAAATTCTGTTCTTGGTTACATGATGCAAACCCCCTGACATTAATAAGGTTGCATTAGTATAATCAAGAACAAACACCCTTTATAAATTAGTATCACATACATAACTGAATGATAGTGGAGCAGTATACAAACTGCCCATTTCTCAAAGGGAAGTGCAATTGACAGTGCAAGACATCATGGATTTAGGGCCCAACACTGTAAGGTGCTGATCACCTCTGGAGTGGCTTTGATTGGCTTTACATTCTCTCAGGAGGTGACTTCACAGGATTGGTCCCCTAAAGTTTAACAAATGGCAACAAGGCTATTTTTTTTTGTTTTCTTGGCATACTCTACCAGTGAAAGCCTGATTTGGCCTCTCTCTGACCCCAATCCTTAAATACCCTGCCTGCTATAGAAAGCAACTGCACATAAACATGTTATATTTAAATATTGCTGAGACATGATTGTTTGCAATTGCTTTGCTCATATTATTTTGGGGAGAACTTCCCAAGTTGTTTACCACTGCTTTGATTTCAATTAAGGTGCAAGAAGCAAAAATGCATGTTGTTTAGACGTAAAAAATGTAAGGAAGGACACAGTGCAAGGTTCTGCTATATCTTGCCAACCTTATGTTTTATATCAGGTGTGTGTTAAGTACTTTTGCCTTTCAAAGCACAGCCTGGATCACGTATGGGGACAGTAAATTTTGTCATTTTGCAAATAGATTTGACAAAGTATATTTTAAAAATATTTCCTCATATTTAATAAAAGAGAACAGCTTAAAATTAATTTCCCAGAAAAATACATTGGAAGAATATGTTATTAAAGTGCCACCTACTGTATTGAATAAAGTAGTGCATGATGTCACTGCAGGAGTGAATCTTTCTAAACATTTTGGTGAGCAACTATAATTTCTTGCTTGTTCTCATGCCTTATTTTTCTTTACCTTGTTCTAAAGATCTATGCTGACAAAGTGACCAAAGACAATTTGTTTCTATCCATATTAGTGCTATCAAAGTTCAACATCTCTTTTAAATTTAGATTGATTATTTGGTGCCATGAAGGCATGTCAGTTTGGGACAAGTGTTATTAATAGAGGTTTTAAACTTTGCAGACTATGCTGCCTGTCTCTGAGGTGCAGCTCATTAAAATTGGCGGTATACAAAATAGAATCATAGTCTTTGGCTGTTTAGTTTGTCCTAAATCTTTCCCTCTGCACCAAGCCTAGACAGCGGAGGTTGTTTTACAAGGATTCTATGGCCCGTTCCCTCCCAGATCACAAGGCAGTGATGGAGCTGCTCCACAGCCACTGCTGCAGTCCAGTATCTCTTGCTGTTTTACAGGGGACAAGGATCAGTGGACAGCCCCTTGCCCTTAAAATCTATCGATACAGGAAAGCAGGGGAAGCCTCCACAAACCCTGTCCCAATTCCCAGCATAGTGGACTGCACTGATAGAAGGCAGGATTAGCCCTTTTCCTGATTACTAGGCCTATTTAATAAATGAACAGAACTTTTTGTGGCAGACAAACCCAGATGGTTTATTCGTAACACCCTTTCTCCAGCAATCTCTTACTATTTTATCTCTTTTATTAATAATAACGCTGTCACATTGCCTTATGTACTGGGAAATGGAAGGTGGTAAATGAGTCCTCTAGCCAGACTCCAAGTGGAAAACAGAGTGTGTGTGATTTTTTTATTACAAAACGTGGTTACAGAATGCTAGTGAAAGTGAATAAAAATTACTAGGACAGTCAAAAAGGCTATTAATAAACACATGACATATATACAAGAAAATTGGCTAGGACCAACCTAAGGGGAGCAGTCTGGATGGGTCTCTCCAGTTCACTACTCCTTTTGAAAGAAAGGAGGGAGCGAGGGAGAGAAAGAAGAGGATAGATTAAAAGAGAAGGATGGACTTAAAGAAGGGAGGAAAGAACAAAAAGAGTTAGAAGAAAGATGGCTCATGGTGCATCCCCTGGTGTGCTCGCCCAGTCTCAAATTAGAAAAGAACAATCTATTTTGTCCCCCACATAACTGGGTGCCTCCTTGTGCGAACATTGGTGTTTTCTGTATTCTCATAATATCCCCAGTGGGCCATTTTCCCCATTGCAACTGTCATTCTGTTTGAAGGATGCCCTGTCCTGCTTTCTTCAAACTGGGTAAGAGAGGCACATAAAAGCTATGAATGGCCCCACACAGCTTCAGAGTATCAATCCGAGTACTTCTGCTCTAGAAAGTTTGGGCCTTGAATCTGAGGGAAAGATCATTTCTGAACACTTCCTAGCTCTGTTTTGAGGTTCAAGAGGAACTTTTATTGCCTGGAATTCATTTTTTTTTCTTCGTTCTACTAACTATAGGCTCAATCCTGAAGTCAAGATGCAGTCAAAACTCCCAGACTTCAATAAACTTGTTGCCTGAGTTTGACTCTGTATGTTCAGGCTCTGCCTTACCCATTTCTGTTGAGAACTGCAAAGGTCATGATGACTTATTTGGTTTTACTGCTCCAATGGTGCAAAGCATCCATAAAGGTCAGTGGAGGATTACCTCTGCCTAGGGGAAACTCTGGGTGGATAGTGCAGCTCTCATACCACCATTTGCCACCAGTCCCAGTGTTCCATGGCCAATGGGACAACTCTTGGGGATCATGGGGATTCAACATAAAACGGAGCAGCCCTAAGGTTGCTCTAATTTATGCCAGAGACTAGGTAGCCCCAGGATTTGCAGAGTACAACATTGCTACATCTCTTAGCTGGGCCATGTACCTCTCAGATGTAGCACAGAATTGAGCCACATTGTTTACATTTGCTTTAATCCATATTAGTTGTCAAAAATATTTTTTATCTTGGTTTCATCTGGGATATGCAGTGTAGTTGTAGCCATGTCCGTCCCAGGATATTAGAGAGGCAAAGTGGGTGAGGTAATATCTTTTATTGAACCAACTTCTATTAGTAGGAGATGGAGAGAGAAACTTTTGAGCCATAGATAGCTCTTCTTCAGGTCTGGGAATGTTACTTCCAGCATCACAGCAAAATGCAACAGAATGGTTGGCGTAAATAGTTAGCAGATATTGTAAGGAACCATTCAAGGGACCAGACAATCACTACACTCTCAAATGAATTCATGATAATGAAGGAAAATGATAAAAGACAAAACCACCCTATCACCTGTGGGTGAATGCTTTTCACAAAATGATTACTCTAAAGTTGACCTGTCAGTCCTCATCCTCAAAGGAAAGCTGCACACCACGTTCAAAAGACGAGCCTAGGAGTTTAAATTCATTATTCTGCTAGACACTAAAAATCATGGACTAAACAGAGACACGGAATTATTTATTATAATAATCTGTAACCCACTAACCCCCTCTTTTTGTCCCATTACTGCAGAGTTATTAACAGGCCACTCTACCTTGAGTGGTTGCTTAGAATAGGTGTTAACTACTCATGCTAAGCAATCTATTCCACCTTGCATTTAGCTGTGAAGCTGGGAGTTCCTTCCTTTCCCAGACCTGAAGAAAAGCTCTGTGTGGCTCGCAATATTGCCAACTTCAAGAGATCAAAAATCCTGAGTCTGACCACCAAAAATCATGAGATTGGCCCCAGACTCATGACATTTAAAAAAAAACTATACGGTGTTTTTTAGGGTAATTCTCTTGCTTTCTGAACTTCCCCTGCCCATCGTCAGGGTGACCATTGGGTTGCCCAGTCTCCCACGTCCTGGATAAGAGGGTTTTGGCCCCTGCTGCAGGAGCTCTCACCCTCACATCTGCCTAGCAATTAATCCTGCCCCCCAGTCTCTCATCAGTTCTGTCCCCCACCCAAGCCCCTCAATTTGGTCCCTCCAGTTCAGTTCCCCAGTCCCCATCATCACCAGCCCATCAGTTCAGCCCTCCTGCCCCATCAACCCCCCTACCACCCTCAGTTCACCCTCCCAATCTGTTCAGAACCCACCATCAATACAACCCACCCACCCCCCAATCAGCTCTCCCCCCTCCTCACTTCAGTCCCCCCTACAACTCCCAGCTCCTTAGGCTTCTTCACCCACCCCAGGCCTGGGGGGGCTGCAGTGAAATCCCCTCTCCTATTTCCCATGCTGGCAGGGGAGCAATCATCTGGAGCTGACAGCTGGAGCCCCGGCTGCATCCAGGGCAGCTGACAGGATTTCTAAGGGTATCGCTTCACTGATGGCGGTGAATTTGCCACTGTCAGATTGATTCATCTGGATCGATTGAGCGGAAGTGAAGACCCGCTCAATCGATCCAGAAGTCGATTCAATTAAACCACCTCCTAAAAAAGAGTAGTGCTGCGTCGACAGGTACACATTTCCTGTCGGTGCAGTATAGTGGAGAAGGCATGCAGAACAGAATTTAGGAAGTTGACGTAAGTTACACAAGCTATTCTATGTAGCTTGTGTAACTCCTGTTGACTGCTGCCGAATTTTCCAGTAAGTATAGACCAGGCCTAAGTAAAATTAAGCCTGACTTTTAGAACTCTCAAATGTCAGGATTTTTTTTTCCCGTTGATTCAAGTGCTTATTTGAGTTTGACCCTACCCTGCTTATTTGAGGTTTGACCCTACCCTACCCTACCTCTTTATATGTTGGATGAAGTTTCTCTTCCCTGCTGGGGTGTGGCCACATTGTCTCTTCCCCACACTTGTTAGCTTGATAGCTTTGTTTATCTGATATATAAATGAATTCTCATTATCTTTCAAAGTGCTTTGGACATAACTGCCTGGTGGAGAAATCATATTCCTTTGTTTAGGGTGAGGTTTGACTGGAAACACATTTTAAGAATGTGCTGAGGTTGAAAAAAAAAATCCTGACATTTGAAAGCTATTTCGCAAGATCATGAATGAGGCTTAATTTTACTAATTTTACTAAGAAATCGCGACTCTCGTGATCAATTGGCATCAATTGACATGTCTGGCTTGAAAGCTTGTGTCTCTCACCAACAGACGTTTGGCCCAGTAAAAAATATTACTTCATCCACCTTGCCTCTTTCATTAGGGAGGTTTAGCAAATCTATTTTCTGCTCACTGCATTTTCTCACTGCAAGACTGAGGAAAGATACTAGAAAGAGTGTTTCCCATGCCCCACTGAACTATACACAGTAAAACCTGCCAAGAGTGACCACTCATGGGAGTTAGAAAAAGTGGCCATTCTTGAGAGATGTTCTCTAAGGTAGGTTTTACTGTAATTACAAGCCTTTCTGGACAAAGTAACCATGTCCCAGCATTTCCTGCATAGAACCAGATTTTTCAAGATGCAAGCCAGTGGTGTGCATGTGCATACTCTCAGCTGGGCAAAGGCAAATTGAGTAGTTTGCATGTGTACGTTTCTAGCCAGTTGCTTCTCTACCCACAGGAATTCATAAATACTTGATTTACATGTGCATGTCCGATAGTGCGTGCAGAAAGTAGACAGACATGCATCTGTCCACACACAAATATGAACAAGCTTGAATGCTGAAAATCAAGCACCATTGTCTATTGTTGAAACATAACTATCCACCAAACATGTATTCTGGCATTTATTTTAAAACAATCTATTGGTTTGAATAGTTCTAACATTTATAGTAATATACAACCTTATTCGTATTCAAAGCATTATTCTATATATTCTTAAGGGGAATCTAGTTAGTGCCATCATACAGAAAAAACATCTGATCCATGCCTGTTCAGTCTTACAACAGTAACTGAATAAAGCCATATTTAATTTTTTCAATCTATATTGCAAATTAATAATTTTTAATTTATTTTACCTACAAAGATTAAGAACAGTTCTATTCCAGTAACTTTAATTATAATGAAGTTGCAATACCAGGAGTTATGTAAGATGAAGTTCATTGCTTGGAGAAAAAAGAAACTGTCATAAATAACTGTACCCAGCTAAGAATGGATTTCTATTTTCTGCAATGATAAAATAAAAAGTTTCTCTCCTTTCTCACTGACTGCAGTTCCCCTACATTAATCTGAATAAATAGCACATGAGAATTATTATTTTACATGTTAAATATATTTTACTGTCTACCCAAAGTAGCAACAGTGAAAATAATAATATTGAACTCATAACTAATTTGAAATTTACCTTGCTACTCAGTCTAAGTCATATAACCAAGTTCCATTCTAATGTGGTGCCCCATGATGCATTATATCAAAGCTCCCAGAGAGGCCCCTTCAGCTTGCAGTTTGTTTATTGTGTGAAGGAGAGAAGTAAAAGGGATCAAATAAGCAGAATTTTTAAATTCTATGTTGCAGTTTCATCTATTTTGATTTTACAGTACCAGATTTGACTACTTTATTTTAAAGGTTGTCCCTTGTTTGGAGATTACTCTGCCAAGGCCTGTATTCCATTAAACTTCAATCTTGCAATTTACATGTGAGCATTTATGGAGTCTCGCCGAATTCAGTAGGCTTTATGTGGGTGCACATATTTGGCTGTGCATTGCAAATTGCAGGATCCCAGTCTACTAAGAATCTACTATATTAGTACTATTAAAAACTACCAAGAAGTTTCAGAACAAATTAAAAAGTATATTTTGAAGCAATAATAATGCAAAGAACATGCAGCAGCATCGTCTACAAAAATGAGAATTTGCACTTTAATTAAAATAACCAAATGGAACTACTTAGAAATGTATATGCCATAACTGAGTGACTCTATAATCATATTTTTATAAAAAGTGTCCTTCTGCACATTTTATCCTCACTTGTTTGTAAATCCAGCATCAAGGGCCAAATCCTACAAAATACTTCCTACGCAGGATAGTTGCTGCAGTACTCCTATTCACAATAGTAAGCACTAAATTGGGTAGGAATTGGTTGAAGGATAAGGCCCTAAATTACTGTAAGATACTACGGGGAGGGACCAGTCTTCACTATGTTTCATTTGAAATGCTCAGAAGAACTAGGTGGTATAAAATGGCAATAATAACTAGCAATAAAGAAAACACTGTAGGATGGTGTTCCTTACAAATAAACACCGTTGAGTGTTTGTCAGGCAGTTCTCTCTTATTTTGTTGGAAGATAAGTGGTAATCTTTTCTTGATCCAGGTCTCCATTCATACTCTGATTAGTTTGTCTCAGTGTTCCAGCTGGGTTCTGTAGTATCTTTGACATCACAAGATTGTACATGATGGGAAGTCACTTGGTATGTCTACACTGCAATGTAACCCCGCGCTCAGAGTCATGCTCGAGCCCAAACTCTGCTTCTGCCAAAACACAATTCTGTCTACTGAAGCCAGCAAGCCATAAAGGCCCAGGCCCCATGAGAGGGAAGAGTGGTGGGTTCAAGCTTGGGTCACACTGGGACTTGGATCCAGACTCTACCAGTCTGCAGTGTGGACACAGCTCAGGCCAGGGTCCCTCAGACTCAGGTCCTGAGAGTCCAACTCTATCCCACAATCCCATGGGCTGGTGTTCCTCATTCTTTCTATCCCAAAACTAGCCAATCGACTCCCAGGAAACAGAAGCAATCCTCCTGGTGCAAGTACAGCTGAGTAGTGTTTAACCCTTCCATTTTATTCTGACCGCTTAGCCATAAACACAATGATCCTTCTTGTGTGTTTGCAATAGCCACAAACAAGAAGTCCTTTGCCAAACACACTGCTACCTGGTCATGGAATCACAGCCATATTGGCAAATGTCTGGTGCAAGACAAGCAAAAAGTTCAACTTCAGTGAGAGTACCAGTGAAAAATGATCAGGCATATCAGAAAACAGTGAAGAAACTGGCAGAGTTGGGCAGCTCTGATGGCGACCTTCTGACCCCAGAATCAAGTATCAAACCAAAGGGGAACCAGCAGGTGCCAGTCTTGAGTCTGTACTCAAAAGAGCTATTTGATGGCCCCCCAGGGGATCAGCCTGATGCAGAACCAGCAGCAAAAGCAGCACAGACAGAAGTAGCCCTGCAGCCTGGTAAGTGTTTGGCTCCATGTTTGTTATTATTAATACACAAATAGGAGGGATTTCTGGTTTTTGAACCCATGCAATTTTTAGTACAAGCCACAGTGTAGCCGAGAGGTGTGGCCTCCGTTGGAGACTGATGGTGACGGAGAGCCAAACCCCCTCTGGGGGGCAGAGCCTGAGAGTACAACCTCACCTGACCGGAAGCAGAAAGGCAGGGCAGGAAGTATTAAAGGGAGGCCTTTCCACTCAGTAAGGGGAAGGCGGTCAAGGGAGAAGGACGTCCTTTGGGGCCAGGGCCAGACCGTTACCTGGAGGAGACGCTGCCGGAGCTGCCAACTATCTGGGGCCCTGAGGACCTGGAGGAGCTACCTGAGCCCAGTAAGCCGGAGGAGGCCCCTGGATCTTGCAACCTGGAGGAGCTACCCAAGCTGCCAGCCCCCTGTAAGCCAGAGGAGATCCCAGAACCTTGTGACCTAGAGGAACTGCTCTCCGCTGACAGCTCTGAAGAGTTCCCAGACCTGCCATCGAGCGACGAGGCCAAGGGGTTCTGGAACTTCCCTCGGGCAGAGTATCCCAAGGAAACAGGGAGCAACTCAAAGGACCAGGTACTCTAGGGAAAGGGGGGAAGGAAGAAGCCCTGGGGAGCCAGACGTCCATCCGGCTGCGTTATGACTTGAAGCCGAGTCAGGGCGTTTCATCTGGATCCCGCTGACCCAGTGACAGGACAACCCATCACTGCCAGGGCCCTGGGCTGGGACGCAGTGGAGTTGGGTGGGCCTGTGTCCCCCTCCCCCTTCCTACCCTACTTAGGGGTGATTGCCCACTAAGGGCCAGAGCCTGTTCCCCATTGCCTGCCCTGCCCTGCCTAAGGGCCAGGGCTTTGGCTGTTTCCTCGCCCTCCTGATGGCTAGAGATAGCTTCCCTTTTGCTTCGCCTGCCCTGCCAAAGGGCAAGGGCCTTAAACTGTGTGCTTGCCCTACAGAGGGCTAGAGACTGTTTCCCCCTTTGCTTGGCCTGCCCTGCCTGAGGGCTGGGGCCTGGAACTATGTGCTCGCCTTGCTGAGGGCTAGAGACTGTCCCCTTTTTGTTAGGACACCGCACAGGGCGCAAGCTATTAGGTTGGTTTGACATGATTTGTTCTTAACAAATCCATGCTAACTGTTATTTATCACTTTATTATCGTCTAGGTGTTTGCAAATTGATAGTTTAATTATTGTGAACAACCAACTGATTGTATACAGTATTACTCTATTATAAAAGTGTTGTCTTTTCTGAAAGCTAATGAAACGCTGGCAATTAATATCTTTGTGAAATATATTTATTAACATTATCTGAGAAAATATGGGTACTTAATGATATATTTTAAAATACAGGTTCCCACCCAAACAGGAAAGAAGGCAGCTATTTACCTATCTCCTAAGTAAATTAAGCATGGTGGAATCAAAAGAGTGGAAGCCTCATTTACATGGAACGGGATGGGAAGCCCACAGGAAAGTAAGAACAGCATAAGGTCATCCTGCCTCTTGAAACAAAGTAATTTAATGCTGGCCAATATAAGCAAAGACAGACGCCATCTTTGGCATCCATCACTAGACAGAGACAAGGGAACAGAGCCCTTGTAAGGTGAGAAAAAAATGGGTCCTTCAACCAAAGGGGAGATTGAAGTCTCTAGAAACTGAATATAGGAGAGAAATCATCTTGAAGAAACCTTGTATCTTGCTAGATAAAATTTTTAGACTTTTTGATGCATGTTTTCACTTGTATTTGTTTGTAACCCTTTCTAACTTTATTTCTTTCACTTGGCATCACTTAACGTATCTGCTTTTGTTAATGAACTTGTTTTACTATTACTATAAACCAACTCAGTACTGTGTTAAAATGAAAGGGTGTATTTACCCCAGTTAATAAGCTGTGATTTGTTTCTGGGTCTTTAGAGGAATAAAAAACCTTCTTATTTCTCTGAACAGTCCACGGGAGAGCTGGACATTACAAAACACAGTTTTGGAAAAATTGAGGACTGGGAGTGTGTTGGGGTCACCTTGCTGGTTGTAATCAAGACTGGTGGAAGCCAGAGTGGGGCTGTTGCAGAGCTGTTGAACCAGTGCTACCTAAGCACACAGACACTCAAGGTGTGATTATATGTTGTAGGCTAGTTGGGAGCATCCCAGTCTGGGAGCTACAACAGTAAGGCCTTGTGAGGCATTCAGGTGTACAGGGCAGGTGGTGACACAACCCCTCACTGGTCTGGACTGCACCCAGAACCTCTTTCACAAGTGTAATGAAACCTTCTCTTGCCAGGCCCTCTGACATCAGGATACAGCTTCATAAACCAAGGCAAAGGAGAATATGTGAGGTCCCTAGAATAACAGTGGGGACAGTAACTCCATTTACGGCAATATCATTTGGTGGGAATAGAGTCTTGGAATGATTATGAAGATTGACTCCTGATTGACGGAAAACCCTACCATTATGAACTTTTCCAGTACTGCCCATGCTGGTATCCATAAATCAGCCTCTGAAGTCCACAAGGGCCTGCATAACTATGGAGTGGTACCCTTTGTGGTTTATGTACACATATGCTCTTTGAGGAAAACAAACTGTGGGCACCTGAGTCTCACCAATGACCCCACCATAGTTTGGAAACCTTGTTCTCTCAAAATGAGCAATTACTTCAAGGATATTATTTATGCCCACCACCTTTGGGTCAATTACACACCTGCTTGCCTCAGAAACCATTGCCACCATTTTACCCACAGTTGACTTTCCAACACCAAATTGGTCAGCAATAAATCTGGAGCAGTCTGGAGTAGCCAGCTTCCAGATGGTTATAGCAACCCACTTCTCGAGTGGTAAGGACAGCCTCATGCATGTGTTGTGATACTGGAGGGTCAGGGCAAACTGCTTACAAAGCTCTAGAAATGTAGTTTTTTCCATGCAAAAGTTCTGGACTCACTGCTGGTCATCCCAGGTCCGCATGACAACATCATCCCACTTGTCTGTGCTTGTGACCCTGCTTCAGAAGTACCAGTCTACATAGGGCACATCAGCATCTATATAACAGTGCAAAGTCATGCACTTGGGTACTAACAAGAATTTTTGCTATGAGCGGGGGATGTATCAACTGGAAGTGACAGAGTGGGAGAAAGACAGAGTGGGAGAAAGAGCGGGTATACTGCTCAATCACAGGATGACTATAATCCACATATATGATATAGCCATGAAAAAGACTAATGCAATCCTAGGATGCATCAGGCAGGGTATTTCCACTAGAGATAGGGAATATTAGTACCATTATACAAGGCATTGGAATACTGTATGTAATTTTGGTCTCCCATGTTTAGGAAAGATTAATTTAAACTGGAGCAAGTGTGAAGAAAGGCTACTAGGATGATCAGAGAAATGGAGGACCTACCTTACGAGAGGAGACTTAAGGAGCTTTGCTTATTTAGCTTAAAGAAACAAAGGCTGAGGGGAGATATGATTTGCTGTCTGCAAATACATCAAAGGGATAAATACCAGGGAAAGAGAGAAGTTATTTAAATTAAGCATCAATGTTGGCACAAGAACAAAGGGGTGTAAACTTGCCATCAACAAGTTTAGGCCTGAAATTAGATGAAGGTTTCTAACTATCAGAAGAATGAAGTTCTGGAACAGCCTTTCAAGGGGAGCAAGGGGGGCAAAAAACCTTACTGGTTTCAAGACGGAGCTTGATAAATTTATAGAGGGGATGGTATAATGAGATTGCCTACAATGGCCTGTGGCCCATCTGCAATGGCTAGTAGGAAATATCCCCAACAGCTGGAGATGGGACACTAGCGTGTGCTCTGAGTTATTTCCCAAGTATGTGTCTGGTGGGTCTTGCCCATATGCTCAGGGTCTAACTGATCATCATATTTGGGGAATTTTCCCCCAGGTCAAATTGGTAGAGACTCTGGGGTTTTTGTTTTTTTTGCTTTCTCTGCAGCATGGGACCTGGCTCACTTGCTGCTTTAAACTAGAGTAAATGGTGGATTCTCTGTAATTTTGAGTCTTTAAATCATGATTTGAGGATGTCAGTAACTCAGCCTGAGATTATGTGTCTCTTACAGGAGTAGATGGGCGACTTCTGTGGCCTGCAATGTGCAGGAGGTGAGACTAGATGATCACGATGGTCCCTTCTGGATTTAAAGTCTGAATCTTTGAGTCTATAATAAAAGTCATGAGCAGCATTAGTCTGACATTCCCGTATTGTCCTCCTCCTCCTCTAACAGGTACTTGGTAGGTAAGAAAACACTGCTGAAATGTCCACCAGTGTCTCATGGATGCTCTGCACATTTCTTGAAACAGAAGTGAAAGCCCAAGAGTTCTTCAAATAGCGTCTCCTCCATGTTGTTGGCTCCAGTTGTTGGGAGTGTGCGGACCCAAAAGATGGCTCTGCACGACATGCTGGTGGGCTGCAACAACTTCCTGTAAGGTGTGGGTGGATGGTCAAGTTTTTCCACACTGCATTATGAGCAAAGAACTAGAGGAGCTACAGAAAGGGAGGGCACTAGCAAGCCTGGGGTAGGCTGGTTTGACTTGGTTCTGTGTAGGGAAACAGACAGCAATGGAAAAAGTCAGAGAGCAAGACCCTCAGTGGGTGTAAATCAGCCAAAGGGCAGCGAAGCTCCAGTGACACCAGTTCATGCTAGCTGAGGATCCGGCCACGACACCTTGGCTCTGTCTACACGAGGGCAACATTCAAGGAATGTCGAGCGTTGCCACCAGTAGTCCAGTTCCAGCCCGGTTAGCACTGCTGGGATCCCTGGTCTGGGGGCTGCAGCCATGGTTGCTGCCTCCATCTCCCTAGCACGGCTCCCAGCACCAGCCAGCATGACTGAGCGAGCCGCCTGCCCTGCCCATAGCCCCCCGCCCTGCTTCCTTCTTCCCGCTCCCCCACACTCCCTCCCTCCGCCCCTCCCCCCACACCGTCTGGCTCCCTCCGCTCCGCCCCTCTCTCTCCGCTGGGGTCCTCCGGCCCCTAGGGGGAACTCTTCGCGCCGCCTCCACTCACTTCCCGGCCGGGCAGGGTGTCTATTCCAATGCCGGATTACAAGCCGCGCCGCTGCCCTTCGGCGCCTTTCCTCGGGCAGGGCGGGTCTTGTTGTGCGCAGGAACACGCAGGCGGCTGAGAGCGGGGAGCAGGCGCTACGGGCCAGTCCCGTCAGCCGCAGGACCCCGGCCCCGGCCCTCACCTGCCGCTCGGCTGTATTCTGCTTCTGTCCGAAGGCGGCGGAGGAAGATGTCGACGAAGAATTTCCGAGTCAGCGATGGGGACTGGATCTGCCCGGACAAGAAGTGAGGGGGGGGGGCGCCATGGGCGGGAGCGGATCTCGGGGGCACCATGGAAGGGGGGCGGGGTTCGGGGGAGCTCCACGTTGCTCGAGTCTTCTTCCTGCGGCGGGCGGGCGCTGGTTGCGGGGCAGTTACTTGCGGGAACGGACGGATGGGGGGGGGGGAGGGGAATCTCCTATCCCTACCCCTGGGGTCTCTGTTGCCTCGGGCTTGTTGCGTGGGGCCAGAAACATGCATAACGCCCCTTTCGGTGCGGTGACTCGGCGGCAGCTCTAGACAGCAAACGAAGTGAATGGGCCCCGTGCTCCTGCGACGCGCTCTTTGGGGGGGGTTCCCACTGTGCCTCCTCAGAGCCCAGTTACTGCAGGTGCAAGGGTTGGCCTGTGCGGACAAATTGCAGAATCAGGGCCATAAACTCGAGAATGACGTGGCTGTAGAAGTACTTAGCGAAGCCCAGCGATTCTTCAGTCTTCTGTCTAATTCTGCAGTCAGGTTGCAATGTGTTTGAAAAAAATATTTAATAAGGAAAGTTAAATATTTCTCCGGAGTGCTTCATTAAATAAAAATGTTTGCCAACTTCTGCCAGGTGTTGACAGTTAATGAAGGCCCTAGTGCTGTTATTGTGAAGGAGTAGGATCCTGACAAAAATAAACTTACCATGGTGGTTTGTTTGGTTTTTGTATGTTTGTGTTTGTTTGTTTGCTCTGAAATGTGTATTTGTACAACAAAAGGAAAACTAACCGCCATGTTACAAACAGCTACTTTATTTCTCAGTTTAGAAAACAAAAAGTCACTATTAAAAGGTTCTTTGTCAAAATAAAGCATTTCCAGAGTTTCTATAACAGTTTTATTTTAACTACAAAAATTAAGCTACTAGCATTAAAATCATTCAATCTGGGAAAATTTCATGATTTGTTTTGCAAAACGAATACTTCTTGGGCTTTTTCATCTTTAAAACAAATATTTTCCAAATATTGATTGCTATCTTTATCCTCTCCCCATTTAAAAAAACAACTGTTAATTGCCCTTTTTAAGAATATATTTTCTTTTTCAGGTGTGGAAATGTTAACTTTGCTAGAAGAACCAGCTGTAACAGATGTGGTCGAGGTGACTATCTTTCCAGTTTAGATTTCCCTTGTCTCTCATCACCCACAAAAAAATGAAATGTTCAATCTCTAAGAAACTTCTTGAAAATTATTTTGTTGAATCTCGTTTTAGAAAAAACAACTGAAGCCAAAATGATGAAAGCTGGAGGGACTGAAATAGGGAAGACGCTTGCTGAAAAGAGCCGTGGCCTCTTCAGTGCTAATGATTGGCAATGTAAAACGTATGTTGGTTTTGAAACTTAAATATTATTCCTGCCACAAAAACCTTTAAGTGACTAAAAGGTAATATATCTTGGGTATTTAACTCAGTCAGTATCAATGTGGCTTTTACTGAGTAGGCAAGAGAAATTGGGACTTCCTTTTTTTTAGTGCTTTTTTAAAAGGTTTTGTATGTTTTTATAGTAGATTAGTTTTCATTTTTAGTTTTTGTTGACAACAAATATTTAATCAATATGACTTTGAACAGACAATATGGTCTTTTAATTAAAGCACAGGATTGGAAGTATGTGTTCTTTTCTTGATCTAACTCAAAAACTTCCTGTGTGACTATAGGCAAGTTGTGGATTTTTTTTTTTAAAAAAGAGATGGAATTGGGAGAATAACTTCATGGTGATTTTTATGAAGTTTTGGAAGGTGCAAAACAAGTGCGAAGTACAGAGAAATTATGTTTTCCCCCCAACTCTGTATATCTGAATACTTGTGTTGTTTGAAACTTTTATTGAAACAATTTTTTTCGGAAACTCTGATTTTTATGATAAGTTTCATATCTCATTAGACCCTTTTAAATTTGATGTATCTATTGTCTTAGACTGCGTAAAATTTCCAGTCTCTGAAACCTGTACTTACTATAATATTTTGCCCATCTCTAGAAAATGCTAATTGAATTCTAGTTCACATTTGTCAAATTTCAACTTTAAAACTGGCACTTGCCTCTGCGTTCCTGCAAATTGCATCCATCTATTTTTTCCCCTCTAATTCTTGTCCTTTTTCCACCATTTTCCAATGTTCCTCTGTTTTCTTCTACCTCTACTGCATTTTTTAATAAACCAAGCACCTTTCCCCAACATATATAGGACCCTTGAAAAAAGTTAGATAAAAATTACTTCTGTGTAGTTATGATATGAAAACTCCTTTTATGCCCAAATATATGCAGCCTTATTACTATAAGATGATTTGGTCTAGCTCTATGCATGTATATTCATTTTAACCTTGATCATAGCTGTGCCTCACTTGGGGTTCTTTGGGTTGATGACTTGACTCATGCTTGTAGTCCTCATGCTGGAAAAAATCCTATAGATTTTTCTGGGAGTTGCATGTGCATAAGTACTGCAAGAATGGGCCTTGCTGATGTTGCAATTACCTGTTTGGTTAGTAGTGAACTCAAATCACTACTAACAGGTATAAATTGATTTCATTATTTTCTGGATTGTTACCTAATTCCCAAGCTCTTTAACTGGAAATAAAATGCTACATCTTTACACTTACCTTCTTTTTCCCCCTTCTAAAGTTGTGGTAATGTGAACTGGGCCAGGAGATCAGAGTGTAATATGTGTAATACACCCAAGTATGCAAAACTGGAGGAAAGAACAGGTAAGATGAATCTGCATTTTTAAATACTCAGTTCTCTTCATAAACTTTATAATGTTAGGAATCATAATATAACTTAAATCAAGTGGTCATTTTTTAATAGGAATAGCGATACTACCTAGTCTTCCTGTTGCATGTCCCACCCTTGTAAGTTTTTATATGTGCTAAGTATTATTAGTATGTAAAGTACATGTGTGATAGTATGATTAAAACAGATTCTTAAATAACAGTTTCCAGTAGATTATTTTTAAGATCAGGAATTAATTTTGAGTTACTGATATGTAGCCATAGAATCCATCTACATTAGGCTTACAAGTCAATAGTAGGTTACAACACGTTTCCAGTTTGTAGTGTAGAATGGACCATAACTATTTAATAATTAAGTGATAGCCTTGGTCATGTTTTGGATATAATAAAGTCCCATCTGCATTATAAAATGGAACCATATTATAACTAGGTCAGGGTTGCAACCATGTTCTAACTGGAATTGATTGGGTTGTAATTGTGGTGTAGACAAGCCCAATAAGTGTTGCATGATCTGGGAACTGATCTGTCTTAGTATTCTGTCACTTCTAAAATTAGAAGCACAGAACTTAATTTATATGCCATAGAGGAAAAGTACAATTTATCAGTTTTCTCTTTCTTCCACAATTCTTAAAAGTAGTAAGTCATGTTATCCAGTCATATGTATTGAAAGTACAAGTAGCACAGTGCATTTTTGTTACTTACAAATGAATATACATTATAGCTGAAATTAAAGTTGAAAATTAAAATAAGTAGTTCTGAGTTCCCTGCAGATATTCAGAAATGGTGGAGTATGTTGGGGACTCTAAAGTTGCACAAAATACATGCTGAGTTTGTGTGTTGAGGGTTTTTTAAATGTGGTGCTGCCTTGTAGACAACATGCACTATAAGCCATTCTGATCACTTTTAGGTTTGGAAAGAAAAGGATGGCTCACTGACATCTTTTTAATAAGGATACTTGAATGAAAGGATCTCTGTTTTAGAAGTTCATCTTTTTGTGCTAATTATTTCCCCTTTGTAGTCACAATTCTCTCTTTTGCGGGGCTATATTTGGCTGCATTAATTATATTTGTTGTGTCAAAATATCAGTTATGACTTCAAATGAATAGTAGGTGCCAAGAACAGTTATTTTGGAAATAGCACAAGCAATGGAGAAGGGAGAGACTGTTTTCAATGGAAGTTCAAATTTGTTACAACAGTTGGTTATACATTGAAGGGGCAATTTTAATGCGTTTACCAGCAACCATTTCAAATGGAATGTGAGCAATTATGTGATAAATAGCCTTAAGGTTTAACTTTATATGTAAAATCTTTCCTGTATGCAACAAAAAAGCAATTGATTAAATCAATAACAAAATTGTGCTTTAAGCAGAAATGTCTTTCAACTAATCCTCATTCTTAAAAGGACAGTGACATTCCCTTTTTCTGTGCTTTCCTTCTGAGATCACCCTATAAATGACAAGTTAAACAAAACCCGCAAAAAATGTAAATATTTTTGAGCTAGATAATCTCCTTTGCCAAATTTGCCTGGGAAATTTAGGGGGCATCAGGGCATCTGTTCCAGCTTCTTGATTCTCAGGCCCACTTTTCGCCCCAATTCAACTTAAAACTGCTACCAAGGAGTATTAAATGCCAATTCTGTCTTAGGGGGCATAATGGACCATACACCATGGAAGTGGTGCAGCCGAGCCCCTCCTGGCCATGACACGCTCTGTGGGTCAAAAAGACAGAGATGCAGGGTCTGGCTGTAGTACAGATGCTTCAGCAATGTTCTCCTATACCAGGGGGATTCTCTGCTAGGCATTTGCAACCTGATTATGATTCTTTTGTGACACTACAGTGTCTCAAAGGGGCCATAATCCTGACCCTTAATTACCAAATAGTTGCAGTGGGGTGTAGTTCTTTCATTTAGCAAAGGTTATCTCAGTTTCTCAATTACATATGTAAAAAACTTTTTGATGCAGTTGTGTGAGAAAAGTTCAATATCCATTTCCCTTCAGATTGCATAATGTTCCTGCTTCTACATGATAGCTTATACATCTAGAAACATCTGTTATAGGATTTTACTAAAATGTAGAATAATAAAAGTATTTACAAAAGACTTTGTATTTAGTGTAATTGAATTTACACAGGTTATCTAATACATTATTTTACAATTTGCAGGATATGGAGGAGGTTTTAATGAACGAGAGAATGTTGAATATATAGAACGTGAAGAATCAGATGGGGAATATGATGAGGTAAGGTTATATATAATTATTACATTGGAGAATAGATTATAATGAAAAGATTTGTGTTAAGAGCACATCTGGTAGGGAAGTCCGACTTACCTAACTCAGGGTATGTCTACACTACAAGGACTAGAGTGGTAAAACTGCAGCCATTGTAGTGAAGACACTTCCTGCAGTGGTGGAAGGGGTAGTAAATCCACCCCTTTTAGATGCAGTAGCTAGGGCAACAGAATTATTCCATTGACCTAGCTGCATCTATACTCCCCAGTGCTTGAAATTTTTCATGGCCTGAGTGATGTAGCTATGTTGACCTAAGTCTTAGGTGTAGACCAAGAAGACCTAGGGTGAAGGAAGCTAGCTGTGTAAATCTTTTTGAATTATGCCTCTTGCCGATTCATCTGTGAATCGGTGTTGAATCCAGAAAGTTCCGGGGATGAACTTCCAAAAATCAGTTAACTCCTACCAATTTAAATTGTAACTGTGCTTTGTGTGTCATTAATTTAACTGCTTTCACAGTCTGCTTTAGATTCCTTGCGATATTTTCTTTAGGAGGCTCATATACCACTTCCCAAATATACTGAAGTCTGTTATAAAGCCATCTTGTAAAGCACATGCTATTTGATTGCATCCAGATATTTTATGAATTTATCTGAATATTTATAGACATTATGTATCTTTCATTTTGGATCTACAGTAGGTTTTTGCTGAGTGCTTTTTTTTTTTTTTTTTCTTTTCAGTTTATTCAACTAAGATTTCATGGTTGAAATTTGCCTTCTCTGCCTCTACACGTAGCAATATTTTTTTCATTTGTAATTAAAGTTGTCTTTAACTGTTTTTCACATTTTCCCACAGAAGTCATACAAAAGTCTTAGTTCATTATAATCTTTTTATATTGGCTCTTAAGAGGCTGCTTGTTTATTATAATTAATATTATTTGTGGTGGGCAGAAACAAAGTTTGTGTAACTCACCTTTTTATGGAATACAATTTATTTGCTATTAGTTTGGTCGCAAAAAGAAAAAATACAGAGGGAAGCCAGTTGGGCCTGCATCTATCCTTAAAGAAGTAGAAGATAAGGAATCTGAAGGGGAAGAAGAGGAGGATGAGGATGAAGATCTTTCCAAGTATAAATTGGATGAGGTAAAATTCTTATTCTTTGTTACTACTAACATACTGTGTTTTTACTAAGTGACGTCGGCCTTAATTCTTAGCTGCTTGTAAGTTATAATTAAGGATGATACGTTCTCCTAACCTTTGTGTGTGTACTGGAGTGGGATGTTTGTGTACTGGGAGACAGCATGACCTGAGCAGAGTCTGTCAGCCTGAACTCTGTATTTGTTGCCTTGAATGACTGCTGTCAGAATCTTATCACTTAAACTTATATTTCTATTTTAACTTATGGTTAAATTACCTGGGAACAGATTTAATAATTCTGATACATACAGATTTACACAGGATGTCTTACTCAATAGCTCCGGTAGAGTATGGTGAAAATGCATACTAAAATCTTTTTTAATTATATCTACTCTTGCTTTATTTCTGATGTTTTCAAAATATCTAAAACACATGTCAACATGGACTAGACGTGTCCCAGATGTCTTCTGTTAAATGATGCTGGCTTTATTTTTAGCTATAAAAACGAAAAATATATATCCTTCTGAACTGCAGTGTTGTTTTTAATACATAGTGATTGTTAAATATTAGTTGTTCCTTTTAGGCCATGATCCAGCAAAGACTTATGCACATGCTTACTTTTTACACACTGACCATCAAAATTAGTGGGACTTCTCACAGAGTGTAAAGTTAAGTATGTGAGGAATTTGCAGAATTGGAGCCTAAGTTTGATAATGGGATATGTTTTCTCTGAGCCTGAGACTTCTGCCAGACATCTGCCCAAAATAAATAAATGGTCTCATTTTTTTTAAGACAGTCACTGTGTTGTACTGTAAATACTGGCATTATAATTAGGTACCTAGCTTTTTCAGTATTTAGTTTTTATGCAAGTTTTTTAGAATCACTTTTTTCAGTACTATTTTATTGCTGTTTCTGAAATTTATTTTTTATTTTTTAACAAGCTGCATTCAATGCTTGAAGGTTTTTTTGATAACAAAAGAGAACTAAAAACCAGTATTTTAAAAGCTTGGCAATAAACTTCAAATAAACTACAGAACAAGAGCAAGTAAAACCTGCTACTCCAAATAAAAAGAGTCTAAAATGTAGTCCTGGACTTTCTGCGTGTTTTCTTCATATTTAAGTCTCCACACCTAATTAACAGTCTACATTGTTTCAGGATGAGGATGAAGATGATGCTGATCTCTCAAAGTATAATCTTGATGCCAGTGAGGAAGAAGATGCTAATAAGAAAAAGAAATCCAACAGGCGCAGTCGCTCTAAGTCTCGATCTTCCCACTCACGATCTTCATCACGCTCATCCTCCCACTCAAGCTCAAGGTCTAGGTCAAGGTAAACGGGTACAGGTCAAGGGTAACGCCAGGCAAAATGTCAGTATCTAACTTCTTTATTTACATCTTTTTTTTCTTGATTGACTTATAGTCTCAGTTAATAATGTAACAGTTTTACATATTCAGTTTACACAGATAGATTACATTTTTTATAATGGCCTTTTGTAGCTCCACAGTTCTAAAAGTGAGGGCTTCTTTTAGTTTGTCACTTTGCTTTCAGTGAGTTAATGTTTCAGCTGAATCTGTAACAAAAATGGCTTATAAAAACAGGAAACGTAGAATGTTTTCAAAACTAATTCTAGTTCTTTTGTCTTGCTATTGAATAGTCACATCTACTATTACATGTTTTTTGGAAGCACTGAGGAAAGTAGACACATTGGCAGGGGATGGGAACTGTTGGCAAAGAAGGAGACGGGGGTGGTGTAAAGCAGGAGGTAATGCAATCAGAGCAGATAAAGTAGAAGGCCAGTATTGGAAAATGCCTTGAAGGTGAAGATAAGAAATTTGAGTTTCATGTGGTAGAAAAGGGGATGTCAATGGAGGGATTAAGATGATGTTGGAGTTAGAGCATTAAACAAGGAAGATGATCTTAACTGAGTTTGAGTTTGCAGGGTTGACATGGGTCTCAATGAGGCCAGATAAAAACTCTAATTTACACATTTAAAGAGAACACAGAAAAACTTATGGTCAAATCAGTAATGAACCAACTATTTAATAAACACGTTGTTTTATTAGCAGATTAGAAAATATCTATCTCAAACAAGCCTAGAGGCTATTTCTAAGTTCCTTAATACTAACGAATGTAAGATTAATACATAGATATCTATCTGGTAGTTATATAGGCAAGAATTGGTTATTGTGTGGAGAAGTTTATAATTTGACCATAATAAATTGCCCAAGCTGAAACTTGGTGAATTAGAGTCTTGGTTTAGGAGAATTTACACCTGCAGACAAATCTATTTAGATAGTCTCAAGTTTGTGGAGTTTAAAAAAAACAAATAAAAAAAAAATTTTTTTTTACACTTAAACTGCTTCTCTTTTTAAAATATCAGCTAATGTTTTTGCCCAGCTTTAAGGTAAGTAAGGCACACTTTGCATTTGTGTCTCAAGTGGCCATGATTTCAAATGTGTGAAAATCAGCTTTCCTTTTTTATTTTTTTTAGGTTGTGTATCTTAAATGTTTTTACCTGGCCTACATGACACCACCTTGCCCCTGCACAGTCCATTCAAAACTTATTTGCTAATTACATCTTCCTTACCTGTCTTTTCTGAATCCTCTACTGAATCCCCCTTTTCCACTGCATAAAGTTTCACTATGAACAGATCCATAGACCACTGCCTTTTTCTTCAAATGCCTCCATAAGACCCACATATGTTATAAAACCTACAAGAAGCTAAACAAAAACTATTGGCTGAGTTGATTGGCACTTGGCAATTTGTTTCTCAAAAAACATATTTTGATCGTGCGTTTCATCTCTTTCTCCACCCTTCATCTTAGAATTTGAGCTCTCTTGAGGCAGGAACTTGTCATCCTGTGTGAACAGCACCCACCACATGGGAACTACTGGGCTACAAATAATCTTATCTGTCCTTTTTTTGAAAAGGACAAACCACAGTCAGCTCAGGTGAAGGGTCCAACATAAATTCACAACCCTCAACACAGATGAAAAGTAGTTTAATTTATTTTGAATTTCCTGTGATCTCCCAGTGTTGGGTGCAATCTTATCACGGGTACTTCAATACATATTCGCAACATTGGTCTTCATTTAATTAAACATAAATGTGCATTCAAAGGGTTTTGAATTCTCTTTGAAGAATTTTTTTTGTTTTTTAGTAGCATAATTTATCTGGCTAGAAATAAAATTGCAGTCCATTCTTGATCTGCATAGTATGAAGAAATAGAGACTCTGGTAACAACATTTATTGGGAATTACAGAATGAATTTACTAAATAGTGCCTGAAAAGATTAGTAAAATTTGGTTTGCCATGCCATCTTCTCAAAATAATTGCAATGATACAAGGTTTGTAGTACTGTACTCTTGTGGCTTGTATTTTAAGGAGATACCATCAATTTGAAAATTGCATTTGTTTAAAAATATTATAAAGTTACAAGTAATGCCTCAGATTTCCGTAAGTTAGCAAAAATTTACCCTTTTGTGTGCATTGTGCCTTTTATACAGAGGAAACAGTGAGACTGATTATAGTCAGTTTCACACTTGCTGAAAAGATCCTTCTAAATAACAGGAGAATAAAATATCTTTGGTTTTTTTTAAGAATTTGTTTAAGAAATGTTCATGATAGTGTATTTGGAGTACCGTATCAGACACTAGAACTCTTAATTTAATACACTTTTAAAAATCTATGATGATGGTGTCCCCCAAGGTGCAAATTACAAGATTTGGGTTGGATTCATGAAATAGTTAATGGGTAAGCAATCATTTTACTGAATAACTGCTACCCTGCTTACTTTGTCTGATTTCACAATTTAAATAATAGTTCTAATGAAAACTTTCAATATCTTAACAGGAAGTCATAAATAAAAACCTTAACTTCTTTATGCCACTTCCTTATACATTGGATATTCTGACTAGAATTATTACTCATCAACAGTTGAAAGTAGATAAATAACTCTGATGTACAATGTGGGAAAGCTTTAAAGAACAAATGATTTTACCTCTTTCATGAATCTGGGCCCAGGTACTTTAATATATGATAAATAGTTGCATCTGCATATTGTTAAAAACAGATTCTGAAAGAAAATGATTAACTTTTGAAAACTTATAAATATTAAGAAGTAGTGTTTCAGATGCTCATGTGTCTTATGCATTGAGCAAAGTTCTACGTGTAATTTTATAATAATCACATCTCATAAGGCTGTTCAAGTACTGGAAAAAATCCTCCATGTTGTTTCAGGTCCCATTCAAGAAGCTCTTCCAGTTCCAGATCAAGATCTCGTTCCACTTCCAGAGAACATTCTAGATCTCGTGGGTCGAAATCAAGGTGAATGAGGTAGCATTCTCTCTGGTTTGCAGAGAGAAATTAAGAGGGTAGCAGAAATGATTGCTTGTTTGTTTGTTTCTCAAAAAAACTATTTTGACTTAACTCATTTTCAGCCTAGAAGTCAGTTATTCCCAGGTCCGGTGTTCCAAGGAGTTACCACTATTAAATGAAATAATTATTCTTGAAAATGCAATTTTGCTTTTTTATGAGGTTATTTTTAAAAGTCTGGTCTAAAGCTAGACAAGGGGATAATGTCGTGTCTATAATAATTCAAAGCAAGAAGAATCTGAATGCATATTTTTGCTTAAAATAATTCTTGCAAACTTTATTTACTGTTTCCTCTGGCTGTTAAGTGTGAAAAATTAGAAGATGTGCTATAGTCTTAGGGTATGTCTACACTGACAGTGGCAAAGTCGCCATCGTCAGATCGATCTTTCTGGATCGATTGAGTGGTCAGTGAAGACCCGCTCAGTCGATTAGGAAGTCGACCTAGTAAAACCAACTCAAGTGGCGTAGCTTAGCGTCGACAGTTCCCATCAGCGCAGTGCAGTGAAGACACGGTGCAGAACGGAAGTAGAGCAGTCGACAGGAATTACGCAAGCTACTCTCTGTAGCTTGCGTAACTCCCGTTGACTGCCGCCGAATTTCCAGGTAAGTGTAGACCAGGCCTTATTTTGTTTGTGTTGGTAATGTATTTGTACAGACAAAACTATTGAAACTTTCATGTAAACATGGGGGAAATATTGAAATCTCAAACTGGTGAGATTACTCGTGATCAAGGCAAGCAAGACTTGGTCCAGATTTTCCAGATATACTCATTAGTCTTAGTTAGCTGGTCTTTTCATATAGCAATTATTGAACTGTATATGGGAGCCAAAGGCAGCAAGTAGTCCTTGTGGTGTTATAGTTCACTGAGGTTTCCTGTTGAAAGAAGTTTTTGCAGTAGAATGCAAATCCATCTCTTTTTTGTCCATGCCTGGAAAGGGCCCCTGTGGTGTGAAATAAGTGTGGATCAATTGCACAGTGTGGGCAGGGCATCAAAAATAGTGGAGGGGTGGAGTGTGAACACGAATTCTGTTCTCCCCTGAAGAGAAAACTGTGGAAGTGCTCCAGGCAGTCTCTACGGGTGTGTCTGCAGTGCACAATCCTTATGGCAGCATGTGAACTCCCCTCCCCACAGCACAATATAAATAGTATAGATGGTGAGCAGTTGGGCGAATAAAGATATACCTGAATACTCATGGTATGTACTCTCTATGCCCAAGCAATGCCTCCCCGTCTACACTGCTGTTTTTCCAATCCTACTGCTGGCGCCTTTTATCTGCTGCAGGGAAAGACTCCAACACTGGAGAGATGCTCCAGCAGCTGGGAGCTGTTGGATCCCCACCACAGATTTTGGAAGTGGGGGGAAAGGCTCGGGCAGGAGGAAGGGAGTGGGAAAAGGCTCCTGCTGCCTCCCCTGCCGGAGCCTTGGACACACTCTGCTTTTCACTGTAGCATGCAGCTAATGAACATACCCTACATGTTGCAGCCAGTGATGTGCAGTGTATATATATATTTTGAAACAGTTCTTTAGCTGCTCTGAGGAGAGGATTACTCCTCCATTCTGTCCTACATTTGCCTAATGTCCATATTGGCTATATTTGCTCTGGGCATTAGTCTGAATTTTAGCCTAGTGAGAATTGCACAATTGGTATAAAGTTAAGTACTAAAAGAGAAAGCAAATTATTATTTGACACCCCATTGACACTGAAGCAATAAGCTCGGGACAAAAGTTATTTTTAGGGTACAGAATTGGTTTTAAAACTTTATTTCAGACCTTCCTGAACATTAAATTGCTTAAAATTTAGGAGCACTTTATCATTTACAAAGAAGATTGTGAAATATTTCAGCAGAAAAATATGCATGTTTGATATCTGAAAAAGTAGTGTCCCCAAGTCGTCTTGACATTGGGCTTGGAGCCAAGAAGTCCTTAATTCTATTTCCATCACCACCTCTGGCAGCTTTTTCAAGTCTACAAATGTGATTTTTTTTTTTTTTTTTTATGAGGAAGATAGCTGTTTTTTTGGTAAAAACACAGATGACAATGCCATGCAAGATATTTTGCGAACATTTTTAATTTATTAAAATTGCTTCAGTTTAGCAGAAGTCTTGCAAATTCAAACAGGCAAATTCTGGGGGTGGGAATAACCATTTTTTGAGGTTTCTTCCAATTTTAGTAATATTTTTAGGCAGTTTATTTTGAAGTAGCCCTGGTTTAATGATCCATAATGGAATACATATACTAATGGTAAAGTGAAACAAGATTTTAAATAGTTTACATTAAATCTCTGTTTGTCCAGCCTCTCACTTCGTGGACTGTACTACTTAGCAGGAGTATGATCTTCTTGTAGGCCATCTCCCATCCCAATCTCCTGCAGTGTGTTTAACAAAAAGCTTAATTATGGACAACCCTAGAAAAAGACTCCAAAACCACTGGTCCAGAATACCATATTTCAGAAGCATTACTTTAAAAATAAGTAATTTTTGAGGTAGAAGTTCTTATTAACTAAGGAGTAAGTATTTATCCACAAATACATTTTGTAAAGTGATGTGGCAAATCTTGTATTGAATGTTCTTGGATCTGAACTCTATAGTAGATTTTTTTCTGTGTCATATTTGTATTATACATGAATTAAATCAAATTTATTTCTTAATCAATGAAGATCCAGCTCCAGGTCCTACAGGGGGTCTTCTACCCCAAGAAAAAGATCTTACTCAAGTTCTCGTTCATCATCTTCCCCTGAGAGAGGCAGGAAGCGGAGTCGCTCTAGATCTTCTTCGTCCGGTGATCGCAAAAAAAGACGTTCGAGATCACGGTCACCTGAAAGGTTTGGGTTTAAGTAGAATAAGAATGGATGTATTTAAAATGTGTGTAAAATACGTTCAGAAGAAATTAAATGAACTGGGAAAGGGTTGAATTTTATCAGTTATTTGTTTTAATATTTAAAAATGGGTTTTCTGATTTTTCCCTTGTCCCCTTTTCCCCATTACCATGCTGCTTTTTAAATCATATTGTTTCAAAACCATCAACAATCTTTCTTTGTAAAATCTCCTGTTAGGAACATGTTCCATAAAAAAAGACCTGGATTACCATTCTTTCAGTGTTTGAAAGGGCTAATGTACTCTGTTGTTTGATTAATTTTCGTAAATGAATATTGTGACATTAAGGGTATGTCTACACTGACGGCGGCAAAGTCCCTGCCAGCAGATCGACCTATGTGGATCAACTGAGCGGTCAGTGAAGAACCGCTCAGTTGATCCAGAAGTTGATGCAGTAAAACCACCCCCTCAAGTGGTTCCCATCTGCACAGTGCAGTGAAGATGTTGCGCAGAAGGGAAGCACAGCAGTCCACGGGAGTTACGCAAGCTATTCTGTGTAGCTTGTGTAACTCTCATCGACTGCCACCGAATCGCCCGGTAAGTGTAGACCAGGGCAAAGGAATTGTAAATTTAATACCAAGTGTGGTAAATTTAATACTAAAAAGTGTAATACGTTAGTAAGCCTAAACACAATGTTTCAGAGAACTTTACATGTTCAGTTTTTATACTACCCATCTGATAAATTTAGTCTTCTAACTATTGTGGATGTGAGTGATAAAAACTAATTTGAACTTATTTCTTTGCATGCTTTCTCTTTTTGTATCCCACAGACGCCGCGGGTCATCATCTGGATCTTCCCATTCTGGTTCCCGTACAAGTTCTAAAAAGAAATAATGCATTAGAGTTCACATTTAAAAAAAAAATCCAGTCCAGTGCATGAGGCATATTTTTAAGAACTTGGTGTCTTATTTGGTCAGAAGTGCTAAATCTGCTAGTAGAAGTGCATGTTTGTCCTTGCTTTCTGGGAAACTGCAGCTTTGTTCATTCATTAAACAAAAAGTAAGGTAGCATTTTAAGCCATAAATTCCCCAGAGTAGGTGTGTACTTTTTATTATTCCATTTCTCTGCTCAGATGTTGCATATCTGTATTGTTAAACAATATATAATGGGGCCCACTTCACTTATTTTAGTACTACCATTGTCTTTTTTTTTTTTTTTTTTTTTTAAGGGCTCTAACCCATTAGATTATCTATCACTCACTGAACTGTGCATGGAGACAGGTTGATCTGTGTAATCCCATCTTCCAAGAGAGAGCTCCCTGCACGACAGCTCCTGAGTTTCTTTGGTGCACTTTTGCTAGGGCCACAGGAAATTACTACAATTCTAAGGCTAAAATACCCCATAGGACGAAGTGTTAGGCCAGGTTTTCAATTTTTCTGTATTTAAACAAAACTTGTGATGGGTGACAGTTCTCTCACTCACATTTAGTGCAGATGTCCAATTTTGATTCTCCTACTGGGAGAATATCCAATACTGAGTTCTGTAATTGGTGAGTGAGACTTCTCTCCTATCTTGAAGGCTTTTTGGGTTACTAAGCACTCTCTTCTCCATAACTGAGGACTGTCTCAAAGCTGTCAGTCTCTGTGGAGATTTAGCCTATTTGATCCTGTCTCAGCCAAGGAAAAGCCTGCTTTCTGCAGTGAGTTGCTGGGTGCAATTTAATTTCTGTGTGTATGAAGTCTGATGCTCTCTTAGAAAGGGGACAGTCTTGTATGGACTGATGCTGAAATCAGCATTATGTAGCTACTTTTGAATGATGAGGGAGTTTGAAATGAGTTTCTTGGAGTTACAATATAGGGTTGAATTTTCTGCAAGCCTGCAATCAAAGATGAATTTGGGCTTAGGAAATCTATTTTTTTCTACACTAAATTTTACTTAGATAAACTGCATAAGAGGTTCTCCTGAAATACAGATAAATCTGTGCTTCTAAATAAATGTGATCAAAGATCATCACTATCCCCTTAAGCTTTATATTTATGGCTTAAAATGCTTTATGAAATTTGTTTTACTAGCAATATCAAATTAAACTTGGTCACTCTTGAGCTCTGTTGGTTAAGAAAGTTTTGTGTTAACAGTATCTTCAGTGGCATCACAAGGTAAGTATGTTAAGGGAAAATAACATGTTTTTAAATAAAAAAGCAATATATCTGTAATTATTTGAGTAGTAAAACTTTCAACATCTTTGATAGTTGCTTTTGTAAACTTCACAGAAACAAATGGAGCAAAATTACATTCTGCTTTCCTTTTTTTAAAAAATAACTTTACATTTCTTTTTGACTGATTTGACAAAGCAAAATGTTTTTGTTGTAGAAATATTTTGATAATCTTTTTGCAGAAAAAATTGCCCTGCAACTTCTTTATTGCTTTGTTTTTTATCTGATTTCCTTGCTAAATGTAGGTTAGATTGCACAAGAACAGTTAGTCTCTTTTAACTGTGCCTCTGACTTCATGAAAGTCTACCTACTAAACTGTAAAAATCAGATCTTCTAGAAGTTATATGTTACCATTTGGTTTATTCTTGTGCTTTGTATTAAAATCGTTGCTGTACTTAGATAAAAGTTTTTAAATTTAGCAAATGGTAGGCTACAGACAGCTCTGAGGAAAATTATGGTTTCATTTGTCTTAGATAAAATGTACTAGGTCATTTCATGAAGAAATTATTCTGTAGACAAGTGTAAATAAAGCTTGTGAGTCAATTATACAATGAGTGTTTCTGTTTAGAAACGTAAAACAAATCTTTCTATCTGCTGGGTCCCTTTAAACTTTCTGCAATGCAAAGCTTCCTTACTGTGTTTAAAATATCTGTGATGTAAAAAAAAACTAGCAACTTAAAGGCAAAAGCAGCTAATCCAATCCCAGCATGCCTCAGAAAATATAAGCAATGTCCATTCTTATTGAATAACTGAATCAAAAAGAAATAGGGTAGTAGGCCCGCTTTGTGTAAGACATAGGTCTAGATTAATTTTAGGGCTTGTTTCAGGGGGGAAAAGGTCAACTTTCATAGCGTAGTGTTCTTGAAACTGTTGTAATTTGACTTCAGTAAAATATTGTCCTATGGCCTTCTGTTTGGCCTTGCCCTCTTCCAACGTAAAGACCTTTACAATGGGATTACAAACATGTGCTATAGAGTAAATGTTAGAGTTTCTACAGACCTCTTTTAAACCTGGAAAATTTATATAGCCCAGATGAAGAGAAACTGGTTAGGTTAGGAATAAAAGTTATAAAACCTATTGAAATGTCTTCATGGAAATACATGAAGATGTCTTTCAAAACCATAAAGTAAAACTGAATAAAAATAGACCAGTCTACTTTCATTATCCAAACTGATTGAAAATGGGAAATGGAAACCCCAAATGTAAAAGATGAAAAGTAACTGGTTTTATTTTTTAAAAGATCAACTGAAGTGCTTTTTAATAAATAGTTGAGGGATAAGGGGATAGGTTTAATAAATAGTTGAGGGATAAGGGGATAGGTTGAAATCCTAAATCATTAACAGAATACATAAGTAGCCTTAAAATTGCAAAGTGGTGCATTTTAAAAGTAAACAGATTTGCTTGCCCCAAACCTAAATGCAGTGATTTGTTTCTTCTGCAAGAGGAGAGGGTGACAAAAAAATCAAGGAATTGCTTGGGTTAGGTATGTCTTAATCTTTCAAGAAAAACACTAACTTAAATGCTTCAAATTAAATAATTAGCATTGTACTAACTTGAAGCAGGCATGATTATCAGTTGTGTGTCTAATAACTTGGGGCACGTTTTCATCCCTGCAATGCATGTGAAACATTTTGTCACACTGTGTTTCTGTTATTTGATGCATTGCAAGGGACTAGGTACCAGGCTATGTTGGATTGATATGACTAGCAGAGTAACTGCTGTAAGATTGGCACATCTTAAATTCAGTAAAATTATTTTTAAATACAGCATTTCAGGCCACCTTTGTAAAACAATCCTTGTTTTTATGTAAATGTCTTTACTGACTTGAAAAGAAATATTAAGCTATGAGATTCGTTTCTAAATGATTTTTAATACGGTAACAACTGCTTTTTTTAAAGTATAGTGTACAAATTAAAAAAGTGTATTTTGCAAATTATCCTGCAGATCTCATTAGGTTTTATTTAAAAAGTAGTAGTAATCTCGTGCTTTTCATCCACATCTCTTAAAATTCTTTACAAAAATGAGGCAATAATGTTTTAAGAAAGGAAAAGTGTGTTAGGAAAGAGGCATAGAAGTTTTGACTTTCCCAAGGTCATACAGGAAGTCAGTAACTGGGTTAGGAGTAGAAGCTACCTTTCCTAATTCTCAATTCCCTAATCTAGCTAGTGACCAGGGTATCTCACAAAAGACCCCAGTTCATCCCTGTTCAGGAAAGCACTTAAACATGTTTAAATCCCATTCATGTCAAGTGCTTAAGTGACTTACTGTTAGGACTAAGCGAATGTTTCTCTGTGATTGCATGCTGTGGATAAAGATGCACCTAAAAACATGATTTTTTTTAACAGTTTGAGGTAAATAGCCAGGCTCTCACTGTGGCGTATTACACACACATCCTTTGTGGATCATGCACAGAGGATGTCATGTAACATGCACTGACCACTGGGTTATGCTTGTGCATGTTTACGTCATCGAAGGAATATGTGATGTGTAATTACAATATATGCAAAGCTACTTAAAAGATTTTTAATTTTTAAACCCATATTATGCCTATTGCTGTGGGAAAATTTACCACATAAAGGGAAAGCGCTGAATGCACACTTATGAAATGGTACATGTTACATTTTATAAAACACTTCAGTTTCCTGCTGATCTAGGCAGTGGTGTATCTTCTTCTAGTCCTGCTATTATTCCTTTCCCCTTTCCTACAGAATGAGTAGACCTATATCCTGCCACAAAATATGACTGAGGAGCTCAGTTACCATCCCCACAGCAAACGTTCAGTCTTTGCTTCATTGAGAGTTACAGAATAGTCCATCTGGTGTTTGATATATTGCTCAGTTAGCACTCTTGGGCTTGCCTGTCATCAAAATACAATATACCCGCCTTTCTACCTTTTATCGCAGTCTTTATCCCCTGCTTTTCCTCTAGGGATTTAAAAATACTAATCTATCAGATACCTGAGTTTCTGGTTGTTTTTGAATTTAAGAGCCAGTTATATCCTTGCTACAGAATTTTGCAGAGTGGTTTAAATAAAACTATAGAAAGGATAGTCTCTGTTAAATTCAATAGGTTTCTAAGAGCAAATTGAATACTAACCTAAGAAGTGTTACTGGTTTCACCCCTATTAAATACATTGTGTAGGACTCTTTCGCAGTAGTAGTTGCCTTTATCAGAATGTGTGGAATAGCTATGCCTGTACACTGAAGAATTTTATATCTGGAGAAGCAGCTGTATACAACCTGTTCAGTTCTGAAACAGTGTGTGGTAACTGGAGCTATAAGCAGTAAAACATGCTGTACAGAAGATACTTTCTCACACTCACTATGGATGCTGTCCAGGAGTAATACAGAAAACTACTATGCTAGCAGGAAACATTCCCATTAGACAGAATGTCAGGCAAAATAGTAAATGATAAAACTAAGAAATCTTCCCAGTAGCTGAGAGGCTTACCAAAACAGTACACTGCATGCAGCGGTCTCTGTGTCTCAGTTTAATGGCACAGCACAGCACATCAATGAGCACTTGTAAAAGTAGATACTACTAAAAGTGAACCACTTTTTTTTTTAATGATGCATTATATCCTATAGACTACTTGGCCACTGCATGCCAGAGTCAGACATACAAGCTAGGACTAAAAGGAAATAAAAGTCCTCATCCATCCATCCCCCCACCCAGTTTTTCCAGCCTGTTTCTTTAAGTCCACTACATTTGGCTCTTATTTTTGGTCATTATGGTTTCTAGTCTTGGACAGCAACTTTGCAAGTGATAGACTTTACGCTAGGGGACTCTGAAGTCTATGCCTGTTTAACTGAGTGAGTTAAATTCTAGACACACCCATTCGTGGAGGTTGAATGTTGTTTTTCCTCCTCAGAAAGGGGTTCCCAAACCACAATCTGACTCCCGGATGTATAAAGACCTTAACAACATGCTTTTATACATTAAAAATATGGGTCTTATCAACTTTTTTTCTGGACGATGTGATGCACAATTGGAGAACTTGTGACATCATTGAAGCCACGTAAGTGCAATCTGATTGAGGAAAGAACTGGCTTTTATCTGGAATGTTTTCAACTGCTTAGGTATAAAAACCATTTAACGCAAATGTCTGCTAAACAGTGGGAACACGAATTGTAAAGATTCAACACTTCTGCCCCTTCATGTAAGAGACAAGGGAGTTTCAAATCTCCACCTCTAGTTCCTCCAGCAAACAAGAAAAAAATTAGACTTGAGGCTTGATAATGTAGAAAATGAAGAATTTTAAAAAAAAATCCCTTTTCAGGTTGTCATTGTCATAAAAACAACACGTTTACAAGATACAAACCCATTTCCCTCCCTCCCCTTTAGATTACTTAACAGTGGACAACTGAGAATTCTTGTAGCTTCCTAGTCGCATTTAGGCAAAAATCGTAGCTCAGCATAATGTTTTAAAGATTTCTCTAAGCCCTGCCTAGCAGTCCCTTAACACATGCAGCTTGCAATCTCGCTCTCATTTTGGGTCTTCAGAATTTGTGCAAGGCCTTATCAATGTAGAAAACAAAATAGGGGACTTGGTGTTGCTTTTCTAGTAGTAGTGTGCTACTGCTTGAGGAAAAAGGAGACAATGTTCTCTCTCGGGTAAATGTTTAGCAATGTATGTATGTTAATTGCATTATGATACACATATCAATGTTACCATGAAATGTTAGGCCAGATCCCAGAGCATCACATCAGGGCATCCCTAATGTGTTGTTGCTTTACTGAAAAGGATGGTTTGTGACATGATATCTCCCTGCAATTTGATGCATTCATCCATCCAGTGCTTTCTAATTTTTTGTAATGTTCCATTTATTTATTGGACACTGTTACATCAAGGATGCTAGGATTAGCCAAAGGAGAGTAACTGAGAACAGCAGGGTAGCTGATGTGGGATGAAGGGGATTGTAAGCATTTAGGAGTGTTGGCATAGGATAGGAGATCTGATATAACAGTGAAGCAGTGTGGCAGAAAAGACCCTTGAACTATGAATCTAGCCTAGGTCAGGAGTAAGTAGAAATAATTGACGTGATGATTGATTGACTGACCCATGTGAGATGAATTAAACAGCAGGGTCCAATTGCTAAGGAACAAGTATCCCCATCTGAAAACTACCATGTTGGTAAATAGGCTTGCTGGCAGTCTCAGTATAGTGCCAAGGGACTAAATGGGCATGGAGGCTGAATACATGATCCATCCAGAGCAGAGCTGAGGCACAGACAGTGCAGCATGGGGAAATTTAGAGAGAGAGCTGTAGTGCCAGTTTCCAGCACCTAAGAAAAAAACAAGAAAAGCCCAAGGCAGTTCCTACCTACTGCATTATGTAATTAACCATGTGCCATGGTTCAATAAATACAGAAATCTGGCTTACATTCTGATGAGTAGAACTGTTGAGTCAAATCCCCAGCATCATTAAGATTTGTGAAGACTAGAATTTCCCTGTGGCAGGAGCGCTCCAGGTGGTTCCTATACCAGCCCTCAGTATAGATGTAATGGCTGGTGGAGGAGGAGTATGACAGGGAGAACTCTTGCAATCCCCATCTGTGAGAGGGATTGTTTGTGGAAGAGAGTAGCTGGGCATAGCTGAGGCTGCACTTTCTACCTAGGAACTGGCCTAGCTCCCAGCTTATATATGGTGGCTTAAAGCCAATTTAACCTCAAGTACAGCTTGACTTCAGCTAAGGATTTAGCCCATCATGTAGTTCTTAAAAGTAGTAAACAGCTATTTGTTATTGGTGAATCAGCCCAAAAGCTTCAGGCCTTAGAATTGATCTAAGGTGTAGTCAGACCTGAAAGAACAGAGACAGGACTAGAATGCCAAGGGAGCACAAAGAAAAAATCTTGCGTTAGCAAGATGGGCGATAAGACAAAAGGCCTTTTCCTCTATCTGAGGAGGAAATGTATAAAGGGGAGCAGAAAGACTCATGTAGGGTACATCTTCAGTGCAGTTAGCTCAACTTATCTCGTTTTGAGTTAGCCTCGCTCAAGTGAGGGACCATAATGCAAAATAAGGACTAGGCTACATTTGGATAGATCTTTGGGTATAATTATCCTGAAATAGTTATTTCACTATAAGCCCCCACAGGGACACTCTTATTTCAGTACATTTCCAAGTGTAGACAAGCTCTAACACTAGAACTGCACAGTGATTGGATTAGCAACACAGAGCAGCTGGGTCCCTATTGTGTTACCAATTCAAATAGCATGTGAGCTTCCACCCACACCCCTGACTGGCCAGCTAAAATTGAAAACACCTCTTTATTCCAGCTAGACATTTATGTGTGTGGAGGGGAGTTGAATTGGGGCAACACTCAAGTTATACCTTGAGTTAATACTGCACTGAACACCAGCTCAGTCTAAAAGGCCTGACTGTATGTGTGGAATTTGTTATTGCTTGCCAACTTATTTTTGTTCTCCAGTTGATCTGCAAACCTACTTAATGCATATACTTCTTTTATAGGATTTGTTCTTACACTGTCATTTAGAAAAAGCAAATAATATATAAAGGCAACTGTAATTTTATTTCTAAAAAGGATGAAATCTCCATCAGACTTGATATTCTAATTACAGTTGAGTCAGATTGATTAATGTGCATAAAAAGCTATGCCATTAAAAACAAAGGCAGAGCTGAATACCCATACACCTGTAATCCTATTACACACAAATAGCATGTGGTGCCAAAAATTAGCATTTAGTATATTTCTTATGCAAATAATTTCACTCCCCGCTGAATATCAGCTGGCACCTTTCATTAACAAAGCTGATTTAAATAGTCAAATACTGTATGAGTGTGAAAAATACCAAGTTATTAACACAATACATCACTGGATGGCGCTATTGTTTCAGATAATTGCAATTCACTATATTTCTTTGGCAACATGGTTTAAAAAGAAAAAGAACTTCTCACTAGAGCTGACTGTTGCAGGGGATGAGGGTATGGAAAAGAAAATGGGTTGGGGTCATTATTATGGCCTGTGTTATGCAGGTCAGACTTTTACTAAGCAAACCAGAACAGTCACTCCTAGCCTTAGAATCTATGAAATATGGTGCAGTCATGCATATCGTTTCCCACTGTATGCTGCCATTAACTTGTGCACATTTGCTGCAGTAATTACGCAGGGCAGTAGGACTTGCTGTATCACTACGAAAACAGCTACCACAATGGAATTCCCTACACTAAAAAGTTTGGCCAAATAGCAGCACTCAGTGCTGATGACTAATCTCCCTTCATTGTGGTGGCCGTTCTAGGGATCACAGGGATGGTGTGCTGCACATGGGTGAGTTGATCTCATTTAGTGTTCTCCGCTTATACCGTTTGTCTATTTTCATTACTGTAACTGAGGTAAATGCAAAAATCAAGTGAGTTTCAGCCTCTTCCTCATAACTTAGAGCAAATGGTTGAAGAATAGGACTGGGAAACAGGAGACACATAGTCTGTCAGTAATCTTGTCTCTGTAACAGACACATTTATGACCATGGGCAAGTTCTCTGAACTCAGTTTACTTGCTTGTAATACAAGAGGATTAGGTTAGGGCACTAGCTAAGCCTTAGCAGAGCTAGCTTCAAGTCTCTACTTTATCACAAACTTCCTGTGTGACCTTGGACAAGTCACCCCTAGCTCCTCAAAGATATTTAGGATCCTAATTTCTATTGAAACCCATGAGAGTTAGGAGCCTAAATACCTTTGAGGATTTGGGTCCTGGCCTTAAGCTCCCTGAGCCACAGCACCCCAGCTGTACCTGGGAAGAATAGTTCTGCCCTACTTCACACAGATAATGTGGGGGACATACATCAAAAATGGTGAGGCACTCTGATAGTGTAGTTAGTTGGGCCATATAAGTTAGTTAGATACTCTCACATGGGTGCAGTGAGCTGTGTGTATCTAAGATGAGATTTCAAAGCTGACTAATGATTTGGCTGCCCAATTTCCATTAATTTTAATGTGAATTGGGTGTCCAAACCCATTAGGCAGTGTTGAAAAAATTCTCCAACTTAGTTCTTGTAAAGGGTATTGATTCTTGGATGCAGGTGTGTTAGAACTGGTTGTGTTAGCATCAGTTCCACTTTCTGGGTCTCAGTCATTAGTAGGATCCTGAAATGTTTGTGTTACAAATATGTTTGCTGCATTCAACATTTTTTTCATGAAAAATATTTCTGTTCAGTTTGGGGATTTTATTTGTTTGTTTGTTTTTTAATGAACCCTGATTGTATCCCTTTAAGTGATGAAGTAATAATACAGATTAGTGCTAGCTGGGGACAAAATGAATTATTAAAATATTGTCTGCTAGTGAGGATTCCTGAATTTAGCAATTATGTCACATGTAAGATGGCACTTTAAACTTATATGATGGACCCTTATGGCAGGTTTTCATTTATACAAAAGTGAAAAACTAATGAAACTTCCTTATATGGGAGACTGAATACCTCAAGCTCACACTCTATGGATCCTTCCCCCTCCTCCCCCTCCCCCCCCCCCCCACACACACACGCACATTTTTTATTCTCAAAATTGCCACATCTGAAAAAATAGTAGACGCCAGTAACAAAACATCCCACACTTCTAGTTACTTATAACTAACACTTCTATTGCTTTGGCTAAAATGGATTTGTTTACCCAAAGACATTATAAAATTACTCAAAGGTTTGTGGGGGAGGGTGGTTAAATTCCCCCCCCCCCCCAACACACACACACACACACCATTTTTTTTTTTGCCTCTTATCTTCTACACAGTAGTTTAAAAACTGTGCCACATCCTGTTTTTAGTTTTGCTTTATTCCTCCTTAATCTGATAGGAAAGGAATCAAGAGCAGTATGAATATTATGAAGTAATATCTGGCAAATTTTGATTTTTAAAGGTAAAGATGACAGCTCATTCTTCTTGTAATGTGTCAAAAACAACTCCTTCAGTAGTCTATTATATACTAATGCTTGATGTTAAAGTTGATAACTATTGGTGTTTATGCACCAATAATAGCACCTCTGCTACTACCTATGTCAGGACAGAAACTTGGGTTTCTCTAGTAATGGTGCTAGTGTACTGGATCAAAATAGAAACCAAATTAAGGGCTGAAATCAATGCAATTTATAGGTAAGTAAGGACTCTCTGATGTATCTCCACATGCCAAAAACAGCTCTGGTGTGACTTTAAGTTGAAGATGAACAGCCAGGCTAGGATAAAAAGAAGCACCTAACAATTTTAATTAATGTTAAATGTACTTATGTGACCAATGAATATTAAAGGAAATAATTTTTAAAAAAGAATTGGCCACTGTCAGAAGAAAAAATACTGGGCTAGCTGGACCATTGGTCTGACCCACTATGGCATTTCTTATGTGATGTCATCTCCTGAAGACAGGGGTAAAGGTGTAAATTGCATTTCAGTACAGCTGCTATTCCACATCAGAAAGCTGCGGAAAAGCAGGTAATCAACCCAGGTAATTCCAGGGAAATATACAGCATCGTTTTCATTTCCTTTCATGCTTATAATCACGAGTCCGAGTGCCAGGTTAGTAAAGGGTCTCGCTTTGTTTGCACAGAAATAAGAATGCCTGGATACACACTAGAGAAAAGTTCGCTCTGATCTCCAGCAGCGCAGAGTGCGGGGGGGTGAATGCGGCGCGAGGTGGCGCTAATGGCCCTGTGCTGATTCGGTCTTTCCCTCGCAGCCCACCCCGCTGACAAATAAATAAAAGCAAACCAAACTTGGTGATTTGCTGCGATAGGCCGAGTCTGAGGGGTTAGTTCCCGCCACCCGCCGTTCGCTCCCTGCCGGGAACAAGCCGTAGCACTAGGAACCTGGCGAGGGCAAAGGGGGCCCGCCTTGGAGCGCCCCGCGTTCGTTCCCCTGGCCCGACTCGCCCAGCCCGGCTGACGGCGCGATGCGCGGACTGGGTTAACGCCGGGCGGCCGCGGTGTGGAAAGCGCGCCGGGCGGCCTCAGCACGCGCACTGCCTCAGGGGCCGGGCGGGCAGGGGGCGCACAGGCTGCCTGCTCCCTGGAAACGGGGCGCGGGGCTCGGCCGGCAGCGGAGCCGCCTCGCGCTCGCTTCTTGGCGCCAGTCGCCCAGCCACTGGAAACCCCCGCGCTGCGGTTTGAGCTGGAGCAACCCCCCCCCCCCCCTCCTCCCCCGGCGCCCAGCCCCTCAGGGGAGGGACGCGCTCCCCCCGCCCCTCCCCCCCGAAGTGGATCAATGAAGCCCCGGGGCCCCGCCTCCGCTGCCTCATAGAGCGGCGGTTGGCCCCGCTGCCCACTCAGCCTGAGCTCCCCGCTATGGGCAGGGGCAGCGCGGCCGGGCAGCTGCTGCTGCGGCTCCGCTCCGGCGCCCCGCCGGCGGCATGACGCCCCCCTTGCTCTGCGGGGCCCGACTCAACCGCACCGGCCCGCCCAGCATGTGGGGCGGCGCCCCGCGGGGGGCCAGCAACAGCACGGCGCGCCCGGCGGAGGGCTGCGGCTCGGTGTCGGTGGCGTTCCCCGTGAGCATGATGCTGACGGGCACGGTGGGCAATGCCCTGGCCATGCTGCTGGTGTACAGAGCCTGCCAGAAGAAGGAGAACACGCGGAAGAAATCCTTCCTACTCTGCATCGGCTCCCTGGCCTTGACCGACCTGACCGGCCAGCTCCTGACCAGCCCCGTGGTCATCGCGGTCTACCTCGCCAACAGGCACTGGCAGCAGGTGGATCCCTCGGGCAACCTGTGCGCCTTCTTCGGGCTGTGCATGACTGTCTTCGGCCTCTGCCCCCTCTTCATCGCCAGTGCCATGGCCATCGAACGGACCCTGGCCATCAGAGCGCCGCACTGGTATGCCAGCCACATGAAAACCAGGGTGACCAAGACGGTCTTGCTCAGCGTCTGGCTGGCCGTGTTCGCCTTCGCACTCCTGCCCATAGCTGGCGTAGGGCAGTACACCCTGCAGTGGCCGGGCACCTGGTGTTTCATCAGCACCGGGGACAACCATGACGTAGGCAACACCTTCTTCGCCTCAGCCTTTGCCTTTCTGGGACTTTCCTCGCTCATCGTCACCATGGCGTGTAACCTGGCGACAATCAAAGCTTTAGTGGCTCGGTGCAGGACCAAACCTTCAGCATCTCAGTCCAGCAAGCAATGGGGGAGAATCACCATGGAGACACTGATCCAGCTGTTGGGGATCATGTGTGTTCTCTTTGCTTGTTGGTCCCCACTCTTGGTAGGTTGACTTTTAATTTGCAGTGTGATATTGCTAACTCCAAAGCATTCTTTCACAGAGAATGGGGGGGATGGTTACAGTGGGGATGGCAAACCTGTCACATCCAACTCGCTAAAACAGTGTCTTTATGTTCCCCAAATTTCAGCCTGCTATGGAGGAGAGATAGCAAGTGGGGGGGGGGGGCACATCCTGTTGAAAGGAATTGAGTGGGAGGATACCAGGATGAGGGGATCCTGTGGTGAGGGGTACTGGGGACAAGCAGGTGCAGGGCACAGTATGTATGGGAGGACCCCCCTTGGAGCCTTGAGGATGGGGAGTGGACATATACAAGGGGACTCATTGAAGAGAACTAGTAGATCTGGGGGCTTGTATGAAGGGGCCTCTTGAGGAAGAGAGCAGGTGTAGGGTGATATATGGGTCAGATCCTCCCCAATGGGAAAGAGGGGATTAGAGGTATGGGAATACATTGATGATGAGCTAATAAGGCCTCAACTAGAATATTGTGTCCAGTTTTGAGCACCACACTTTGGGCAAGATGTGTAGAAATTGGAGAAAGTCCAGAGGAGAACAGCAAAAATGATTAAAGGTCTAGAAAACATGACTTACAAGGAAAAATTGAAAAAAACTGGGGTTGTTTAGTCTGGAAAAAAGAAGATTGAAAGAGGCCTTGATAACAGTCTTCAAGTACATAAAATGTTATAAAAAGGAGGGTAATAAACTGTTCTCGTTACCCACTGATTACAGCACAAGAAGTAATGGGTTTAAATTGCTGCCAGGTCGATTTAGCTTAGCCATTAGCAAAAATTTTCTAACTGTAAGATTAGTTAAGCACTGGCCCAAATTACCTAGGGTGATTGTGGAATTTCTGTCATGGCAGGTTTTTAAGAACAGGTTAGACAAACACCTGTCACGGATGGTCTACATAGTTCTGCCTCAGTTCAGGGGACTGGTCTAGATGATCTATCGAGGTCCTTTCCAATCCTATAGGTCTATGATTGTATAAAATGCAGGCTGTCATAGGCGGTGGGCATTTGGGGAACATTCAAGAGGGGATGGTAGAATGAAGGTGTGGGGCAAGAGAGGGAGGGATGTTTAGGGAAATGAGAGTTGCAAAGAAGGGAGAAAAGAAACTGGGAACATGAGGGGAGCATGTGAGTCTTAGAAGAGATTAGAGACACCAGTGTATCTGGCAAATAGGTAGGAGTGAGTGAAAGGAAAGAATGGGCAGATTGATGGGGCAGGTGAAGACTTGAAAACATCATCCAAAGACTGGTGTTAGCAAAGGGTCCAAACACACCGACACTGGTGTAGTTCTGCTGCCTGGGAAGCCAGAAGCAGGTTAAGCAGTTCTGTATTCTCTACACCATACTATGACACATGGCAGGGATGTTTTTGCTCACTCATGCACAGGCAGGGATCCACCCATTAGAGCACTGAGAAGAGGTGGTGAAATAGGGCACCTAGTACCAAGTGTTGAGGCCATTATCTGGTTGGGAGGAAGCGTTTACTGCCGGAAGCCTTATTGTGATGGGACCTCATGTTAATGGGGGAGATATTCGTTTTTCTGCACCAGCCTTGTGGGCACACATACTCCACTGCTTTGAGAAATATGACCTGACCTGGCCCTTATTAGCTACCACTCACTTGATACACTAGTTATTTTGTTAGCGGGTTGTTCGCTTTGCCCGATTTTTGGCTGTGTTGGCAGAGAGTGGGTTTGTCATGACATAGACAGGGGTAAAGGGGCCAATCACCCAACTTTTACCCTGCCTTTTTATTCTGTTCTTTTCTTGCTCAGGCCCTTCCTTGTTGAACTGGGACAAACCATTTTTCAGCTGCAGAGGGTCCTCAATGGAGAATGTGTGTGTTTCTGTTGTATGGGATTGGGCGGGCAGGGGCATGGCGGTAGCTTTGCACACTATGAAGCATGGCAGGGACTTTGCCCATGCAGGGCAGAAGTGTGAATGGTGCTAGAGCATCCATCACACAGACCCAACAGACATGTTCCGATGTTTGTGTTTGCATGTGTGCGCGCGCGCGCACACACGTGTGTGTGTGTGTGTGTGTTTCTGAAGGGAAAACGGTAACTAGCTATGGGGGGGCCTACTGCCACCTTTGGCTGCCCACATTGACTCCACTGCTGTTCCATGGCCTGGTATGGAGAATTTCTCTCCTCCTCTGGACCCCTGCAGATCTCCCCTACACATGGCGCATGTGCTAGGGTTGAGGATTTGGCCTTTAGCATTGAGTAGTGGAGCTACCATGGGACGATGGCTACTGGAATGTTCAGTGTAAATAAGATAACATTAGAAATGAACTACTTCCACTCAGTGAATTTATTTTTGTAAATTAATGACATTCCAGGAAAATCTTAAACAAAACACCCTCCGTTCCCATCCCCCCTCCATCCCAACTTCTGCATGTTACCTGTACAGAGAGCATTAATGGCTTGTGACAGAGGTGAGATCAGAAACCATATTGCAAACCTTGGGGAAATTGCTTTCTAAATGACAGAACAATGTTCTACTCCTAAGAACACCAAGGTAACGTGGCTTTGACCACACATGTAAGCAGGATGCCCAGTTTAGATATAGATGCTTTTTTAAACATCCCTTGGTCATGTGGTCAGCCTTTGATACCAGCTGTTTGCGATTAATTACCTTTTCATCTATATTGAATCAGCTCCTCTAAAAGCTGCTACACCAGAGGAACTGAATGGGCCATTTGACATAGAAAGGAACTACTGCTGGTGGACAGTGCTGTATCCAGTGCTGCCTCTAGTGTAAACGCACCTCCTGGAGGTAAGCTAAGATAGATATGTCATGCTGTGTACTGCCCCCAATACTTCCAACGGGCTCATTCAACATGCAGGACAGCACAGCTAAGCTGGCACTGAAGAGACAGTACACTGTGCCAGGGAAAGGGCTTGTGCAACTTACACCTTCAAAGAGGAATCCAGGGAGCAGAGTGGGACACTCACAGTTCAGTCTCTGCTTTGGTCCTGGGGCAGTGCAACTATGTGTTTCCCCTTCCTCCAGAAAGAGAGCCAGATGCCACTCTAGCCCCGTGTCTCCTCCTTATTTAATCAGCCACCCTCTTTTACATAATGTTTGGCATGCGTTTGTACACAACACTAAGTCATGAAGCTGGCGTGTATTGTTTAACATCGGCAAAGTGCTTTGAGATCCTGGGACAAAAGATTCCACTTAAGCGCATGGTAGTCTCAGAGACTCGTACTTTAATATTCAGCACTGAGCTGGCTTTCTTGCCAGAGGCATAGTGTGTGTTTATATAGACAATGGAGCAAACCCCAACATCCTTACTTAGCCTTTGCTCAAGCACACTTCCATCATTTGAGAGTTTGCCTGAGAAACTAAGTAGAAACTTAGGGACTTATCCAAAGCTCATTGAAGCCAATGGAAAAATCCACATTGATGTCATTGGCCTTTGGATCAAGTCCTTATGCCCTGATTCAGGAAAGGATCCCTATTCAGGAAAGTACTGAAGTACATGTTTAAATGAAGCATGTACCTAAATCCCTTGGAGTCATTGGGAAAGCATGTGCTTAAAGTTAAGAGCTTTCTTGAATCAGGGCCTCACTGAGGAATGCAGGTTTCATCCCAATGCAAATAATAAAATAGGATCTCAAGGCACTTTACAAACAGTAAATGTTATATTTAAAGATTAAATACATACCCCAATATTTGCAGTGCAGCCTGATTATCCTGCTCCCTGCAAACATGCACCTTTTCTAATTCATACCAAAAGCAATCATTCCGCCCAACTTCTCATTAGTACAGGATAGTGAATTAGAGCTGAATGGCAATTGCTAGATTAAACCAAAGAAGTGCACTGTCACCAGCTGTCACTACTTCCTTGTTGAATATTTCCATTCCAAAGCACATTCAGCCTTGTCCTCCATTGTGGGGGCCTGTACGCAAGAGAGCTATGCAGGATCCTCCTGGCTTTGGCTTCATTTGTTTTCCCATAGGGCCATACTCACTATTGTTCCTTCAATGGTGGGAGTTCCTGCGGCTGTTCTCAAAGCCTATTTGAATAGGCTTTTTCTAGTTAAAATTTAAGATTTAAATGCTTTAGAAATAGCCACAGAGACTTCTCCCTCAAGAAGGACATTCAACGTGGCTGTCATTTTTGCTGCCCATGAACAGGCTAGGATATACAGCAGGCTACACAACTCTGTAGAGTCTTAACTTTGTTCCCACCCCCATTAACCAGCTTGAATTCCTGGCCCTCTTGGAGTCCAGGATAATTTTGCCTCTGACTTCAATGGGCCAGGATTTCACCCCCAGCATGGAAAATAATAATTGTCCTTAGCCTTAATTATTTGAGGGTCAATAAACTAGTTGATTCTTAACCTGCCCAGTTACAGGGCCATAAACTGCAAATTTAGTCATGTACATAAGTGTTTCTGGTATCTGGTCCCTAATGAGTGTTTATAAGCCAGAACCCCTGTTGGTCACCCAGATACCAGATGTCTCCTTCCACTATCAGTACAGAGAAAGCCCTATTGTGTGTATCTTGGTAGCTGATTTTTCCTGCTGCTTTATTACGTTTCCTAGTGTAATATTAAAGCTATAAAAGACCAGAACAACACCATTTTTTCTGAAACGGGAACTGTTTGTCAGTAAAGATTGGGAAACTAAGTAAGCCAAAGACTGCATTTAATGATTTCATTGTTCACTAGTACAGTACATTGAATACAGAGCTAAAGCAATTTCAAACTACTTCCATTTTGTTTGCAACATTTGGCTTTTACACTTCTTATGGTGATAGTCCCTAAAATGTGCTACATGTTTTCCAAATGCGGAGGAATACACAATCTTCTCTTTAAAAGGTAGAAGGAGCTCATGAATCTGTAATATATATATAATAGCTTCACCAAGCCATAACTTTTAGGCAAAATGTCTCTCTCTCTGTCTTTCTTACACAAAAAACAAACAAAACAAAAAAAGTCACCCCCCCTCCTCCTCCCCCCCCCCACTACTACAATATAGCAATGCCTCTTGCTTATTTATTTTAAATAACATTTTTTCAGATTGAAAACAGAAAGACAAAACTATTTAACTTATACTGCAAGGGTTCCCTACACTTTACTTAATGCATCTGTGTAAAAGAAGAAGAGGCACCTACATGCAGTGAGGAGAAAATTTAATGGGACAGTCACAGCAGAAATTGGACAAACCATCTGAGGCTTTTAAACATAATTGGTATTATGAGGAAATATTCAAGGAATTGTACAAAAAAGGCAAAGAGATCCTCTAACATTTTGCTATAAAAAGGATCTGTAGGTCAGCACTGAATGCTGAACTAGCAAGCGACCTGACCTTTACAAATCAAAGGCAAGGCTAGTTGAAAACATACTGCGCAGCAGCCTTTGAATTTGTTTTATCTTCTTATTTCTTCTGCCTGTCTATTTGGGACTCTCTGATACCCAGACTGAATTAATGAGTTGTATTTATTTCTTTATGAAAAGACATTGCTTCAAAACCTTTCATGTGTTTTCCAGGGGCGGGTTCCATAAACCTTCCCTCCATTGCATAGCCCCTATGCAAATGTGTATTCCCCTTGGCTTCATAGTCTCAAAGTTCAAAGCAGGCATTATAGAACAATTTGCTATTTTTTGTAATCATTACAAAGAATAATTCTAGAATCATTAAAAAGATCAGCACACACTAGGAAAAATGGGCCTAATTTTGATGTCAATGCTCTCAGAGTGAATTGCGAGTAACTCTGTTGTAGTTCGTAACGATATATCCATGTAAAACCATTGTAAGGAAGATCTGAATCAGGCCCAACATAGCCCATAGATCGGAAGTCTAAAGTATATTTTCCCCCTTGATAATTGTGTTTAACGCCCATTTAATTTCTTCTTTGTGCACTAAAGGGAGAAATGCCTTTTAAATCTAGAATAGTCTTTTCTTTTCTTAGTATATATGAGTTAAATTTGGTGCATAAATAAATAGTTTTAACACTAAGTAATCCTTAAAGAACAATTCTTAATGTAAAAAAAAATCTGCTGGAATGTATTTGTCATGATTACACTTATAATCAGAGAGTACAATATTTCAGAATACAAAGCAATTAACCCTTTAAGACTAACTCAAAAGATATATAGATTTTTCAGGCCAGAAGAGATTGTTATGATCATCTGAACTCCTGCATAAACATAGGCCAAAAGGAGAGGCTTTCATTGAAACTCCAGTTTCATTGCTCATTTTTATCTACAATTGCATTAAAACAACTATTTTGAACATTTTGTATTCTGAACATTTTGTAAACATTTTCCAACGTAAAAAGTCATTTTTCCCAGAATCATTTGCTTATGCTGTAGAGACTTTGATAAAATGGAGATTTGTATTTTGTGGCTTAATGTTTTTTGTTGAGTAAACTACTGCTAAGGAGTTTTGAAATCCCTTATTATTTAACTCAGTAATAACCCCTTACATGGACAATGCTATATTTTAGGCTGATCTCTTGGAAATGGGGTTCGTGGGAGGTTACTATGGCGAGGGACAAGCAAGGAGCAGCAGGGGCCTCAAACCCTGGGCATCAGTCCTCTATGATGGAAATTGTAGAGGAATTGTCAGGTAGATGACAGTGCCTGGACCATGGGGAAGGTTTGGGCAAAGGAGGATCTTGGGGAAGTGGTATTATATTGTAGGCTCTTAAATTAGATAGCAGTAGAGGCATAAGTCTATTTTATGTAATGTAAAATAAAAACGGAAATAATCATAAGCAGAAGTCTTTAAAAAAACAAAACTAAACTAATGGAAACTGCAATCAGTAAGTTGTCCATAAGACAGGCTATTGTAACCTTTGGGTGGGCTAGTGTTTACTTCATTGCCCTTCTCTAGTGCCTAAAAACCTTACTCCAATAGAAAAGCACTTGGAGACCCAGAATAAGGATTTTCACCATGGGTTGCACAGAGTCAACCTTCCCACATTCAAGTCCAAAAATAACAAAAAGGAATGAAATTTAATTCTTAAGTACCAATTTTATAAAGATAAAGAAACATAATAATAATAGTAATAGTAATAATAACTTAATTGCTACAACATAACATGGTTACTTTATAATCCACATACATTATCTTCAGTTACATATAAACATCAATAAAGAAAACAAATTAAATCTAAACAGGTCAGTCCCCACAGAAAAACAGTCAGAAGTAACTCAGAGTTCCCAAAAGCTAAGATTGAGTTCACCCGAGTGTCAGTTACAGCCTTTGACTACCAAAATCTATACAGTCTGTTCAGTCAAAAGCAGTGGAACAATATCTTCCCTTCACACCTGCTTGTAGAAATCTCTAGCTGGAATCCATGCAGACTCTTCCTCCTCCTCTGCTGCAATCAATCAGTTAGCTAGTCAGCTAACCAATTAACAACCACTCAGTTAAGTATATAGATTTAATAAACCTTGTTACAAGAAAAATACAAACTGAAAATAGCAAAATAAGTGACTCACCATCACCACATTTAAATAAGAGAAAAGTTGGTGACTCATACTAGCTGAGACAATTTAAAACAGTTTGGCTAAAATTAAACAACATTTCAAATATACAATTAAAATAAAAAAATAGTTTTCCCTTTCTATAATTAAGATTGTCAGGGCTTCCCAGTTGGGGGGTTAACAATATCACTAACCTGCTGCAAAATCTTCCAAGTCAGGGGAAAACCTGCTTTCTGCTCTTGTGGTTCAGTGTCTCCCATCCCACACATGGCAGCTATGCTGACTACTTGCCCTCATAGCATCTGACTCCAGCAACAGGTAACCTACAGAGCATCCCCAAAACTACCACACCCCATTCTAAAAACTTCTGAGTGTGGAGTGCTAATTGTGTATCTGCCTAGCAACAGTGAGTTAACAGACAATCATTCCTACCCATACCAAATAAATCTCCTAAAGAGACCTCTCCCCCTATTAGGCATGTGAGTTATACTATGTAACTGCATGATCTTTACCAGTGTGACCCTCTTCCTTCTCCCCATCTGCTCTCTCCCACTCATTTAAAGCCACTTATCATGACTTGTCTATAGTTTAGATTGAGCATCTTCAGAGTCTAGCACAATGGGACTCCATTCTGACTGGTCAATAGGCAGTGCCACATACAAATAACAGTTATGAGATGTAAATATGTCTCTGTGTGTACATTACAGCAAATGGAAATCAAGTGATTATTAATATTCCCAGCATTCAGGTTATTTCCTTCAGGATCAGTCCACAGACTGAGGAACTCTGGAATATGATAGCTCTCACAATCCTTTTCATCTTGTTCTGCTATGTCAGAATTCATGAAACTGCAATGTCAATTGGCAGATAAAGCACAGTATTTGTAAAGAATCTGCTTTCATGTGCCAATTGCTATCTATTTTGTTTATATTACATTAAACTCCACTGTTATATGGACTGTTAAATTGCTTTGCTGGAAATTTCACTTTAAACATGGTTACAGTTGCATGAATCCTGTGTTGGCCTATTAAAATAATTTTAACTGAAGTCTATCAAAGTTACCTGGCTAGATCCTCAACTTGTGTAAATCAGTGAAATCACTGGAGCCACAGAGATTTATATAAACGGGATCTGGCCAATAATTTGTAAAGTAATGTAAATTAATCACCCTGTTTTATTAAACTGTAATCTACATAGAACCATGGATAATAAAAATCTATTATGTCATCAAATACATCCTGGCAGTGCAAGATTATGTATTCAGTATTACATATATGTCCAATCTAAATTTAAATGTCCAGTCAGAACATATTCTATATGTGAAAGCTTGATGACTACCAGCAAGTTTATAAAATAAAACAATTTAAAAGAGCATCCATTCTATTGAAACACAAAAACTCAAACTTGTGCTAAATCTAATGTTTCAGCTCAAGAACTCAACTTCTGAAGAGCTTTGTAATTGGAGATCACTGAGGACAGAACTACTGGAGAGCATTTCTGGTTTCCGGAGGCTCCGCTTAACTGTTGTTGGCCAACAATCCTCCAGAACTGTAATTTTTAATTATTTGCAAGGATTCTTTAGGCAAAACTATGCCCTTGCTCTTAAGAGCCACAATGGGGTATAGGGAGAAGAGGATGGCATCTGTGCATAGAGAGACCGGTCTGTAGTCCACATGACAGGAGTAGCTGATCAGAAAGATAGTAGGGGGAGAGGAAGCCTGTCTCCATGGAGTAGCCTTCACCAATCCTTACTTGGTTTCCTTGCAGGATATAGCAGCATATCCTCCAGCCTTTCCCACTCTTCTGTCCCGCCCCTTGATGCTTAAGGAACCCTTATAGAGATGGAAGAAGAGAAGAGCAAGGGAGTTGCTACATCAATGCCTCACCCCCTTCCCCCACACACACACTTTTCCCCCCAGTGTCCATTGCCACTAACCCTTTTGCAGGGGAATCAGTTCTGCTGCCATGTGCCCCTCGGCAGTCATGGAGGAGGGGAGTTGGATTTGCCGTCATGTCCAGTAGTATCCTATGGCTAACGTACATAGTTACCTCTCACCTTATCGCCTTAAAACAAGGATCATAACCTACCAGTAAGTCCTATGGACTCATTTCTGTGCCCAGTTATACAGATGCTATTCCCATCAAACCGCATAGGAACTGCACCTGTGTAATGGAGGCAGCACTAAGCCCATTCATTATAGTATGCTAATTATCCTTGCAGACTCTGTCAGTGTATCAGACCCCAAGACAGTACCCTGTTTGCTTTGCTCTTGGGCAATAGCTCTACTTGAAAGGCCCCCAACATAATTGGCCTGGGGATGGCCAGCCATGCCACTCATGCTGTCTGTTCAAGGGCCAATGTGAAGATATACTTCCTCGCTGTAGCCTGGTTGGGCCCGGTGGTCATAAATGTAGCATTTGGCCCACAGGAATGCAATTTCAAGGGCAGCTGGCAACCCTTTCTTGTGTGGCTAAATGTCACATTGCAGCAGGACAACTCACTGGCCCCTGGAATGCCAAAGTGTGTGTGGCTCAAAGCCCTAACAAGGGCACTTTGTCCTGTTAATAGCAGCTTCTTAAAGCCAGTTGTACATCAACACTAAGAGCACTAAATGCTGCAATGTGTTGGCATAATACAAGCAATTGTCCCTTTGTCCCTCCCTAAAATGCCAGCACCTGAACAGAGGGCAGCCTAGTAGTTCAAGGAGGCAAGAAATGCTTCTACCTGCTCAGTCATTTCTTTAATTGCTTTTCCAAGGAGTAGCAGGGATCAATCCTCTGCTCCCCTACCTGGTTCCTCCCTACCTGGCCACAGATGTATCCCTGCAACACACCCTCTCCCCAGCTGCTGAAAATTAGCAGGCCTTCTCTGGCTCTGAGCTTGGCCAGATTTAGATGGCCACTGTAGCCCTACCATACAACATCAGGCACATGCTGGGGCAATTCTGGGAACTTGGAAATGCATGATATTGTTTCATGCTGGCGGGGGAGTGGGGCCTGAATAGGATGTGGCCCAGTGATGCACAGCAAAGAATTTACCAGCAGTTCATTTAGTGCATTGTTTTCTATAAGCAGAAGCCTCGTGTCTGATGCTGAATTTAGTGCTAATGTTACAGTGAGGGCATTTCACAAGCCTAAAAATGTTACACACTCATATTTTAAATGTATTTGATTTTAATCTGATTGGGGAAAGTGGGTGTTTTTTAATAGGCCAAGCAACAGAATACAAGCTCGTTTCTGACTAATTCAAACAGACTTGAAACCACCATGTAAATACAGAATGGAGTCTGAAGTCTGGAGTCGTGTTTTGATAAAGTTATTATTGAAATTTTAACTCCAATTACATCCATATTTCTGTACAACTAGAGAATTACTTCCTCTTTTCTCTCTTTCATTGATTTGGCTCAGAATGCTTTCATTCTGCTGTTGATTTATCTTGATTACTACTATTCAAGAGTCAGACAGTAAAATAAATACAAGATTAGCAAAAACAGGGATCAACATTTATGATAAATACAGAAAAGTTAGCTTACGAGGTATATTTCCTCCTTGATGTGTGTGTCTAATTCCTTTAGGTTTTGTGTGCACATGAAAGGGAGATGATGTTTTTAATCAGGAATAAAGTCCTCTTCCTAAATCCACAACATAAATCAAGGGGCTAGATGGGAGTTGGGACATCCCACTGGAGCATTTGTAGTTTTTAAATTAGGCTGTATCAAAGATTTTTGTCATTAAATCTAACTTGATTCAATCATTTTGAGATTGGAAAACTCAAGAATTATTGAATTCTCTCTTGGATACTGGTTTGCATATTTTTTCCTTACCATATCCTTGCCTCAGCCTGCACCCCTTGAAGTCAAGCTATGTCTGCTTCCCCTTGTGAGAGACACTAGACGTTGACTCTGAGGAGCCTTGAGATCTGGAGTAATTTGTGAAATATTTCTCATCTCACATGCTGGAGCGAGTTGCAATATCGAGATCCAAACTTCCCCAAAGTTAAGGCATATCCAGCGCCGGGATTTGGCCCATTATAGAGATGAGGGAGGAGTGGCAGGGGTGAACTGTGAAATTCAGGGATGTGGGCGTTGGTTCAGAACCCATCCATGTGTAGGCCTCATGTCTCTACACTAGCGCCAGCTCCCAGGCAGCATGGCTCCAATGGAACAGTGCTGCCCTGAGCACCAGTGCCCTAGGCTGGGACTGTTCCAATGGGGAGTTCCATAGTGCACGGATAGGGAGAGAGGCATACAAATTGGAATGTAGCCTCAAATTGCATTAAGTTTTGGAAGTTTCCCTGCAGGGGGTGAGTTGTGCCCTCTCTCAGAAACAAATATGCCAAATTTACACTCAGAAAATGTTTGTCTTGTATTTATAGACCCTAGAAAACAGTTTGTAATATGGAACCTACTGGACGTTAGCTATAATGAAGCTATATTAAGCATTTCTAAAATGGTACTAAATATAAAAGCAGATATGTTTTATACAGAAAGCTCAGTGGAAAAAAACAGAAAGTAGATACCAACTAAACCATGGAAAAATAGATACATATTTGATATCTTTCAAAATGTGCCTCCTCATTCTCAGAATTATATAAAGTGTACTAGGATATGAACATACCACAACACACAGAGCATCTCACCATCTTTTTTTCCTTGTCATTAATGGATATTCTCTGGGGAAACAATAGACAGAGAGAAACTGTGGCCTGTGGATTAAGCAAAGGACCGGGAAGCTGGAGTCTGTTTCCAGCTCTGCCTCTTTCCTGTGTAACCATGAGAAAGTGAACTAAACTCGTAGTTGCCTTCATTTCCCTCTCAATAACATGGGGATAATGATGCTCCTGTATTGTGAGATTTATTTCCTTAATGTCTATAAAACACTTTGATACCAAGGGTTGTTGAAGTGCTAAGTATTATTTGATTGATTGAATTATTATATTAGTCTTCAGCGGATAAATCTTAAAAACCACAAGCCTTGTGGCAAAGCATAAACCAACAGGGAGAATTGATTTGCTGCGTTCAAATGTCTGTCTGTGCAAAGCATCTCAATGAGCATTATCAAGTAATGCACAGATCTTATCTAACACCCCCAAGGACTTTTTAAAATGGGAATCACCGACACATCTCTATGATGGTGCTGTTAGCTTAACAGCTGGCAGTTTGAAATACAAGTGTTAGGACTGCTCTGGAGTACAGATTTTCTGGGAGATGGTATTTAGTTAGAGCTGCCTGCTCCTAGGCTGCTCTCTACAAATTAATGATTGTTGTTTTACCTAGGGTAGATAATGGTCATGCATCACGAAAAGCTGATCTACTGATGCAATTTTTTTGACAGCTGCCTGATATGTTATAATAGCTAGAGGCACAGCCACTCTGGCCCCACTTTGGGTGGTTGTTACTATAATGTATGGGAAATGTTGGTCATGGAAATACTTCCATGAAATACGTTTAAATGCCCATGATTTTACAATTTGCCTACCTTTTCACAAGCACACCAATTAGAATACTTAAAGATCAAACGGTCACGCATATCATTCTTTGTAACTTATTAAATCATTGTATTATACTGCAGTTTCTTCTCTCAAAATAAATTATCCATATAGATTCAACATGGGTAAGGGTGGAGGTGGCAGAATGAGCTCTACTAAATTGATTTCCCAAGCTGTGTAATTTCCTAGTCTAGATAAGACCATTACAACTTCATGTCCCTTCCTCCATGTCCCTAAGATGGGAGATAACAGGCTTCTGACTGATACCAATGCCAATCCAATACATTAAATCAAACCATTGGATGAGATGGTAGGTAAAATCTTTATCACCCCCCATTACTGCTGTAACTTGAAGCACATCCTCCACACATGCACAAAGACACACACACTGTATTATATGTAAATCCTCTTTGAATGAAGGTAAAACTGGAGACATTCTTTATTCTCTGTGATCGTGGTTTTATCTGAGTAGCAGGAGAGTATGGGAAGATTCTTATCTGATTGGCCTCTTCTATAAGACATTTCTTTTCTCACCTTTTCTTAGATTATGATGTTGAAAATGATCTTCAATCACACATCGGTTGAATACTGCAAGGCGTCCTACAACACAGGCCAAAGCATAGAACTGCAGAAAGAATGCAATTTCTTCTTGTTGGCTGTCCGCTTGGCCTCACTCAATCAGATCTTGGACCCCTGGGTTTATCTGCTGTTAAGAAAAATACTCCTCCGAAAGTTTTGTCAGGTAGCAAATGCTGTCTCCAATTGTTCTGATGATGGATGGAAAGGTCAACCTATCACGTTAACAGATGAAATCAGACAGACAGCAGCATGAACAAATATTGATACACCTTGCATGCAAACTACTTTTGACAAGTAGTCTTAAACCTTACTGTGAATTTGGGCATCTGTTAGTGTCGGTTTCTCTGCATAACTAACTGCAGCACAGTAGTACTTTTGAATGGACTTAGAATGCCAGATAATTATGTATCTGGTGTGCCAACAATACATAAACAAAAGAGTATGATCTATTATTAACAGTTACCTAAAATTCTGGTATCTTTGTAATCCATAGCTGAATCCATTCAAGATAAAGAATGTGACTCTTTTTGCTGCTATATACATCATGTTTTCTGGAGATTTTTCTTTCTTTGAAGGAGAAGAATCAATCATTTTTATGTCAGGTAACATTTGAGAGACAGCTCCAACAGTTTAAGTTATTGAAAAGACCCATTTTTGTACTTCATTTTGAATCTAAGATTATCTGCTAGATCCAGATATTATTCCTGCCTCCTTTTTGGGGGAAAATACAAGATATTCAAGGAAAAAATAATAGGAGTCCTTTCCTTTCTTTAGATTTCAATGGTTTGTTGGAAGAATTGCAAATGACATTGAATATATTAATGGTGTTCTCTTTCAAGTGCTGACAGGCAGTATATGTATTTGATACATGGGCTTGCCATGATAATTACTGATTTGACATTCACATTAGTGAATGTGAGAATAAACTCACCTGCTGCATAGGTGAGGGGGCTTTGGGGAACAGCAGAAATGTACAAGCTGGGGTTTTGTTAGGATAAACATTGCACTTTTTTTTTTTTTTTAATTACAAGTAATACCTGTAAAACACCCAGGTTAGTGAAACATTGTTTCATGCTATGGTGATGTAGTCTACTTTCAGCAGATGGAGAGAGTGAAAGAGATAGGGGGTGAGAGGCAGTAACTACTACTTTTTGTGCTAACTATTAACAGTAAATATCCCTTTACTATTAATTAATTTCTAAGATTTACATAGCAAAAAAAAAGTCATCAAACACCTTCAAAGATCAGCTTTATTTGTGAAGGCCACAATTCTGGGAACAGAAAGACCTTTCAGCTACCCTCTGCCTCTGGTGGTGGGATCACCACACACACAGCCCCACTTCATTACTCAAACCCCTAATGGATGGGTTGCTCACAATATGAAGTGTCAGCCAAGAAACAATAGATTTTTCCTAAAGACAGCTTTCAGAAACACTGCAGCTTGAGATTTCTTTTTTTTAAATCAAGCTCTGTTGTCAGCAGAGATTTTGGTTGGAGGATATTATTAATGAAATCTTTCCTTGAGTAATTTTCAGGTTGGATTATAAAGACTCATGTTTCTGCTGAATTGTGTGAACATCTTTTATTTTTCATTGGGCCATAACCTCTAACGTGTCCCATTTAATGACCTCCTTTCTGCATTAGATCTCAGTGAAATTGTTTGCAAAAATGTACATGCCACATTCAGATCAGTTACACGCAACTGCAAGCCTGCTGCGATTAGTGGAGATACATTTTCTTATACCGAATCTAAATTCAGCCATGGAATTTCTGCCAGAGTTAAAAGGAGGTACTTTACATTGGTACAATAACTGTATTCATATATTAGCATATGAAAAACCATTTGGCAGCTAAGGCCTTTACAATGGCATAATTGTACTTAATAGCAATGCATAATCAAATGGAAAAAGTATCTCTCAAATACAAACATAATTTATGATATCACACTATTTTATGGTTTGGTAATGGATGATATTAGAAATGTGCTACTATAAATACTCTTGTAGTTAAGTATAACATTCATGACAACTAATCTTCCCATGGCTGTAGGTACACATTGAAATAGCATGAAATATGAAAATCCCAGGTAGCAGACAAAAATCGTTTGGCTAATTACTTTTCGTGTCCTTGTGTCTAAGCTCTTTAATCTTCACCATCATGACAGACAGGAAAAAAAAGTAATTGAAGTTAGATTAGAAGATACCATTGTATATCACAGCCTCAGAGGTGATTACTTTTAATGTGACATCAGAACTCTGACGTCTCACTGATAATTCAAGAAATAGTGTAAATCACACTCAGATACTTTGACATGTTGTAGTTCACCATTAAATCCAATGGCCTTTGGATCAGCCAGTAAGGGTATGTCTACACTGCAAAAAGAGATGTATTAACTCAGTTTGGCTAACTTGGGTTAAAACAGCGGTGAACACAAGGCAACTCAGTTTTTAACTCAGGTTAGCAGATTGAGTTAAAGCCAATAGGGGAGTCTGGGGGACTGCTCTACCAACTGGGCTACTGGGTATAATGTGGGTGCCACCACCCACTCTTCCTCCCTTTTTTTTTTTTTTTTTTTTTGCTTGCAAGAAAGGGCTGACCCTGACTAGGGTGCCTAACTCCAAGTGAGGAGTTCATGGCTTGAGCCCTATGTGCAGGAAGACGTCTCCCTCTGGCCAGTCAGGTGCTTAACTCCCTTTGGGGGTGGGGGAAGGCCTAAACATTTGGAAAGACTTTTGTATAGTTCCTAAATCTGCATCACATACACCTATAGGGAGTGTAACTCCATCAAATGTTTTGTGGCCTTCTGTAGCTCACTGTGATTTTCCTGTTTTCATTCATAATCTCTTAGAAACAACTATTCAGCAGCTTATGTATCTCTAAAGCTAGCTAGCTACTAGGAAAAATAAAACAGCTCCTGAATATATAACATGTTCAAAATCCACAAAATGAGACTAATTAACCCAAGATCTATGATGTCCCCAATTAATGGGGTGGAGGACACATCTAAGATTGGTCTAAGTGGGGAAGGCAGCATATTGTAACATCTAAAGCGTTTTTTTTCCAGTTAGCAAGTCTCCCTTCTGGTTTGCATGCTTTTTGTGTGGGTATTTCTATTTTAGCCCATTTCCGTGATGTCCTTCTTGCAAAAGTTTTGTGCTATATTCATATTAATGTGCCTATCATTAAAAAGAAGGCTGATTCAGGCATAGCTATATAAATAGATCATTTACACATGAAAGCTGCTCTTAGGGCACTACTTAGATTAGACTAATGTGATCCAATAAGAGCACTGTCTTAATAATTTAGTGTCATACTTAAGATGGCGCCAAGGACACCCCTTTCTAAAGCAGACCCTTATTCTTCAATGCACATTAGGATAATCAGTTATGCACATCCATACAGTATGTCTTAGAAGAAATAGGGCTTTATTCTGCTCAGACATGCACAGCTCAGTAGGTTTGCACTAGTGCAAGAAAGAGTGGAATTTGGCTGATATTCTGAAAATCTGAAACACCCTTCATCGACTAGATTTACACTAGTGCCTTCTAGGTAATAGAACAAAATACAATAAGCCAGAACGACGATGTTCTGGCCAACATTTGCAATCGGAATAAAACAAGCTCTACTGTCCAGCAGTCTGTAAGAAAGAATGTTGAGTACAATGACCACATGTGCCTACACAGCATCTGCCCTACGAGTGTCTAGCTCATTACTGGTAAGTGCTTTGTGAAATACGGAGTGAGAAAGATGCTGTATAAAACCAAATTATCCTTTACTCTTTTTGAAAAGTGCCATGCACCATTTCACACCCAAAGCATTTTATGTAAAAAGCCTGTTTTTCTGTTCAAGTGATTAGCATCATTCAGTTTATGCACATTAGCCGTTTTTCAGAAACCTGTTCCTTGTAACGTATGTCAGAGTGACCTCAATTATTTGAATGAATTGTGCTCTGCTAGACTTTTCTATCAATCAATGGCTGAACAGTAGCATGGTCTAATAGGATCCAATTTCCTCTAGGTCTCTCATTAGTGTGGCAAGAGTGCAGAAAGTCTATGAGAGTGAACACTTTTTGTCCTACTATCACCACTTCTACTGTAATGGCCATGTGGGAAATATTAGTTTTTCATATAGACTAACAATGAGATATATTCAGTGGCAATATAAGAACAGCTAAAATGTAAAGATAGTTTAAACTAATTGTTGAAAGGACTAGATATGGGCTTTACGTGGACATAAGGATTGTTATCCTGTGCTCCGTGGCGGCTGACTACTCATTTTAGCTCCAAATAATCTCATCCCTCTTGCACGCCTATTATTAAAACAGTTCCTTTTTTTTTAATTTAGAGAAAAGGGGGGGGGGGGCAATCATGTCCCATGGTTGGGTGCACTAATATGAAGACCACTTTATAAAACAAGAAAGTGGAAAAAATGATTTGCATCTTATTTGTTTATAGCAAAGGAATTTAATCACTGTTTGCCAGGCATGGCTAACATGACATGACTGGCAATAGAAGCACTTTCTTAAATGAAGTCAAAGATATTTATCAGAAATGTAAGGATTTGTTCTGTTTTCCAATGTATCTGGCTCTGTGGTAAGGATATTTTTGATGCACTTTTTTGCAGATGCCTTCTATATTATTCTAAATGTATTTAAAGTCCACTACAGTAGTATTTCAAAGATTCATTTTGATAAAATTATGTACTTCTGTCAGAGACATTGTAGAAACTGTGTGTATGGTGGAATTCTTTTGATATAAGTTTGTTGGCATTCAAAACATAGCCTGTTGGTGTATTGAATGTGTGTGTATTGTATTTGTCAGTGCAAAATAAAAGTTTAAAGCTTAGCAGATTAACTGGTTTTTATTTCTTGACACCAACTTTTGCCTGCAATGTTTTGGTACAATAATTTCAAGTAACCGCCTGCACATGGCTTCAATGTGAGCATTATCTGCTGCTATATTTTTAAACATCTTGAGACAAGTTCTGTGCTGACTTCATTAGGACTGACTGCAGCAGCTCTAAGTACAGATCCTGGCCTTTTTTATGGACCAGTTCCTGCCACTCTTACGCACACCAGCTAGTACTCATGCCCACTGAAATAAGTGTCACCACTTGCACAATAAGGTGCTACTCTATGTGAGTAAGAGTGGCAGAATCTAGCCTTCTAGCAACAGGTTAGCAGCACATTTTTATATCTTGCTAAAACAAGATACCTGATTTATAGCATTTGTATTTGATGTTGTACATAACTATTGTGGTTATTCACCTTACCACTTTTGGGGATCACTGTAGCATATTTAGACAGTCATTGTGACACTGATAATTGCATGTAGACTGGCATATAATTGCTCATCATGTGTGTTTTTATTAGCAGTGCTGAAGAGGCTTTCACCCTGCTGTGGGCTAAGAACAGCTGGTAATGTTGGCATCACTCTTCACCTTCAATTCCTTGTTAAATATAAGAGGAGAACCAGCAGATGAGTCTATAGCCCACAAAGACATGGCCTGTGCATAATGGATAAGTAGAATATCTAAGACTTCCATCTGGACAGAAGAGCAATCTTCGAACTTCATGATTAACTCTTTGAACAGCTTGCAGGTAGCTGGGCAAACACAGAGGCTGTCCTATGTGTACATGATTCCTTCTGGGAAGTCATGCTGTTACTTGTTGATAATGGCTTGTTCATCAGGTGGAGTTCCTGAGGCAGATGCAGAGCGTATCAGTGTAAGTATAACTTGGTGAAGGGCTGCATTAATAAAGTTACGAAACTTGAGAATATATCATTTCCTGGCTGGAACATAGTGGGCTAGTACCAAATCTCCTGGACAGGGCATTGACATTGACATTTTCAGTTCCTGGGCAATGTGTGATGATGAAATCAAATTGTGAAAAAAATAGGGCCCACCGCAGCTGCCATAGGTTTAAGACTGGTGCCCTGTGTCAGTACTCTTTTTTTTTTTTTTATGATCAGCGAATAGCTGGACTGAGTGGGGAGCTTCCTCAAGGTAGTGCCACTATTCTGCAAAAGTGTTTTTTAATCGCCCTGAGTTCCCTGTGTAATATTTCATAGTTTAACTTTGCTAGGGTCAGCTTCCTAGAGTAATAAGCACATGGGTGCAATACTGGTTTAGGGCCCAGTCCCTGGAAGAGGACTACCCTGATCACTGAACTGGAGACACCAGCGTCTACAATGAAGGCTTCAATGACATCTGGTTGAGCCAATAGGGGTGCAGTGTTCAAGGCAAGGTTCTGCTGACTGAATGCATGCTGGGCTACCAGAGACCAATGGGGGGGTGAGGGGCTTGATTTGTTTTTTAAAAATTGGGATAAATCATTAAAAATTAGCAAGCCCCAGGAAGTATTGCATATAAGGTCATGTACCGAGTGGGGAATTGATCAATCTTGGATGGCTTGGACCTTGCATCAGTCCAGCTGACAATTTTTAACCAGCCTTTTGTGTGATACGTATACTAACCTACACTGTGTGTGTGCTATTTATGTAATTGCAGGCTTAGTGCCAAACACTCAGGTAGAGCCAGTCCTCCATTCCTTGCATGCCCAAATCTCACACTGAAGTGAATGAGAGTTTTGGAGGAGCAAGGAATACAGGCCCTAAATTGGCAGAATATTCTGATGCAGAGTAACACATCCACACACGTATAGGCGGATATCACTGTCACCGTTTGAGTAACATGTGTATGATCATTTATTATTTCTCCTTTGTTTTATGATTAGCATTTATGACTAACCTCCACTGTGCATTAGAACTTCTATTTTGTAGCAGAAACTGGGCTATGGATATGTCTACACCACAGCCGCTACAGTAGCATATGTATGGCAATGCAACTATAGCACTATAGTGTAGATGCTTCCTACATCAACAGAAGGGTTTTTGCAATGATGTGTTTAATCCACCTCTCCAAGAGGTGGTAGCTATATTGACAGAAGAATTTCTTCTATACTGGGGGACAGGTCAACCTAACCAAGGCACTCAAGGTGAGAAATTTTTCATCACTCTGCGTGACATTGCTAACTTGATCTATTTTTAAGTGTAGGCTAGGCCTGCATTCGGGGAACTGAAATAGGGCCATCAAGGGGCCTGAACAACTCTATCAAACTAGCCCTATGGCATTGCTACAGGCAGAGCCACTGATGTTTACCAACTCTCTACCACCACTCCTACTTACAGGCTAGAGTGTGGAAACTCCTAGGGGAAGGAACAAAGGAAAAGTGTCACAGACTTATAAAAGTGACATGCTCTCTGATAAGAGGAGCCATTTCAACACCAGAAACAGATGACTTAGGAGAAGGTGTGGAGGCAGGAGAGACCTGCCCTCCCTGAATGACTTGGAGCATACCCCAGGATTCACAAAATGGGGCGAGGCCAGACTAAGGCAGGAATTGCATTCAGGAGTTTGTTGTTTTCCCTAGCTCTGTAATTCTCTGGTGCTATCTAAGAGTAAAATGTGAGTGTGTTTAAGTTCCTTTGCAAAGACTGTGTTTCTTGCTTTAACTGTCATGTGGTCCCCAATTAGTTAATTCAAAGTGTCTGCATGGATGGACTGTGGGGGGCAAGCATGGGGGAGGGTTCGGAAGGACTTAGACAGTGGTTCCAAGGTCGAGAACAGTGGTTTTCAACCTTTTCTCATTTATGGACCTCTAAAAAATGTCAAATGGAGGTGCAGCCTCCTTTGGGAATCTTAGACAGTCTACAAACCCACAGGGGTTCATGGATCACAGGTTGAAAATCACTGTTCTATGGTAACAACCACCTTTTACAGACCCCTTAGACATAGTCAGGTCACAGACCACAGGTTGAAAACCACTGATCTAGAAGACTGGACTTTAAATAACTGCATTTTACAAGAGGAAATTACTTTATAATACTGCAGTATTGAATACATGTTATAGTTATATATATACACACACAGACAGACACACACACACACACACACTTTCCATTTTAAAAAGATACTGGTAATGAAAAAACAGAGTTAATACTAACACCTAACATACAACACACTCAGTCCTCGATGACTAAAATATAATATGTATGCTGAATTAACACTAGTGTGTGTCTCCCTTTAGCCATTATTATTATTATTGTGTACTCATTTACCAGTATCAGTTTAAGAAAAGGAGAACTATACCTGAGTAAACAAAGCTTGTTTAGTGTATTGATTGAGGCTAGATAAGACTTCATAATATGAATGGCCTTTTTCTGGCAGACAGAAAACATTATCTAATAGTTTGTACTACACTCCTAATGGGTTATTTTTGTTTGGTTAGTATCTGTGTTACTGCACTTGTTAGGATTCTGTGGTATGTAAAGCTAGGACCATTTACATTATCAGTGAGAAGGCAATTATTCTCATTACACAAAGAAGTCAGACCAAGTAGTAATAGATTTAAATGGTCATGGAGTTGCGCAGAGTTATTGACTAGAGACTCAGCCCTGCTACTCTTACTCACATGAGAAACCTCACTTAGTAGGGTGGGGCCGATTATAGTGGATGTGTACCAAATGCAGTAAGCAATATGTACAATATTGTATGCACGCCTCTTTAGAGTGAGCTTTCAACACTTAAAATAAGCTCACAACAATCCTAGTGTTTGCATGTTCAGTTGTGCTCCGGCACAACTTGGTGTAATTCCATTACACTCAAAGTGATCCTCTGACAGGTCAAAGAATTTACCCTAGCAGCATCTTTTGTTACCACTCATTTAAGCGGAACATGAGAAAGAATGAAGGAGAGGTGGAAGCCTCTGTTTCTGAAGATGGCAACCTGAAATAAATACTTTGCATTTTTAACACATTTTAAGCATCATATGTTTGCAACATCAGTCAAATAGTCCTCAGGACCAAAGTCCCTGTCTGAGTTTCGTAACAGAGAAATGGTACACGATATTTTGTTCACAGCTACAGAGATATAGATATGGTAACTTACCCTAGTTTTATTCCCAGCCATTAGAATTTTACATGCTGTTCATCTAGAACAGCTGCAGACAGCATTATCCCCATGCCCACCAGTGCCATTCTTACATGTTTGGAGATGGAAAGCGAGAATCATGCTTGGCAGGGGTTGGCATATATTGCTTTTCATCCCACCTACAATAAAACTTCTGCCCTTCAATACAGTCACAACAAGGGTCCCAAGATTCCACTTGCACATTATGAGCATTTGCCACCTTCACCCTTCCATCTTCCTATATAAAGAAGGAAAGCATCGTTTATTGCAGGTGGCCACTCTTGGCCCAGCTCTTTGGCTGCTGAGCAGTACCATGGGCAAGGAAATTCTCCTGGGATCAGCTCTGAGAACCACACATAGGTCCAGCTGTGATTGCGGATAGAACTTGCCAAACCTGAGATTACCATTACTGCTGTGTAATGACATTGCTTCCAGATTTCACAGAGGTTTTCATACTTCCCCTCGCACCTGCAAAAGTAAATTAATAATGAGCAATTCTATTGTGAAAAGCTGACAAAATACTGAGACCCTTTCCTAATGTTCCACCAGAGGATTATACAAATAGCTAGAGGGGAGCATGTGTTCTGTTAATGCCAAAAAAAACCCAAAAAAACCACTGGGCTTGTCTCTTCTTGTTCAGCCATAGACCACCTGATTTTTGAAGTTTGTTACAGATGAGCATTGCAAAACAGGATCCAAGTTCACACCACTGAGCATTCTTAAAGCAAGAACGATAAGTGCCCTGGCTGCTGCTCCAGAGCACCTGTTTCTGTTGCTACGGAAAAACAGCGTAGAGGACATCTGACATTTATTTATCCAGCAGCTTCCCCTCAAGATACAGTAATATCTTTTGTAACAGCTCTTTCTCCAGGACTGATTTATATAGCAGTGTCCAGACCTCGTGGAAAATTTTGCTCAACAGATACAGAACCTGAGAATCCAAATAACCCTGAGTGTTCTGTTGATGTAGTACACGGAAGTGAAGGAAGAAAAACACCCAAACAAACATCACAAAGACAAAGCAGTGTACTAGAAAAAACCCTCTGGCTTTACCTTTAGTCCATCGAGATGTGAGAATGATAAATGACCCATAAGTTCACACATCAGGGAAAAAAGAAAAACTGAAAAACTCCTTCAGCCAAAATTCATGGAAACAAATCAGGAATTCCTGATTAACATTTACCCCCATCTTTCAGTAAGCTCCATGCCAGGCCGTTAAACCCAGTTTCTCTCTGGTCCCCTCTCTCATCCCCATGGAATGTGCTACAAGGCCATCTGACAAACCCATGGGATCCCAGGAGATCTGCAGGAAGCCAGAACCATCCAAGCAGAGCCCCTGCACTTCTGCACTGGCTTGTATGCCCCTGATTTGAGCTGGGTGAAATTTTTTGGATGAAACATTTTTGGGGGAAATACAGATTCAGGTCAACCAAAATATTTTGCAAATTCATGTCAAATTCACCAACTTGTTTCAGTTAAATATAATGAAATTCTCCCTCCTCCCTGCCCAATCAAAAAGTTTCATTTCAACATTTTTTAAAACAAAACATTTTGATTTTTCCCCAGTAATCTCTTTATGGCACAGGAGATGGTGTTCCCAAATACCAACCAGCATGGGGCAACCCACTTCCTGTCCTGATCCTACCCTGCCTTATGCTCTCTCCCAGCAAATCCCAACCCCTTGGGGTACCCTGAGAGCTCTGGGAGGAGGAAGTGGTGCTGCAGAGAATGTAACGGACTCTTGTTCCACCCCTCAAAGCCTTCTCTGCTCATAAAACCCCAAAGGGACACAGTCTGACTGAGTGATTTAATGCACACAGAGTTCAGCTAGAGGATTCTTGAGGTGAGATTTGATAAAGCAGGGATCTAATTCGGCAAACCCATGCGTGTAATCCTATTGAAGTGGGACCAGTCATATGAGTAATGGAGTGAAGTATATGAGATCAGGGCCTCATACGGCTCAGTAAAGTGTAGTAGAGGGTTGGGTCAGTCTTAAAAATGCTTCAGTATTTTGGTACTACCAGGCAAAAGGAGCATTTTTCAGAACTAGATAACACAGGCAGGCGTCAAATGCTGTGCTTTTTATTCCATTTCCATTTAACTGTCAATATTGACTTCAATTCCAATTTTAAAAACCCTAGATGTTTATAGTTTCATTTTAGGAACATTACAAATTTAAAATCCCCTCCCCCCCACACTGTCAGTGAAGGAATCTTTATTTCAGAAGATAGATTGAGTCATAATTGAACAAGAGACAATAAATGGTGAACATCTGATATCCAGTATGAAATGCAGAAGAATGTACGAATAAATCAAAAAACTTATAGGAATGCTGAAAATTCTGCTAACTGTTTAGAAAACATGTTTCTACTTATACTACCACTATGATTGTAGAGACAAATATTTCAAAAGTAGTTTAGGGACCTAGTATAGATGGAGAACAGAACAAGGCGTCCCTAAATACAGAGCTAATTACAAACAGAATTGCAGACTATTTGAGAGGTTTTAATCCAGGAAGGATTCCCCCCCCAAAAAATACTAGTTAATTCAGAAACTATAGTGATGTCATATACAGTGCATCACAAAAGAACAGGCGATGGTCATAGTGAATGCCGGATCTATCATCTTTGCTAAAAGAAGATTAGGAGGGACAGAGACATCCTAGAGTACCTGTGGCATTTCGCAGCTCTAGCAGTTATATTTCCTTCACTTAGGAATTCAGTCCACTAGAATATAATCAGACACATAGGTGGTGCTAGTCTAACTAAAATCTATGGGTTTGATTCTAATCTCACACAGTGAGAATCAGGAGCAACTCCACTGAAACCCATAAATATACATTCATGTTAAGCCAGCATATGGGAGATCAGAATCAGGTCCAGTGAGATCTATTTACTTGCTTGTTTGGGAACTTTTGAACTTCCAAACCAATATGGAAAAATGTTACTTGCTCACTCAATGTCTCTTCCACAAATGGCTACATTTCTTGTCTTTTGCAAGCTTCTGAATTAAAATAAATTTGTATTGATGAATTGTAGCAAAAAGAATCCACTAAAATGTTTGAAAAAATTTTAGTCAAAAGCAAATACCAAACTTCCACCAGAATCAATGTTAATATGCTTTAATGATGATTCAGAGAAATCACATGAATTCCTTTGGGGTTAAATTAAAAGATTGTTCAAAACAGAAATAGCAAATATAGATATGTGGTTTCTTATTTCAAAGGTCCTGCCAGCCTGTTTCCTTATCCTAATCCACGTTCTTATTTATTTTGTGGAGCATCCACCACCACCAATTAGGACTGGGACCTCATTGAACTAGGCCCTGTACAAATACACAGACACATAATGAGCATAAGTTTTGTTTTTCCCAGCAAGTGGACTTTTATATCAGCTTAAGGAAAATGACAAATAGGCAAAGAACAAACAAAGAGAGGGATTCTTCCCTTTGTTGTGGCCTCTGTACAAAACTCTGGCACCATACAAAGGCTATAAAACCCCGAGAGGGGGCCAAGGGAAAATGTCTTCAGCACAGAGGATGTCCCAGATGCAGAACTGGAAGTGTCTGTGAGGGGGCAGGGGAAGTTGGGTCTATGAAGCTGTCAACACTGAGTAACCCAGAAGTTGCACAAAAAATTAATCTTTTAACTGGTTTAGTTAAACTGGCACAAAATCCTTCGTATACATTCTGATTTTAGTGTAAGAATGTCCTATAATGGGTATGTCTACACTACAGACCTTACAGTACCATCGCAGTACTGCTGCAGCTGTGCTACTGTAAGGTCTCCCGTGCAGCCACTCTATACTGACGGGAAAGAGCTTTCCCACTGGCATAATTAAACCACCCCAAAGAGTGGCAGTAGTTATGTTGGTGGGAGAACATCTCCTGCTGACATAGCAGTGTTCACACGGGCCCTTTTGTCAGTGAAATTTATGTTGATCGGAAGGGGAGGGGAGGGGAATGTTTTTTCACACCTTTGACTGATAAAGGTTTTACTAACAAAAGTGCTAGTGTTGACAAAGACTTAGCTTGTGCCTGTAACTAGAGCTTGCTGTGAAACACAATTTCTGTCCCAGGAAAAGTTTTCAATTTTGTTTCCCAAATGAGGATAAAAAGGTAAATTTTCAAAATTCTTCACAGGACCAAAGTGCCCCCAAGTTTCTATTTAAAAACATCAGAATGGTCTGTTTTGATGACTTTGAGGTGTTTAAGCAGAAAACGTCAAAACAAAAAGATTCACTCATTTTGAAACATTGTGTCTAAATGAAACCTTTTTGAACTTTTTTGACCCAGAACAGGCCATTTCTGAGCAGTTCCAACCGGAAAACACAAGCCTCCCCATCGCGTCAAAGTGCAGTCCCCAGTGAAGGCACAGAGAAGCAGAACTAACTTCACTAAAAACCAGCATGAACCTGATGAACCTAACAAAGACAAATTCAGTGTTTGCAAGGGGGGAGGGGAATTTGTGTGGTTTTTGTTTAACAGGAAGAAAAAAAAAAAAAAGAACCATCCCTTTTTAAGGGGGTGTGTGGAAGACTTTTAATCCTCCTGCATGGGAGGCAAAGGGGGGGTCTGGGCCAGACTGATCCCCAGGGCAACAGCCTGGCTAAGAAGCTGGGCTGTAGCCTTGGCACCATCATCACTTCACAACTGCCTCATTCTGGTCCTGAAAGTGGGCATGGAGGTAGTCCTGGGCCTCCACTGTCCTTCCCCAGACCATGATCGCTTGCTCCCACAGCATCCCCATGTGAGCCTGCAGCTTTTACTTCCCCACTCACCCCACTGAGGAGAGCCGCTCAGACACCTGCTCCCTCACAGCTTTCAAGTGCAGCCAGGCCTGGTCCCATTCCTCTGAAGGGAGCCAGCCCATTGCGGGGGTGGGCTGTGGCCAGTATGGCAAGGGGTCCTTGGTGCCTCTTTAGGTGCAACCAGAGGGCACTGGTCATGCTCACCCTCCTCCTGGCCACATGGGAGTTCCCATCACACTGGTGGCAGAAGCCACATCTGGCTGCCTACCACCATCACACAGTGCTCCCATATGGTTGTGTGGTGGCAGCACCTCCTGGAGTGGGAAAGGGTTCACTCTCTCTTCCCCTCCACCACAATCACTCTCAGCTGACCCTCCTCAGCCTGAACTCCCATTCTAGGGAGCTTTTTATATATTTCTCTCTTTTTGAAAGGAAAAAGTCCTATTCCTACAGAGCCCTACTCCAACACTTCCTTCCTTGATGTAGTGAAATTAGAAATCAAAATGGCCACTAGAGGACTTCCTGTTCTGGGTTGAAAGAGGTCGAAGGGACTACACCAAATGAAAAGAAATAGTCTTATCCAGTCAAAAGACAATGAAACTGGAAATTTGGAATGAATTTCTAAAGTCAAAATTGAATTAAGTATTTCATTTTGAATTTATTAGGTTCAAACAAAACAGTAAAGTAAAAACAAAAAACATTTGATTTTTCCCAAACCATTCTGAAAATACTAAATTGAAAAGGTCATTAAAAATCAGCACAATTTCATGAACTTTTGTGGCATTTTCATATAAAAACCTGTTTCAAAAACTTTGCAGCCAGCGCTACCTATGTCACAACTGGTGCAAGCTAAAGCAATATATGTCTCTCAACCCTATGCAGAGTTTTGCATCAGTTTAACTAAATCACCCCCCTTTAAAAACACCTTTATTTAAGCCTATGCAACTCAGGGTGTAGACCAAGCTATAGAAATGTGTTTTACTTTTTCTGCTGTAACTGAAATTAGTTGAGCCTCTCTGGAGGAGCTTTGCAGTGTTTATTAGCTTATGTTTTGAAGACAATTTCTTTTCTTTCAACAGACCTTCTCTCTGTTCTTAATAAACCTTGCTTTAATTAGACTCCCTTGTAGCCTGACACCGTCACTTGAGACCTTCACACAGAGAAGGAAAGGGAAACCCCCCCAACTTCTCAGAGGAGATAATGGAAAAAAGAGTGTGTCCCCACGCAGACTAGGAAGCTTTAGACCAGGGGTGGGGAACCTTTTTTCTGCCAAGGGCCTGATGGTGGTACGCGGAAGACGGCTGAGTGTCCGCCGCCGAATTCCCCCCCCGCCGCCGCCGCGAAACCGTGCCGCCGCCGAATTCCCCCCCGCTGCCGAATTCCCACCGAATGCCCCCCCACCGCCAGGGCCAGACCAAATGATTTTGCGGGCCGGGCCAGATGTTCCCCACCCCTGCTTCAGACCATCAAATGAAGTGCTTGCAGGATTACGGTCTGACAAATCCATGAGAAGCGCCTAAAACAAAGTTTAAAGGGCAAAAAGGGACAGACCCAGCCCTCTTTTGTTAAACTTTCACCTGTAAAGGCACAACACAAAATAGAATGGCATCTCTCTCCATGTGCACACTGCACAGTCATGACTGAAGGTTTTACTTAAATGCCTGAAGAAAGAAAACTAAAAGATCCTGGTTTGGAATTTTTTACATCATAATCTAATTCCCTGACAGAAGAATCTTCTCTAAATACTTTTCTGAAGAGGTTATACAGGGTGAAATTCACCCCTCTGTAAAGGGCCAGCCTAGACATATGCACCACTTAAGCTTGGTCTAGGGGCTTAAATGCAGCTTACACAGTGCAGAGACCTTGAGAATTTCAGCTGAAACCCTTAGCAGCAGACACAAGGGCTGGATCAAATTTTTCCATAAACATTATTGGTGTCTAACTAATGATGACAAATTCAGGCTTAGTTCAGTTTTATCCAGCCATTAAGTGATTGCAGAATTGGAAATGTTTGCAGTCAATTAATTTTCACTATATATTTGCAAATGTGAGCAACCAGCAAAAATGAATGGACAGTGATTACTTCTATCAATAGCACTCACGTCTAGAGGCCAGCTGGGAGCATGAAAAGAATTTAACATGAGAATGTGACCAGTGTGCACCTTTGTGCTCAAACGGACAGACCTAAAGCATCTTCAGTGATATTGAAAAGAGGTGAGTAATTAAATGGAAGATGTTCTAGGAGTTATAAAAGACCATTCTGGTTTTTTTAAGTTATTGTAATCAATCCACATTTTTCCTCATTGCATCGTTAGCAAAATGACAGTGTCGTTGAACTCAATTCCAAAGATCTGCAATTCACTTATAATATACAAATGCGGGCCCTGATTCTGGGCAACACTATCCACTTTACACTGCTCCACAAGGATCGATCTTGGGGCCAATTTTATTAGGCGTGTGCTAATGAAATTCACTAATGATACAAGGTTGAGAGGAGGCATTGTCAATACAGAAGAGGACAAGAATATTATACAGGAAGATCTGGGTAACCTTGAAGACTGGAGTGACAGAAATAGGATGAAACTCAATAGTACAAAGTGCAGTTCATGTACTTAGGGTCTAATAAGAATTTCTGCTACAAGCTGGGGGCTCATCAGTTGGAAGCAACAGAGGACTAGAGAGACCTGGGTGTGCTGCTCAATCACTGGATGACTATGAGCCACCAATGTGACATGGCTGTGTAAAAGGCAAAGGATATCTCCAGTAAGACATTTCCAGTGGAGACAGACGTATTAATGCCATTGTACAAGGTGCTGGCAAGACCTTGTTTGGAATACCATGTACAGTTCTGGTCACCCATGTCCAACAAAGATTAATTTAATCTGGAATAAGTGCAGAGAAGAGCTAGGAGGATGATCGGGGAGGGGGAGGACCAGTCTAATGAGAGGAGACTGGAAGAGCTTGGCTTGTTTAGTTTTGTGAAAAGGCTGAGCAGGAATAGGATTGCTCTCTACACAATACATTGAATGGTGGGATAAATACCAAGGAGGATGAAGAGCTAGTTAAGCTAAAAGACAACGTTGGCACAAGAACAAAATGGATATAAACTGGCCATGAACAATTTCCAGCTGGAAATTAGAAGAAAGTTTCTAACCAGGATCTGAAACAGCTCCCAATAGGAGTTGTGGGGGGCAATCAACTTAATTACTTTTAAGAGCCGGACAAGTTTGAGTGTGAGATTGTATGATCAGGTTGCTTGTGTTGGCAGAAGGCAAGGCTCAGTAGCCCTGGGGTTCCCTTCCAGGTTGTGTCTTATGTTCCTGAAAGCTCATGCTTCAGGGTTTCATGCTGGCCACCTGCAGGAATCAAGAAGAGACTCCCCCTCCTCCCATTTGTATTCTGGGGTGGTTGTTTTTTGGTTTTTTTAAATCTCCTTTCTCTGAAGCATCAGGGATGGCTATGGCTGGAAATGAGACATTGGATGGGGAGGGCCTGGGCTCTGAGGTGACAGCATTCTCGCTCTCAGCTGTTTGACTGTCTGGCTCATGATCACATGCTTAGGATCTAACAGATCATCCTACATGGGGTTGGGAAGGAATTTTCCCCCAGGTCAGATTGCCCTGGGCGGGGGGGTCCACTTTCTTCTGCAGTGAGAGTCACTCACCAGGATTATCTGGTACCTCTCAATCATTTCACTGGCATTGCAGGGGTCTCGGGCAGTGGCTACCTCAGTCCCTCCAATTCTCTGCCTGTGGCACATAATAATCTAGTCTCTTGTGGGCTGTAATGTTTTGGACTAATTTTGATTGTTGGGTTTAGCGTGAGGGTGCTAGATGGTGTTGCTAGCTTGTGACATACAGGAAGTCAGACTAGATGATCTGGTGGTCTCTTCTGGCCATAAGCTCTGACTCTCGATGACACTCACACAAAGTGGCTTTAAACATGGCTGATCCAGAAACTGGAGAACCTCTCTACTGTAGTGGTTCCTAAACCAGCTACCAGTATGGTTGAGGCTCCTGTGACAACTGCTTGAGTTTGTTGCAGCTGGCACAAGCTAGAGCAGCCTGAAGGCTGCTCTAATGTGTTGTGCAACTGACCTAGCACAAGACAGGACTGGGAGATGGCAAATGGCACCTTTGCACCCTCCCCAGCAAAAGCTGAGGATATAGCCCATTGGGGGGAGGAGGGTGAACCAACCAGATTTTATAGCTATCTGGCCTACTACAAAAGACATGAGTTAACCATTCCACAGAAACACCTACAGGAGGAGGTTTTGATCAGGAGGAAGAAGAATTCTGTGAGTATCCCATTGTGGAGTGTTCCTGCAGTCATTTATGGAGAGAGATGGTTTGTCCTACATGGAACCACCAATGGTTTGATGAGTTCTTACAGTTCTGTAGAAATTAATCTATCCCCTTTGAATTCTGTAAGGTTTTCCAATGAGGCTTTGTGATAAGCTGCCTGACACAATGAGGCATGCAACAGCCAGGACCCATAAAATGTAAACTCATTACACAGACTATCAGAAACACAAGTACCGTCCAAATTCTAGGTAATCAAAAGGTTTGAGCTGCCTTTGGCATTTCAGGTGATCCATGAAATATATTAGGCTACTGTTTGACTGCTACTGTGTAGACTATTCTGAACTGAGCAGGATATATTTTGTTCAGTTTGGATGTAATATATATCCAGTTGGCCCAGAAATGCTTTCTTGATTTATTTGAATGTATTAGGGAAGCGAGTGCTACCTAACAAGGCGAGTTATTTTAAAAATGTACTTTCTTCACTACAGCTGTTTGGTACTGCATAGGATTGATCTGTATGGCCGCTGTATGCTTTATTATTTTATAAACCAGGGATAACCTATCATATGCCTTGTTACCAAAGAAATCTTATTACAGAACTTAAATGAGTTTGGTTTTTATATTGATATATTTGTACTAGACCACAAATGTCTGCATGTCCCAAATGACTGCATTGTTGATGGCTAAATTTTTACTTCCCTTTGGTGGCATATCCTGGAGACAGAGTAAAATGTAGACTGGAACAAAATATAATTATGGTTCAAACATTGGATTTGGTCCTTTCTTAAATACATGTTCTTCTTAAAAGCATTTGATCATCTGGAGTGATTTTCAGGCCAAAGTGAAATGGGAAGGTCTCTGGAGGAGTCTGCACCTGAGACTAACAGGATTTAGTAGTTTAGAGATTCCCTGACTGATATAATATTTAAACATTTACTGAAGTTTTGGGAAGGGAGAGAAACCCTGATGCTTCAGGGCATAAGCCAACCTCTAATTAAGGGAGGAAGCTTCGCTGGGGCAGGATATCCTATAGTTATCTACTGCAGGGTTTCTTGCACCTTCTCTGATGCAGCTGGTGCTGGCTGCTGTCAGAAACAGAATACTAGATCAGATTTACTGCTGGAAGGATTCATTCTGGAAATTCCTACGTAGACCACATTTTACAAATTGGGTGAAACTGTCAAAAGCATTTATGTGGCCTAGGCTCCTAAATCCCATTTTCAAAAGTGACTTGGGCACATAGGCTCCTAAGCCTCACTGAAAGTGAAAGTGAAAGTGAAAGAAAAGGTTACCCATGGTCTTGTTTTAATATGCTGCCATCTGACCAGGATATTGGTGCTTTTGAAAAATCACACCCAAAATGGCTTTCAATGGGACTTAAGTTCCTAAATCATGCAGGCGCTTTTGAAAATTCCACCAATATAATAGTTAGATGACAGCAGATAAAAACAAAGACTGTGAAAGTCCAACTGAAAGTAAATGAGACCTATGTGCCTAAATCACTTTGGCACTTCTGAAAATCTCACCCATTGATAGTACTTCACTGGTACCATAACATATGCATTAGAATTAAAGTTTAAATAGAAGAACATAAAAATTACAATAGTGGAAGTGATCATTGGCCCAGTTCTGGCCTCCAGCAGTAGACTATTATACTTGATCTTTAAGAAACAAGCAGTTTTTGCACCAGTTTTTGCAGGAAATGATATTTTTCTTCCTGTTGATCAGGGTCCTATTTCAGTGACTGTCATTCTCAAATTGCAGCCTGTTATGTCAGATGAGCAACAACATTGGCACATTAGCCAATGTTACTTCCACATGAAAACAAGACGGAAGGGATGTTATGGAACCCTGTAACAATCACTAGTACCACAGGAAAGAGGTATCAACTGTGTCATAAAACTAACTCTATAGAAGCTGGATGGCAATTTTCTGTCCAGTATGAGCCAGCCAGTGTTATTAGACCAGTGTGTCTCCTTTGTTCCAAACTGAGTGCACACAATTACCTCAGGAAGATATATCAAGTGACCTGATTTTGTGACAGCACAAAACCAACACAGTTTCCCCAAAAGGCCTGTTGCAGGAGTATTTTATATATTTGCTTCTCCTACATGAACAGTTTTTTGCCTTCTAGTAACAGCTTCATCAGTGGTAAAAAATAAAGCTTTCGACAATTGAGGGGTCTAATGTTTGACAAAGACTAAATTAAGCAAAGATTTTATGTCTCCATCTATTATTTCCACATTTTACATTTTTGCCCAGGAAGTTGCTAATAAGCAAGTTTCAGCAGGGTGCAAATTAGCCAGGGAGTCATCCTTTACTGTGCACATTTTTAGGGCTTTATCCTATCACTGTTCAGCATGCAAAACACTCAAGAACATCAATGGGAATTTTATATACAGAAAACTACAGGATTTTGCCCTAGATTTGATACTATTGTCTCTATGCAGTTACAAAAGAAGGATTTGAGGAAAAATTACACACTGTGTTTCTGCCACAACTCCTTCTGTATCCTCAGTGAAGTGTTGGACTTTTAAAAAAGAACTGTAGTCACAAATAAAATAAAACTGAGATTACTAATCCAAAAGAAAATACCAAGGTAATAAAGAAATGGTCACTTGGGTCATAGCTGGACTAAGAGTAAAATGTATATATCACACAAAACAACTGGAACATCATATGATCTTCATGGAGAGTATTGCCATTTTAATCCACCTCCTGTCTTCCATGTAAGTGATGACAGAGCCATGAGTTCACATATTGGACACATGAATTATTCTTAAGGCTAGTTGCATTTACTATGGCTAGGAAAATTACCAAATTTTCCTAAACCATCTGTTGAGGGAGGGCACGTTGGGATTTTAAAAAACTCATTATTATAGCATTGTTTACACACCTTTATTTTGGAATGCCTCTGTACCCTTTTATCTAATTCCAGTAGGTTATTACTAAGACTACCTGGGTCACCCAACTCAGTTATGGGGAGCAAACAAAAGAATCTATCAGTCATTTCTTTCCAAAAGCCTCCATCATGGTCCTGAATGATAGATGTAATATTTCAGAGCCAGATTACATTGGTGCATATGTGGAGTAAGCCTGGGGAAAACTATGGTGTCACTCCAGTACAACCAAGCTCAGAACCCAACCCTCAGTAATAGGTCCTCCACCTGCCCCTACTCAAGTGCCATCCATCACTGCCATTGATGTCCAAGGACCACCAGTGAGTAACAATGTCAGAGATACCATTCCTGAACACAAAGAACTTTAAACAACATCTCAAGAGGACTGAAAGTGGGTGTTCACTGATGCCTTAAGTGGTATTTGAAGGCAGTCTCAATTTGCTCTTCAAGGTGTAGAACAGAATGAAAACCAAGGGGGTACATTGGAAGAGTGCCAAGAACTGAAGAGAGCAAGCCTATTTTAGTGATTTTGAGGAGCCTGGATAAGAAGTCAGTGATGTGTAACCCTTTATGTCCATGACAGAACCACACAAATACACTGAACAGTCATTTGAATTTTTTAATCTTGTGGTTATTGGTGATTTAGTGCTTCCAAGCTCACTAGCTAGTCACACGTTGACATCTCACACACAAAAAATACCTCATATACTTTAGTAGCAAATGCTACAGAGCACATTTCAAAATGCTTTTTCCCAACAGCATACCACCGAGACACTTTTCTCAAGCAGCAGCCAGTGCACAGTGGGCAAGTAAAAACAGTGGAAGTTGCAACATTTCTTTCCTTTCTTGAACTACTGGGACCAATCAGACAGATCTCATCAACTGGTGCAATAGTGTACTATTTTAATTATGACTGAGGCTGATCTCAGAATAACTTAACAGAACACAAGGACTACAGTAAACACCATTGTTGTTGCTGAAACCCAGCCTAGCTGCATCATCTGTCCCAGGGTTTGAAAGGGACTAGAAACCATATGGCAGATATTTTCAAAAAAATGTCCTGAATATTTAAAACTCCACTGACTTCCGTATTTAAAACTCCCTGACACCACTCTCTGCCTATTTTGAATTAAATTAGATGAATACTCTGCTGTACTCTCAATCCACTTAATATAGGTTTTTAGGAACAAACAAAAACAGTTCCAGCAAAAGTATTTAAATCCACCAATTGCCAAAGCTTGCTAAAGGACACCCATAGGATAAAGAGTGGTGAATCATCAACATCATACACTAGCTGGAGTCATTGACACACTAGCCCTGAAACAGACACTTCCTCCCTATTGCCCTTCAAAGATCTCCTTAGTTTTCTGATACCCTGCACCAAGATAGCCCAGTGCTTGGATGTGATCAGCTTATGGATGAAGAACAGCTAGTTGAAGGTGAACCTGAAAAAGACAAAGGTGATGCTGGTGGGAGGAAGAAAGTATTTTAAAGAGTTTGCAGCCATAGTGCAATCTCCTTTCATTGAAGATACATATACCACAGACTGAACTGACCAGTTGTGGGTAAGAGTTGCTCCTGGATTCCTCGCTAATACTAAGGTCTCATACAGTGGCATCCTTAAGTAACGATTTCTCCCATCTATGGCTGGCTAGACAGCTCAATTCTAGCCATCAAACTATGACCTGATATCAGTTATAAAATGCCTTCATCACGTCTTGACAATACAATATACCTGGGCATTAAGTCTTCAGCACTTAGGAAACTCCAACTAGATCAGTGTGCTGCAGCACATCTCCTCAGCAACATGGGCTACTGGGAGCACATCAAACCTGTCCTCCGCTCCCTATGCTGGCTTCCCATGACTATCGAATCTAGTTCAAGTTCTCTTCATGATGCTCAATAGCCTGACTCAGATTGATTAAAGCTCCAGGGTGAAGACGCTGGCTGACAACTTTGCTCCTGTGGTTCAATGGAACACTTATCAATAAAAGTAAAGCGTGTTTATGTGAGAGATGGGGCTCTCTCAGGGGCCAGCCTGACTATGGAATGAACTCTCACAGGAAGCAGGACCATCACAAACATCACCACTTTCTGCTCTAAGTGCAAGGCACATTTTTTTGACCTTGCCTTCTAACATTTACCCACGTGTGGATATAGATATCAATATATGATAAAAAAATTCCAAAACAAGACACTCCATTGCACATACTTCTTCCCTTGGGGAGAGGATGAGAGAACTAACACATGGCAGATGTTAGTCATATTGCTTACCACATTACTGGAAAGCACTCAGATACGACAGTGATGAGCGTGGTGTAAGAACCTATACAGACTAGAATAGTTCTTTGGTTACCCAGCAATGTGCTTCTTTAAGACATATGGGAAATAATTTGTATTGAAATGGGAAAATAAATCAATAGATTCCCCAGTCTCGGATCCCTTCTGTCTGTGAGCACATGCACCAACGGGACACAGACTTGAACGCAGGCTAAGGATGTACATCTGGGAACACATCTCTGCCCAGTATACTTATTTTAAAAACTCTGCATGACAGTAATTCCAGTGAAGGGTTGTGTTTGCCACTCATAGCAATGTTTTATAAGAAACATCCCTTTGGTATCTATTTAGCTGCATGAGCAGAATTAGCCTATAATATCAAAGCTATATTGTTCGCAGAGATTTGATCATGCCGGGGGGCCCTGTTCAGATAGATTCTGCGGCTCCTAATGGCCAGGATTTGAGGTGTTTCATCATACTCATAATTAGAATCACAGCCACAGTGGAGAATGTGTTTCTGGACTCTCAGTCTGTGTGCAGTGCTTACTCTTCACTGAATATGCTTTTGGCAGGAATATGAAAAGGATGAGAACCATCTGTTTAAGAATTATGGAAACTGGAGCACGATCAGTGGGGAAGTGTGGAGTTAGTGTGGAAAATGAAATCAGTCTGTATGTTACTCGCTCAGACTCAGCCTAATGCATTTATTAGGGGGAAAAAAAAAAATCTCACAAATGACTGGGAGGCCCGTTGCTAATTACTGAATTTTGTGAATTAATAAATACACAAGAAAAACAATTTTAAAAGATAAGATAATGCATAATAAAGTAGACTTCATTCACTCGACTATTATAATTTAGTTTTAATTGTTTAGAAAAATACTTCCTAGTACACTGGTAAATGTTATAGACTGCTTTCTGAATAGCTCTCTGATATTAACAATCATATATTATTTATACACCATTTTATTTACATATTTGTTATTAATGTATTTATCTGTGTTGTTCCTCACTGCAGCATGACAGTTCAGACACACGAGACAATGCTTCAATAGTGTTATGCCACAGGTGACTGATTCAATGATTTTACAATCTGAAAGTCTGACCCCGCATTCCCTTAGTGATTATAACTGTGCATAATCCCACTGAAATCCAAGGGGCTTTGCCATTAGCTACAGTGGAAGCAGAATCAGGTCTAATGTTGATTGATTTAATGCAAGATGGTAAAAAGCACCAGTGGTTCTCAATTGTTTCCATCCAAGGACTCATTTGCTATCTAGCCAGGACACCATTCCCATTTAATAATAATATGAGAAGAGTAGGGTGGTAGAGACCAAGGCACCTTTTGACAACCCTCAAGTTGGCAACCAAGAAGCAAGGAAGATGAGGATCACGTAGCAATAAGATCTGGGGTGAAATCCTAGCCCCACTGAAGTCAATGGCAAAACTCTTATTCTCTTCAGTGCGATCAAGACTTCAACCTACACGTTTGCTTTGGTTAGCACAGTGTGTGTCTGGAGCGTTTGTCCCCAAACTGGAGGGTAGGTCATAGTTACTTTGAAGAGGAGACTCGACCTGTAGCATTTATTAGGATTTAATACAATTTATTAAGTTATCACTAAAAAGGAAAGTGAGAAATTGCCATTTTTATACAAGAATTACAGAGTAGGAAAATTCAAGTTAGAAAATTCTACGGCATCAAAAAATGAAAATATAGCTGGACCAGAACTAAACACTGCTGAAAATATAAATGTTCCTTTGCAATCAACATAAGCCCAAAGATTTAGATAAGCAGTAAAGGGAGAACATTAAGAAAGCAAATGACCATAGTATTTCTTGTTGAAATATACACTGCTTGTCACTCCTGATATTTCACTATGGCAATAGAGGACAACAGCAGAACTCCTACGATATAGAAAACTTTCTTCATTACTTCTTGCTTTCAAATCTTGACATCACCCAAGAGCTAAAAGTATTTTGAATGAACACACACACACACACACACACACACACAAAGGGCAGATAAACCATCCTGGGTGATGAAATCATCCTAAGAGGAAAGAAATTAATCTGACTGTAGCGCCAAAGGATTAGAAAGATGTTTCATATTATTTATACACTATGATTCACCTTATTTACAAAGGCGTTGAGCGCCCACAGCAGCTTTTCCTTGAGAGTTGTGGCTGTTCAGTGGTGTGGAAGAACCAGACACTATATATATATACACACTTAGATTTCAACACAGATAAAATATATTCTAATGTGATTACACGACTTCCATGCTGAAGGATAAGTAGTGAGTCATGGAACACGTTTCAAAAAGCTTCTGAATGCTCAAAATACCTCTTGAACCCTTGAGAGGTCATATATGGAACAACAGACAAGAATAAGAACCACTCCTCTCCAGAGGTATGGACAACAGAGAGACTACAGTAAAAAGAACTTCTGAAGAGTATCCATTAGATATGTATGAACTATTGTGTTTTTAACTGCATGTCTCTATGGGCCTGATCCAAAACTAGTGGAAAGACTCCAAATGAATATAGTGCAGGCCCTACTTGACATAGGGCTTGAGAAAGAAAAAAATTCTCTAAAAATGACATCAGCTTAAGTTAAAACAATTAAACCAAGGATAGGTAGAAAATTAGTTTTTAAGTTTGACAGAAATACCATTCTAAGCAATATTTTAAATGGTTTTATTGTTCTAAAGACCGGGTAATCCAATTTAAGGAAATATGCAGAATGTACTTGAACACAACATTTATAACTTCAGATAACTACTGAAAGTGGTTATGTTTCACATCATGCAAACGGAGAATATTCTTACTGAAAGGTTGCAGCATAACACTTTATTTCTTAGAATTCTGAATGATCACACACAAGAACTTAAGAACAGACACACACAAGGCAGGCTGCTGCCTAAAGCAGAGAGGGACAACTCATCCTACCCCTTACTCTAGGATGGCTGTCTGCTGACTGATCCCAGATCACACACTTCAGCACAGAGCCCCCTAGAACACAATCAGGGCCAGGAAACACCTCCCCCTGTTAAAGTGATAACTTGCAATTCCAACACAGTCCTTGATACACCACAACAGTGTAATAACTCATATACTGTGACATAGCACAAGAATTCAGCCAATTTAGTCAGATATTCTTTTTGTAATTTATTTGGTGTTAAATAAGGGTTTCTAGAAGAAATTTAACTACTGACCACACTTCATAATACTTCTGAATTTACTCTGATCAACCAGTACAGTAACCTAGGATGAAAAGTTCAAATCTGGGTGAGTCTGTACTGAGGCTTCTAAATACATATTTAGACACCAAAACGTGTGGTCTGATTTTTCAGAGGTGCTGAGCACATGCAGCTCCCATTGACTGCAGTGGAATTTGTAGGCAATGCACATCTGTGAAAGTCAGGCTACTGTTGTTTTAATGAATAACTATGGATTTAGAAGCCTAACTTTAGGCATCCAGGTATGAAATTTTTGGCTCTGGGTTTCTAGGAACTAAAATTGTAGTTAAATAATTAATTTGAATGGACTGGAGCGCTCTCTTTTTCCATATATGCAACACTGGGGTAATAGTGGCCAGGTAACATGATGACTGACCAATAAATAAAAAGATCATTGGACATAGCCAAATATGTTAAAGCATCACGGTGCACTGGGCAGGCATAAAGAGCTCTGCTTATAAGCACTAGGTAAAAAAGCAGTGAGCAGGCCAAGGAGCACAGGGAAACTCAATCCTGTATTAGAGAGCGCCGTTATGGAGCCACAATACATAGCTAGTGTCTCATTAGCATGCGGAGGACTGCACATAGCTGTGTCTGAGGAGATTTGGGCTATTTCTAGCCATAACCCTCCCTTATAACCTTTTTGTAAGCTGTGTAAGAGAGGCATGACATGTAGCAAGTTTGCGATTTCCTGTTAGCAAGCAGGAGTACGCCAGCCTGTTGCTTCCCCTCACTCTTCTATGGGAGCACAGCAGCTTTGCACACCCTGCTCCACACTATCTAGAGATCTGCACAATGAGAGCCTGGAGGAAGAAAGCATGCTACCATTTAGTGAACTCCCTGGAAGCAATCAGACAGGAATCCTCACCACACTCTCTTGGAATTACTGCCGCTGCTGCTTTACTTTTTATTCAGATTATTTCCCCCAATATCATGCATTTGGATGGTGCCATTTATGATTAAGACACAGCTCAGTCCTCCTGAATCTCACAGCTCCCAGCATGCATGTACTAATGCTAGTTTACCTGTGATTTGTCCTGTCTTCTGACTTGGTCCTATTGTTTTCGGGAAGGGATTAGTTGTAATTTTTTTTAGATTTATTGTGCTGTAGTTATTTTGGAATTAGTCTGGGTTGTAAAGCCTTACATATTACATCAACTAACATTATGTTCAGTGTCTCTTTGTTTGCTTTTTTATTATTTGTATTACTGTGCACCTTGGACCACTAATCATAGACAAGGACACCATTGTGCTAGGTGCTGTACAGACAGGAAAAAAAAGGACCCTGCCTCAAATAGATTACAATCTAAATAAAAGACAAGAGATGACAGGTGGGCAAGTATAAGAAAACGATATGAGAGGGATCAGCATGACAGGCAATGTTTGTTCTTCCCTTCTAAAAATACATTGTTTTCATAAATTAACTCAAGTTGAGTATTTTCTGCCTAGGTCATCTATGCCAAAATATGTTACCTACATGCCCTGTGGTAAATGGAGGTGAGGATCCATTTGTATCTTTGCTCCTGCTATGCTTTAGTTGCAGCCAGATTTCTACACCATTAACAAAGCAGCAGTTTACCTACTCGTTGCACGATATAATTCCAACCTCATTCATGCAAGCCCCAGTTACATGAATGAGAATATTTATATGAAGGACTACTTGCATAAGTAATGGTTGCAGTAGAAAGGCAAAAAAAAACTTAGCACTCGATTCTGATTTCATAGCACAGTAATTCAGGAGTAACTTGTTTGAAATCCATAGAGTAACCTTGGGATAAAAATGGCAGGAAATCAGAATCAGACTTTCTGACTTTTTAAAGTGAAAATGTAGATGGCCTGTCCCAAAGCATTTACAAGTCCATCTCTTGGATTGGTGGAAACCCCCTATAAACAGTATGGGCCAAATTCAGATCTCCAGTACACTGACCTGCTGCAGACCTTGACTTTACACTTGCACTCAGTGACATCATGTCTATGATGTTACCAATATTCAGATATGAATCAATGGATTTACTAACTTTAGCTGAGTTACTTTGAATGTATACTAAACTCAGTAGAGTGAATTTCTACTCATGTGAGATGAGAATTTATTTTAATGGAATTACTCAAGGTTTTCACTAGTATAGTGGAGATCAAAATCTGGCACAACATTTGTATAGACACTCTCCACCACATCAGTTTTAAAAGCCTTTTAATTGTTGGTTAACCTGGGGGGGGGGGAAGTGTGTTTATTTTTAAACTTCCTACAGAGAAAACGGACCACAGCTCAGTTTCTGGTAACATCTAGATTAAGCATTGTTCCTGTAAATGTTCTAAAGCATTCTACACGTATACAAGTTAGAAATAGCTTAAGGGTGGGATTTGCTAAAGTTCTCAGTATTGAACCACTCTGCTCCCTCTGATAATGGAAAAACTCCCACTGACTTCAGTGGGAACAGCTCAGCACTCATGACAATCCCATCCCAAATGTCTAACACAAAACTAACTGGAAAAAATTTGGTTTAACCTCAGTTTTTAAATGCTGGTTTGATAAATCAACAAAATCTGAGTGGGTGCTTAAGTGAGGAAAATAAGAAGGACCCAACTACAAAAGCCGTCTAATAGAATTTGGGAGAACAGCAAGAAAAGTGAGAGCTAATGGATTCAGAGGCCAGGAGGAGCCAGACACTCAAAGGAAATGCGGTGTATGAGGAACAATCTTTTAATGGCTTATATATATATAATTCTCAAAACTTCAAAGAGAACAAAAAAAACTTGTTATTGGGACAAATCCTGCTTCATTTACTCTAATGGGATTAATTATGTGAGGTAAGTAAGCAGGTGTTAGTCCTGGTGAAGTCCTGATTCAGCTAGGTATTTAAGTATGAGTATGAGTATAGTCCCATTGACATCTATGAACTACTCCTGTGCTGAAAATTAGGCATGTATTTAAGTGCTTTGATGAATCAGTCTCAGCAGGCTGTTCAAAAGTCAGCTCTGGCGTGGATGAACACGTTTCTTAGCTGGGGTTCATGTCAGTTTGTACTCAAAGATCCTGGGTTTTTGAAAACACTAATTGAAAGAATTGAAATCAAAGTTTCACCTGATTCTGGATTTAAATTGGGGTCAAGTTTCCTTGGACCTGGGGAGAATTTTAGTTTGCAACAAAATATGAAATCAAGCATGATTTTGATGTGGTTTCAGGTTTTGTTACAAAACCTTTACACAACTAACCAGTGCAGAGATTATAAACTGAACAGACTGGATTCTGCTCACCTTTCCGCAGCAAATAAATGCCATTGACGTCAAATTGAAGATTAGCTGGATTTGGCCATAAACTAACTCCAATAATTAATGGGTTAACATTTGACTGATAGGGGAGCTTATAGATGACACAAGATGAACACAGATCATGCAGAGTAGCTATGTTTTTTGTTACTGTGGATAAGTTAGTATTTCATTTTATTTTTTAAAAATATTTTGATACACACAAAGAGACAAAAGCATAAGAAAGACCTGCAGTTACAATCAGAGAATTCATTAGAAGCACTGATTGCAAAAGGCACATAGTAAAATAACTATTAAAGGTAAATTGGCATACGCAATAAACTAGGTAGTTTGGCTGCTTATTTCTTAGAATAATCATATTTAATAAGACAGATGGATAATAAAATATTTTTTCTGTATTTTACATTAGTACGTTTTTCCATGATCATAATATCTCACACTTTGCCAAATCCATAACAGAGGTGATAGACTTCCATTATTCAACTGGAATACTGGGATCTGGCAGCTATCTATAGTTAGAAGTACGGAAGAGGGTCAACTTTTGTTCAGGATGTTTGTTATATAACCCAAGTAAGGCAATAGATATTAATTAGTACAGTCAAGGTTCAAACCAGCACCTTGCAGGATCAGGCCTTATTTACAGCCAAATCCTGCATTCTTTACTCAGGCAAAGTTTTTATTGAGGAAATGGGAGTTTTGCCTTCGTAAGATAATGCACAGTTAGGCTCTTACACTAGCATGTGTACAACTCGAATAGAATCTCGGTCTTGCCTTTGGAAGCAAACTGTTGGAAATTTTATTGTTACATAGAAAATTCGGTAATTACAAAAATCTGAAAATAGACAGCAAAGAATTTTAGTCAAGGGGTACAATTTTCAAAAATGCCTAAGTCACTTAGGTTCCTCAGTCCTATTTTGAAATGTGACTTAAGCACTTAGGGCATGTTTAGGCACGTAGTGAGGGTGCTTTGACAAATATAACAGTATATAAGTGCTGAGTAGTATTTTTGTTAACTTTTTATTTTAATGACAATTTATTTACATTTTGGGTAATTTTATTTTACTAGAGGAAATCAGTGAAGGAAATGCAGGTTATTGTGACTTTTTGTAAAGATACTGATTAACTTACTATATCTTCTCTCTTCTCTTCTTCTCTTCCTCTCCCCCTCTCCCCCTCTCCCCCTTACACAGGCTGTTTGCAAGGGAAGGAGTCACAGTTATTAGGTATGAATTCATTGTCTTCAATGGATACGAGTTATAAGGCTTTTAATCCTCTGAATGGAAAGAAATACACGGTATATAGACAGATGTACATAACATCCTGCTCACTCCCAGCCCAGGTCGACAGACTTGGGCTCAGGGGATTGACACTAGCACTCTAAAAATAGCTGTATAGACAGTGCTCTGAAGTTACAGCTCAGGGTGGAGATCAGGCTCTGAAGTTTAAGGAGGGTGGGCCTCAGAGCCCAAGCTGCAACTTCAAAGTACTGCCAATACAGCTATTTTTGTGAGTGCTAGCACAAATCTGTTGATGTGGGTTGGAAGGCTCACTCCAAAATGCTGTGTAGACATACCCTTAAGTCCCTTTTATTTTCAACGATAGTCAGGCTTTTAAATGCCTTAACTGTTTTTCAAATTATGAAATAGGTGCCTAATCACTTTTGAAAATTTTACTGAAAAGATTTTTTCCTCGTTTTAACACGGTTACATATCAGTTAATGCAGGGTTTGATCTTGGATAGTATTGAGCATGCTCAGTGCACATATATGCCATACATGTGCCTAAAAAATCTGGCCATCTGCGCTTAATACTCAAACTTTATCTATTGCTCAGTGGATCATACTTGTCCCCACTAAATCCTAACCCTATGCCCAGCCAGATTTCAAAACTTAAACCTGCCCTGTAACATCAGGTTGTCAGTGAATTAGCCCCTCTAAGTCCAGCAAGGATTTCATGTGATAATGGAATATCTGAATTTTACAAAATCAACAGCTGAAACAGCTGTACAAACAAGGACATTTGACAAAGCAAAAACTATTAGCTTTCATCCATCATTCGTTAGATAGTGAGCACAGAATATCTCATGCCATAGATACGAAGAGAAAAGGGATTCACCTTTGTGCCCGTTGGCCTAACACATTCCTTGGCAACTTGCTTATTTATCAGCAATAATCAGACCACAGTTTACCCTTGAACTGGCTGTTCACAACCCATAGGAAGGATCGGATGCCTTTGGCCAGCTCTTTTGGGTCTGTTGGATCTTCTCTGGGAAGTGCTGGCAAGAACTAGGGGGCAGGAAAGGTATTTACAAGATAAAACTTGCAGATCATAACTAAGCTAAGACCTTGCAAGTCAAGATGCAGCTAGCTGGAACTAATGTCCTTATTAATATTCATTGTGAGGCTGTTGAATCCCTGTTCCATATAAAGCCTGTGATGTGTGTTATTAATCTGATGCCATTTGATTTGTTTTTGGGTGTAGGAGGGTTACAAGTTAATTACATGCATTATATTATTTTTATTTTTTACCATGTTTTTCTACCTTGAAGTGTGGGAGCTACACATGCTAAGCAGATACTTTCTTATCACATTTTTATTTACTGGAATGTTTGCTCTGAGGTTCCAATGGATCATTAATTTTTAAAACTGCAGCATGCAAGATTGATTTACTTATTGCAACAGCCTTACTCCAGAGTATTAGGCTGTAAACTGGTGACTCAGCCCAGCAGGGGCATCACGACCCTTCCTCGGGCCCAAGCTCGGAGGGAGGCCACAGCACCTTGTTCTAAGGGAAAACAAGAAGCTAGGGGGTTGAGAGTCTGCAGTCCCCGACCCCCAGGCAGGGCCAGCAAAGGTGGGGCAGAGCTGGTAAGGAGTCTCTAGTCCCAAGGCTCAGTATCCTCTGTGGCAGCAGGTTCAGAGGAGACAAGCACTCCCGGGATGGTTAGGGAAGGAAACGCAGGCCCACCTGACTCCACTGCATCCCAGCCCAGGGCCTTATCAGTGGCAAAGGGGTTCTGCCACTGGGTCAGCGGGGATCCAACCATAACATACTGACACTGGTGCAACCACAAACTCAGCCAAACTATAGTCAGCGGCCCTGGTCTACTTCCTCCCACCTGAACCTGGGTACCTAGAGCCAGGGGTCTTCCTCTGAGTTGCTGGGGTAGACAGCTAGCAGGAATCCTTCTAGTCCCTCACCGTCAACCGCGGCAGGTCCAGGAACTCCTCAGGACCATCAGCAGATGGCCACTCTCCCAAGTCACAGGGTCCCAGTGGGTCCTCCAGCACACCAGGCTCCAGAATCTCCAGTGGGTCCCCAGCAGTGGGCAGCTCCTCTAGGACCAGCCTTGGGGGTTTCTCCCAGTCAGCAGTCTCTGGTAGCTCTTCCCAGCTACTAGAGCCCGGTGGCCTTTCTCAGGTACTAGCGCCCAGCAGCCCTGGCAATGCCAGTCAACAGGGTGTTCACGCCACAGGGCTTGGGTCAGGCCCAGACCACAGCCTCAGGGGAAGACACACCCTTCTTTAGCAACACCTTTCCCCTGACTGAGTTGCTAGGCCAGCCTTTTGTACTTCCCCTTCTGGTCCTGGCCCCGCCCCTCTGCTCCCAGGGTATTTGGCCTGCAGGGTCCTGATCTGCCCAGCAGGGGCGTCATGACCCTTCTTTGGCCCCAGGCTCTGAGGGAGGCCACAGCGTACTTTTGTCAAATAAATTTAATAAAATCTCTGGTTTCAAAAGGCAAAATAAATAAATAAATACATACATAGGCAAAAACAGTTTCTTACTTCCGGGTAAATTTGTCCTGCACATAGGTGCACACAACTCCCATTTGAAGGCAGTCAGAGTTGTGTCCATTTGGCAGCATATGGCCCATTGGCTCAGAATTCATCTCAGGTCAAAAGGGAAAATGCACAAGATGGTTAGTGTAGTCTCATATCTGTGCCCCTCACAAAACCACTGCTCAGTACTTTTTCACCAGCCAGCATCGGCAAAGCCTTCTGTCCCAGTGTTTCCAGTTTCCTCTGGGTGGAAAGGACAGCATTTCATTGCACTGCATCCTATCGTGGGCGGTTATGAATGGATGCACCCATGGGTACATTATGAGTTACTAAGTTTAATGAACAATTTAGCATGATTGCCAGTTTCTGTACATGAGGGGTCCCAAAGTGAAATAGCATGGGGAGGTGTAGGTCAGAAATAAAATGCATTGGCAAAGCTGCAAGAGAAAAATTGCGAGAGCCTATCTGTGCTACATCTGGTTCTTGTCTGCACTATATCCCTCATTTTCATTACACATTTACTCCCTTTTCTTAGAAGGAATTCACGTCAAGCATATATTATGGCAAGCTATAAAAGTCCCAATGGAGGGCACATCTATAACAAAAACGACAGTGTTAGCTAGTATATTGACAGGCAGCATGTTCTGGATTGGGAGGGCTGCACCAGAAACTTCAGAGTTCAAACTTTGGTTGTATTATTGATTCATTGTGTAGAATTGGAAAAGTAAATCAGGGACTGATCCAAAGCCCATTGCAGTCAATGGGAGTCTTTTGATTGACTTCAGTAGGCTTTTGATCATGCCCTTATGCCTTAAATCCTGCATTGCTGAAGTCAAGAGGAGTTTTGCTAGTGATTTCAATGTAAGCAGAAGCAGGCCTTTTTCTGCTCTGTGTCTCTATCTCCATATCTATCTGACAGGATTTGTAGGAATAAGGACCCAGTCCTATTAGGTGTTGGGTTGGTCTCAACTGAATCAATGTTATTTGAGAGTGCTGAGAACCTTGCAAAATTCAGCCCTAATTAGTTAGTGTGCTTTGAAAATATAAAACAGTATATAAATGCTGATTAGTATTTTTATTAATAAACATTTTCTTAATGACAATTTATTTACATTTTGAATTTTCTTTTTAATAGAGGAAACCAATGAAGGAAATGTTAGCTATTATAACTTTTTGTAAACATATTGGCTAACTTGACGGTATCTTCTCTCAACCCCTCACTGCATAGACTGTTTGCAAGGGAAGGAGTCACAGTTACTAGTTATATCCATTGAAAAAAATAAATTCACGGGTTATAAGGCTTTTAAACCTGTGAATAAAAAGAAATGTATATAGATTATGTACGGTGAGTTACAAATTGCAGAATATTGGAGTTTTATGTAAAGTGTACATAAAATTGGAGTTGACTGTGTCTTTTGCATTTTGTATTTGCAGTTCAATGGCTGTGTGTATTTATAACTCTTAAAAACAGTTGACATGAAATATTCCTAGAGTCCCTTTGTCCAGGTTCTGGCACCAACTTTTCCTACCCCTCTTGATAACAGTTCCTTTAAAGTCTGAATCTTTTACCTTTCCCCCTTTATTCCTTGACAAATTAAGGACCCCAATTCTGCAACCAATACTGAAGTAAAACTCCCATTGAATTCAAGTGGTATACACCAAACTGTTGGCACATTATTATTTATTATTTTATAGCACCCAATCATGTGCTAGATGTTTCACAGCAGATACAGGCTCAACTCCCAATCTATACTTGAGTTCGTGGGGAAGAGAAGGGGCTTACAGCAATATGATCATATGGTTACTGTAACCTATAGGACTAGCCTGCCTGCTTGCTTGCATATATATATATATTTCCTTATAGATTCAAGTATGGTTGTTTGATTATAATAGAGTCATAGATTTATATTAAAGTATTATAGCTGTAATGCAAGATACCTTACAGGCCACATCCTGTATGAAAGCTAAGGCAGTTAGCATACATATGTTTGGGATCTTTAGCCCAGATAAGTAATGATGAGTTAAAGGATAAGACATATATGGTTATAACCTTTACTCTACATATGTCACAAGGCATCAAAATGAGGGGCGGGGGGGGGGGGGGCTGTCACAGGTTATGCCTGAATAAACTTCACAGATACACCACAGAACCCACAAAAACGGCCAGAAATAGCAACGGTAAGATAAACGAACCATCTGGAAAAGATGTGGATATGTCATTAATATGGACGAACCTGCCAGCCTATAGAATAAGTGTACCCTAATAATTTGCGGGTAAAGAATCCAAATTTGGACTTAGAAGGAGGACCCCTATTGCTCAGGGTATAAGAAGGGGCAAATCATGTTAGTTGGGGCGATCATCAGCTACTCCTTCTTGAAGCTTCTTTTAGTTATGTTAAGATTTTGTTCTTTGTTTATACTTAGTATTATTTGTAGTGTTAGTCTTAGCCTTATAGCTCTTAGCCCTCGAGCATTGCCTAGCTTTCCACCCCTCTACTCAAGAGTTGAAGAACCGGACATCTTTCTCAACCAGGTCATCCAGGAAGGGTGTGAGTATATTAATCCAAAGCATACCATGGAAATATTTATATCACGAGTCTCTAAAATAAGACTGTAATCCTATCCATTACCCATTTGATTATTCATTTTCTTTTAATCAATCATTTGTCTATCATTTTATGTTATCTTAATAAAAGCTTATAAAATTATACAAATTTGGCTATCACTGTGAACCTTCCTGTCATGCACCCTGGAGTGCGCTCTTCTGGAGCCTGATTCCGGGACAAGAACCTTATCTTCTGATCAGATCAGAACTCTATAATCCCAGTCAAATTACTAAAACACCCAAAATCAGTCTACAGTTACTTAGTAACATTGGGGTGGTGAAGGTTTGTTTGGTTTTTCTAAATGTGTGCAAACATAAGGAAGATAGAAGCTCAAAGACTGAATATAGTTGACTCACTTGTGAGTATCACAGAAGAGCTGAGTTTTCAGGAGGATTTTAAATGAGAAGAGGGTGGTAGCTTGCTGGACCAAAACTGGGAGGCTTCCACACATCAAATGTGGCATGAATGGAGGCAAGATGACTTCAAGGCTGGCATCATTTGCTGTGCAGAATTAGATGGGAACACAGTCTTAAGGGCTCTGTCAAGAGGAACTGAGCGCCTCACAATTCCTGTTGAATGGGATTGAGGGAACAAGCATTATTCAGGCAAAATTCCCACGTACTTTAATGGACCATTGCCTGAGCAAGGACTGAGTAAAGACTGCAGGGAGGGGTCCCACTATATGTTAGTCTCACTCTCAGTAGTGTAGGTGCAATCTCACACACCTTTCTGCAATTTTCTTATTTAACATGCCTTGCTCAGTTAATTATTTTCCCTTTCTCATCAGTGAGCTATTAGTACTGTTCCTCATGTTTCATTTTATTACTTGACTGTGAACTTTCCAGTGGAACTCTGCCTGCCATGTCGATTAAGTGCTGCCTGAGGGATAATTCTGCTATGTAGGATGAGACTGTGCAATCACTACTCCCACAGGTGAACGCTTGACCAACATGAGCAGGCCCATGGACTATAGTGGGAAGAATAAGTGCTCAGCTGTGTGATGAAAGATTTCACAAACTAGTCGTTAGTGATTAAAACAGGTTCCGAAACTCACGTCTATATGCAGCTCTGCCACTAGCTTGCTGAGTGACCTCAGGCAAGTCACTTCACCTCTGTGTGTCTGCTTCCCCTCCCATTCTTTGACTGTCTTGTCTATTTAGACTAGAACCATTTCAATGGAGGGACTACATGGTTGTACTGTGCACCAAATTTAGTTAGGACCTCTAGGAGCTACTATAAGATAAATAAATCAATAAGAAAAATAAGCCATTATAATTAACTTTTCCATAAAGCAAAGTTATTAACATTTAAACATTCTTTTGTTCAGGAGAGAAAAGAGACCTTTTCAGCAAGTGCATTGATTATAGAATCATAGAAATGTCAGGCTGGAGTATAAATTCCTTCCAAGGGAGAAAATACTGGTTACTCGAGGGCTTTTTGACTTAGTGGAGAAAGTCATGACAGCAACCAATGTCTGGAAGCTGAATGATTTCAAATTAGAAATAAGGCACAAAAGCAGTAAGGATGATTAACTATTGGAATAAACTACCAAGGGAAGTGGTGGATTCCCCCATCTCTTGATGTCTTCAAACCATAACCGGATGCCTTTCTGGAAGATACGCTATAGTCAAACAGGTTATTGGGCTCAGTGCAGGGTTAACTGGGTGAACTTCTATAGCCTGCTTTGTGCAGGTCAGACTAGGTGATCTAATGGTCTCTTCCATCCTTAACAAGATAAAAGAAACAGATTCACAAATTTGATTAGTTTGAATCTAATTAACAATAAGAAAGTCTGCAATTTACAGGGCTCATATGTGTTGTAATGCTCACGACAGAAATATATGACTGTACCAGACTCCTTAAATTAAAGTCTCCTTTCTCACGGCTTTTGTTCTTGTTCTCCTCTCTCAAGACTACTTGACAAAGGCACTTGGCTAAAGACACTGTAAATGACTGCTGTGCAGTGGAAGTGGAATACGTCATTCTTTAATATTCCTAAAATCATTGATCCACTGAACGAGTGGAAAAAGGAAGGAAAATGTCTGGTTACTTCAAACCTGATAGTAACAAATCTCAGCCTGAGCAAAGGGCTTTAATGGAAAAACTTTTATTCAGAGTAAAAATCTCTGCTTCATTTAGGTATGTCCTTTGCATTGACTCACTGCTGATTGTAGCAACAATCAGTATCATTTGGAATGTAATTGGACATTGTGATAACAGAACGGCTGATAAAATAGCCCTGTGGGTCCAACCACTTAATAAATTACATTATGTAAGACGTAGACCTTTCATTTCCTTTTTTCCTTTGTCAAAAATATTCAACTCTATTCTGGGCAAACTATTCTGTGAATTACTGAAAACATACATGGTGTGTTGTTAACTCACTGCTTTAGGTATATTGGGAGTTTCCACTGAAAATCAAGAGCCATATTCTGAACCTAGTTCCAGAACAGTAAGGTTCACAAGAGCTCCTTGTTGTCATGGCTGTTGTATCCATCCTGTTCTGACCAATACTGAGGATATTCAGACCTGGTAGTAATGGGTAAAGACATGAATCAATGGTTTGGGTATGCTGTCTGGAGAGTAGAAGGGGAGGGGCATTTGTTACAATAAGCTGCCTCTTAGCAACAAGACATCCATCCTGCCCTTCTCTGTCCAGTGCTGGAGCTGCAGAATTTACTGCCCTAGAGCTGTGGTAACTTTCCAAGCTGGTCCTGCAGTAGTGAGGAATGGACCAAAGAGGGGCTACTTACCATTGTCAGAATAGAAAAAAAACTCTTAAAGGTTCATTTTGCTCGATTTCAGAAATTAAAACAATAAGCAGAGTTGAAACTCAAGCCCTGAGACTGACATGTCTCCTTTTACAACTCTTCTGAACTCTACTTTTCCAAAGCGGACTGTTGGACAGAGGTTCTTTCCTAAAATACATATATTGACTAATTTGAATAAGATTAACCAAATCTAGTAGAAACCAGGAGCCCCAGAATGGGGTAAATGCAATGTTCCCCCTCTCACCTATGCTATGCAGAAGGCTCTCTCTCTAGGTACAACAAGAAGTTCAAGCATTGTAAGTCAGGGCAAGAGAGATGGTTTCTTTCTGCAGCATCACATTACATCTCAACTCTGTAGGAGTACCTAAGATGGGCCTTGATTCCTGATCACAGCAGGGTCAGAATTCTCTCAAAGCAACAGATGTTCTGTCACGCTACTGGACGTGGAGGGTTCTTCAAGGAGAGGCTTTTGTAAATGCAGGGCTTTGGGAATATAAGACTAAGGAGCAAGCCCAATCCTGTATTAGTTCAGATAGTCAGATTGGAATTTTTCAAATAAATAGACTACATAATTAAAGACTATTTTACAGCTTAGTTGTAAACAAGAATTTTGATGAAATTCAATTCCAGTATAAGGAAATTCTCTGTAGCCAGACATAATAGTGCAAAATTTCCCCAGGTATAAACTATCATAGCCGCTTTAAAGTCACTGGAGCTATGACAGTTTACACCATCTGATGATCTGGCCTTAAGGATACTACAAAGAATCTTATAGATGCCTTTTTAAGGCATCTTGAAACAGCTGCTTTTGACATAGCTAGGACAAAAAAAAAATGTTAACACAAACCCCAACCTTACCATGTAAAAGGTCATGCCAATCTCAGTCACAATACAACTCTTATATGAGACCCAGAACAAAGCAAGGCACTTCTGCCTATTTCCTTTCAGCCAGCAGCAACCTCTCAGTGGTAACCATGTTAAAAGCATCACAGGTCTTAGTTTCTCAGAATAAATGTTATTCATTTTACAAAAGTGGCCCTTAACCTTTTCAGAACTTTAATCAAGGCAACTCCCAGGAATCAAGATGTTTTCCCAAATTCAGGTTTATTGATTCATTATTTTTCTTACAGCATATTTACAGGAACTGTTTCTATAAAATATACTTAGCTACTATTGTAAAATGAGAATATATACTTAGTTTAATATCAGTATGTTCTAATGGTACTGAACGTGACTGACATATATATCTAGAGAGAATATTTCCCTCAATCTCTGTGGTAAAACTCAAAGTAAAACAAAAGAAACTATGGTCCAAATTTTACTGTCATTTACAGCAGTAAAGAAGCTATGATCCAAATTTTGATCTCATTTAAAGCAGTATAAATCCACATGAATGCCAATGAAGACAAGGAAATTATTCTGCAAATTACTCTACGTCAGTGTAGCTGAGAACAAGCACTTGCCATAAGAAATTATAAGTATCAGATGTGGTGCATCTATCTTCTCTATCTCCTAATGATATTCTTTTGTTCCATACATTTTCTTTGAAACTGCATTCAAACCTACTGTGACTTTCCAAGTAGCTCTGGGATTCTGGTTCACCTTCATATGACCGATGGCTTTTAGGAAGAAATTTTTCTGGTTAAATAAATTATTAAGCCTGACACATTCTGTTTCTAAATACTGGAAAGCACTATGGAATTTTACACAATCAGTTCTGTATCACATTCATATCAGAAAGCAGAAATGTACAGATAAGCTCCTTTGTTAATACACCTCTCACTCACTAAACAATATTATTTCAGTCCAAAAAGTTTCCTTCCTCCTTTCCAAAGCACAGCCTTAACTTTGATTCTGAGACAGAGTTTATGCAACATCCATTCCCAACATCCTCATATTGCACACATAGTTGTCTTCCATCCCATCTGTTGACATTGTAGTTATCCTTCTGTTGTTTTCTGTTAAAATGATCACCCAGAACTCAGTTCAATAAATGTCACAGGATATTTTCTCTTTTAGCAATAGCTCTGCAGTTCCAGTTAGAATAAATGTGAGACAAGGTCTGTGCAGCAAAGGAATATCTCCCAAAAGTAATAGGTAGGAACTGTGAGTGGATGGGCAAGAATATTGTTGTCTAGATCTACTTGTGAAGGAGTAAAACATACCAGAGTATTTCAAATTCTTGATGTGATGTAATGAATGGCTTTGATTCATATAATTTAGAGCCCAGTCCTATGAATCCTTAAGGCAAGTAGTCTCAGTGTAATCAAGGGGATTCACAGGAGTAATGACTTCTTGCAGCACGTCCATAGTAACACAAGCATGCAATGTATCTGAACTCTGGAACTCACTTTACAAGCACACACGGAGGAGAGAAAATGATCTGTTCACAAACAGTCATATTTTTAAATTGCTGTAATGGTGCTTCAATACCATGGTGACAAACATATTATAAATGCATCAGATAAACAGTGTGAGCTGCTAGTTAAAGAACTAAATCATGCCCTTCCTGATGAGCCTCATTAAGCATTTAAGCCCAGATTTTTAAAGATATTTAGACATTGCTGTGCTCCGCATCACAATACCTACCAGATTTAGGAGCCTAAATCTCATTTTCAAAAGGGATTTAAGCACCTAGGAGTCTAAATTCCATAAATGGTCAAGGGGATTAGTACATTCCTAAATCTCTACTGAAAATGAGATTTAGGCTCCTAAATCAATTAGGCTTTGCAACACTGAGTGCCTTTAAAAATCTGAATCTTACTATTCAAAATCTGAAAGTGAATGGCCATTTTCAACACATCAGGGCTTAATAGTTTAGCATTAACTTGTTTTTTTGTTAAGTGCTTTGAAAATTAAAGTACTATGTAACTTAAGTGCCAAGTATTATTATAATTTTAAGATTATAATGTATTTAATGGTTTGCTATTAGCTAATAACTCCTTTTGTGACATTGATCTAAATCATATTATTTTGGTCTTGCTACTGAACTTTATTTATGAGCTTGCAGTTTTTATTCAAGTAAAAAGTGTTGATTAAAAATGGATGTTTAGATGATTAGCTGACTGAGCTAGTTTGCAGTTCATCTGAACTTCTGTCATTAACTGCTGAATGACAAACTACATTTAAACCTACAACACATATGTCAGAGCCACCTGTACTCCACCATCATTTGTTCAATGCTAGCTATTCCACTGCTTAATGGACTCCAGAATATCCTAACCGGTTGGCCAATGGTGACATGACGCATAAAGTTGATGTATTTGTTGAGATGACATCTTGTTGTCAGCAGCCAATGGGCAAAGCAACTCTGATGTCACTCTACGGAATGGAGCAAAATGATCTGTGGCTGAGATTTTAAAAATGAGTCCCTAAAGTTAGAGTTCTAAGTTCATGTTTACCTATGCAAATTAATAGCCTAATTTTCACAAGTGCTGAGGAACCAGAAGCTCCCATGGACTTTAGATTCTGTCCTTTGACACAGCTTACTGTCTGACAAGTAAAGTAGCCTTGATATAAAGGTAAAGGGGCATTACCAGAAGATTGTTCAAAATGCAGGGAAAAGCATCCTTTGCTCAGAGACCATTTGTTCATGCACAGGTAGCAAAAAGAGAGAAGGTACCTAAGAGGCTAAGACAAAGGCTACTCTCTGTTTATCCAAAAATTGCATCACTAATGTCATTGCTGGGTGGTACATAGGGTACCCTGCTTTAGTGCTTGGAAGTTTGACACATGTATCTTTCACTCTGAAGGTACCACTGCCCACAGTCATTAATTAATACTGGCTCTGCTGGGAAAATGGTGTGCATTACATTTTAAGGACTAGATTGTATCTCTTAGCCTCAGACCTGAGTAAGAGGGATTCTGTCCAAGGAATGCTGGAAGAGCATACAGCATGCACCCCTCTCTGCAGCTAGCTAGTGTTGTGGGCTGTGGGGGGCGGGGGGAAGGGAGTGTGAAGGTTCAGCCATACTTACTTCCTACCCCTTCCCACATTTGAGACAATTTGACTACCTGCAGATGCATGAAGGGAACTGTTCCTGTACTACCCCTGGTGCAAGGGCTGATTGTCCTTGGTCTGTTTGTGTAGTGCACAGGGGATGGGGGAGGGAAAGACTCCTTGCATCCTCCTCCCCTTCTGTGCCCCCATGCTAGCTCTAAGAACAGTCTAGCCCTAAGCCAATGAACTAGGAAAGCAGCTTGCTCCCTGTATAACTTGGGAAGCCCTTCACTATCAGGCATCCTAGACAGGTGTATCCCAGGGTTCATTAAATCAAGAACTCAGCAATATTCTTCAAACACCTTTGACTTATCAGGAAGAGACAAAAGTGTTTGAAGAGGAACCTTTCCAGGAATGAGCTCATAGCTTTCTCTCTTTCATTATTTAATCGTTAGTCTATTTTCTGAGACTGCCAGGAAGGGAGACAGTTAATGGAATTTTTTACGAATGAATATTTGCCCACTAGGATCTGGATTGAGACCATCATCCCACTTCACATAGGAAACCTACAACCTTTTAGATATCTTTTGTTCACTGGCAAAGAGGACCAGAATTGAAACAATATTTTGCAGTAGAAGTGAAATGCTTCAAAGTCCATTCATCACCAACCTCTGAGCCATGCAGTCCCTTAGCACAAGCTTTTCTAACTGGGCTAGATACTCAGCTTACTAAATCAGCCTAGCTGCATTGAAATCAATGGTGCTACAGTGATTTACACCTGCTTAGGAAACTGGCCAATGTCTCCTAGAGACTTTATTTTACTGTAAATCCTTTCGTTTCATATTGCTTTTAAAAAATTTACACATGAACTGAAAACTAACTGACCAACAAATGCTTGAAAAGAACATTTGGGCTGAAAGAGAAGATTATAAAACCAATACATTAATATATAAAACTAATCTCCACAGATAGAGTGGGTTTAGCCTTCTCTTTAATATGAACATTTGTGGCCAGAAAAGAGATTCAGCCTTAAATATGAATGACCTTGTTTTGGTTTAGTTTTATTATTTACATGGTATCCTGATGTGCTTAGCACTTTTTATAGGGAATATGAATACAGGCTTTGTTTCTTATCTTCAGTTACAGGAACATAAATATTTCCAATTTTCAGCTGCAAATTATCTTTTAAGACATAGATGAAACTAAAAAATAAAACTAACAACATTTAATCTATAGTGACTCATGTTATCTTGGGTAGGTATTTTTTTACACAATCTACCTCTTTAGCAAAAGAGAGGAAGTTTACAGCTTCTATGTTAGAGGAGGTCACTGGGGGGAAATAATCATGTAGACAGCTGACTTTAGAGTTTGTAATAAATATGATCAATTATTGGGTGAGGAGCTTTTATTTTTGTTATGATGACTGAATGCCCCAGGAAACGTGATGTTTGAAAATGTTTTAAAAAACTGTCATAGTTTATTGTGTTTCTTATGTAATACACACATGCAATTACATACATACATACACATATACCACAGCACCCATATAGTTTCAATTTTCCAGGAGGACACAATAAAATTTTAAAGTACCTCGAGAAAGCAACACAGCAACAGTTACTTCATCCAGGTAGGCTGTATACTGTCAGGCATATGACACAGGGATCCCAAAAGGCAGCGTGGCCAGGTGCTGCTTATAGCCCTGTCCACAGACATCCTTAATCTCCAAAAGCCTTTAGAAAAAGGATTCTAGCAAGCCAGAACAAGACTATTCTTCCTCTCCAGCTACTCTGTAAAAGCCTGGATTTGGTGATCTGCACTGCCACAATATATTTTCCAACTATCAAGGAAAATACAAGCACAAATACTTTTCATACCCGCTCCTACAAGTGGCTGAAGACTTCCGGTGAGGTGCCAACACTCACTAAAATCAATGGGGACTGAGAGTTCTCAGTTCTTCATAAGATCAGGGCCTACATTTTTATGAGGAGATTTGTAAGTGCACATATAGGTTAAGCTGGGACTTTTGAGCGCACCACAAGTTGCCAATGTCATTGTGTGTGTGGCAAACTCTGAGCGCCTCCTATTTTCCTGAATCTGTATTCAGTTCCCTTGAGCCCCCCCACCCCAACACCACACAAAAGGAAGACACCCTACTTTCATCAGGGCCTGTACAACTCCCCCATTCTCAAACAGAACTATAGGAGCTTTGAAGGATTTTTTCTTTCAACAGCTGCCACTGAAAGCTGCCAAATGTGTGTGTGTGTGTGAGGGGGGAAGGTCCATAACATGGAGGGAGACGCAGCTCAAGTTAATACAGCCTGAGGTTGTATTAAGGGGTGCTGGTTTAGGTTTAGGGGTAGGGAGAGTATTCATAAGATCCTGGCCAGTTTCCTTGCTCACTCTCACCTCAGTCTGCTCCCTCCAAGCCGGCTGAATCCAAACTCCAAGCTGTCCTTGCAGAACTACGAGGATACTGCAAAGGTGGAATCCCCCCTTGCCATGCACAGTCTTGGAGGAAAGCATGGGGCCCTTAACTGGTTATGTTCTGTATTCCAGAAACAAAAATGCTAAGTAAGGAAGTGTAGACTGTGCTGTAAACACTTTAGCAGATCTTGAGCCAGCCAGTTTCCCAACATCTTTTATGTACAGTCTAGTGTACTAACCAAATCACCACTTTAAATTGCTGTTTGGGGTGGGTCGCTGTCTCTCTTTCTCTTTTTCTCTTCTTCACCTTCCCTCCTCCCCCCATCCCACCTACACATATACACACACTCTCTGGTATATATCTAAAGAAGAAATACAACACTTATCACCAAAGCCCTATGTAGGATCTTTCTTCCCCTTTGGCTCTGATGCTTTTAAAAGAAGACTAAACAAACAATTAAATGTGGTATTTTGGATTTCCACTCTCCACTCAGATAATCCTGCCATGCAAATATCAATATATAATTAATCGTAAATAAAATATTGCATCTATGTTGGTGTATTGGTTGGATGATGGTGTTGTAACGTACAAGTTAATAATTCTGTTAATATTTTACAGGGTTACACAGTCATTGCCTGTTATTTTTTAATTACTTATTGCTACTCTCCATTACTTCTTTTAGCTAAACCATTTCAAGGTGAATTGCAAGATCAAGCTATGCCTTCCCTCATTTTTCTTATTTTGACTCCATTTCCTAAGCCCAATGGAAACCAAGAAGAGCCTTAAAAAAAGGGAATCAGAAATTCTTAATTAGTTCTACTCACATGTTGCCATAATTTAAAAAGATGTTACTAAGCTGCTTTTCTATTGTCCACAATAAATGTGGAAAGAGAGTGACAGGCCCATGATGTACTAGAGGACAGGGAAGATACAATGAAAATTAAACTTAATTTAAAATGCCAGAGAGAGGAAAAAATCTATCATCTCTTTTCATTATAACTTTATTGTAAGAGCTGGAGTTATGTATTAAAATCATAGGATCATAGAGTTAGAAGGGACCTCAGGAGATCATCTAGTCCAACGCCCTGCTCAAAGCAGAACTAACCTCAGCTAAATCATCCCAGCCAGAGCTTTGTCAAGCCGCAGCTTAAAAACCTCTAAAGATAGAGATTCCACCACTGCCCTAGGTAACCCATTCCAGTGCTTCACCACCCTCCTAGTGAAAAACGTTTTCCTAATATCCAACCTAGACCTCCCACATAGCAATTTGAGACCATTGCTCCTTGTTCTGTCATCTACTACCATTGAGAACAGCCTAGCTCCATCCTCCCTGGAACCCCCTTTCAGGTAGTTAAAGGCTGCTATCAAATCCCCCCCTCTTCTCTTCTGCAGACTAAACAAACCTAGTTCCCTCAGTCTCTCCTCATAAGTCTTGTGCTCCAGTCCCCTAATAATTTTTACTGCCCTCCATTGGACTTTCTCCAACTTGTCCACATCCTTTTTGTAGTGGGGGGGCCCAAAACTGGACACAATACTCCAAATGCGGCCTCACCAATGCCGAATAGAGGGGAATAATCACTTCCCTCGATCTGCTAGCAATGCTCCTACTAATGCAGCCCAATATGCTATTAGCCTTCTTTGCAACCAGGGCACGCTGCTGACTCATATCCAGCTTCTTATGCACTGTAACCCCCAGGTCCTTTTCTGCAGAACTGCTGCCTAGCTCGTCAGTTCCCAGTCTGTAGCTGTGCATGGGATTCTTCCGTACTAAGTGGAGGACTCTGCACTTGTCCTTGTTGAACCTCATCAGATTTCTTTTGGCCCAATCCTCCAATTTGTCTAGGTCCCTCTGTATCCTATCCCTACCTTCCAGAGTATCTACCACTCCCCCTAGCTTCGTATCATCTGCAAACTTGCTGAGGGTGCAATCTACCCCATCCTCCAGATCATTAATGAAGATGTTGAACAAAACCGGTCCCAGGACTGACCCCTGGGGCACGCCGCTTATTACCGGCTGCCAGCTAGACATCGAGCCATTGATCATTACCCATTAAGCCCGATGATCTAGTCAGTTCTTTATCCATTTTATAGACCATTCATCCAACGTATACTTTTTTAAGTTGCTGATAAGAATGCTGTGGGAGACTGTATCAAAAGCTTTGCTAAAGTCAAGGTATATCATGTCCACCGCTTTCCCCACATCCACAGAGCCAGTCACCTCTTCAAAGAAGGCAATCAGGTTGGTCAGGCATGACTTGCCCTTGGTGAATCCATGTTGACTGTTCCTGATCACCTTCCTCTCTTCCAAGTGCCTTAAAATGGATTCCTTGAGGACCTGCTTCATGATTTTTCCAGGGATTGAGGTGAGGCGGACCGATCTGTAGTTCCTTGGATCCTCTTTCTTCCCTTTCTTGAAGATGGGCACTATATTTTCCTTTTTCCAATAATCAGGGACCTCCCCCAATTGCCACGAGCTTTCAAAGATAAGAGCCAATGGCTCTGAAATCACATCAGCCAACTCCCTCCGCACCCTCAGGTGCATTGCATCTGCCCCATGGACTTTTGTATGTCCAATCTTTCTAAATAGCCTTGGACCTGTTCCTTCAGCACTGCGGGATGTTCACCTCTTCCCCATTCTATGCTGCCAGAGCTGTAGTCTGGGAACTGACCTTGTCTGTGAAGACAGAGGCAAAAAAGGCATTGAGTACCTCAGCTTTCTCCACATCCTCTGTCACTAGGTTACCTCCCCCATTCTGTAAGGGGCCCACACTTTCCCTAATCTTCCTTTTGTTGGTAACATACCCGTAGAAACCCTTCTTGTTCCCTTTCACATCCCTTGCTAGCTGCAATTCCAATTGCGCTTTGCCTTCCTGATTTCATTCCTGCATGTTCGAGCAGTATTTTTATAATCCTCCCTAGTCATCTGATCAAGCTTCCACTTCTTGTAAGCTTCTTTTTTGTGTTTAAGCTCACCAGAGAGTTCTTTGTTAAGCCAAGCTGGGCGCCTACCATGTCTACAATGCCTGGGCGCCTACAATGTCTTTGGTGGGCAGCACAAATCTTCCCTTCTGCATCTGAGTTGGATAACTAGCCATTTATGTAATTAGATTAATTAACTTCAGCTAACTGACAAACCCTAGCATTTAGATATTATGTTCATTGGCACAAATTTGTCTATCATATTCATCTTACAGATCACCCATGTCTGCTCTACTGTGAAGTTTCATGTCTTCTGCTGACATCAGATACCATCAAAAACTCAAATTATATGAAGTACAGTAATTTGCAATTGAGAAATGAAATCATTTCTATAGTCAGAGTCCACGAAGTTAAAGATGGAAACAAACCTAAGAGATTATTAAATGCATTCCTTTTGTGCTTCTCCAAAGCTTCGCTACAGAAACCAAGAACTTCCACCTTTCCTTTCAGTTGACCTTATCTTTGGATCCTTTGAAAAGGTCAGATTTACTTTCCACAGCAAAAAAAAAAAAAAAATGTGGTTGTTAGCCAGGGCTGAAAACCCTGTCAGAACTGCAAAAAATTCCTTTACAGTACTCTGCTCTTTCCATTTATTTAACTGGCTGGTTAAAGATATGGAAGATGAACTGCCAAAAGTTATAAAAGAATGCTCTTCATTGTCACCACATTATTTGTCTCTGACAGAGTTCCATCTATAGTAGCCATATTCAACTCTGCCCATGGATGGAGAGAAACATTTTAGAGCTGGCTCAGTGACTGTCAATGCATTGGCATATGACAGAGCAGTCCCACTCGGTCAGAATAAGATTCAGAGCAATTTTTTAGCACAGCACGTGGGGTTGGCAGTCATCAAAATCTGGTAATTTCATAAAACCTGCCCTTCCACATCATAATAAATCAATCTGTCATACGGAGACTTGGCACGATCATGAGGTATGAGCAGTAGATTGTTTATAGGAACAAGATGTTCTGTTGCATTTCTGAAAAACTTGTTGACAGAATTATTTTTCTATCACTCCCCTAAGAATTATCTGCACAAGAAGACCACCTCATGCCTGACAGAAGAACACACTTATGAGTGATCCCTTTCATTCATGTAGCAATTGTATCTCAAATTTAATCGCCATCTTAGTGGAAAGCAACTGTTGCCAGATTTGCTTTAAAATCTCACAGCCGTGTCTGAAAACATTTCCTTACTACTGAGATAAATTATCAGGATCCTGTCCCACAACTAGAAAAAGCTCCTTCTGTTCCCATAATAATAATAATATGGAGCCAACAGACGTGAAAATTGCCTCTATTTCATGCAACCTGATGATTTTTCATTTTTTCACAATATCTGAACCATTGACTCCTGGTGATGATTTCATTTGTGCAGTCACTGTGTGAAAGGATGCACATATCTGAGAGAAACACCATCTGAAGCACTATCTGCAGCCATTATCTGGCATCTTGAGGAATAGCCTTGGTCTTTGTCCACATTTGTTACCATGGGTACAATATGTACACCACCTGCCTCAGCTTGCCCCGGGCACTACAGAGAGGGTATTCACATACTTAGGGTAACAGAAATTCCTTTTTCTTTCATGAGTGATTCCAGACTCTCACAAATCTTTTCTGACCTACAACATTTCTTACACAGTGACTTGTCAAAATGAAACTGTAGCGTTGGCTGCCAGATTCTTCTGCTCTGAAATCAGTCATTGCGTGGGAAGTCCTGCCCACAGAAATTCTGGGTCCCAAGGCAAAACAGTCCCACCCCGCCTCTTCCACCTGCAGCCCCACCCACAGTCTGCCCCAAGCCTCACCCCTGCTCCACCCCAGACCCTGCTCCGTCCCCAGCTCGGCCCACCCACCGCCACTTCCCTTTCCCTCCCTCTTGCTCGATCCCCCTTCTCTCTTCCACATTCTCCCTTCCCACAGGCAGCGAGAGATAGCTGGGGAGGCTGAGTGGGGAGGGGAGAAAGAGGGATGCAGTGAGCAGCAGTGGGGTGGTGAGTGGGGGAGGAGTGGAGGGACGCACACAGCGAGTGAAGGCATGGGGGACTGAGCAGAGAGAGAAGATGCGGCTGTGGGGAGGCCAAGCAGGGAATGGGGGGCGGGGTGCAGAAGAGAGGAGTGCAGCCAAATAGGGAGGTGGGCCGGTGGGGAGGAATGTGACAGAGAACAGGCAGAACGGGGTGGGACCTGGGGCACAGTGGGGGTGGACTGTGGGTGGGGACCACAGGCGGAAGAGGCGGGATGGGGAGCTAGCCTCCTCAAGGGGAAGCTTTTACCCTGCCGCACGTGGCCTGGGCCCCTTTAAAAATCACTGGGCCCCCTTAAAATCACCAGGCCCCTGGGCAATTGCCCCCTTTGCCCTCCTCTCCCCCATTGGCAGGCCACTTTTTGACATGAGCGATTAGCAAAATTAAGCGTTCATTGGGTTCTTTTCCTCAGGAGGAGAAACTGATGAGTGAGTCAGGTATTTCTTAGTGCAACCCTATTTATTTACAAAGAATGTGCAAATTCCTATTTCCCTGATCACAGCAGGAATCAAACAGCACAAGACAGTTGCTTTGCTCATCGTTCCAAACCCCTTTCTAGCCAGCACGTTGTCCAAAGTTTCCAGGGCCACATTCCCAGTGCTTGCTCTGGCTGTGGCTTTCTGCTGGCGTCTCTCTGCAGTTTCTCCTCCATCTCTCACTCACACAGACACACAATCACACCAAACAGTACCCAGTGAAACCCCTTCAACCAGGTACCTCAGCTTTCTGTACAGCCAAACACATGCCTTTGTTTTGGGCAGTGACATATGCCTGTGTTTTGGGTGGAGCTTCCTATTGTTTCAGCTATTTGATTCCATGGGAGGTGGCTGTTACACCCACCGAGAGCTTTAAGCCAGCTCATAATATTTTAAATGAGCAACTCTAGTGGCAGGGGGAGTTTCTCCAAAGGCACAGTGGGCAGACAGGTGCCCAACACCTATGGATGCTCAATGCCTAACTCCTTTTTTGTACCTTTGAAAATCTCTCTCATAGTCACCAGGTACTTTTTTCTTCACTGCTCATCTCGCTTGTATGAAATAAATTCTCAGGTACTTCCCAGAAAATTATGACACCACTTGCCATATTCAGCTATATAAGCAGCAATAAGCCCATTGTCTGTAAGCATTTACATAATTATGTCCTGTAATGAGCTGGATAATATCTAAGCAGTTTCCATAGTCTATACTTAAGGATGGTGTGAAATATATCCCAATGTCTCAGCAGTCTCATAACAGCTCTCAAATTGTCTGGCTCATGGCAGAGCAGGACTGTCAATGATGCGTTTCTGATGAGGTGAGGGAAGAGATAATGAAAGACATAATTCCTCAGAACATTAAAACAAAACATCTCTTGTCCTCCAATGATCTTCCAAACTTGGTCCATCTTCCCCTACCATACGTGTTTTCGGTATTCATTCTCCAGCTAAGATCAAGTGTAGTATGTCCCTTACAGTTTTTGGAAAATCATAGTGTTTTCTAAAATAATCGCTCTGAAGCAGTTTATAAAAATCACAGTTCAATCCAAAAACAAACAGAATACTTCCCCATTTCCTCCCTGTTTGCCATATACCAGCTGCACAAACATCTTTTGCTATGAGGCCAGTACAACTCACACTGAAGTGAGTGGGAGACTACCGCATTTTTGACTGCTCTTCACTGAAAGCATATTGTGATCATGTAACTTGCAACCACTATGTAAAATAGATATAAACCTGTTATTTCCAACTATTTACATTTGTTATAAATAAGCATTAGCAAAATGCAGCTGCAATACCATTTCTCCAAATACTGAATGTACAAACCTTGTTAGCATGCCTGGGCTTTTGAACTGGAGCTTTACAAACCTGCAAACCTACAGGGGCAGAATTTTCAAACAGGGTAAAAGTTAAGATTGTGTGACTACTTTAGAACATAGAACCAGGGCTTCCTTTCTTGAAAATATTTATTGCACAATATTTCAGTGTCCACACATTACTAAATGGGATACACCTGTAATGTATGCCATGTGTTACCTTAATGAAAAAAGTGAGGTTATGCCTGGTAGCTACTGTAGATAAAAAATTCTTTATATACTTACTGAGCTAAATTCATGGCTAGTGTAAGTCCACTGAATTCAGTGGAGTCATAACAGGGATGGATTTGGCCCACTGAGTATTTACTACAGTTAATATTAAAATATTAATGAAAAACAAATAGTTTAAACAATTTATGTTAATCAAAACTAGTCCACAACTTTTATATTGTTACTAGAGTTTAACAGATAATTTGCAACGTTTTTCCTGTTTGTGGACTGTCCATGAACAGATCCCAAAATCCTCCAAGAAGAAAAGTATATTAAAGCATTCTTTTGTGGCCCCATCTGCATTTTCCTCTTCACAACTTAGTTCCCTCAGACTGCCAGGGCTCCATTATCTGCTCACACATGCAAAAATAGTACCATGTTGAAAATGATAAGATAATCCTACTTTGAACGTTACCTTATAGTTCCATTTAGGATCCACATATTAGACAGAATACCACACACACTAAGACTCTCTGTTTGCCAACAGATACAGAAATAATTAACTGTAGATGAGCAATGTCTTTTGACATTGTCAACATAAAAGTAGAAAGACTGATCAGAGTCTTGGTCTGGAAAGTTTACCTCTTCAGTTCCCTTTATGTGAGAGAAAAAGAAACCATTTACCTTCTTCTATTTACCTTCTTCTAACACATAGCTGCTGCTTTCTTATTTTTATTTTTGTTCATTGTTATTATTTAGATTGTGAAATTCTTACTCACACTGATTTACCAGTTTACTTCATGTGATGTCCCGCTAAAGACTGTACTGTTATTTGCAAAGTAAGATGCTACAAGACACGAGCAAGGGTATCACAATCTGTCCCCATAGTAGTCCCTAGGGAGTACCTAGGGAGTCCAACCAGGGATTCAGAGATTTTAAGGTCAGAGGAACTATTATGAGCATCTTGCCTGACCTGCTGCCTAGCACAGGCTTATGACCCTCCCTCAAGGATAAAAACCCCATTGTGCTTGGCACTGTACAAACATGAAGTAAAAAAATAGACCCTGTCCCACAATGTTTACAACAAGGGTTGGTCAAAAATTTTCCATCAAAACTTATTTTCCACAAATAATTATTTTGACTAAATGAACATTTTTGTCAGAAAAAATGAAAACTGAAAGGGTTTGGCCAAAAACTAATAATTTTTCAGTTTTTGTCCATTTTGCGCCAAAATCTTCCAGTTTTTCAACAAAAAGTAAAAATTTTCCATGGGAAAAAACCCTGTATTTTCTAGCTAGCTCTGCTTACAACTTTGTTTTTAATGTCAAGACACAAGAGAGGATTAAACAAAACAGAGGTCAGGGGCAGGGAGAAGTAACAGTGAACCATGCACATTTTGCATGGTAAACAATAGTCACACCTTGCCACCTGCCTAGCCATTGCCAGCAGGGCAGGATGCTTAGGCATCAGAGCATGGGCAAGTCTCAAGAAGGACAAAGCAGTGACTTTGCAGTTCTTTGTAAAGGAGTCTTTTCCATGCATAAGGGGGAGCATGGAATAAGGCATCAGGGCGTATAAGAGAGAAGCTGACTGGTAGGCAGAAAAGGATGGGAACATTGGTGGGAGATTGGGGTTTGGAAATGTAATTCACATCAACAATGCAAAATCATAGGACTGAGGTTGTAGGGAGATTGTTTAAACTAAAGGAAATTAATTCCATGTCATATTAAGCCTCCACGGTCATGTTTTAGTCTCTGTCTTTACAGGTGTTTTTTATCACATTGCTCACCGTATTCACACATGCAGTCTCATGGACTGCTGGAGTAAAGAAAGCAGACCATATTTAGGTCATTGCAGGTTGAAAGCGTGATTGGATACATAGTGAATAGGAAAAAAAATATTTCATATTGCTGACACAATTCAAGTCAGTATAATATAATGTCAAGTTACAAAACATTCTTCAGAGCCCAGCTTATCTGTCCCAGGTAATGTTACCATTAAAGCTTAGCAAACAGGCAGCTATTAATATAGATTGTACCGTGACATACAGATACACAGTGATATCAAGTATTTCTACAAGTGATAGATGGAAACATAGCATGGGATTTCAATGCCATTCACAAATAGATCAAAGAGACAATTCTTCATATCTTGATCTGAACCTTTTGTATGCTAAACAGTTTGCCACAGGATAGGGAAAAATAAGTTTAAATTGCAAGGGTTTTCTGGGCAGAAAAAGCACTCAGAATTTAATCTGACTCACATATATTGCTTGCATATTGCCTTAATGTCATCATTAAGTTTCCAATGGACAGTTTCCAGGAAAATTAATGTCATCAGATTATTAAAACAGGTATGGTACCATGGTTTACACCCATGTAATGAACATTTCTTTCCTAAAATCCATAAAAGTAAATTTCTTCCATTTCACTAGATGGAAAACTAGAATATATATTACATAATCTAAAATATTCTTGATCTAGGTTTTTATCCCCTACGTATCAGAGTGTCTGAGCACCTTATAGATTAGAAAAATATATAAGGATGTATTTGATATTGTTCTCCCTCTTCCCCCTCCAGAGGTTGGTACTTTGGATTATTTTAATCACCAGTATTATTATCTTAGTTACCTGTAGCTGAGACAGAATCCAAGGTCACAGAGGTGAAATTGACATTTGGACAAGAAGATTGAAAAGTTTGTGATCACTCTCAGATCCTATGTGAGTTCCATAGCTGTGTCAATGCTGCTGTAGGGTGACCAGATGTCCCAATTTTATAGGGACTGTCCAGATATTTGAGGCTTTTTCTTATATAGGCACCTATTACTCCCCAACCCTTGTCCTGATTTCACACACTTGCTATCTGGTAACCCTATGCTGCTGTGAAATTTCTGTCTGCAGAATATAGAGAGATTCATGCTAGCAGTGAATAGTTCTATTGCTCCTGACCATAAAGTAGCGAAGATTGAATACAACATTTATTGGGACATTGGGGATAGCACTGTTCTACACTCTGCTTAATGAAACATGAAGGAACATTTGTTGTATTTTATAACCATTTGTCATCACTAGAAAAGAGATCAATTCTGACAGTGACTCATTGAATTTCATTTCCCACTAGAACTTAAATACAGTTAGTGAATGCTAAGGAAATGTGTGTTCATTTGTCCTGCTATAGAAATTTATCAACTATGGAAAATCTCACAGACTGCCTATGAAACATTTATTTCTTGATTACCAGATAAATATCTTTTTGATACCTACACAGATAGAGTTTAGGACATTTCTGATTGGCAAGACGCAAGCAGTAACGCTTTCCAAGTCCTTTCCATACCTCCAAAAGCAAGCAAGCAGAAAGTATCTTATTCATATACAACAATACTGCCTACTCAGACTAACTGATCAGCACCCATTGTGTGTATCGGTAATGTTGGATCTGAAGGAGACTGTGGTGATCAGTTAATGAAAAATGAAATATCCAAGGTTGATATAGGGAACCTGTTGCCTAACAAAAATCAACAATGACATATCAGAGAAGACCTCTGTCTTACTACTAGTACTTACACTGACCGTGTTGAATCAATACCTTGACTTCACACCCTCTAGGCTCTCTTCTGAACTGATATGGCAGTAGCTTAGCAGCCATTGCTGTAGTGACAAGAGAAACAGAGATGGGTTTAAACAGGAAAATTTGTATCAGATTTGGACCAGAAACCCAGACTTCCCCAAGGTTCAGTGTTTTTTTGGATTCGCTGTAACAGTTCAGCTTAATACATTAAGAGGCCCGACCTGTGGAGAGCTGGTCCAGAGCTAGACTCCTTGGGAGGAGAGCATAGTTTCACATCCAGTGTTACAACTGGACCCATCTCTAAACAAAAACAGAACAAATATTATGGAAAAAAAAAATGCTTGTTAGCTCACCTGCCCACTACTTAGCTATTGTTCTGCCACAGACATGTCAAACTTTCCTTCCTGCACTACAGTTCAATGGGCCAGGTCTTCATCTGGGGTCAATTGGCAGGAAGTCAATGAGGCCATGACAATTTACCAAAAATGAGAATCTGTCAGAATGTTAAATGTTATTTAAGTCACACATTTTTTGTGATGTTCCTATTTTGTGAAGCCTAAACTAGCCGTAGGAGCTGGACAGCACATTCCATTCCCATCCAACCTTGTACAGTTATTTCCAAACAAGCTTCAGGGGCTTGATTTGCTGCTGCCATGCACCTTGTATAGATATTTATCCTGTGCAATCCGAATGGCAGCAGTTTACAACCTTCTGCACACATGTAAATGACTGTACAAACTGCAAGTCAGTAATGAATCAGGTCTGCGATCTGTAAATCATTTTTATGCAGGTCAAAGGAAGATGAACCTGATTTATGGCTATGTGATGACTATCATTTCTGACACTGAATTTGTAACAACTTGAAAGTGATCAAGATTTTAAAGTCTTCAATGGGAATTTTGGTGCTGCTGGAGAACAGCTGATCTTTATTGACAAAATAAATGTCTACATATATTACGGCCATCAGTTATCCTTTTTCTTTCTCAGACTCATATTTTCTGACTTTTATGGGCTAAATTTAACTGCAGTCAGTAGATTAATACAATATTTGGTGTTGCCTCTGCTTCATTGCTTCAAAAAAGCAAGCAAAATCCCATAAAATAAAAATGTGGCTAGTGTGAAAACTAGATTTCATGCAATCAGTAATAGAGGGGTTACCAATGAAGTCCTTGTAGCTTCTCCAACTTACACCAGCAGAGCATATGGCCCAGAAAAGTCTATGCTCCTTGTTTCCCTTATAGAAAACATGATATTTCCCAAACTAAAATAGTGACTTTAAGAAAGAGGTCTCTGCAACATCCAAGCAATAAATAAATATGACATCTGAGGACAGTGGCATAGTAAGAATTAGGGTGTCAATGGGAAATTAATTTAATTTCACCATTCATAACAATTCCCCAAGGACAGATGAGAGCATTCTCATAGCTTTTTCTCTCCAGCTAAATGTGTGGTTTAGTATTGCCTCTCCCACTCCCGCAATAATGAATATGTGTATTGGGAACAGGATCTCTGGTCTTTTAACTAGCTATGGAATCCTGACCTTTAAACAATATTATATCTTGGAGGGAGAGGGAAGCCTACCCAACCAATTTTTCCAGTCATGGCAGTCGATAAGCTAATGTTCAGAGCTGGTGCTGAATTCAAAAGTCTTCTTTCTGTTGAGAATGGCAGGGTACATGAATTCCTCTTCCCTGTGCATTCTACAGCCATATATCTAAGAGGGTCTCGCAAATCCCTTAGCTCACTGAGGGGCAGATTCTACACCCTTGACTCATGTTGACTAGTGTCTTACACCCTGTTATTCCACTGACTTCAAAGTTGAACCTAACCTTTTAACACCACTTAGCACATTGCTTTAGGTAGGCATATTTCAGTGGGATTACTTGAAGAGTAAGGTTCTACCCAGCATGAGTAGAGGACCCTCGAATCTAGCCCTTCCTCTGGACCCTAGTATTAAAAGTGTCTTTATTTCAATTGAGGCCTCTAGGTCCTACTACAATAGTAACAATGGATATGCCTGCCTGGCATACAATCTGTGATTTCGGAGATTTCCTTTCCACACTAAACCACCATCACTGAATTCTGCATCTGACAGCTGGTATTAGCCATTACTAATCAGTTATACAACACAAAATACCTCTGAGGTGACCAATCCCAAGAAGTCCTCTAAAGCAATTTGGTGAGTGCTTTTTTAAGAAGCTCTTTTAGTTTGTGTCTTGGAGAAATGAAAATGATCTAAGTTCAGTCAGCCACAGGTTGTGACCTAATCACACCCTCTCAGAATTATTACCAGCATAAGATCTATCACTGATAATAACAGTAATATGTTGCCCTTCCATAGAGCCTTTCATGAAAGAGGTTATGGGGCAAACTTTGGGCAGGAATTAAGTACTCTGTGGCCATTAATATTAATAAGAGTTACACATTTAATTAAGCATGCACTGAAACAAAGGCCCTGTGGTCAGATTTAACTCTAAATGGTACATGGAAGTTAGCTTTCTTTCACAGGTTTCACTGTTTTTCTTTGTCTCAGTACCCTTTCGGCCCAATCCTTCTCACCGTATCCACATCAGTAATCTCTCTAGCTACAATGAGATGACTTGTGTTGTGATTAAGACTAGCAGCATTTGAGCTGAGGTCTTTTCTCAGAACTCTCCAATAGTTTCTAGTGCTTCTTTGAAATCTCATCAGTTGATTGCGGGGCTTATAGTTTAAGATCCCTTCCTGCACTAAGGCTCATGATATTTGAAGACCATTTGTATTAATTATTAAAGCAGTAAAAACAACACAAAACCCCTTGCTTTAAACCAGCACAAGGGAAATCCAGTGTTTTCGTCTTTATTCAACTTTGGGTGAAATTCCGCCAGAGGTGCTGGGGCCACAGAAGCCCTCAAAACAACAGAGCTGTGGAGCTCCTGCTGCGCGGAGGAGTTTGCTGGTGAGTGGATATGCAGGAGGAATGTACCAGCTTCTGTGTTCTGCAGAGCTGGGGTTCATGCCAGATTCCCACAGCCCAGCAAGGAGGGCAGTTTAGGGACAGGGAGTGGCCCGAGAACTCGCAGATATGCAGACACGATGTCCACTGCCTCCTTTCTATACTCCTAGGGGAAATGCATGGTTGACACTGCAGCTGCTGAGGGATTGCAGGGTTGTGCAGTGCCCTGCCTGTTTCATTAGCAATGAGTGAAGCTGAATACAGGTTCCCCATGCAATGCTCTGTCCACAAGGGTGAGTTGCTTTCAGCCTAACTCCACTCGTTCCCTGTTTCCCTGCGTCTCCTCAATTACAGCCTCCTTCATGCAGTGGGAACACAGTTCTCTATAGTCTCCTCTTTACTACAGGCTTAGCTGATTACATAGTCTTTGAGAGAGTTTGGTCTCCTCAACAGATGACCACATGAGGAGTGACCTCTCTCGGTCTGCAAGTCTAGCAGACTGTCTGTCTGTGGAGACTCCTCCCTCCCTGTGGGCTTGGCCTCTGGGTGGTTCTCTGTCTCTCCATTCTGTGCTGATTTCTGTAGGCGCTTTCTGGGGGTTATGGCTGCTGGTTCATAAGTGTCTCATGTTCCTTTGGATCACATGTCCCTCTTGTATACTCGTCTCCTATGACCTGGGTGCCATTGCACCCTTCATGACTCCATCAGTGGCTGGATTCTCCCCGAAATGCCTATCTCCAGGGCTGGTAGGTCCACAGCTGACCTGTCATACTCCAGTGCTTTCTTTTTCTGATTGTTGGCCATCTTCTCTGGGCAGCGTCCCCATCCTTCAGGTTGCAACAAGTCTCCCCTCCCTGGTAGCAGGGTTTTGATCCCTCATCCCATCAATGCCTGCGCTGGACTGTTTTGGCATCCCTATATTCCTGTGTGCCAAAAATGCTAGCAAAGGATCTGAATGAGAAGAAACAGCCTGGTGTAACAGTCTCCTAGCTCATTCCACCTTACCATTACTTTATATGTATGCTGAGAGTGTGGCATGGTGATCAAAATCCCATTTGCATGCAAATTGCTTGAATTCTTCCAAGGCAAACTAACATTTGTTGTCAATGAATACCATGTCTGGAATGCCATATCTCAAAAAAAAAAAAAAAAAAACCATCCTCAGTTTGCCAACCTCTAATATGCTTCTTGTATCAGGCAGGGCATCAACTTCCCAAAAGTCTGAATAGTAGTCCACTGTAATTAAGAACTGCTTTTCCTTGAAGGTAAGTCAGTCCACTCCCACCTTTTCCTAGGGTTGGATGTGCAGCACATGTGGTAACAGACTCTTTCTGCTGATGGTTATCACACCACAAGAAGGTGTCACACCCTTCTATCAAGGAGCAGAGTTGTGTTTTTATCCCCAGCCAGAAAACGCATGTTTGAGCCAGTGTAAGATAGCTGTCAAAGCCTAGGTATGAGCATTTAGTTTTTGCATGACATTCTTACATAATGAGGCAGGGACAAAAGTTCTCCTGTCCTCAAAATATAATTCCACGCTGCACACTCAGCTGTGATACTGTATTTCCAAACACTGTGTGTACAAACCTTGTTAGCCTTCCATTTGAAATGGAGCTTTACAAATCTGCAAACCTACAGGGGCAGAATTTGCAAACAGAGTGGACGTTAAGGTTTGTGCAAGATTGTGAGACTACTTTTGAACTTAGAGCAAGGGCTTCCTTTCTTGAAAACGTTTCATTGCACAATATTTCAGTGCAAACAGATTACTAAATGGGATTTACCTTTTAATGTACTCCATTTTACGTTATGCCTGACAGCAACTGTATATAATAAATTCTTTATATACTTCCTGAGCTAAATTCAGGGCAGGGGTAAGTCCATTGACTTAAACAGAGTCACAACAGGGATGAATTTGGCTCACTGTATATTTACTAGAGTTGATATGTTGATATGTTAATGAAAAACAAATAGCTTAAACTATATATGTTAGTCACACTAAGTGTACAACTTTCATATTATTGCTAGAATTTAAACAGATAATTTGCAAAATTTTTCCTCCGTTTGTGAATTGTCCATGAATAGATCCCAAAATCCTCCAAGGAGAAGGGTTTATTAAAGCATTCTTCTGATGTCCAGTTTCACTTCCCCTATAGAACTTGGATGGAAAATGTATCATTCCTATGAAGCACTGTATCCCTTTCACATCCACTGGAGTGGAATGTCTCTGACTGCCCTGATCTTATTGGAATCTGCGTTCAATTCATCTGCTGAGAGTAGATTTTGAAGGTATATCAGTTCACACTGTTTGAGTCACATTTTTTTCTGGGATCACTTTTAGGTTCTTGTCTCTGCATCAGTGTAGAAAAATTTGTAGTTTTCTGTCATAATTTCATTCAGCTTCTGTATCATTGCTCCTTTCACCTACAATGAGAATATCTTCTGCAATTATTTTCAGCCCAGGCAGCCCTTCCAGCATTTCGGTGAGTCTTCTTTGGAACACCTCTGGTGCTAAGCTTATGCCCGTTGGCATGCACAGCCATCTTGAGCACCCAAATGACATTGCAAAGGTTGTCAACATGCTGGACTCTTTATCCAGTACAATCCCAAGCACAAATAAAAGAGGTATCCAGCCTGCCGTGAGTGAATTCACTTGAGTCACAGTTGCTAATGAAAGACTGATCCCAATGTTAAGATATCCTCTTTTTTATTTCTTCCCCTACCTGTGGCTGTTGGAGAAGGTTTAAATTGCTTGGAAGGGCAGGGATGGAGGAGAATTTGTATGGTGTGAGGTGGTTTTTATTTTTTTTCTTACCACTGTCTTCAAGTTTACTGAGAAACACAGACCATCTGGCTCTCTGTGAGGTACACAATTCCGGCCATTATTTCAAAGTGTGTAATAAAAGCAGTCTTACCAGTTCCCATTACACTAAATACACATGAACAGAGTTGTTTGCTTTCTGCTGGCTGGCGCTGAAATTCTGCTTTATATGGGATGCATGAATTGTGCCATTTTTTATTGCAAAACACATGGCAGTTGAGCAGAAGCAGGGATCCTAGCATAGAGTTCTACAAGAACTTTTTGTTTGTTTGTTTGTTTTACAACAACTTTCTGAGTTCCACCTGAGGTGATGAGGCTCTGGCTACTAGCTAAATAAATAATAGGAAGGGAGGTGTTAATACGACTTGCAGAGTAAATGGGGAGCAACTAGGAATAATAGGAAGCATGTGAGCATGGGAAAATTTAAACTGGATATAAGGGAAGATTCCTTACAGTTAAGCTCCCAAGAAGAATGGCAATAGCCCCATCCCTTTAATGTGGTCAGATCATACACTACAAGGAATAGTCTCTCTAATCAAAAAAGGGATGAAGTAAAATGAAAGAGGTGTGGGTTAGAAGAGCTACTTGCCCATTTCCTCCCCAGTAAAGTCCCAGATTTCTATTTATAAAGCAGAGCTGTTCTTTTTTCCAGAAGGCCATAAAAATGTTCTAGTGCAGATTATTTTGCACCTTGTAGGATGAAAAAAATGAATTCATTAACAAAAAATACAGAAGCTCAGGTTTCCATAGGAAGATCTTTTAGAGACTTTCCTCAATAATATCCTTTGGCTTTGTATGATCTAACTTCTGTTTTTCAGTTTCAAAGCTACATGTCTCCCTTCTGCCAAGTGTATCAGGGACCCAGCAGCTCTCTCTTTCCCCTATCCTGATCCTAATTTTAGAGTCCTATTGCAGTCTCCCTCTAGGATATCATTACCCTCTCTAATCTGAAAGCTCCTGGATAATTCTTTATGCCGCTGGTCCAGGGTTAATTTATTTCTTGTGTACCTCACAATCTATTTTAAGGAGTCATGGACACTTCTTATGCATTTTAACATTAATTCATGAGATGATGATTATAATGATAATAATTTACATTATATAGCAGCTTTCATCCAAAAAGATCCTGAAGCAATTTACAAAGTGATTTAATTACTGGATTAATAAGAGTACATTTGATTAACGAGATGATGAAATTCTGAAAGGTCATCTGTTCTGATGTTACCAGCTGGAAATTCTGTCCTTATCACTTCAGCAGATAATTTACTACTTTTGTATTATCTGTTTGGTTTTATTATTAATTATTATTATACAATATTATATATAATCTATAATGTTATATACTATTATTATGATTAGTGTATTATCCTAGTGCCAAGAGCCCTAGTCATGGACAAGGACCCCATTGCACTAGGTGCTGCACAAACACAGAACAAAAAGATGGCCTCTACCCTAAAGAGCTTACAATCTTCACACATGCATTGCTATTCAGAGGGCATTATGCCCATTCACGAGGTGCTTCTACAGGCACATTGAAGATACTGTTAAATATATTGTATTGAGCATTTAGATTTGTTGACTGGATTGCCATTCCATACACATCACTGCAACCTTTATAGTATATTGAAATGGTTCTCACTGAATAAGAAGCTTGAAAGCATTTGAATGTATTTATCTATAGGACACTGCCAAGTGCCAAAGAACCCGAAAGTTCAGAATTTACTTTTCTTCTTATCAGTGAATCCTCCAGGATCATTTAATTTAACTGGTTGTTCCTAAAGCTTCTTCAGTCTTTAGCAGATGATCTTATGATAACTGCCTTCATATCTCTTGGCATTTTAGACAGAGACAAGATCAATCTTTTGCTGATTTTTATTATATTGTATTGTCTGCAATAGAAGTCAGAGAGCATAGCAAGTAGCACTTAAGAAAAGTCTTCATTGACTGCTCAGTCAATCCAGAGAAGTCGATCTGAAGGCAGCGAATTTGCCACCGTCAGTGAAGACATAGCCTTAGTGTTATTATCGTATAAAAATAATCTGTGGCCTTCTAACATTTTGTGATTGTCATTATCTTGCACAGGATGGCTCTTCAGGCACTGCTTAGTATCACAGGGATTTCCCAAAAGGTCTTGGCACAAAGGCAATTAAACAAGCCAGGTAATGATCACATGGTATCTTTCACAGCTAATACTGCGCATGAATGTGAGATTACTTTTGTGACTGTGGTAAGAGAAAATTCAATCTAAAGTCACTTCTTAAAATTAAATGAAAATTAAAACAAGCTAGCTCCTATCCAACTACTCTGTTAGTCTTAAAGTGACAAGGTTTCTTAAGTGCTGGTTGCTAAACTCCTTGATTTGTATTGCAGACAATGCAAGATAGTAGAATTGGCAAAAGATTTATTGTTGGGTTTCAGAGATGAGATAAATCTTACAGTAGCCTAATTTCTCTAGCAAGGATGCTTCCAGCAAGGACTGTGTGACTCAGAAAGAGAAATGTTAATATTTTGTAAAATTCTTTAATCCTTCTTATCTCCTACATCCCATAAACTACACATCCTTCCAGCTCTCCTCCTGATTGTAACAGATACACTAAGCCAATCAGGAAACAGAAACAATACCATGGTGACTTACCTGACCAATCACGTCTAGCCAAAATCATTCAAATGTTAAATATAGGTAGTTAAATACTTACAGCAATGGCTGCTCAACAGTGAGGGGGAAAGCTACAGAGTAAATTCAAATAGCTAGTAAGGAAATGGCAACCTTCTAGCAGACATTCAGTGAGCAGAAAGACATGCTAAATTCAATGAGTGAAGTGTTTTCTGTGAATTATTCTCTCACCTGTAGTGATAATCTCTGGAATTTAAGCAGAAGCTCAGGAGTAGATTGCATTTACCTTTGGTGCAGAAGGAATTGATGTTGGGCAGTTTGAAATGAACAGTAAGAGTCACCGGTCTGGAATAGTTCAACTATATCCTGTTTATTGTGGCTGACACTAGCAAAGTTATAACTGCATTCCTTTCAGTCAGGCTACTTGAAACGGATTCAGCTGCTTTGTAAGTACTTATTATATAAAGATCTTTCTGGAATTGTTTTTAACATCCATTTCTTCATGGTTGAATTGCAGCTATTGTTTTCTCCAACTACCTATTTTAGGATCTTGGTCTCTTACACCTCTAACTAAAATGTACTATTTATTTTCTTCCTCCAGCACTTGAATATTTAGTAGGATAAGATATTGGAGTGCAGGATGGTGAGTAAAGTATTTCACAGGAGGGCTCAAAATCTAAAATAGCCCGACTGCTACCCAATATTTCAGGCTCTGTTTTACCATCATGTCTTTAAGCTAAAGTTATAAACTATTGTAAAAAACACATGATTCTCAAAACTATGTCAGGGTCCTACAGACTGACAGTTGTGTAACTCCTCTCCCTCAAACTAAAGATAGTTTCCAGCTCCTAATGCAGATAGTAAGTACTCACAGTGGTGTCCCCACGTGTGGGATTTGCTCTTTTAGTTAGTCCAAAACTCAAGCTCTGGAATCTTCAGAGCACAATGCAAGGCTTCTCTCCTAATATAATTGTAAGAGCTTTGTTATAAGTGGCTTTTGGAAGTTTAACAAATTGGGGAAGCATCAAAATGTACCTAGCAGAAGAGCACAGTGTGTTGGTCTTGGCATCACACACAAAAACAGGCTACTAGGGAATAAAATGAATCAGCAACATGTGAGTACAGCTGAACTCAAAATACAGTTTGTTTGCCTACCCCTAAAACTGGGCAATCAATTGTGAAAACAAACCCATCATGCTAGTTGTCCAACTTATGGGCTGGATCCAATTCCTAATGAAGTCTAAGAAAAAGCTTGTGTCAACTTCAGTGTGATTGATCAGTCCCTTAAAGACTAAAACAGATGATACCCTTATCTGTTGGTCACAGACTAATAAGGAACACGGGTCACGTCCTTTTCTGTTGGGACTGCATGGTAGAAGGGTCTCTGGGCTCTTCAGTTTCTCCTTCCGTTTTGCTTTTCCTGGCTCTGTGTTCCAGAAACCAACTCTATAACTGAAGAGGGATGAAAGTGGTTAATCATCATCACTTTGAATAATCAACAAAAATGATGTGAGATGCATTGTTGAGAGGATGGGAAACATCAGAAAACGTGGTGTTAAAAGCTCATGTTCTTCATGGCTGCCTCTGCCGCTCTTCACAGTCCTTACTCTTTTTAGTCCTGTACATAAAATAGATGAACTACATCCCAACCTCAGCAAATGGACAGCAGCAAAGTGATGTAACGGCATAGGACCATCGTTCTCTACACACAACATCAGACTGCAAGTTCATTCCAGAATCATGCCTAGTTTCTTTATGATGCACAGGTTAGGTGGAGATCATTGTTCTGACTCTAAGCTTGTGTTTCAAAATCAGCGTGCTCTCTGAGAATGGTTAATGAAATCAATTTCATTACTGGTCACCATCCTTATCTGTGGGAAGTGTCAATTCTTTCTCATGGTACTATATGCTTCGTGGCAACTGAGCAAATGGAATTGAATTTCAAAAACATAAGTACTACCAAAGCAGAACAGGTCAGAGATCCATCTGTTCCAGCATATTGTCTTAGAGAGCTGCTGTTCCTAGAAATATCAAAGTGTAACTACACCCTTACCCCCAAGCACACAAGTGTACATATTGGGCGAAATGGCTTCATTACCCCATTTGGTGATTTTCTTATGCCCGGGGACTTGAGTATTGATCTTTCTCATGTAATTTTTTTTATTCTAGGGTTGGGGCTGAATAATTATTAAGAATTACTTACTATTTTTATTGCAATTAACAGACATTACACTTTTCAGAAGATTTTCTTTTGGATAATACAAGTATGTACATTAAACTTTGAGGAATAAATATTTTTGTAATTTCAATCCTTAGAATTCACATAAGAGTTGGACAATAAAAGAACAAAGGCCCCAATTCAGGTCAGCACTTGGGTACATGCTGGCATCCATCCCTGATCAAGAAAATACTAAAAAAACAGGCTTAAATTTGAAGTATGTGCTTAAGTCCCGTCAACTTCTTAACTTCCATTGGGTGCTGCATCTTCACTGCGCTGCGCCACTTGAGGGGGTGGTTTTTACAAGTCGACTTTTGGATCGATTGAGCAGGAATCACTGACCGCTCGATCGATCTGGATTGATTGATCTGACAGAGTCTTGTCTGGTAGTTTAAAAAATATATTTGACGAGAGCTCATCAAAAGCTGAATGGCATGATGACCACAGAACTTTCTTTAGGGTCACAAAGTGTGCAATGCTATTCAACTTAGAAGAATACAAAGGGAAAATCCTAGTTCCAAGAACCACAATGTAAATGGTGAGCATTTTATAACCTTATAGGGTTTGCCACTCACAGCTTTTCAATTCATCCTTTCTCACTATAATCCATCTGGCAACAGGCCCCCTCTTGTGGTAGATGATGCCAGTGTTTGTTTATTGGATTTGGTGAGGTACTTTGTGGCTGTATCACACCTAATATGATAAACCAAAGCAAGGTGAAGTACAATGTACTTTTTATTAAAGTAATATTATGGTTTGTTCCTAAAATGCTAGAAAACAGAGTAGTTCAACTAAACTTAGTAACACTGTGCTGCCTAGTTGCAGGTATAGGCAATAGATATTCCAGAAACAGCCACAACAAATCATACCCTGGATGTAAAGCTTGCTTTGAATATGCCACCCTACTTGATTGTGTGACTTGCACAGTTGCTCAGTGTCCTGATGCCCAGGGCAAGTTTTTTTGTTTTTTATTTTTCCTCTCAAAATATTGGCCCTGACACTTTTGAAAGGCAGCAACTCTGATTAATCTTAAAAGATCATTTGTCGCTGACATTCACTGATGATAGGGGGACACAGATTACAGCAAACTGGATTGACCAAGCTAATAGAAGGGCTACAGTACTGCTCTGCAGAGAACCTTTTAGTAATCCAGATGGCTACAGCAGGCTGACTACGACTGCTGAAGAAGAAAAAAAACATTTTATAAAGAGAAATTTTTAATGCACTGCATGGATGGAAAGAATATAAATGCACCTAGATCAGTAACTTAACCCTATAATATAAAAGCTCGGGACTAATACGCTGTGTCCAGTATTATAAATAATTATTTGTTTTACAGTCGTGGCTGGAGACCAATTGAGATCAGAGCCACACTGTGCCAACAGAGTGAGAAACAGTCCTTATCACAAAGAGCTTGCCATCTACCTAGACAGGAGAGACAAGGGATGTGGAGGAAAAGGGTTATAAAATTCAAGTAGAGTGAACAATGTGATGTCTTGCAAATATCATGTTAGCACCATGATTTTTTGACTTTTGAGGAGTGGGGGTGCAAGGCTTTCCTCACAGGAGAGTAGATAAAGAAGGGATTAGATATGGGAAGTAGATGAGAGATGAAATTTTTGGTCTTTGGGCTAAGTGCTATTTTGGTTTGGTTGACACAAATGACTTTTCCTTTGTAATTATAGCTTAAGTTCTCAATTGTTTATGAACCCAGGGAATATTTTGCTTCCGGAAACATTTAAACCAATTTCCAGTTAAAGAATACAATCCAATGTATTTATTTATTGAAAAGGAAAACATCTAAACATCTACACTCTGGAGCTGGGATCCTGATTCCTTGTTATATATTCATGCTGTGTGTGACACAGAGATACTAACAATTTGCAAAATGGTTTGGTTTGAATTCTCCTGGTGTGAAAGAATCATCTTGCAAAATATCCCTCTAATGACCTACTTTTTGGCTAACACAGGCAGGACTGAACCAGGGACCGATAATGCTCGAAAGAGGAGCTGCTAACATTTGGGCTAAAGAGCCAAGACCCTGTAGTTCTTCTTTGTAGCAACTCAGATCTTCTGTGGAGCAGCACAGAGGGGGACTATTTAAAGGGATACCACCCTTTTCCTAGCCAGCCCTTTTACAGAGATATTAACTTGCACTTGTTTACAGAAGAAGTTCATGAGAGAGATGGGAATAAAACCTAGGTCTTGTGACACACAGCCCCAGGCCTCAGTGTCGCAATAGGCCTTCCCTCCACCTACCTATACTCTAAACCCACAGAACCTTAACTGCTAAGGAAGGAGGAGGATGCTTTAGGGCCATTGAAATGGGATTGGCGCTCCCTCCATCCTTTCCACACCACACTGTGCAGCAGTGGAATTAATATAGCCCTTAATTTGTCCAACCCCTAGTGCTAAATAGAGAATCAGCAGTTAATGCCGCTTGTCCTTTAAGATTTCAGGATAATTGTGATGCTTGAGCAGTAGAATTGCATCTCAGCCTCAACTAACACAGCAGGACAAAAAGATGTATTATTAACATTTCTATTACTCTAGCTCTCAGAAACCACAATCAGGACTGTAATCAGTATTAAAAGATCATCAGTTTCTTTCTAGTCAGTGAATCATATGTACAAGTTTGAAGATTTCTGATAGGAAGACAGTATTTTGTGGAAAATATTTTAATAGTTTTTGCTTTTAATAAGGGAATTATTTGTAGGAAGCCATGCTTTTTCCATGGGCCAGCCCTCACTTCAAGATTTATCAGTGCTATAAAAAGGCAGGGGTTGGGGAGAGAAGGAAATCAGGAGAAGTTCTCTGACTACATCTCAGAAAAACGGAAAGCCAATAAGTTAGTGGGAACATTGCCACCCCCAAACTCCCACTCCTTTCAAAAGATCTCGTGGAAACATTCTCTTTGCAAAAGAGATGCCCTTTTGTCATTCTTATTTCAAAAGTTCTGTATCTGGGCTTCGCATTCCTTGTCAATGCATGGACTCCAAAATCTGAAAGTCAGCCCTTTCCACAGTCTGGCCATCTCTTACCATGCCAGGCTTTTGATTTCAGTAGTGACTCAGAGGAAAAGTACTACCCACTGACAACACAACACCAGGAAGGGCTCTCATCCACTTACTGAGCCACCAGGGGTTCCCAAACTGGAGGTTGTGACCCCTCAGGGAGTTGCGAGGTTATTATGGGAGGCCTCGTGAGCTGTTAGCCCCAAGCATGCTGGTAAGGGTGGCATGGCATGGGGAAGGGTCATCACTTTTGGGGAAGGGGGGTGTCGTCACAGCCTGAAATGTTTGCAAATGGGATTCCAGCAAAAAGAGACTTTGAGAACCCCTGAGCTATTAAGAAGTACAGGATCAGAGGAAAAGGCAGTGTGGCTGCTTAAGAAACAGTGTTGTCATGCTGGGGAGTGATATCTCAGCACTAAACAATCTGCTTTAACCAATAATGAGAATTCATAGAAGCCTTTCCCGCTTATACGAGTGGTACTTCAGAAAAGGTAGAACTGAAGGGTCTTCATAGTCACTGGTGTAAAAGCATATTAAGCAATCCAAATACCTAATGTATTTAAATCTCTGAACACCTCTATGTTCAGGAACAACCAAACTTTTCCAAAACTTACTGGCCCATATCCACAAACCTATTATATATTGGTAGTGCTTTTATTGAAAAGATCTGCAGAGTCTAGTTCAAGAGCTTTGGGCCTGCATTTTATTTTCATTGCCTTGCACAGATAGAAAAATCCTTCAGTTAGTATACGGTAAATAAAGAAAAGAAGAAATATGAAGTGCTGTTTGCTGTTTTATTACCTGAAGGTTCTGTGGTACTTTGGTACATTAAGTACTGATTTCATTACACTACCATATCATAAACCGTGCTGACAGCAAAGTCGTATATCTGCTTCAAATAGTAAAAATATATATATGGCCAAATAAAACACATGTTTTAGCTGTTCTGACTTGTTCTGTCTCTGTGTGTTCCCCAGGGGTCACTATCCACGCTTGTGGAGCATACTGGCATTGTCTGTACAGCATAGGGACACTGGGCATGGATATCATTTCAGTTCACACAATCAAAGCAATACAAATGTATTTTGATAGCACTGTATGCTGAGGGACCTTAAGAAGTTGCAGCGTTCCACTAAAATTAAATGGTCATCCATTGTGCTCAATTAATAATTCTTATCATTTAGAGCCCCTGAAAGTATAGAAGCCTTAACTACTTCACCGCTGTTCTCAGACTTCCAAATCTATCTGTAATGGGGCTAAAGAGGTAATGCCATATCTACTCTCACATCTCCCTTCAAACGTCTTGCTCTCACTTCACATTTAAAGGGGCCAAATTCTCCTCTTCCACTGAAGCCAATGGGATTGCATGCTAGTAACCAAAAAGTAGGCTTCTGCTCAATGGATCCAAAACACCGTCAAGGACTAGCCAGTTTTTTGTGGGTTAAATATTATGGAATTCAGTTTCTAATGAGGTTATAAATGTCTCTAAATTCTGCTTATTTGAGGATACACTTCACTTCTTGAAAATATCAGTGGCTTCCCTATAGACCACACACACATCTGTCTAAAGCAACAACAGACCAAGGGAACATCAGCAACAAAGAAATGATGTAGAATTATAAAAATAATAACTTACATAGCACCTTAATTATGCTGGGCATTGTTGAGTAGCTAAAAGATGCCAAACGCATTGCTTCAAAGATTTTACATTGTAGGCACAAGAAGAGACTACGCAGCAGAATATTCACTGCATATCCATGAGATACCCAGTGCTGAAGAACTGGCTTAGCAACAGAGGTGTAATAGGGGATAGCTAAAAGGAAATTTAATGTAATTGAAATGGAATCCGAATGAGGAGGGGGAGGGTTATGAAGGCACTGAATTGCCTGTGGACTTCATAAGAATGGAAACTGCAGTGGCAATGATTCTCATTTCCATAAATGAATATGGGTAATGAGCACAATGAGCAATACTATGCATGCTGGTGTAAGGCTTGAGATTGTTTTCAGCTAACAAGTTGTACATTAAAACTCATGTAAATGGTTAATGCAAACATCCGATGGCTCAGGAAGCCAGATGTCCTCTTAGTGATTCTAATTCCAATGAGAACAGTACATTTGCTTTTAGAAATTCCTGTCTGCCACCTATCTGTAAGGATCACCTCCCCTTCTTCCTCCACCCTACCCCACACCGAGTGTAATCCTAGCATCCTTGATGTAAGTAAAGTGATTAAAAGTGTCTCTGCATGTATGTAACGACCATTATCACTGTTCTCTCCGGATGGGACAATGTCTATATTTGTAAGTGAATAGATAAAGAATTTAAACATACTATGTAATCAATAAGAAAGGGTATATAATTGACCACTGTAACATCATGAAGTTGAAGCTGATTTATCAGACTTCCTGGTATCATGAATAAACCTCTCCAGTATTGTCTGTGGTGCCTGGTTCTTGGAGAAAGTATCCTTCATGCTTTACACTGGTCACTCTAGTCTTTGGATTACTAAATAAAGTTTATGAACCTTGCTGGACATCAAGCTGTCTGATCCAGGAAAACGCCTCCTATCACTACTTGAGTGGATATTGAGAATCTGCTAATATCACGCCATGAAAAGAACATAAGTAAGGGAACCAATCATATTAAGAACATCTGCATAGAGTGTCTCATGGCATTTTGGTATTAGCAGTGGGATCCTGGCATCGGGGGAAGAGTTTGGATGCAGCTTGTCCAGGCACCACCACGTAGGGACTGTCCTCAGCCCACACACTGAGTCCTGAACATACAAAGGGAGAGCCAGTGAGAGAGACTCCTAAATGAGAAAGTGGGAAATTCGTTTCTACAGCTAACTATTTCCTTTCTTTGCATGAAAGGTGAAATACAAACCAAACTAAAGCTAAGGTAAAGTCTCAAATCTAGACTCGAGAGTGTCATTCCAAAATTGAGCCAAAATGTCTGCCCCTTCTCGCATCACAACTTCCTCAAATGTTCTGAGCTGGTATTCAAGGAAACAATTCGATAGTTCAAATACAGATAAAAACCAGCCGGTTCACATTCTTATCTCCTCAGTTCAAATTCACCCTTTCTTCCTTTGAGCTGAGAGTGTCTGCACTAATAAAAATACATAAGGCTCACTCTGTTGTAGAATTTTGCCTTTACTGGACACAAGAATATATCAAATCACTCAGTAGACCTCCCCCAGCCAAAGCAATACTAAGTTTGTGTTGCAGGAATGCCTAGCGAAGGAGTGAAGATGAGATAGCGTCACCATTCCTAATGCCACTTTCATGTTTGGTCACTAATTAATTTTTCAATGGTCTTGATGTCTTGCCTGCATAATAAAAGCCTGCTTTTGGAAAATCTGGTGCAAACTGCATTGTTGCCATTTAAATGTTATGGTTAACTTCAATTTTCTAGCCAGCATTAGGGTGAAAGAAGCAGTCATCTTTGAAATGATTGCAATGTGCACTGTGACTACCTTGGGACATAGGTGGCTTGACAAAGGGAAATCATTCAGTACAATGTCATTAGAAACTTTAGAACAGATCCTCTTCGTTATTATTACTACTACTACTTTGGTGTATTTTGAAAATAAATTTCTTATAATTGGCCATTCATGCCAATATTATAGGTGCATACTAGAATTGTATAATGGGTGAACTCTGTATAATAAAGTCGACAAAACAAGCATTCATTAAAAAAAGGGTTTAGGGAATAATTTTAATAGTGTATTTTATCATTAAATTATTTGCAGATGGGCATGGAGGGATGACACCTCCACAAGCCAAAATGACATTCAGTGCTCTTGCTGGAATGCTCTATAATTGACAAAAACATAGGCCACATTTTTCAAATCTGGGTACCTAAAGTTTGCCATCTAACACCATATTTAGGCACCTAATAAGAGGGACCTGATTCTTCAGAGGTGCTGAATTCTTAGATCCCATTGAAATCAGTGTAATGGGAAAGAGGTGGCTTTAAGATTCTTTAGGTACCCAAGTCCAAAAATTTGGGTAATATACTATATTGGTAATATGACCCATAAGGGAATTCAAGGAGTCAGTGCCTCTCCTAGGAGCCTTTGTAATACATCCCTAAAAGCATCTGAACAGACCATCAAATTGGTGTTTGTCATGCTGGGTAGATTGGGGTGGGGAGCATTTAACATATGGGTTAACATCAATATGTCAAAATCATAATAATTCATGTGAGACATGCCATGTCAGGTACTGTTAGAAAGGTTGTAATATGCTAAATCAGATGATGATACTTATGTTCATGTGTGATGTATGTAATGGAAGTTATAGATATATTTGAGATATCTGTATTTCAAATGCTGCTGTCTGAGTAACGACTCAGACAGGATGGCTGCAGGACAGTAGCCTGCTTAATGGCCCATTGAGACATCCCCAGGTGCAAGGGGCCCAGGGGGAGAAGCCGGAGATATGCCTGATGAGGCAACAGGAGTTTCCCATGTGACTCTGGACTGCTTGCCCATGTGACTCTGGACCAGTTTGTGGCTGGTTGGGAAGTCTGGCTTCAGTGCCACCCATCAGTGCTGGGAGAGTCTGCTCTCCATTTGCAGCCTGCCCTGGTCTTGGCATTATCAGTTGGCTGCCCTGGGAACGGGACGGGTCAGTGTTCACCACAAAAACATACAGGACCTAGTTATCAAGAATAGCCACCTAGACTGAGCATGCTAATGCTGCATTTGCAAACATAAAAGGTTTCAAGAAGGCTTAGCAGCTGGGGAAGTCAGAGTTCTTGTTACTAAGCAAAAAAAATGGTAGCTGGCAGAGGCTTGCATAGGAATTTACATTTGACCGCTTTCGGAGGGGCACTTTAAACACACACATATTATACACATTAAACCATTTCAACACGTGCACATACATCACATGCACAGAAATAAACAGCAGTACACTCAGAATTTCAATGAAAATCCATGCGCCATGGAACCATCTGAATAAATGTATCCACAAGTAATTGGCTGTGGCAGGGCCAGAGAAATTCGCCCTCCCCCTTGTTGCAGACAGGTAAAGGAATCCCCAGATTACCAAGCACCACGCTGAGAAAACAGTTTCTTAACTATTTACAAGTTTATTTGGGGCAAAGGGGATGTGGGGGACTTAAGCAGATTAGAAAAAGAACAAGACACAGAATACACTAGGTAACGATTATATGAGTTTCAAAAGTATAATCAAATTAATGTTACTTATACCTGAAAACTATAACAAGAATACTATTTAAAATCTTACCACCGCGAGGAACAGGGTCATGACGCCTGACCAATGGGGGACACGAGAAAAACTCGGATTCAAAACTCGGACCGGTTACACTTGACTCGACTCTCACCCAGCAGAGGACTCAGGGGCGGGAAGAGGTAGCAGCTCCAGGTGATCAGGCTGGCAGGCCGACAGCTCTTCAGCCAGGCCCGCCAAAATGCAGCAGTTATTATGCACTTGGAGGGGTGTGCAATATTCGTAACAGCTGATGGCTGCCCCTGTTTGTGAGAGGTGTGCAGTATTCGTAACAGCCGATGGCTGCCCTGGGCTTTTTGCAACGTCCCATTGTTTGCCATTTCAGATGTGCTATCTCAGGTGTGTCAGTAAAGGTCCCGATAAGGTCAGGTCTCAGGTCTACTGTAATTGCCGAGTGGGAGGGGGTGAGCGGGGGCGAGTGCCGGTCACTAGATATTATACTGTCGCCACACCCCTGTGCCCCTATCGATTATTGAAGGGCCCTGTCCCCTGAAGGGCCCTGTCCCCTGCTTATCTCCACCCCTTTGTGTGTGCCTTTGGTAGCTGGGGAGAGGGAAGGGTCAAGTCTGCCAATTTGTTATAGGCATGGGAGCTGAAAAGGCTATGTATTTGGGGCTGTTATAATTTAGAGAACTATTTAGGTAGTTACCATTTCCACTGTAATCTTTTCTGTCTGATTCAAACCTAATATAGCTGATTTTTAAAGAAGTATTCATTGGAAGGTCAGTAACGGTTAATATAGGTATCTACTTACCCGTTTTTCCCTCCTTTTCTTTTTTAGCTTTTATTTAACATCTATCATTCAGGAAAGGTCTGGGTTTTGCAGTATTATCTGATGGCTTCAATATTATATTTCTGTATTTTCAGGTTTGTCCAGCCTTAATTCAAAAAATAAAAAGCACTGAAACTGAAGCCAAAAAGAAGCACTAAAACTGAAGCCAAATTAGTTTTTCCATTTCTTTAGAACTTGGAAAAAAAAAATAAAAACCTCTCTTTTCTTAGGTCAAATCATTTGGGCCACAAGACTACTGCAGAGATATATTAAGAAATGCCAACGGTTTGATAAGCCCAGGAAAATGTTAAAAACATAATTGTCATCTGATAGCCTGATGAAGTCCAAACTGTGCACTGCATACATAAGAAGCATTTGCCAAAAGAAATGTGTTCAATTGATAGGTGAAGACTACGCACACTCCAAAATCAAATTCTACTATATTGTTAAAGCAGAGAGAGCACATGAAAAGCAACCATGAATTGCAAGCAAACAATTAAATGTAGAAGTCACTAACAAAGATACAAAACAATTCTTTGTTTCTTTCTTATTCAAAGGACAGGACAACAGCAGCTTGAAGCTGTCCACCCAGTGGGTTAAAAATAGAAACACTCAGATAGTGAGCAATTTACTCCATTTGGTATCTGGGCAAAATCAATTTTAAATCACAAGATAGTTGGACAGTTTAGGACATCTGGTGGATGTTCCAGCCTGGGATTATTTTTTTTCCCCCTAGCTTTTTTAATATAACAACGTCAATATAAGAAAAACAAACCTTCTTCATTCATGAAAATTCTGCAGCTGTTCTATCTTAAAGAGGAAAACCTATACAACTAATGGAAGAAGGAAAAGCAGCTTCAGGTGTGGGATAAAGTTTTCCTTCAGACATGGTATTAAATATATGGGGCTGGATCTTCAGATGGCGTACATTGGCATAGTTCCTTTGGAGTCAGTGGAGCAATGGGTTTAAAATAAAATATTTAAAATAGCTAAGTTAATACCCACGGTATTAAATCCACAGTAATACCAGAATGACCATCTATGCTGCAGAAATGCAGAGTTTTCACAATACAGAACAGTCACCTAATCCTGGACTCAGCATCCAGTGCCAGTAACTGGGCAGGAGCGGTCCATGAGGGAGGAATCCTAGGCCCCAGAGCAACTGCAGATATATCCTGAAGTCACTACTTCAGCCTCTGTGCTGAAGTAAGCTCTCCTAGTACAGGCATGCATGCTCTGCAGGAAGAATTGGTCAGTAGATCAATGTAGCAGCTGACCCTCCAGTCCCACTTTCTCCTCATATCCAAGGAGACTATGCAGTGGTGCAGTCACCTCCTGTAGATTGTCTACCTTTTTCAGGGATTTCTGAAATCCTGGCCCTCCTGTTGCTTCTAACACACACAATACTCGTTGGAGTGAGGGTTGGTGAAGTTGCCATCTATTTAATTAACCATGTACACCACAGAACTTCTTATACACAAAAAGGCCTTTGACGCTAACCTAATACAGTCGAAGGAGCAATTCAACAATTCAAAGAGCAGTGTACATAGGATGGAGCAAAAAATGAAACTACAACTGGGTAATTTTTTTTTTTTTGGTGGAGTTGATTCACAGAAAAATGCATTTCTTTATGAAGTTATCCATTAATTTGGGTCGAATTTGGGTTTGAATAATTTTGGCCATATAAAAAATGAAATTTTTTTGGAAAAAAGTCAAAACGGTTTATTTTGACATTTTTCTAATGAGAAATTTCTTGATTTCATTTTAAAATGTCATTTCATTTAGAAATTTAACTAGATATTTTAAAAAATTAAAAATGTTTTTGAAAAACCAAAATGTAATGAAACAAAAAGAAAATACAAATTTTGTTTCAGGTCAAACAAAACATTTGGTTTAACTGGAAATTTTTTTCCCTTGTTTTTCATTTCAGCAAGAAATACCAAAAAGTTTCAGTTCAATCTAAAACTAAACTTATTTCAGTTCAGCCACAAAACCAAAAAAATCAGTTATTTGCTCAGCTCTACATTAAACTATTGAATTGAGGCCAGCAAGTCAACCCTACAAAAAATTCTTTATAATGCTTAAAGTATGAGGCTGGCACATTAACCACAGCAAAACCACTAACAAGACCAAAGAAAAATAAACTCCAAAATAAACTGGGTTTCTTTTGTTGTATATATTCATGAAGTAAAAATGCATTTAATCAGGATTCTAGAAAGCAAGGAGCCATTGCGAAAGACAGGAAATAAGATGATGAAATGTTTTAAATATCTCATTTCAAGCATGACACTAAAGCAGGTGTTGTCCATACAAAATATACTTCTCTCTCTTCTTTATTTAAGTACATTCATTAATTTATTGCAAAGTGCAGCAAGGAATGTTGTGGTCAATGTAAGGGAAGTTGGGATGGAGAAAAGTCAATGAAATATTGTTCTAATATGATAAATGGACTCCACACTGCACTAAACTACTGTGTAGGGAACCATGCCAGTAACTCTAGGATGTTAGAGATAAGCTAACTAGAATCAGCACTCTCTACTTTTCCTGAGTCTCTCTCCTTCCACCTGTTTCCCAGCTAACTGTCTTTGAAACTTCATTGTCTTTTGCTCGTCTTAATCTACAGAATATTCTGCAGTGGATGGAGGGAAATAATAATGTAATTTTAGTTTTTACAGCAAAAGGGGATATGAAAAGGCAGCTGCTTCTTTTTTCCTTATTGTGGGGAGGATCCAGCATGATGCCCTCCATTGCTGAAGGTGCTCGTCACCTTACAGGGAGCGCTCAGCAACTAACAGGGACTATTGGAAGCTGTTTGAGAACGAGTACATTGTAACCATCTCAAGCAACCTTTTCTTTTCCAACTGAGTGAGTGCATGCACACAGGTGAGAAAGGATGGGCTCACAGACAGGCAGTTAGGAGAGCCAAGCTGTATTCCTAACCCTTCCACAAACTTCCTATGTGACCTTGTGTGCAGTGTTGCTGTAGCTGTAAGTTACTTAACAGTAGAAGTGCTTGCGAAGTTTCGGATGAAGTTTTGTTGTTGGAATGAGAACATACCAGTTTCAGCAAAACTTTAGTTGGGAAAGGTTTTTCAGGTCCAGGATGGCATTTTGGGTCAGAGTGAGAAAGAGAGAAGCACACCGCAGAAGAACAAATAGTCCAGTCCCACAGTGGGATGAATACTTTCAACATTTTTCATGAAAAGAAAGAGATTAGAAAGTCACTAGCCCAATGACTGCTCGGACAACTCATGGGGGAAGTAAGAAACCCAAGTTCAAATCCCTGCTCTGCCTGAGTTAAATTAGATACCTCAACCTATGCCTTCTACATCCCAGCAGAATGCTCTAACCCTCTGGCTATTCTGTGGTGGGGCTCTTTCAATGTCTTTCCTGTGTATGTATAATTAAATACTCATTAGGATGGGGAGGAAGATTCTATAACCTGGTGGTTGGGCACTCACCTAGGACGTAGCACACCCAGGGACTTGAACCTGGATTGCCCACTTTTCAGGTAAGGGCCCTAATCACTTGACAATTCTGTCTCTTGGTGGCTCACATTTTTCACGAAAAATGTTGAAAGGTCTCAGTTGCAGTCCAATGCAGAACAGGAAAAATTTCAAAGCTCAAAAAATGTTTGCAGGACAGGAAAACAGTTTCCCACTCAGCTCTACTTAGCAGAAATGGAGATACCTGCCTTTAGGAGTGTTGTGAGGCTTAATTCATTAAAAGAAATGCAAACATTTTAAAGAATAAAAATGAAAATTATGAAGTATCAACTTCACTGGCTGGTCATCATATGTGGATGTCAGACACTTGTCTTCTTTTCTCAAGTTAATCATGGTAAGAGGACCCGCAGAGGACAGAGGAAACACTACAAGGACACTCTGAAAGTATATATTAAGAAGGGAGGCATTAACCTCACAAATTGGGAAGACCTGGCTGACAATAGACTGCAATGGCATCATATACATCAAGCCAGCCTGATCTGAAGAGAACTGCCTTGCTCAAGAGCCTGAGAAACGGAAAAAGGAAAGTGTACAGCATCCCATCCAGTAGTTGTGCTCTCTCCAAGCAACCACCTGTCACATATGTGGAAAAATATGTAGAGCGCAAATTGGACTCCTCAGCCATCTTAAGTCTTATCAATGATTTTCCTCCTGGCAGACATCATCCTCGTATCAAGGGATAGCACATGATGATTAGAACAGAGATGGTCACAAATGGCATGCAGGCAATCCCTTCATTCAGAGATCTCAGTTCTAAACACCAGCACTTGGTTCCAAGGAAGCAACTGTACTTCAAGAATGGACTCTAGTTAGAAAGACTAAGGCAGAGCAAACTTCCTGCTGCTGGACACAACCCCCCCTCCCCCCAAAAGGAACCGCAACAGAAAAACAATTCATGATTTCTTTCAAAACTAAAATCTTGATCACATATTAAGGAAAACAGCTTGTAAGTCTATCTGTATTGTTCTAGCAATGTAGATGTGACGTAAAAGTGAGGAACTGTAACATAAATTGCAAATTAGAATCAAGCCCTTATGCATGCAATAGTATACCAATGGCCTAACATTTGCCTTCCTTTTATATTATGATGAGCATAAATGCATGAAATACTGTACCTCTATTGAGCCATCATTAGAACAATAATTATATTCAGTAATGCTTCATTTTATAATGTAATTTGTTTTCCTCTTGTGAATAAGCCTAATGACAAACATAATGCACTTGGAAAAATAACAGTAGCACTTCTAATGGCATGGCAGACAGCCAAATTTTCTAAATGAATTGGATCATGCTGGCCTCTAATATACAATAGGTCTGCTTACACAATAAAATATGCATATTATCCTTTGTTGCTGGGATAGATTTTGGTTAGGTGTTTTTTAGTCAGACTAGGAAACATGAATGGGAAAGTCATTGAGTTCAATCACCTCTTAGAACTTGTTTGTTTATCAGTGTCATAAATAATATGGGCCATATTGTGCAATCACTTTCGTAGTCGAACTCTACCCTGGAGTAATGAATAATAATCAGTGGCCCAGTATGGCCACATGTGGTGAAGAGAATAATAAAATAGAATTGAATGTTTTATAATTATCCAGTAATGGATTAAGTAATAAAAAATTAGAAACTCATGTAATGAAAGTCATTGTGCCCTCCCAGGGGTTATAAATGCTTTTCAAAGGAAAAGTAGAGAGAGTCAGCTGCGTCTGGATGGGGTTACGGAGTATTGATTAAACTCATGACTGCAATACAGTAAAGAAAGGTTATTTAAAGCTTCAAACAGCTGCTGCAGGTTTAAGCAGAATTTTCTCTAGATACAAACTGGAGAAGGGTTTATACAAAAGAGAAGGTAACAGAGTTCTGATATGAGAAACCATGCTTGCAAATGACACAAGATTATTTGTGTTAGTTAACATGAGAGAAGAATTTGAATGACTTCAAAAGGACCTAGCAAAGCCAGATGAATGGTCAATACTGTGGCAGCTGAAATGCTTTGTCAATAAAAGCAAGGTAATGCATATTGTAAAGAATAATATGAGCTAGTTGCACATTTTACTGGGCTCTAGTCTTTTCTTGAGTGCCCATGGTTAGTCACTTGGGTATCATTGGTGACAGTTCAGTGAAAACTTCAGTCTGGTGCATGCCAGTGGTGGTGAAAAGAAAGAAAAGGAAAGAAGGAAAATATAGAAAATACTGAAAAATTATAATACTGTTATATAAAATCCAAAGAACATTTTAACTTGGGATAAAGTGTTCATTTCTAGTTACCCCACCTTCATGAGATGGCAGAAATGGATGGGTCCACAGATGGGCATACAAAAGATTAACAAGAATAGCAAAACTGCACATGAGGAAAGATTGAAAAGAATAGGACTGTTTAATTTACTGAGGAGATGCATAACAAGAACATGAGAACTTTTTACCAAAACTTTTCTGGGAGGGAGGGGGAGACCCCAAAAAATGGCATTTTGACAAAACCTTTGAGAAAATATCCATTTTTGCTGAAAATATGCAAATTTTCATTGAAAAACTGAAAACTGTAAATATTACATTTTTAACAATAAAACCAAAATATTTTCTTCTTTTTTTGACAAAAACCTGAAAAAAATTGACATAAATGAAAGAAATTGACAAAAACAAAACAAAACAAAATCTTCATTTTCAGCAAAAAACTTCTCAGGGGAAAAAAAAGAAACCTTTTCAGACTAGCTTGATTATGAGCCCGTGGCTTCCTTCCCTCTTGCATACCAGGTTGGTTGTGCTGCAAAGAGCACTGGCAACATCTGTTCTATATATATAGCCATTGGAGCCTCTCTTCAAGTTCTTTTCCATAGTACCTTCCAAAGTCATTTGGTTGATACACTTTGTCCTCTCCCTAACCCAGCAACTTCTTGTGAGAGCCAGAACTGAGCCCTTAGAACAGAGGATGTAATTAAAATAATCCCCCTGTTGTTCTAATTTCCCCCAAATCACCACTATTCAGATTTTATCTGATGGTTCTTTTACATACCTATTAAAATTTAAAGACTCTATAAAGCTCTGCTGCATAACAATATGAAACACATAACACAACAGTCTTGAAGAAAGTGTATATGCAGCAATGCTGAGCCCAGCAGTTTCAGGTTGACTCCATATCATAACAAGCCTCATTAACTCAATACATAAACCTGCTGCAGATGGAGTAAAGGCATGAAAGGTCATCATTATTCAACGTTTTCTCTCAGAAAGGACCTTAGGTTTCCAGTAGAAGATAAAAGCTCTTGTCTTTAACTGATATGCTGGTTTTATATATAAAGTTATTTGTTTCAAGGACCTGCTTAACTTCAACTCTCCTCAGCCCAAGTATGCTTCCCTGGCCATACTGCATTGTTTGTGAATAATAATCACCAGACTATTCATCCACCTTGTGTTTATTTTTCATGGCATTTTTCACAAATAAATGGCATTATTTTGGCTTTTGGTCCATGTCTTCTGTTATTTTGGCATAATGGTCTTTTCCATGTAGCAGCACTACTTAATGTAATCATCATTTTTACCTATGGATGTATTTGGTGTATAAAATACGCAGTCCTCCCCAAAATACAAAGGCTCCAAGACTCTCTCTTTGTAGATTTAAATGGTGTTGATATTTCTGGTGACAAATTATTAATTTTCTGATCAAGATCCCTCAGTGATTTTATTGCAGATCAAGAAACATGTAAATTGAGAGAAACTCGGATTATTAAAAAGAAGTAAATCACCCTGTTTAGGGATTTAAAGTCATAATATATATAACTGTGGCTTGGAGAATGAAAGTTGAAAAACCTCAAGAAGTGAACTGAAAACGAGCTCTAAAATTAGTTCCATAACAAAATGCATTGTATATTCCCTTCTCTGAATTTTACTTGATTGTCCTCTATGCATTTATAAGATATTTATATATATTAACACACATGCATGCACGCACTGTACACACATAGAAACTAACATGCACACACACTTTTATATATACATATATGATTAACATAGTAATAAATTAGATATTGAATTAATTACATGAATATTTTAATTTATATTTTCAATGCAATGCAACAAAAGGATGAAATAACTGTTGCAAATTTATTAATACAAATGTTTGGATCTTAAATTTACAAGTTCTGAATTGTATTAGGATTTTCTTCAATTTGTGCTTACATGATTAAATGTATATTTGTTCTGTGACTTTGTGATAACAGTATTTTTTTCAACAGATATATAAACTTCAGTACTATCATATTTCAACCTTACGAAAAGTTTAAAACCACAAGTCACAGGTACAGTAGCACCTCAGAGTTACAAACACTTTGGGAATGGAGGTTGTTCATAACTGTGGAATGTTCATAACTCTGAGCAAAACGTTAGGGTTGTTCTTTCAAAAATGTACAACTGAACATTGACTTAATACAGCTTTGAAACTTTACTATGCAGAAGAAAAATGCTGCTTTTAGCCATCTTAATTTAAATGAAAAAAGTATAGAAAGTTTCCTTATCTTGTCAAATTTTTTTTTAAACTTTCCCTTTATTGTTTTACTAGCTTACATTTAACACTGTACTGTACTGTATAGTATTTGCTTTTTTGTTTTATCACTGCTGCTGCACTGCCTAATTGCATGCATCCAGTTCCAAATGAGGTGTGTGGTTGACTAGTCAGTTCCTAACTCTGGTGCTCGTAACTCTGAGGTTCTACTGTATATGAATATTCCTTTCATCAAGTACTTTTCCCAGTCCTTTGACTCTGTCTACGTCTGATATAATGCATCTATTAGTCTTCTGTGTTGGGAAAGGCTAATCTGAGTCCTCACCAACCCCAACTGCCAATAGTTACAAAAGATAAAGGAAACTATATGCCAACATTTGAATTAGTAAACCTGTTTTCACAATAAGCCAGTAACATCACAGGAAACTTAGTCTTTTAACTAATACTTGCAGATCTGAAGACAGAACATTAAAGTAAATTAAAGGTAATACAGTCCTAAAGATGTTGGGTTATACTATTGTACCGTGTCCTTGAAAAGCCACGTTTGACTAAACTGAGATTGTGATAGTGTAATTAAAAGTTGCATGTTTTCCCATCAATGCAAAAAGACCTTTAGATTAAATAAGAAACATTTTAGCATTTCAACAGCTACTTTAACAATCATGGACACTGTTTTAGGTAGAAGTAGGGGGTATAGAAATCAGTATGATTCAAACAGGAATCTTATCTTTCATTTATTGTTCAGTATATTAACAAGAAGGTTAATACACAAACTGATGCTAGTAGTAGTGAAGATTTCCAGAAAAGAGGTCTGCTTGAAAATGAAATAAAGAGAAACAGCATCAGATATATGTCTCTAATCATCTGTAACATGAGCACTCATTCATTGTTGGAAGCTAAAATAAAACCCAAGACAACAATGATTGAGTTCAAACTACCTAAGATGTCTAATATTTCATAGTTGCAGGGCCTGACTGTCCTTTCATGCACAGCATTATAAGTCAGGAGTTACTCCAATTAAGTCAACAAAGTTACAGCTGTGTTAAAGTGAGAAGAGAATCAGGAACCTTAGATTTATTATTGCTAAAAATGAGAAACTGAATGTCAGTTATATGGGTGGCTTGTCATTTATCCCCTTTTATTTCAATTCTTTTTCTCCCTCTCAAAAAAGGAATTTACACTTCCTCAAAATTGATGGCACTGGAAAATATAGTCCTCTTTCCACAGAACCTCTATAGCAAGGGTAGCAATGCTGACAGCTTCACGTTGTGTCTGTCTCATCAGCGTGTCTCAACCCTGACTTGTGGGTGAGCATCCCTAGGAGTGGGAGATTATTCCTGTTTTCATATTAATGGAATGTTTGTCCTCACTCACTCAGCAAGAATGCCAAGAAGGATGTCAGTTGTGTAATAAATAATAGTAATTTGCACTTCCATGGTGGTATCTATGTCCCCCTTCCAAAACCACAGAATTAAATCCTTTCTCCAGCCCTCTTTTCCCCTACATTCACAACAGGTGTCCTGAGGTTTTGCACTTTTCACCTCTAAAAAGGGTATCTATAGTTTCAAAGCTCTGTCTCATAAGAGGTGAAAAGCCCTGAACCACCAGAGCTGTTCTGAATTGCTTTACGTATATAGCACCTTACAAGTTATGGGATGACAGCAGCCACTTTTAATAGATCTTTATTATATGTATATCATATACAAAACAACTTAGTGGTCACAACTAAGCTCAGGGACTTATCTGTGCTAAATACTGCACAAAATCTCTGCTGAAAAAATAAAGAAAATTTACTGCTGATCTTCACTTGTGTTGCTTTAAGTATCTCAGAGTCTATTTAGAACTAAACTTAACATAAACCATCCAGGTTTTTGTATACATTTATATAATGTAATATGCTATGTACTCCACAAGGTAGTCACTTAGTTGTATCGTTGACCTTGGCCATTTCAGTTATACTACATTACAATAAGCCATGTAAATTTCATTCCCTATCCATTTGTTCTGTTTCCACAGACAGAAATATTAACACGCTAAACAGAAATTACAGCTCCCCTTCACGTTAAATGTGAGCTCATGTTTTTCTACAGATTTTTTTTTTTATTAATGCACTTAAAAAACCTTTAAAAAAGGCAGCTGAAGCAGAAACAAGTCACTTACAAGACTACATGTTTATGTCCATGTCATACGTATTGATTAGTAAGCAATTAGTCAGTTGCTGGGATACTGCACTCAAATAACTCACAAGCAAGCAAGCGCTCTCACAATTCATAAATACAGATTACAACAGGATGGGTCAAAAATTTCCACTGAAACTATTTTTCAACAGAAAATTGGGTTTTCGACTAAATAATTACTTATTTTTTGCAAAATTTGTCTGCTATCTGCAGAAAAATTTGAGTTTTAATTTAAAATAATGAACTCCTGAAAAAGAAAGTTTTCTGCTTCCAGCCAAAACTTCAGAATGTTCCGTTTGGAAATTTTACCACAGTGCCTCATGGGAGATGTAGTTTGGGTTCCTAATGTCCCCAATTCTTCTATATGGGTTGGTTTCCCCACCATCTCCCACCACAGCCAGGGAGTCCATAGAGCTCTGAAGGAATTCAGCAAGAGGAGAGACAAAGAAAGAGTGGTGCATTGGGAAGATTCACCATTCATTAATCCTGAATGCCTACAATTTATATCAGAGCCGAAGCCAAGCGCTGTGAAGAACTATTATCCGACTTTTCTGAATAGGTTATGCATATTCAGAAAAGCTTCTCAAACAGATTCATTCCACCTATATTCACCATCCAACAGCCCATCTGCAGTCTCAAAATTCAGTACATTCACTCATCAAGGAGCCCTGGAAACCCTAATGGAGTCTCCACTCAAAACTTGTGAATCTGACCCCTGCCCTACCTGGCTTGTGAAAGCAAGTCATGAACAATAGGTGCCACTCCTTACTGAAACAACCAACACCTCCTTCAGAGAAGGAATCTTCCCTTCCTCCTTCAAACATGCAATAGTCCCACCTACACTCTTCATTCTTAGTCCTAACTAACTACTGCCCCAATGTCAAACCTCCCATTCCTGAGCAAGCTCATAGAGAAGCTAGCAAGGAAAAGGCCAACTACAAGCTCATCTAACTGAACCTAACATTCTAAACCCCCGCAAAATCTGGATTCAGGCTAGGACACAGAAGCAAACCCAAGGCAGTGCCTTAATGGCGTTGATGGATGATCTCTGCCTATCAATGGCTAAAGGACAGACATCCATTCTCATCCTTCTGGGCCTCTTTGCAGCGTTCAGCACTGCTGATCTCAAGATTCTGCTGCCTCACCATCAGAGAGGTGGCAGGAGTCCAAAGTAACGCACTAAAACTGTTTGAGTACTTCCTATAGAGATGCACCCAACAAGTAGTGATGAAAAACTGCACCTTCACCTCTCACTTGGATTACAGCAATGCAATATACCTGGGCAGGAAGCCTTCAGCACCAAGGAAACTCCAACTTGCTCAGAACGTTGCAGCACATCTCTTCAACAACACAGGCCACCGTGAACATATCAAACCTGTCTTCAGCTTTCTACACTGGCTTCCTGTAGGTTTTTTAATGAAGTACAAGATCTTGGTCCTTATCTTCAGAGCACTCCATGAATTGGGATCAGTACCCCACTGTGCAAGCAGAGGGTGAAAAAGGCAATCCCTTTACTAAATAGCTTACAATATAAATAGAAGACAAGAGAAAACAGATGGATTAAGACAGACCAATGGGGGAGTACAATGAAACACTATTGATCAGCCTGATAGGCAGTGGTCTCAGCACATTAACAATCTACCCACTGTCAAGTTTTTTGCAGGCCTCACAGCAAAGGAAGGTTTTAAGGAGGGATTAGAAGAAGAAGAATGCATTAGTTTAGCAGATGTTTATGGGGAGCCTCTCCCAGGCATAAAGACCAGCACAGGAAAAAAGCACAAAGATACTTGTTTGAAAATTTAACAAGTGGGCAATGACAACATGAGCTGATTGGAGGTGGGAGTCAACCTTTCAATACTGAATAAGAGATGATAGTTAGGTTGAGGATAGGTTGTGAAGGGCCTTTAAAGTGAGGATAAGTAGTTTATGTTTGATACACTGGAGAAAAGAGGGAGCTAGCAGAGGGCTAGCTCTGAGAGGAGCGATATGGTCAAAGCAACAGGCTAGGGAAAAGTTCTGTGCAGCAGCATTCTGAATGAATGCCAGCAGGGCATGATTCCACTTACCTAAGCCAAAGAAGAGGATATTGCAGGAATTGATACCTGAGATGATGAGAGCCTGAATAAGAGTTTTAGCTGTGTGGATGGATAGGACAGGCTGTATTTTAAGAGATGTGATGCAGACTTCGACATAACCTAAATGGGAGGACCTAGAGAGAGAGAGCCATATAAAAGATAACACCCAAATTATAGGCCTGAGTGACAGGCCGGATGGTAGCATTGTCCACAGTGATTGAAAAAGGAGGTAGCAGGGACAGCTTGCAGGTATAGATGAACTCTGTGTTATTCATGCAGATCCAGTGCTTTGCAACTAGCTAGTGAAAGAGTTGCTGCTGCGTATTCACCATGGTCCTCATTATCACCTCAATTGCCTCTGGCATCGTCAGCCCAGGTATCAGAAATCAAATTTAAAACTATAGCTACTGGCAATTCCCATTATTGTTATTCCAATATTTTTAAATAGGTTAAAAATCCTAAAGTTCTATTGTTGTGAATAAATTACTTTTCTACTGATTTAAGCCAAACAAAAAAGTACTTTAGTACTGCTAAAGTGGTACAGAAATTTCTCTTTACGCTGAGTTCTCTGTCTCTGTGCACAGTTCGATCCACATTAAGAAACACCCAGTACAATTTTTTCTAGAGTTCATATCTGAATAAAATAAACATTTTCAGCTTCTATAGTTAAAAATATCCTATATTTTCCATCCTTATATACAGAACACTAAGAGAGCAGAGAGCAGGGATACACAGCAATCAAATGATAGAAGGAACTGTAATATCTGTGTAACTAAATCAATGTTAAGGGTGGAAAAGAATCTAGTATATTGAGAGTGGTACAACACACAAACTTATTTTCATTTCCAATAAGTGAATGAGGGTGCTAGTCTGGGTTACAGGTAATGAGAGATAGCTGGAGCTACTTTCTTAAGTGCTTGAGTCTATCACTAAATAGAATAGTTATTTCCTTCCTTTGTGAGGGCAAGTACCATAAAGCAAGTAGTAGGTAGCCCTTGCTCATGAATTTCTCCTGATGTTAACACTCCCACCAGTTTCTGTCTTGTTTTGCCAGAAGAAGCTGGACAACTTCAATGTCATCTGAGTTCCTCTAATATCTTTGTTCTTTACTAATCTCGTCCTGGCGATGGACAATGTCAGGTGTCCTCTTGGATTCTGTCAAACTTCCTTTGATACAGTTGACTGTGTTATTGATTCATCTGCAGGACCTAGCAAAGGGGACGGGGAATATGTACAGTGGTACTGTTCCTTTCTGCCAGGGAGCACCTAGGAGATTGTTCATCCTTACAGAGATGTGTCTCATGTGGTTCCCTTCTTCTGTTTAATGTGTATATGGGACTGCTAGGGAAGACAGATGTTTTAGATGGCCTACCATCAATATGCAGATGATATTCAGCTCCATGTCATTCTTCTAATCCTAAGTGCACAGTCTGCTTTCTTTCTCAGTGCCTGCCCAAGGTAGAATCTTGGATGAAAGCCAGGTTAAGTCCAGTCTAGATTAAGACAGAGGTGATGCTATGGGTAAGGGGAAACATATGTAGAATTGGGGGCATCTGACTACATTGTGACAGTAATGTCTTTTTGGAGGGATCATTACTCCAATTCCTTTTTGCCATATCCTGCAGGACCAGAGATTAAGACCCTTCCACTCTATTGGGGACCTTCCCTAAATTATCCATGCTTTTGTCACTTCCAGCCTGGATACCATGGAAGCTGAAGAGTGCTGAAAGTGGCTATGAAAAAATTTCACAAGGGTGCACCCAGACCCTCTTTATCATATTGTATCTGCAGTTTAACCTGAGCAGCCTCTGCAGGTTGGACTACTGTAATGCACTTTTGTGGGGTGGGGACTACACTTTAAGATCACTCAGAAGGCTCAGCTGCTGTAGAATTCTGCCATCCTTCTGGACACAAACCCCGCGGCATTCAAGACCAGTGGGAGCAGGAGGTGCGAAGTGCCTGGGGTACTGGGTAGTCCCTCCCAGGTTGATGTCATAAAAGCCCAGAGCACAGAGAGAGGCAGTCAGTCTTCACAAACTCAGTGACATCAGACCTCACCTGGACTTTATTTCTACTGGGAAAGGATGTTCCTCATTTGGGGAGGAAGGTCATTGCTTAGAATTTAAATGAGGGTAGGAGAGGACAAATTATATTGGGATGTTTCTGAAAATATTCCAGGGTCCATGTTCTGGTGAGATTCAGCCAGTTTTAAGCACAGATACTGTAGGTTGCTTTTGTCGAGATACGGGAACATCGACCTTCTGGCTCATCCTATCACAGGTAAACCCATCATATAATCTCATTCATAAATTTATCAGGCTCCAACTTAAAACTAGTTAGATTGTTTGCCCCCACTCCTTGCAGGGGAAGGTTGTTCCAGAACCTCAGTCTTCTGCTAGTTAGAACGCTTCTTATAATTTCCAACCTAAAAATTTATTCTTGGTTGGTTTGCACTCACCCTAATGTGAAAGGTAGCATACCATCCCCAGCCTTTTCAGAGGCTTCTTAGGGATTTGAAGCTTGGATTTCACACCCGAAGTGAGATTCAGACCCCTAGACCAACAAGCCACTTTCAGTAGTTCTCTTTTATAACAGCAAAGTATTGTGGCAGCAGAAACCATGTGCAATACTGATGATGGAAAACAGTGAACTAAAGAGTTGTTTTAAAAAATCTGTGAGGTTTTTCACACTGGTAGCAAGCCAGGCTCTGTTCTCATAAGACTCCTGCCAAGATATACAGTATATAGTATTCTAAGCTTCCAGAAATTTAAAATACACTTCAGTCTCCAAGTCTGTCACGGCCTAAATACTTCACATACCTAGTATGATGCAAAGGAAAGAATTGTTCTTTCTGATAGCCCTTAGAATTAAAAACCCAGCTGGTCTCCCACAGGCTTATTTACATGTTGTAGGCTTGGATACATGGGCCAGTCCTGGATAAAGGCAAAGAGCATATATCTGAAGACAAAATAATGAGATCTTATGCATTTAATGGTCACTGTTGTGGTTATTAACTCTGGTTTTTCAATTATTTATTTTGACATTAAACACTGCAAACAACAGTTCTAATTGCTTAATAGCCTAGATAAGGAGGAGTGAAATCTGCAGATATTCTTTATTGTTGTGACTGGAGCTTTAGCATGCAGTTTCTAACCCTCCGGAATTGTCACTCTCCTCAGTCCTGTTTGACCTCTCATGTCTGCAATTGCTTTGTGTTTTGCATGAGCCTTTAGGAAAATTTCACTCCTAATCTCCAGCTGAGTGTCACACGGGAACTGGCTTTCTTCCTAAAAGACCACAGCAATCACTCTGGATACTTTGCAGAATGCAGGAATTCTGCTGGAGGCTAGCACTCTTGCCTGCAGTGAGTTCTCACAGACCTTAGTTTCTTCCTGCTGGAAATATCCCCAAGCTGCCCCTCTCCCCTTCTGCTGGTTCTTGGCCACTCTTTGAAGCCAGGAATGAGCCGACTGGAGGTAGCACAAAACAGAAACTTAGGGTGGAAGAAGGGACCTACAGATCCCTGAAACAGGCCTGCTGAGCACTGCAAGATGGGCAGGGAGTGAGAATGAAATAGGCTGAGGAAATGAAAGCGAGTCATCTAGTTTTTATTGTTCCGCGGGTGAATGGAAGTTCTGGTGCAGTAGTTTACTTTGTTTCCTCATAAACACATTACTCACATTCTGTTAACCTTTAGGAAGTTAGTGCTGACTTGTCTCTATGAAGTGCCAAACCTTGATCAAACAGAACCCTCAACGAGGCAGGATTTGTCATTTCCTTCCCACATTCAAAGTAGTTGGGGATAAGTAAATAAACTAACTGCTGTAATAATCCCTAATCTGTGGCTCATCTCCGAGATTATTCAGCCCGAGGCCAGCCTTGTATCAGTCTTAACATTAAATTGATGGGCAACAGAGCTTCCTTGGGCCCTGTCTTACATTACATCATACACTTTTACAGTTCAGTTAATCTATCAATGGGCAAATACTGGTCGTGGTAGCACTTGTATAAATCTAAATTAAAACCATTCAGATAATATAATTCTGAATTTACATGGGTTTTTCAAGAGCATCAAACAAAGTGGGTCTAAATTAGGTTAGGGACATAATACGATCTCTGTTAAATTCAGTTATTTGGATTGAGTAGTGTAATTGGACAGAGTTATTTTGTACAATGATGGAGCTGAGATCAGAATTTGGTCATTGAACATCAAGTAATGGGCTGTGTTCACTTGTAAGCAGCAATAACAGTCACAAATGCCTTCTTTGTTCATTTTGGTTTGTTTTATAAAGTGAGATTTACATAGATGCCAGTTTTTTTTACATAGGCACAGAGAGTTTTGAGTAAAGTTTCCACTCATTGCCTCTCAGTTTGACACTCTGAACCTCAATGTTAAATGGTGATATAAATGACACAGAAGTAGGGTTGCTTGAAAATTTTGCATTAAAACAGTTGTTTGAAGAAAAATTGGGATTTTAATAAAACAATTTTTTTTCACATAAAGCATCTGCTTTCCAGAGAAACTGCCACACTATTGTCAAAAGCTTTACTCTCAGAGGGCACTATCCTGGCCTTGGTGGCCCAAGAATATATTGGATTAGTCTTTCTGAACTTCCAAGAATAGCAGCAGCCTAAAAAGACACGTATAGTCAGCAAAATATGGCAAATCAAAGATAGCTACATATATATATTAAAGGGCTTTCTTACAATCCTCTCTTTCTGTCTCCTAAAATTCTTAGTTCAGTTGATAGCATAAGTAGGAGGCCCTTTCATACTCAGGCATGGAAAGATGAAGTTGTGACGACCAAGAAAAGTTGAGAAGACCTAAATCAACTCCAGCACAAGCCACAACTGGGTGCTGAATCTCTCCAAGGCAGCGGAGCATAGCCATATTTACAAGCACAGCAACTAAAACTACAGCATTCTTTGCTGCATAGCACACATATGTATGCATTAAAATAACACAAGTTCCTCCACAGCAATCTTTATTTGATTATCTGTTGAACAAGTTCTTTTACACGATGCTTTATTAGAGAACATAGCAAAACTACTTACTCTACTTCAGAAGAGGTGCCAGAAGGCAAAGTTCAATCAGCTCTTCCTGTTTAATTTACATATGGCCTTCTGATATTTTATTTGAATGCCTTGTACATTTTGCTGAACCAAGATCAAACGTTCTACCTGAAAAACATATATTTCAAAATGCTAACTAATGGCACGAAGGCTTTCTTCAAACACATAATAAATCTGAACAAAATGTTGTCCCTATTGAGTCAAGTTGAGAATAACCATAAACTTTGAGGGAGGACTCATAAGATTGCACAAGTGGATGGAATATGAGTAATCCTTTAATATTTCATGATCTCTGGCTTCCCTCCCCCTTTAATTGCTGCCAATAGCTGGTTCTAAATCTTACAAACACATAGTTACAGTTGCCACTATTAGCTACATAGATATAAATGTTTAAAGATTCAAAGACTCTTTCACCCTAAGGTTTCTAAATAAACTTTAAGTATGAAGTTTGATTTAATTTTATTGTTTAATGCAAACACATGCAGTATGTAAATGTCTCATTACAGAATGATATGTAGTGCCAGATGATTGGCATTTTGAGATCCTCAGAAGGCATGTGCTATATGAAGATGACTGGGCATTCTGAGCCTCATTTTATAGATGGGGAAATAGAGACGCAGATAGATTAAAGACCGGATTTTCAAATGAGCTCAGAAATAGAACTCAAGTCAACTGACTCCAATGTCCAACCCACTTGTCCAAATGTATTCACCTTGATTATGGGAATCAAATAAATCTTTAATTTATACTGACAATTATCCCATTATCCTGTTTTTCTTTGAACATTTCAAAACCAGAAGAAAGTAATAAGCATAAAATTCATATATACAATAACTTAATACATGTATTTCTATTCTTTGTGAATTAGTAGTATGTTTAGAAAACGGTTTAGATAAATGTAGATTAGCATTATCAGTAAAGAAAAGAAAAAAGCAAAACAAAAAAACCCGAACAGGTCCCAAAGATTATACAGGTTTTCCACTGGATTTTTTCATTCTTTTACGTTATTTAACACGAAAAAACCCCCAACCATTCATATGGCAACAAAACAACAATGTGCTTGACTTCTGTAATAAAATTACTCTACACAACAGCAATCCAGACAATGTCATAAGCCTATGCATTCAGTCAGCGTCTTTTAAAAAAGTGACCTGTCAATAGCTCAGGTCAACAAAAATGTAATTATATTCCCAAACACTATTACCAGCCACAGATCAATTTAATTGATTTTACAGTCCAATATTTCTCTTCTTGTTTGAATATTATCTTCAGATACAAGAAATAGGCATGAATTATACAAGTAAGAAAATGAGTAGAAACATGGGAAGGTCCCAGAACTCAGGCTCCAGCCTGAGCCCAGAAGTCCTACACAGCAACGAAACAGCCCCATGAGCCTGAGTCGACTGGCACAGGCCAACTGTGCGTTTTTCTTTGCTGTGTACACATACAGTAATTTACCTCACCTCACAGTAAGGGAAAGGAGCAGACTTAGAAGCCAGTCCCTTTTATTGAGTGTGATGGATCAGCTAAGCAGGGGACCACAGTTCCCATCAGCCCCTCCCTTGAATACCCCATTTCTCCTGGCCAGGTGGGGATGGGGTCCTAAACCAGGAAGCAGTTGGACTCATGGGAAAGAGCAGCAGCATGACAAGCCAGGAGCTGCAGAGAAGCCAAATGTAGAGAAATGCCTATGATTCTCTGTAATTCAGAGCTACTGGTGGAACAGGCTATGACTGCCCGAATCACAGCTGGGTCCAGCTCTGTGTGGGATTCATGGAGGAGCCACCTTTCTAATTACTGATAACCGGATCCCCAAGGCCCCAGCCTCTGCCCCATTTCTTCCTCCCAAGACCCCACCGTCAACACTCGCTCCTCTCCTCATTACTCACTGGATCATCTCTACCTCCCCTCCCTTAAGCTGGGCTCCTTCTGCTCAGAAACGGATGAGAGCTGCTGCAGCCTGACAAGGAGCCTGCCTGCAGCTTGGAGGCATCCCTGGCCGAGCAGGAGGTGGCGCGGGTTAATGACCCCACACCTTCCCCTGCTCTGTGGTAACTGGACTTCTGGGGTGCAGTCAATACATCTAACCAGAGACACTACCAGGTCCCCTTTTTGACCAAAAACCAGGCACATGGCAACACTAAATGGCAGCCAGACTAAAAACCGGACTCTGGGTAAACTCGGATGGGTGGCAAGACTAGAAGGTGCCAGTAGTGTGCCAGGTATACTGGACTCAGAGGCAAGCACTGTAGATGCTTTAGCATCTAGGCCTGACGCTAGCATTTCTTGACGAACCCAAAGTTAATTTTGTTACTATCACTGACAATTCATTCACATAGTCAATATTTTTTCTAAATAGTCTTCCAGTTTCTCACGGTAAGAACCTTTCAAATCCCAGTCAGAAAGGGATTAATGAGCTCTGCTGGTCACTAGCAGCTGCAACTCAGCACACCTATGAGGTGTGTTGCACCTGGAGAAGGGTGGCTCCTTAAAAGGGAGGATCCAAGCCCAGTGAGGGCTGGCACTTGGAGGGAAGCAGAGCTAGGTCACAGAGCTCCCACAGGGCAAGGACTGCCGGCCAGAAGAACTACTAGCTTTGTTGCCTGGAACCTCTGGTTGTGTAAAGGGATTTTTTCCCCTTCCTTTTTTTACCTTAAAGCCTAATAAGCTCAGCCTGGTGTTCTCAGATTGAAAAGAGGTTAAAAACCCAGCCCTAGCTCAGAGTTTGCTGGGCCAGTTGCCTTGCAAGGAGATTGGGGAAGACCTGATTCTTTGTGGGCAGTATCAAACATGCATAGTGTACTAAGGACTATGGCACCAGTAAGAGTGCCCAGAGATGGTGGCATCACACCAGGCATTATGTAGTGCAGATCCCAGATCGGGCTCAATCCTACAAATCCACAAGTTTCTTGGGTGGCCCCACAAGCAATGCCCAGGTTCATCAGGGCATGCAGCTCCCCACACATCAATAGGGGAGTTTGAGAGCATAGTGTGCTGGATAGATTTTGTTCATCCGGGTGACGTAGCCAAAGAGGACAGAACGCTGCTTTTGGATATAAAGAGCAACTGAAAGAACACCAGATTTTTGCAAGACTGATATTTCACACAAAGACAAACTAGTTTATGATCAGGAATTGGCACTGATGGATGTGGGCTCTATGACTGTTCAATTTTGCCTTTCTGGATTACTGCTAACTCCCCCGGATGGTGTTGAGGCACTGCCTCCCTGATACTTGTAGCTGGAGGGACATGCCCCTCTTTAGGCTGACTCTACAGCAAGCCTGCTACAACAGAAAGGTGTCAGGTATGAAGGAAACACAGAAGCACCAATATGCCACCCCCAGGGGGTGCTCAAGATGTAAAGTCTGTGACGGGATCATTAACTTAATTTGATGAACTACTGCATAAAGTTATTAAAAAACCCATTTTATATATTCTAGTTGTTTCAGGAAAATAAATATTCAAACTGAGTTAATATTATTTAGAATGAAGGCTCGGTTCCATCAGGTTTATAAGAAACCTGGTTCCTCTCAATATAGTTGGAAAAAGTGAATGTAAATGGTCTAGTAATTAAGCTCTAAACACTATTTCAGTTTTATTATGCAATGAAAGGAGAACGTAAATTAGGTTCTCATTGAAGTGTTTCACCAGCAAATTACTATAGCATGTGAGGGCTGATTCTCATCTAACTTATGTCCATGTAAATCCAGAGTAAACGGAGTGTCATCAGATTGATGCCAGTGCAACTGGGATCAGATTCTCCACAATTTCCTCTCCTCAAGTCTTGAAGATTTTAAAATACTAACATTTTCAAAGCAACATGTTAATTAAGTGCAAAAGCCTGGTTTTTAGAAGTACCTTTCACATTCCAGATATCTCAAAGTGCTTTGCAAAGCAATAAGTTAGGCCAAAACCTAGGCACAATGCACGTCCATGATACAGACCCTTTAGGACTTGAGGCCACCCAACCCCACCTCTTACTAGGGGAAGAGTCCATTAATGTCATATCTTTTCCACAACAAAAACAAAGAATTACCCAAAGAATAGGAACAAAATATTGAGTTCCAAGGAAAGACAGGACATGAAAACATTTGCTGCATATGCCACAGTATTCCAGGAAGCGGGGAGGACTCCTCAGTTGGCTGACAGAGAGATTGAAGCAAGCTGTGCAGCAGTCACAATGTAGTCCTAGATGACTGCTGCAATCCCACAAGTCCATAGACCCCTATCTTCTCTCCCCACCCATTGGAGCAGCATGGCTGTTTCCACAATCCTTGAACTACACCAATGCCCACAGCTGCAATATGGGGTCAGGATCTGTACGGGTTCATAGAAATGATCTCCCTGTCTCACCCTTCAATGCAGCTTCCTTGCTCTTAATAATGGAATGGGAGAAGGCCCCCTCCACCATCACTTTCCATACCACTATTAGCTCAGTGACCTCCCAGGATCAGTCAGTCTGTTGCAGAGTCAAGTCATGGGCTGGCAGGAGACTACCATGCATTTTACTGCTGTATAATAGAGGGGCCTTATACTGCTTTTGCAACTGAATACGCATCCTAGACTATCTCACATACAGCCTTAAGGACCAAATCTTGAAAATACTCACCAGCTAGTGCTAAGAGTAGTCCCATCGACTTCTACCATTGCGTCACTAGTGTTTGCAGGATTGGGCCAAAAGACATTAGATCCTGCCTTATTGCATGAGGAAATGTTGGCCAGAAAACCAAGTTAATCCTTGTTAACTCAAAGTGCCATGGGATCTTTCACTTCCAGCTGGACAGCTACAAGAGATGAGCAGAAAAGAGAGACATCTCATTTCAACCTCTCATCCAAAGGATAAAAACCTCTCATACAGCAGCAAACTCCATCTCCAGTACTAGCAGCCAATGGGAGTTCAGCATAAACCTTCTCATGCAGGCAATGGAGATAACCAGTGACACAAAAGATGCAGTTAGCACATGTTCCATTATTAAACAATGTTTTTATTTTGTATTAGATCTAATGTGGATGAAAAGTCACCACCACCACCAAATGTCTTATCACAACATGGGTTGGTCTACCTATTGAAACATATTATGGAACCTCTCTTCAGTTTTAGAGCCCTGGGCTATGTTTTCTTTTCCAGAAAGCACACGTTTTATATCTTAGAGCTGTGAATTAATAGCTTTTAAAAATCCATAAAATACACTGTAAATGATCTCAACAAAAATCATTGCTCAAAAGCTGATTAGCTTACTGTTCCAGCATGGAAAAAACCCTTCAATTTTCTGTATACTCTGCTGTGAAAAAAACACACTCTCTCTTCTTTAGGCAAGTTATATCTGACATACGCAGCACTTCATAATTTGATCATTAACTCTCAGTCAGTTATTTCTCAGCAACAAAATTTGCCAAACTAGAACACCTCTAGCCCTATACGGTAAAAAAGACGCTGGCTAAAGCTTGTGAAGTTTTGATTCATTGCATGTGGATGAGTCCAGGCATTTCATTTTATTAAAAAGTTTAGCTAGTCAGTGTATGCTGTAGTTAATAAACCACAGTAATGCACTAAAGCAAGGATAAAGGTCTGACAAAGACAAGAAAGGCTGAAAAACCAAGCTGGCACTCTGACTTTAGTTCCACAGTTCTGCTTAGCTCCTGCAAAGGTCTCTGAGCAATGCAACTGACATGGCTACAACTACACTACAAAACACAGTGAGTTAAGGTTAGTGTCTTGGCACAGAGTTTCAGGGTTAACTCCTCTTCCACTGAAATGCTTGCTTTTTCACATATTAAATCAGATGCTTACTGTAATTTACAAGTTCAAAAAACCAAAAAACTGAAATGACTGAGTGGAAGGGACAAATGATTCACTGCTGAAGAAAGTTGGCAATCGAGCAGTGAAGGGGAGAAAGTTCTTGAGAAATGCAGCCCCTGACGTTAAAACAGAGTTGTGACATTTAGAGAGTAGGGGGTAATTTTGTAGTTTACACTATGAAATACACTCCCCCAGTCCACCAACACATCCTTCCCTTCCCCACTGAGCTCCCCCCGCCCACATCATCCCACTAAGATGACAGCTACAAAAGAGATGTGAGAACATAGACACAACTAAAATGTAGTAACCATGAACTGATGCTGTATTCGCTTGTGTAACCCTTAGGCATGGCTGCAGTCTTCTGCCTTTACTCCTCAGGGAATGAGGCCTGGGTTTACCTGTAAGGAAACCTCGCCAACTGCAGGGAGCACAGACCACCTGTCCCTTGGGAAAATATTCAGCACACAATCTCATACAGAGGAGTTTCAGTCAGAGCACACAAAACTAAAATACCTATCAGAACACCACCACAGTAACTGAGGCTTTATTAGTTATGGGTAACTCAGGATAGGGGACAATGGAAAAGAGGATCAGGATAATAAAAGAAAAAATAACCCTTCAAAAAGTCTAGCCCTCCCAATATTTACAGCCAGTATGAACCACCCAGGCCTGGCTAGACAAATAGCAAGTTTAGGCTCATTCTTGGATGGGTGGTGCAGCATTGAAATTGGACCATTAAAACACAATAGCAAAACAAAGCAAAATACAAAATTCTACACCAAGGTCAGTGAGATCATATTTGTGGCTCTCTGGTTTGGACTGAATAAGCAGTGGCTGGCTCTTGGTAGCCTCATCCTCACACTCTCCTCAGTCTCCTGGGTTTCTCATCTCTGTTGAGATGACACTGTTCAATGTCTCTGAAATCCCCAAAAGACCCAAAATCTTCCCTTTTCATAGGAATGTGGATGGGAGAAGGGTCGTCCCTGGCTGCAATGCTTCTCTCTCTGCTACACTTCTGTCCCAACACAGCCCAAACCAAAATTAAAACCAAACCCTTGATCTGAGTTATGGCCTATAATTGGATCTAGCAGTATTGCTAGCCAGTTTTTTCTCCACCCTGGATTCTATGCAATCTGGGAAATGGAGTCCTGAGCCTCTGCTACCTTTGTTGTTGTAGTCCAGGGGGGAGTCGCTTAGAGATTCAGTGTGGTATATCAGGAGCACCCCTGCTAGATGGGGTACATTTGTTTTATTCATTCTCCATTTCCACTGGTTTCAACATCACCACCCACTTTTGTTTCTTGTCTTTATATTCCATTTCCTTCTCACTTCCATCCTTTATTTCTTCTTATTACATACCGCAGAGACCGTTACCCAAGATCTAGAAACACATTTGACAGCATGGTGCAATATGTTCTTACACTACTGTGGCTCTACTTCATAAAGCCCTTATTTCTGGTTACTTAGAGAGAGAGAGAAACGTGTCTGAGCTCTTCAACTGTAAGCTGCTAAGGTGGGTTTTGGTGCGGGGGGGTATGAGTAGATTTGCACAGTACCATACACCCAAGAAGTTTTATTTTAATTTAATGTCATGTTAGTGTAATGGAACATCAGAAACAGATTTCAGAGAGGTCGGCTTGGGACTCCTATCTCACCAGCAGTGGCAGAAATGACAACCCAACTTCCATCAGCAGCCTACACACTCACTCATGTATTGTTTGACTGAAGCCTTGTTAAGAGACAAAACATGAAACAAATACAGTGGATTCCACTTATTAGCAACCTCTGAGTTTCCACCAAAAAGTTGCTCTTGTCGGGGAGTTGTCAATAAGTGAAAGCCAGGTTTGTGGGACTGCAGCCTGGGCAGGGCGCGGCCTGGAGTGCACAGGCAGAGCTACTGTATAGTTCCGCAGGCCTCCAGCTCCTTCTGGAAAGCCTTGACATTCAGGCTACAGCCCCTGTCCCTGTTGCCACCCTGCCCCAGCCACCCCTTCCAGCTCGCAGTACCAGGACTCCAGCCGCGGGTTGGGTGAGAATGGAGGCACCCCAGCCCTTTACCTCCTTTATAGGCAGTGGGTCCCCAGCCACAGTCAAGCCTGTGGAGCTGCAGCCAGGGAAGGCACACCCCAGTGCTTCCTTCCCTGGCGGCAGCCCCACAAAGCTGTCTGCAGCTGGGGCCCTTCTTTCAAAAAAAGTTGTTATTAAGCGGAATGCCTGTTGCCAATATTGAAATTGCTTTAGCATTACACTCAATAATTGACTGGATCGCTTCCTGGTAAAAAGTTGCTGTTAAGCAAAAGTTGTTAACATTGGGATCACTATTAAGCGGCATGCATTGTATTGATAATGTTAGAGCAATAAATAGAGAATGGGTAAGAACAGCATTGTGTCAGGAAATAACATTTAATCAACAAAATATTTGGACGTATACATTCTGAGTTTTACTGGAAAACTGTGGCTTCACTAATTAAATCTAGATAAAAACAACACATTACTATTCTAATTTATTATTTGTAGCACAGAGGTCTCCATCCAGGCCCCATTGTGCACAGTACATTACCAACAATAAGAAACTACCCCTGCCTCTCATATATAGTGGGAAAATAAACTTTTGTAAGTGGGCAATTACATCACCTCAAAATTAGATCAATTAAGCTTTAAGGAAAGACTGAAATGCTTTCATAGATGACTGCTTATGAAGGCATTTGATTACAGTTGTCAGCACTGAAGAAACATGATTAGCACTTGTTAGTTAAAAAGTAACTAAAGCAGTTATCAGAGCCCAACAGCTTAAAATTATATATAAACTCCAGGCAGAGAAGGATGTCCTTCAACATTTTATGCATCTCTTAATAAGCTTTTTGCCCTCTGGTTAAAGATGTGAACTGTGAAGACCTGCAACTGAAGAGTGGGATACAGATCACTCCCTGCAGCACACAATAAAGGTTTTATATATTCATAGCTTCAGGAGACCATAGGACTCCACTTTCTCATTTTACTAGAAGTTATCTCTAAAAAAATCTGTCAAGTTTAGAGAAGAGTTTATATTGCCAAAATACTAGAATATGGTACTAAAACCTAACAATTACTATTAATGACAAGGGGCAAAGATATTCCAGAAGAGGGAAAGAACAGGTTAAATCATATTTGCATAATTTAGAATATTCATGTCAACAGGGCCTGATGAAATTCACTCTAGAGTACTTAAGGAACTAGCTGAAGCAATGTTGGAACCATTAGTGATTATCTCTGAGAACCCCTGGAGGACTGGCGAGGTCCCAGAACACTGGAAAAGGGCAAAGATAATACCTTTCTTTTAAAATGGGAACAAAGAGAACCTAGGGATTTAGACCAGTCAGCTTAACTTCAATACCTGTAAAGATACTGCAACAAAATTATTAAACAACCATTTTGAAAGCACCTACAGGATAATAGGGGAAATAGCCAGCATGGATTTCTCAAGAAGCAAGCATGCCATATCAACCTAATTTCCTTTTTGACAGGGTTACTGGCCCAACAGATGAGGGGAAGCTGTAGATTTGGTATCTTGATTTAAGTAAGGCTTTTGACACAATCTCACATTACATTCTCATGAGCGAACTAGGGAAGTGTAGTCTAGATGAAATACTATAAAGGAGGTGCACAACTAATTGAAAGACTTTACTTGGAGTAGTTACCAATGGTTTGCTGTGAAACTGGGAGGACATATCAAGTGGAATACCACAGAAGTCCATCCTGGGTCTGGTACTATTCAATATTTTCATCAATGACATGAATAATGAAGTGGAGAGTGTGCTGATAATATCTGCAGGTCATCACCAAGCTGGGAGAAGTTGCGAGCACTTTGAAGGACAGGATTAAAATTCAAAAAGACCTTGACAAATTGAAGAACTGGTCTGAAATCACCAAGATGAAATACAGTAAAGTCAGGATCACAGTACTACATTTATCAAAGAAAAATCAAATGTACAAATACAAATTGGGGAATAGCTAAACAATAGTGCTGCAGAAGATGATCTGGGGGCTATAGCAGATTATAAATCGAACATGAGCCAATAATGCAAAACAGCTGTGAAAAAGGCTAATATTCTGTGGTGTATTAGGGGAGGGTAGCATTTAAAACACAGGAGGTAATTGTCCCACTTTACTCAGCACTGGTGAAACTTCACCTGCAGTCCTGTGTTCACTTTTGGGCATCACTTTCAGAAGGTGGAGGACAAATTGGAGAGAGTGCATAGGAAAGCAACAAAAATAAGAGACTTAAAAAACCTGATCTATGAAGAAAGCTTAAAAACCTGGGCATGTTTAGTCTTGATAAAAGACTGAAGGGGACCTAATAAGTCTCCAAATATGTTAAGGGATGTTATAAAGAACCTGGTGATCAATTGTTCTCCGTGTCTACTGAAAGTAGGACAAGTAGTAATGAACTTAATCTGCAGCAAGGGAGATTTACATCAGTCATTAGGAAAAGCTTTCTAACTTTAAGGATAGTTAAGCACTGAAATAGGCTTCCAAGGAAGGCAGTGGAATCTCCGTCATTGGAGGTTTTATGAACAGGTTAGACAAATACCTATCAGAGAGAGTCTAGGTATATTGGGTCCTGCCTCAGCACAGGGGGCTGGATTAGATGACTATTTGAGGTCCCTTCCAGCCCTATATTTGTGTAAGTCTATGAATATATGTGTGATCCCCTAATAAGATACACCAAACAAAGAAAACTTTCCAGCACACTGGAAAATAGAAATCTCCCTTCATTTCTAGAGCCCAAGATAGTAACCTCCAAAACAAGTATTCACTTGTGGAGTTTCAAAATTTTCAATTTCAGTTTTTTGTTTTTTGTGGAGAAAAAAAAAAAAAATCAAAGTTTTCAAATTTTGCAAAAATGTTCTACCATTCCTCCCACTGATTCAGTTCCATCAATGGCTGCAATGATGGGAATGCCAGGATAGACCAGCTGCTGGGGGATGAGCTATCATGCCAGCTAAATCTTCTTACAGCCAGTCAGGATGGCACCCAGGTAAAATGCTGGTGGTTACAACCACCCTATCTACAACAGACCTGCACCCTAGCAACCACCCATAGAACTGCATCAGCAGGATATGAGAGGTGAAAAGTCTACTGTAGACAAAGCCAAGTAGTTACGTGGTCATTTGTCTTTAAAATCTTTTTTCATTCTTTGTTCCTTACAAATCCAAAACCAACACGAGGTTTACTTATGCTTATAACTATGTGTTGAAGTGATTTCTCAGACTCTAGAAGGAATGACACCATCAGAATTATACAGCAACCACTTCCATTAATAATTACGCCATCATTAGTAAAAGGAACAATAGGTGTCACCTTTGCAATATGGAGATTAAGCAGACCCACTTATAGGCATCTCTGTCAGGTCCTGATGCATGCTTCTTCCCCTACATTCCTGAACCTCTGCTTGCATCTCAACTTCTAGTCATTACAGACAAGCATTCAGTAGAATCTGTAGGCTCTGAAACCTACCTTCATTCAATTAAAATCCTATGCAGGTGACATTTTGGGTTTAAGGGAACAAATGTAGATAGTGGATAGTGTTTTAAAAAACCTACAGCTCTGATAATGTTGTGTTTTTCCATATACAATACAGAATAATATTGCAAATAATATACACACACACTATGTCATTACACAGCTCATTGAGATCATCTTCTTGTACCAGATTTACAGATAAGTTGTCAAACTAAGGCCCCAATCCTACAACCGGATCTGTGTGGGCATAAGGCATAATCAGTGGTGCCTGCATCTTTATGCACAGTGAATACCTCTGGCAGGGGTGCCAAGCCACCAGTGCTGGGCCCTCCCAATGGCAGCAGCAAGGAACAGCAGTGCAGGCTGCCCCACTGGCCAGTGAGATTTGGTCCCATGGCCCCTCTGTCATGACGGGGGGGAGGGGCTCACAAGGTCAACCCTAAGTGGACCATGAGGCAACTGGCACTGCTGCTCTTCACCCCTGCCATGGGGCCAGCTCCTGCTCGATGGCTGTCCCCTGCTGGAGGAATGCCTGGCCTTGCCCCGCTTCCAGCTATTCTGCCTGCAGCACTTGTTCAGCAACAGCCTCAAGAGCTGCAGTGAGTACCTACACAGGGGAGCCGGAAAGTACTGTGTGAAAAATGTCTGGGGGCACCCGTGTGTAAGTGCAGTGGTTTATTGGTCCATCCAGATGGATTCAGTTGCATCATCAGAGCCAAACTTGATTGTTTTTAAAGATATTTCTTTACATGAGACTCATACATCAGAGAATGCATGGGGGGAGGGCAGACCTCCCACCAAGACAGATTTTAGAAGACGTCTAGTCCACAAGTTTTATGTACGCAGGGTTAACGAAAGATAGGCGGCTCTTATGCTTTGTTGTGTCTAAGAGCTTTGTATTTTCACAAGTCAGTGTTTGCTCACATACATAAAATAACCTGAGAAATATGTCTGTTCCAACTGACCTAAGGCAACTTCTGACGTTTCCAAGTATGAATCTGTTGGAGAACTCCTAAAAGACAAATACCATGGCTTCTTCTAGTGTCCTAAATAGAGAACTTTGCCCTCTGAATCATAGTCCAAGACTGACAGGAGAAACCCATGACAAATGAAAAGTTCCAGAGGGGTAGACGTGTTTGTTAGTCTGAATACAGCAAAAACAACAAAAGTCCTGTAGCACTTTAAAGACTAACAAATTTAATTTCTGCAGGCATAAGCTCTCATGGGCTGCAACCCACTTCATCAGATGCAAGCACATGAGAGCTTATGCCTGCACAAATTAAATTTGTTAGTCTTTAAAGTGCTACAGGACTCTCGTTGTTTTTCCATGACAAATGCTATCCTAAGCTTTCAAACTGCTGCTTCACTTTCAATTTTTAGAGTTTAGCTTTAGTCTAGATTAATAGAAATTCTGAAATATAAACACCTAGAAATGAGCAATTATTTGGCAACAGAGTTCATCTGACAAACCAAGCAACTGTCTGCTCAAAGGATTATCAAACAAACAGATTTGAGTTTTCTAGAATCTATTAAGTATTCAGCATTTTTCTTTTTGCACAGTTTTTTAAAATAAAACTCTATAGGTTGACCACAGTTATCCAAGAGTATTAGATATTCAGTATTAACCACTAGAGCTGCTATCTGTCATTGGTCAGATAAACATATCCAAACAGTGAAAAGAACCAATGCCATGTGAGTTAAGTAATTCCTGGATACGTTTATATGTGCAAAACTAAACTTCAGTTTCTGCAGATACATTTCAAAATTTTCTCTAAAAGAAACAGTACAAGAGGTCAAAGGGTGTTCCCATTCCTGTATCAGCCTCTCTCTGTTGGCTGATTTAGTATCCTCAGATCCCAGAATCACTGTATATCCCTGAAAGGACAATGAGCCTCACCAACTATTTAAAGTAAAATAGGCAAAACAAGAACAAAAAATAAAGGAAAAAGTTGGGGAAAACAACATGGAACTCCCACAGCCTTGCATTCAATCTGCTGGTTAGTCATGCTACTTCTGAGCAGGAATTTGGTAGTGGGAAATGATTAGGCTCTCACCATACTTGTACCTCAACTCTGCCTTTTCTGGATGGGTGTGGTCCCAATAGCATGGGCACTGCTGGCCAACAAAATTCTGGTTCATCCACTTTTCCGGGGACATTTCCTTCACACAGCAGTTCCACTACCTCACCCTTAGGTGCTCCTCCACCCAAAGTTGTTGGGGCTTCCCAACCGTAGACAGGTTTATTAACCGGCTCCTGTGTGCACCTCTCCTTTTGTTAAATGCCTCTCAGGAGAAGACTCCGGTCATTTGGTTTGGTCATTTTTATCTGGAAATGTTTAGGGAATTTTCTGACGTTTCCCAAAATGCAATTTTCCTAGCTGTTCCCACTGAAGCCATTCAGAGTTCTCAGACAAAGAGCAGTACAGTTAGTGTTATTATCTGGCTGCGGGTGGGTCAGCTTATACTGATCCTCATTGCTATGGTGTAGTCTCACTCCATTCTGATCAATTTTCACTTTCCAGCTGCACATGACCCTTCCTCTGAAATCCTTAGTTCTCTCATTTCTCACTCCTATGGTATCAGTGAGAACCAAACTGTCTCTTCCTAACCTGAATCAGAGTGCTTTCCTTTTGTACATCAGACATTTTAACTACAGAATTTCAACTCTATTACTCTCTCAATACTGGGATCCAGTTACCAGAATAGGGAGCCCATTTTCTTTTAATCTTACTTCCCATCAAAAGTGCTACTAAAGAATTTCTTAAAGTATCAGAGCTTAGCCTTAATGAGTTCACTTAACTGCAACTCTGTCTTAACATCAGTGTTTTAATTAATCCAGAACAGTCTCACACTGAATGATGACTGATGAAATTCAATGTTGAGAAATGTAATGTAATGCAGGTAATAATTTGAACTACCCATGCCACAATGCTGTTTTCCAAGTTAACTGTAACCAGTCAGGACAAAGACCTGTGTATCATTGTGGACAGCTCATTGAAAACATCTACTGAATGTGAACAAAAATCTAACTGTAATGATGTATAAAGCAAGAGAATACAAATCTGAAAATGTTTGAATACCATTAAATAAAGTAACGGGATACCCTCCTCTGGAATGTCCTGTTCATTTCTGAACAGCCCATCTGAAAAATGATAGAGCAGAAATAGCAGGAAATGAGAGACTAACAATGTAGCAGAATGACTTCCATATGAAGAAACGAAAAAGATTATTTTATGGGGGAGACTAATTTATGAGGGTATATTATAAAGGCATTTAATATAACAAATGGTATCAAAAGTCATTCTCATAATATGAGAGCAAGGGATTTCCAATATAATTTAGAAGCAACAAATTTATCACTGAAAAAAGAAAAAAAGAATTTTTACTCAATGTATAATTAACCCGGGAAGTTCATTGCTGCAAGAGCAATGAATTATTGGAACCAAGAGCATAGCAGTTATGTAGCTAATGAGAACACCTGCTATTCTATTGATTAAAAATAGAAAAGGGAGATATAATCTTCAACCTTCAGGGCACAATCGAATCAGTAAGTACTAGATTTTGAAGAGAGCCCATGGATGGATTTTCAAAAGTGCTCAGAACTCAACATGCTGAGCTGTTTTGAAAACCTAGTCCTGACTGTGTGCGCTGAGTGCTTTTTAAGATCTGGCCCTCACTGATTGGGGCTAAGAAGAACTTTTCTGTGGTGGAGACTTGTTCCATGGACTGCTCAGAATAAGGATTCTAACACTTTACTCTGAAGCATCTGATACTGCTCACTGTCACAGACAGGATACCTGACTAGAAGGACCACAGTGTGGTCCAGAATGGAATTTTCTAGATAGCGTTTGTTTGGTTATTCTAGACAATTTGGCCATGTGTATAAAGTTCTCTTCCAAAACCAGTGGAACGTATAGAAGAATCACTACTGCAAGTGACTTTTCTATACAAGCTAGATTGGTCTTAATTTTGGTGGCTATGAGGGAGAGGTGTTGTCAGTTCTCTCTAGGGCTTGCTTCCTTCAGATAATTCTTACAGACCCTAATGTACCATGGCCTATATGTTCAACCGTGGGTACAGCTCCTAAAATCGAGAGTCAGACACCTAGGTAAAAGTGGCCTGATTTTCAGACATTCTGAGCAACCCAGTAGCGCTCTTTGATTTTAGCATGGATGGGTGCAGTAGCTCAGTGCAGATTCAGGGTCTTTATGTTGATAATCTTTTTCTTGTGATCTTTACTTACAGTTATGATGCTGTCCTTTCTCTTTTCTTTCTATATTTCATTTGCATGGGGCTCAGAGCCTATCAATAACATCATATACATTGTTAATCTTGAACAAGAGTGACTACAGAAAAAAAATAGTGGAAAAAGTATTAGGACAGGCTGCCACTAAAAGGCAATTGTGAGAATGTTCTATTTCCTTGAGAGCAAGAAAAGTAAAACGTAACAGGAGTGAAAAATCCTTACCCGTAAGAGAGGGAGATACAGTAGAATTTCAGCTATTTGTCTCTGCCAAGTATAAAGTAAACCAAGAGAGGCATGCTGGGAAAGCATTCCAGTAATTAGGTAACACTGTCTAGGGAGAGTTAGTGGGTACTAGGCAGCTCCATGCATCTGCATTTTATAACTGCAGACATACATTAGAGACTTCAGCTAAGAAAATGCTAAGGGGCATTCCCCACCCTTCCCAGTAGCCAGGCAGGGCAGTGGGCAGATTGTGATGCTGTGTGATTGAATATAACCATTATTGTTGTTGTTGTTACCACTGTTATACATTTGCAACAAATCTTATACAAAATATGTCATGTAAGGTGTCTATGGAAAAGTTATGATTTACCAAGTATGATTATCCTGTTCATAGGCATATATCACCTGTGTTTCTGAAGTTATGAATATTGGCTATGCACTGGTATCTTATGTGTTGTATGCTTGGGAAACACCCCCAAATAGAATTCATGTTAAGGCCAGACAGCTATGCATTGATGGACCATCATGGACACTTCACTCTCACAATGGGCCATAGAAGAAACTCATTCTGCCCAGATAGCTCTTCCTGTGGATGCATCTGACTCTGATGGACCAATGGCCACCTCCTGTGGTTCAGTGAACTATGTAAGGACAGGTGAGATGCTCATATGACTCTGGACTTCATCTTGGGCCAGAAATTTTCCAGGCACCTGGGCTGTGAGCTTTGTTTGAGACGGTAAATTTTCAGGCACATGGCAGAGAATATAAAAGATCCCTGAGATATCTCCATTGTGCCTCTTTCTTGACCCGGTTCTTTGAACTGTGGATTTACAACTAACATGAGCATTTTGAATATGGACTGAGGACCTTCCAAGCTTTTGGAAGTTACCAGAGAGACTTTACAAGCCAGTCTATTCCATCACTGCTACAAACCTTATAGAAGGACATCACAATTATTTGTATGTATATGATCTATTAACCATTGTTAACGCTCTTTTCTTTTATTAAACCTTTAGTTTTTAGTTACTAAAGGATTGGCATCAGCGTGATTGTTGGGTAAGATCAGAGTTCTATACTGACCTGGCTAAGCGGCTGATCTCTTGGGATTAGAAGGACTTTATACTTGATTAAACTGATTTTTAGTAACCACTCATAAAGTCCAGTGTCTGGGTATCAAGCCAAGGAATAAGATGTTTAAGGAGTCTGGTTTTGGCTTCTTGTTAAACTAGTGTGGTGATACAGAAGTTTGCTTTGCTACTGTCTTGGTATAATCTAATAATAGAATAATCACCAGTCTGGGGTGAGTCTGCCCTATTTCTCAGCAATCTGTCCTGAATTTGGCATTCTCAACTCTGACCCACTGAGGCATCATGACACAGATACAGGGATAAAGACTGCTATAGCCTTTGGGCTGAAGTCCTCTTTAGGGCTAACTGCAGGTGGAGGCAGGAGGCTCTGTACAGCAGCAGTTCAGCCTTGCCTTGCACCCATCCCTGCCTAAGGGCCTTATGCTATAAAGTGCTGAGCTCCAATAGGAGTTGAAGATGCTCAAGATGAGGCTTTGCAGAACAACATGAACAAAAGCGCCCCAGCCAAAGTCTCTAAATTCCAACCCCATTCATTGTACTGTGAGTACATTAGAACCCGTGGATAGCTCTCTGGGGCTGTGCAGCATCAATTCACTATCACAAACTCTCCTCTGGGTTTATTCAATATCGGTTTCCTGTTATTCCTTGTCTCAAAACAGATTTCACGACACCACCAATCAGAATGTTACATCTTAATATCAGACTTTATATCAGTCACGCAGGCACTGAAGAATTCCAACAGGTTTTACAGTGTGTGCACTTCTTTAGCACATAAAAATATTATCTACTTCTCTACAGAAACCATTTTGTTTTATTTTCCTTTTGACAGGTAATTTCCTTCATAGCAAATTCCATTCCTTTGCAAACTATCTGTCAATTGGTAAAATAAAGGGATTCTTCCAAGGAGCAGCTATCTGACTGCAAAAAGCAAGAGATCTAAAAGTTTTGCTGCATTAGGTGTTGACTTTTTACACCTTAAGGATTGAGCTACTGAGAACATAATTGGGCTCATACTTTGGATAAGTAATTGCACAGGTCTCAGAAAATCTGGATCTCTGACAGACTACCAAGTATGCTGAAAACTGTATTTAGTGTTCCAACCCTCCATCAGAAATAATTATTCTGGATCATTTAGAACATCCTGCTTGGGCCAATGCGTGATCTAAAGGGTCACACTCAACTGAGAGCCGAGTGATCATGTGAGGCATCTTTGTGAAGCTTCATATTGGAGTTAAGTGCAAGAGAGCCCATTTAAATGAGTCCCAAGTATAAGTGCCCCATTTGAAGGGTTTCTGTGGGGTTTCATAGAGGCAGAGAGGGCACAGGCCCTCTGAACAGCAGTGAATTTCACCAAAAATTTGACAGGGACATGCCACCAAGTATATACAGTTAATTTACACCTCTACTTTCAAAATTCATGGGGTCTGGTGGCTGACAAGTCACTCCCCCACTCATTTAAACAGCTGCACTAGCAGAGTTCCTGTTCATAACTGAGAATGTCACATGTGGCTAAAATTCTGTCCTTATTCCATATGTTCAGAGTCATACTCTTATTCAAAAGGGGCTTGCTAGTGCTCATCATATGCTTCCTGCTTTTTCAGTCAATACTCAAAGCCTTCAATGACCTGGTTCCTTTGTTTGATCAGGACTGGTATCTATGCCAAAAGGGAGAAAACCGTTCCTTAATGTATTTGTTTTACCACTATATTTTGTTCAGCTCAATAAACCAAACCACTGCTTTGAAACTTCTGCATCTGTTTTAATTTAAATGACAGCAAGTATAGAGGTTGTTCTGTATGAACATCTTACAGCAAGCTTGTCACCTTGTTTTCACAGTTAAGTCCTTTGAATCAATCACTCGTAAAAAAAAAAAAAAAAGATTAAAAATCTTTACAGAAAAATATTATTGCAAGTAATTCAGTTTAAACACACAGGCCCCAAGGAGGAAGCTGAGAGGAAAACAGAATTGATTCTAGCTTTGAGCTCAGGTGTTTGGAAACGACTCAGCCTATTTTCTTCCAATACTGTTTGAGCAGGATGACTCCCACTACAATAGTATGAACACTGCAGTTTAATGTATTACCCACCTCTGCAGTGGCACTTGGAATTAAAGGTAAGTGTATCTGAAGTGTGACAAAGCTCTTCCTCTACCTCTGTGGGTCCAGCGCTTCCTTCTAGCGGTAAGTCAGGGAACTGCTTCACCCTTTTGTGGTCTTCCACCCTCTAGCGGTGGGGGAGGGTAATACAGCCTCTCTAAGATGGCCACTCCCTGCTGGCTCCCAGTCCTGTCCCTGGGTCTTACAGGCCCTTGCTTCTTCACTGGGGATCCTGCCCCTCCACTGAATGGCCAGTAGGGGTTGTGGCCAGTTCCACCCTTGACTCTAGGGCCCAATCCAGGGACCCTATAAGTAGCAGCCTCACACTGTTGCTTCAGGAAAGCTGCCAGTTTCCCTGGGTTACTTCCCCAAGTGCCCCTTGACTTAATGTCCAGACCCTGCTTGGACAGGGGCCCTTCCTAGCCTCCTTGCCAGGGAAGGCTCTTAACCTCTGACAGCTCTACTGGGCATAGTAGTGAACTGCACATTTGGTTTGGGCAATCTTCCCCTTCTGGCAGGGTCTCTTACCTTAGGACTCCAGGCCTGGGAAAGGTCCTTTGCCCTCTTCAGGCAGGGTTTTCCCTCCCCCAGTCTTTGCACCTGCAGGGTTCTCTTCTGCCAGCGTTCTGATTCTGCTCCTTCTCCTAAACCCGCCTGGCTCTTGACAACCTCTTCCCTGCTCGCACACTCTGGTAGCTGGTCTCAGTCCCAGGACTCCAGCCACACCCTTTCTCTGAAGGGGAGACTTTTAACAAGTCCTAGGCAGGGCCTTGATTGGCTCCAGGTGTGTTAATTAACTTGGAGTAACCTCTGCTCAACTACCAGAGGAAAAGGGACTTGCTGATATATTGACCTTCTAGCACTCTCCGGTAGCCATCTAATCTGACCCTGTCACAGAAGGTATCAGTAGCAAATAGCAACATTGCTCTGAGTTTGATTAACAGATACTTTTCAATACATACACCAAAGATTTAATGCATATTATAGCAATGAGTTGAAACCAAATCCCAAAGTGTAAATATCCCCAATTTCAGAGGGCTGATACTCAGATCTGAATCCAAACGTTACAGCTCAGGCTCATCCCTGATTTAATGGAACATATTCTCCACTTTTTTTTTTGGCTCTAGGCCAAGGCATCTCTCCAGCTGGGGACTCCCCTGGCCTAGGGTCTCTCCAGAGGGCACAGAGCTGGAATAGTTGGCTATGTCACCTTCTCCACAGCTCCCTGTGTAGGGGACATTTCAAGGGTGTGATGTTCTTTGGCTATCCTCATGAAACCATTGCCACTTGGTGAGGGTGAGTAACTTGTGATAGCGGCGAGAACTGCACAGGGAATCAGAGATTTGTAATCAGCTCCCTATTGCTCTCATCACCACCACTAAAGTGGGGGAAGCAGATAATCTGGTCCCTAATTTACACATTGTAGTACATAGGCATATGAGACACTTTGCAGATGTAAAACAGACCTTGGGACCAAGAGCCTGGGGCCAGATTTACAAAGCTATTTAGGAGCCTTTCAATAGGAGTTAGGTGCCTAAGCTGCTTAGGCACTTTTGTAAATCCCATTAGATGCCATTCTGCATCTTTCCCTTTGGAAATCTGGCCCCTAGAGTCTATATTAGAAACTAACAAGATAAATAATGACCGAGCACGGCAAGGTGTAGGGAAGGAAGAGAGGCTAGAAAATAGGAGACAGGAGTTTTCCCTAGGAAAAAGCTCTCATGTATTTTGTTTTATTCATGGTCTGGTACAAGAGTGTGGCAGATAGTGCCAGCGTAGAAACTGCTGGTGGAAGAAGTTAGTGTACTAGAAAGATAACATAAGTGGTCAGCATTTGGCTTAAAGCACAGGAATGCGAAGGCTATGCCACCCCTATACCAGGAATAAAAAGAGAATAAACTGGTTATGAAAGAGGGAAAGAGAGAGAAGGAGAAGACAGATCTTAGGGCATGATAGGGATTGTCAGAGGAAAGGAGAACAGTATGTTACCATGAGCACAGCTGTGTAGGGCACTGAAGGCAATAAAGAGTTAGAAATTGATGAAGGAAGACACAGAAGACCAGAAAAGTAGCAGAATTGTCCAAGTTGAATTGTATATTGTAACTCCCTTTCAGAACTACAGCCCCTGGGATTTAGGCTCTACACTCTGTGTGTGTGTTTTTGTATTGCAGTTTCCAGCAACAAAAAATGATCAAGCTTTAGCCAGTTTTTGATAGATCTCACTGGCTTGTGGTCAGTGCAAAGTTTGCTGGGGTGGCCGAGACATGGTCTCAGGCTATAAAAGAGGCTGCTGCAGAGCTGAAGGTCAGGAAATAATAGGAAGTAGTGAGCTGTTTGGGAGATGCCATCTGTTGGTAGGACAAATAGCAACTGCACAAAAATAAATTAAATAAGATGAGCAAATAAGAGAACAGACTCAAGGAACACTTACGTACTTTGTTATCATTCATTCAGCAGCCTACTAGTCATCAGAGGAAAAAAATCTCAATCAATCCTTCAGTTAGCCTGTGAAAATTTTAAAAGCCTTTTTAAGTCAGCCTCGGAAAAGATGTTTTAAGCACCTGCATCCACTCCAGCTTCTAGATATATTCCTCAAGGAAAATTCCTGAACATCCAAATGTGGATGCACAAATTAATCCTGTTAGCAGGAAGAGAGTTTTAAAATGTTACGTTTTGCTATTTCCCATTCACTTTAATACTTACCAGAATATATAACTTTTTATCTGAGGAACTGCTCAGTACTAGGAATGCAGAAACATTTCCACATCACTTCTTGTGAATAGCAATGAAAACATCCAGGGCCTGATTTGTTTTTCACTTGCTCCTGATTTACACGGGTGTATTTCCACTGAAGTCAGAGGAGTTGTGCAAGCATAATGCTGGGAATCAGACCCTCAAGATCTTTAACCCATTTAAAGATTTCTGGGCCCAGTGCTGAATGATGTTTCAATAGATGTTGAAGGCACTTAGAGAGGTCTGATTCTGCAAATGCTATTTTTGGCATTGGGGCCATTGCAAAAGGTAAGTATAATATTCACTACCAGTGAATGCAGTGCTGTGCAGAGGGGCCAACATGTAGCCAATGCATCACTGTCACTTCCCTTGTTCTGAGGGCTTCAGTATGCCTAAACTTCTGCACATGAGTGAAATTTCATCTTTTGAGGCTAAAGTGGAACAAACATGTACACATTTTTTCACATCAGTTCCGAAACGCATCCTTTTCTTTATTTCAGTTGAATGATTCTGTATTAACCTACAATGGGTTTGGCTCCTGTTGCTACAGTTTCAAGCTCAGAGTGAAAATAACCTCGAGTGCTTTTCTATTTGCCTCCCTAAGTAACACGGGGATATTGCCTTTTCACCATAATGCTAAATAACACAACGCGAAATGAATAAAATAAACTAATTAGCTACACAGACATTCTGCCAAACACCATCCATTTGTAACTTGCTGCAGTATCACTAGCTATCACTTCGTAGAATGGAAATCATTATGAAAGGAACTTAACTACTAGGGCTTCCATATTAGGCTGTGAAAGTTGAAAATTGCAGGGAAAAGAAGGATTACAAAGAAGAGATTTTGTTTCTCTGATATCTTAGATTTTATTCTGAAATAAGCTTTTATAGAGTTAGGATCACATTTCGTAGATGTATGTAGATATATGAAAGGTCATTTCTGAGGGTACTGCATGTTCAGCAATTTGAATGAAGAGACACACAACAAGACAGTAGGTGCTCTAGGCATGGAGAAAGGCCTTAAAGGAGGCCCAAAGACAAAAGCGGGAGAGGGATACAAAGCAAATGGCAAAGGAGGGAGATCCAAGAAGCAGGTTCAGTAACAATGCCAGTGCTGTGCCGTAGCCTGTACAATAGCTTGTAGCCATTCAGTAAAAGGACATAAACTGAAAATAAAAGAACCCCCAGCTTCAAAGCTTTCGCAACTCAGCCCCAACTGACATCTTGGATCACACTTCTTCTGTTTCCCCCTTTGCTCTGCCAGTGATGCCAGCCTCCATGTCGGCCCCAATTGGAATGGCCTTCCAGCCTCAGTCCTCCCACAAATAAGGCGGATAGAAAACAACCTCCAACTGTCTTTGCATCAGACTGTGATTGAGAGTTTTCTTTGAGTTCAAAAGGAGGTTCATAGGTGTGGGTGGGGGCAGGCCCCATCTTGTTCAGAGGGATTTTAGTTTTCCCATGCTCACTACAGCCCTTATTTAAGGGCTGCAGAATAAAATGTACTGCAATAGCCTCTGTAATCATATATTCAAAGCAGTTGTTACAGTAGCGCCTCACATCCTAACCTAGGAGTGCACCTACACAATTTTGAATAGCAAATGGGGCATAATACACATGCAGAGACAGTCATTTGCAATAGCCAAAGAAACTGTTTCGCATGCAAAAGGCTACTAAAAAAGTTACCAGCTGCACCCTGAAACACTTTTCTGAAGGTGAATCCCAAACAGGTATGGAGAAGCAACGAGCACATCTGATGTCAGTCCCTCAGTCCTTACTCAGGCAAAATAGCAGCTTTGCATAATTTCAGGAACCACTGCAGAATGTGACCCTTGATGATTAAGAAACTGGAGCTTATAGCAAATGCTTTGATAATAGAATTATTTAATCCTTGATACTTCTAAGGATAATTAATTTGGATTACTGATAATTATCCCTTTTGAATATAAAATTGCACAGAAAGGATGTTATAAATTGCTTTGAAAAAATGAGCTTTGTTGCCTTTGTGAATTTGATGGGCATATTTATAAGTGGCAAAGAAAAGCATAAAAAGAAAAATGAAGTCAAAGCAGGGGTAATATAGGCTATGGAAATGAGGAGATTCAATGAAAAACATATGCAAATCAAAAAATGTAATAGCTATCCTTTTAAATGCAGACAATTAGCAAGATGAAGAATAGCCCTTGGGAAGAACGTGCAATAATTTTACTTCATAGTGATGGAAATTGTTTTTCTTTAAGGAAGATGAGTTCAAGACTGTGACACAGCCACCATAAACAAACAAAATATAAACTAAACTGTAACAACATTCTCCACACTACCAGTTAAACCCTCTCTACCATCTGTGACCAAAATTATTCCACTCACCCATCACCCAGTTTCAGACTCCAGTCCTCATGCTGTCTCTTCCTCAGCCACACCTTGTACCGTTTGCAAATCCATTTGTGCAAGCACATTATAGATAAGCATATCCAGACATCGCCCTCATATGCATGTATACAGCTTCCCAGGTATTTCAATAGGAGCGGCATGCATACATCCAAGAACAGCGTTTGTCCCAATGTATTTGATAGTTTTTACTAATTACCATACCATTTCACACTTGAATCATTTTTCCAAACCAGAATACATACAACTTCATTATTTGACTTTTTTCTTTCAACTTGAAGTGTAATTATCACTAAGGCTTAAGACTGACTTTACCTTAGTAACCTTGGCAAAGGGGCTGAATTCTTCATTGCTAGGCATTGGTTTGGTGCAGGTACAAAATAGCGTAATGATGCAAAAACATGCAAACTGTAAATATCATGAGGTGTATTTATGTAATTGCCATTTGACTGAAACTTCTTAGTGTAATCCTGTGTAGAACCAACAATGATTTACATTTGTGTGTAAAGAAAGCCTGTTTATTCCAACCATCCTATCCTCTTACCATTTTGTACAACTTCTTCTGAACACAAAAAAAAAAAAAAAGAGGGGATTTCAATGAAAATGAGAGTTTTGAACACAGCATCCAGGGAGAGATACAGTATAAACATGCATCTATACACACAATATTAAGTCTAAGAGTGCAATTTAACAGCCTGATGCTGAAAACTCTCAGGCTGCAGAATTCCCATCAATTGACATTCACATCTGAGGTTCACTTCAGTTCTGCACAGGAGGTGTCTTTCACCACACCTTCTAGGAGCATGACTGTGTCCACCTCCATCCTCCAGTTCCAGAAGCTCAGTAAAAAGTCAACAGGAATTTTGCCACAGAGTTTAATGGCAATGGATGCAGGCCCCAGGATTGCAGATAGCTACCATGCTTACCGGCAAACTTCCTCCCACTGCTGTAAGCCACATCCCTGCTAGTCTGTCTCCTGGGAAGTAGGTGGCCCAGAAGAGGGAGGGGGTTAAAGGAAGAGTCCCCCATATTGTATAGTAACAAGACCAGAAAATACTTCTCTGGTCCTGTTGCTGCTCAACCATCTCTTTAGCTCACTCTGGGGCTGAGATGTTCCAGAAGGCCTGCTGTATTGGGAATCTCCCCAGAGCAACTAAACTAGTGCATCCTGAAACTTCCTGAGGTTTGCTAAAAGGTTGTTTGAACTGGAACAAGTTTCAGGTTCATAATAAAGAGGAGAATGTTACCAGATTTGCCCGTCACCTTGGGATGCACTCATTTATTAGAGTTACGTTTCTGAGGTCTCTGTAATTCTATCAATATACTACTTGTGTTTCTAGATGGAACTCTATTTCTCCTTTCTGCAAGTCCCTCCCTCAGTGGGCTACCCTGCAGGGCTTAGTTTCCACAGGGCTGGGTTCCTCCAGCCCAGAATCAGTTGAACTCATATAGAGCACGTCTGAGCAGGCAGGGTCACTCAACACTTCCAAGCTGACACCCTCATATGCCATGGGTTCAGCATTCCCTTCCTTCCCCACCATCTCATGTCACAATTGTCCTGGTAGTAATTCCGTGATGAGCAGACCCCACAAGATTTTTGGGTATTACAGGGATCTTTGTCTTAGGTAAGAGAAGCGTTGCTGCAGAGCAAATAGAGATACTGAGAAAACGAAAGAGTAACCAAAGTTTGGAGAGAGAGTATGGCAACCAGCTTGACCATAAAAGTTATTTTATTGCCAGGTATATAAAACTAATGATACCAGTAGTAATAGCCATACAAGGAGAGACAACAAACCAAATGGTTACAATGTTACACAGTTTCAGTTGGGTATTGGGATAACTTAGCTCAAGTTTGATCACAAAAGTCAGGTTTAGAAAGTTATACCTGGCGTAAGAGTAAGAGTGAGAGTTGGGGTCTCACCACTCAGTGAAGCTTGACCTGGTCAAGGTTCCCAGGTGTTCTTTGGAAAGGGTCCGGAGTGCTTGAGACTTGAGTGCTTGAGAGCCTCCAACATGATCAGTGAAAAGGTGACGTCCCAGGGGAACTGGTGCAGCTTTTGGAGCCGAGCAGCAGAACAGAATTTTGAACCTGGGTAAGGGTTTTTTGTAGGGAAGCAACAATGGTTCAAGGGAGAACACTAGGTTTATTTATTGGTAAATGAGGACTCTAGGGAGTATACCAGAGTTGTTTTGTTTAGGCTGGACAATAGGAACTGATCATTCCTGGCTATGGGTGATGTTACTCCAAGGGAGCTCACAATACAATCAGGCAGATTCAGTATTTTTGATACCCAAAAAGGATTTGTTACTAGAATTGGTCTGATAAATGTTGAGCTGGGTGTGTTCAGGTGTGGGTCAATTAGCATCTGGAGCGGAGATCCCCCATCATGCAGTGCTCCCCTGCTTCTCCGGTCCCAGAGTTCAGTGTGGTCCCTGCCTTGGAATCTCTGTTCTCTACTCTGAATGCTAATGGAGGTATCTCCCTGTCCCATCTTTGATGCAAATGAGACTAGGGGAGTTGTCTTAATCTTGTCACCCTTGTCCAGAGGGGTTTAGGTGCATCTCCCACTGCATTTCCATTGCCTTTTGTAAGTCTTTCTTCTGATCAATCCTGGTTCAGGCACAGGGGAGAGGGGAAAGTCCTTCGTGAGTCAGACAGGCTGGGTACTGTGCCAGGGTTTCCCAGGAACACAGAGCTGACAGGTAACAAGGGTGATGAATTTTCTCTTAGTGTAAGCATACTTGTGTAAACCATTCATAGAAAAACCTGAAACACGTTCTGACATTACATCATAAAGCTTAACAGTAGCTTAATGAAGGACAATTGCCAGCAGCATGAAATCACACTTCTAGTCTTCACTCTAAGAAGCAGGAATTCAAAGTAAAGACCAGCACATACTGGGGAGAATGGAAGTCTAGTTTCTGAGTTTTGATTATAACCAATACTCTGGATGATGTAACCATCCTTGAAATGAGCATAGCTCAAAACTATCTAATTTATTTTTTCTGGATTAAATATATTGTAAACTTATAAAGGTACAGAAAGGAATTCCACAGACCAGTGTCACCAAAGAGATCAAATGAGATCCTAGAAGGCTCTGTGAATATGATGTGGGTAACGTGCATCAAATCAATATAATAAAGGATACTATTGTTCATGTTTCTCCAAATCAATAAGGCTCCTTGGGCTGGAGCTCTTAACAGATCCAATAACATGTTCAAGCTTTACCAAGGAGGAGCCAAGTAGAACACACACATTACAGTGAGCAGTGTCATCTCAATGATTCCCATGGGCAGGGTGTATGTCATGGCTGGAGTTTGGGAGAGTACCACCGCTAATCTGACCCCTGACAGGAACAAAAAGTTTTAGTGGTTTTGTGCATGCTTTTCACTACTCGCCTACCTATCTAAATTCCTAAATTAGAATTAAAACATTTGGATAATAAGAGATTAGAAATATTGCAGCCAATAGTATCAAACTGATAGCTTTTGGCAGACGTTTGAGTTTTCTGTAAATCTGGACAGTTTGGTGTATCTATTAAGTGTAGTGTGTTTAGCTAGAACCCATTGTTCATTGGTAATCAAATCAGCTGACACTGATTCCTGGACTACTTAATATAAGCTTGAAAGAGAAATTCAGATGCCATTTTATCATTTTATTGGCATATTAATTGGGTTGTTTGGGTTCTCTACTGGTCTGGTTGAGCAGAACACATCACTCATTGAAAGGTACAAAGAGATTCAGTTCTCTAGATTTTCCTGCAGCTGTTTCCAAGGATAGTGGTATAAAGGTTAAAATATAAATGCTGAGATGGTCTTAATTTCCATAATACAGACACCGCTAACTGGATTGTCAGCTGTCAGTATGTTTATATTTTGTCATTGTTAAGAATAAGCAGTAAAAGTTGCCTAATTGTACAAAAATTAAGATATTTAGGTCAGTAAAAATGGCACTAGTATTGTAGTTTGAATCTAGTAGTTGAGTCTAGGAATTATTGTCCTTATCCTGGCACTTCCCTATATATTATCAGCAGCAGTGAATTTAATAAAGACATATCAGTAAAAAAAAAAACATCAGCTACTCATACCACCATAAATAAATGAAAATGTCTGTAAAAACTACCCACTGTGAAAAACTGACCAGGGAAAAATAATTATTATGTATGACCAAAAAGAGAAGTTGGCCAACTCAGACATTGCTTAGAAGTCATTTATTTCCTCTTACACTACTAGCTAAATGTTACCCTTCTTTATACAAGTGTATTAGGACAAGAGGGAGAAGAGGGACTGGCCACAAGCAGTGCTGAAGGAACTGCCCCAGGCTCCTGCACAACGGATCAGGAAATTTTCAATTGCCTCTTACAGCTCTGCTCTTGCCACCCCAGTTCATCTCTGGCAATAGTCATCAGAATGTTCTCTGTTTATTTTTAACACTCCTTAATCTGCATACATGGGTTTTATGGGTTGGGGCAGGGAACATGGCTTCAGATGGTCATAAAAAATATGCAGTAAAACTGACTGAACACCAGTACATTTTTTCCCTAAAGCACCTCGGTGCCCTGTTAAAAGAAGCACCATTTCATTATTAAGTATCGCCACCACAAAAGCAGCCCCAAGACTGGATAAGATATGTTGCTAATGGGAAAATTTCTGATATTGTGCTCTGTGCGTTAGACTGGGAGAGACAATGTAATAAAAAAAAATGCTAAATGTGTATTTTAGTCAATATAGTGATTTTCCTTCTCTGAGATCCATTTCACTTGAAAAATAGTTTAAGGGGTGGAATTTGGTATTTTCCTACAACGCACCTATATAGATCTATCCTGCATTCCTTGTGCACCTCATTGATTTTAGTCAATCCCATTGGGATTAAGTCATGCAAGGAATGTAGATTCCTGCCCACAAATCAATCAATTTTTTCAGCTAATACATTTCACTTACTGCTGTTTGTCCCAGACATGCAGGAAGAAACACAAGACGTGAGAGATGTAGTTTAATTAGGCCACATCTTTATCTTAGTTCATCTGGGAATTATCTAGCAATAACTAACCCAATGCTGTTATTGTTCCTTCCTCACTTGTTTCCACCTATTTGGGGAGGGCTACAATCAGCAGCCCACCCCTCCACACCTGGCTCCAGTCTGTGGCTGGGACTCCACTTCCCTCCCTCACATGCAGGTTAGAGAGCTGGGGAGAATGCTATTGTCTCCTCTCTGTACCAGAGGTTAGCAGCCCTAGCCCCGTTCCCCAGATTCTTTAGGGGATGCCTTCCATTAAATCCTCCTCCAATTCCAATTCCAATTTATCAGTCACACTTTGCAATGAGTACATGCCCAGGACACCTGCCTTGAACTAAATTACTGCAACTTGAACCTAACCTCCTGACTGTTTCATATCCCTTGAGTGCTGTGGAAAGGCAGAAAACCTACCCTGACCAGACCAATCTGGTGATGAGGGAAAAATTCCCTCCCCGTCCCAAAAAACGTAAATAGAGCAGACCAAAAATGCAGTCCTAGGTTAACCCAATGAGTTGGAGTTGCTGATCCAGAAGGGAGATTGTATATGCCCTGTCATGCCAGGCAGACCCCAATCTCCTCCGGACAGCAAGAGCTTATCCAAGCCCTTCCACCCATTCTCCTTGCTACCTAAAGGTGGGGGGGAGGGGAACTCTTAAAGGAGCTACTACCCCCTTCCACCTATTTGACCAGACAAAGTCAGCCACCTCCCTCCTTTGAGATTACAAAAATTGCATTCTAAATCCACTTAAAGCTGAATTTAGGACCAGTGCAAATTCCTTTATCATTCAGTATTATCATAATAAAGTCTTGTTATGAGAACAAGACTGCACTAAATAGATTACCCCAACTTGCAGCAAACTCTAGATCATTTAATTCACAGGCTGATGCTTTTATACCCCCTGTTCTATGCAGTACTTTCTACTTATAAAAAATGTTAACACATTTCCAAGCATGCATTCAGCTATTACACCATAATAAATTGCCTACTGAAAACTTGGCTAAAAGTCATTAGTTTTTAGCATTTTATGATTTGTGGTAAAGTCAGGCCAGATGGCCACAAAAGGGTAAACCAGGGCTGGGTTGTGAGCCCAAGAATGCTAAAAGCTCTTTTTCCTGCAAGCAGAGGAGAGATTGCTGCAGGGCAATTAGAGACACCTGGACCCAATGAAGGGCTACTCCAGGTGAACTTAAACCCTGCCTTACCTAAAGGAGGAGAAGCAAAGCAGGAGGAAGCTGCTAGAAGGTTTGTAGCAGCTGGAGGAGAAGCTTTCCCCAGGCTAGGAGACGGGGCTTCTCTGCAGCCAGAGGAGCAGCGAAGGAGAGAACCCAGCTGGCAGGAGGGAGCCACACCAAGGTACCTCACTGGGGAAATGGGGTAACTGGCGACTCCCTGGCCCACTACAAGGGGCAGAAGCATGAGACCCACTAGTGTGAAGCTGGCTGCCTGCCTGCCACAGATTTTAAATTGAAATTGCCTTTTAAGAATAATGTTTTGGATTTCAAAATTGTCTTTCACCCAAGGATCTCAGGCTGATGTTTGTCAGCCTACAACATTCCTGTGAGATATAAGATTATAAATGTCTTTAGCCTGTAACTGTAACTTGTGTAAAACACCATGCACAGTTAGTGGCAGTTATATAAATACTGTATCATTAAGGTACAGTCAGGAGGAAACTGAGGCACAGAGAAGTTGAGGGTTAGATCATATCCTCTTGCAGAAAAAGCCACATGGCAGACCCAAGAATGTCCTATTTTCCCCTTAAATTCTCTGTTTTACTCCTATGAGATGGTAGAGGAATGTTCCTATATTTCATATGTTGGATACACCCTGGTCCTTATTGCCCGTGGTCCATGCAGGGTTGCCAACCGTCCATAAACTTATGGACCATCAGTAAAATAATGTACAATTTTAACACTATCAGTAAATCCGTAAATAAATGAAAATGTCTGTAAAATTGGGTAGAATTAAAACATTGTATTTTGACATTGATTGTTGTCAAAGAATCACTTCTTGTATCATAAAACTACACTGGTGATGACTATCAATTTCCTCTTTTCTATTATTGCACACACCCAAATAACCCAATTGATCAATTAACTGCAACTAAAACAATTGCATCATTCCAAATTCCTGTGTACAGAATATCTTGACATTATTGTATTGTTTATAGAATTTTAGTGATGTCAGTAAAAAGTTTACCATGTCAGTAAAAGAAAATCAACTTCAGATCTTCATGTCAGTAAAAACTAAAATGCAAGATTGGCAACCCTGGGCCCACCCATGTAAGCTTTTACCCATTGGATTATCTACTTATACCCAAAGAAACCAAAACACACACCACCCCAAAACATCCTACAAGTAGCAGAGTTTTTACCCTGAAAAGGGAGAAGTGACAGAGACTTCAAAAAGTCCACTAGGGACTTCAGTATTGCTATTGATTTTACATGGAAGGCACTTGGCTACTACAGTGATGGGCAGCCATACAAGATACATTACAGAATGTCTTTCTCCCTGTTACATTAATACATCTCTAATTGTTTCATAAGCATGTGTACATTGCAACAGCTACAATCTGTTGGAAATCACTATTAAAGTGTTAATGTACAAATACATATAAAAAAAGATTGTAACAGCTGTCAACTCCAGTTAGCAAACCAAGAGCATGCCGTCTAGTCGATCACTGCGCTGTTTGGTGTGTTAAGTGTATCCTCCCATTTGCATTTGAATAAGTTAAATCCATTAATAATGATGTATAATAATCAGCGTGTTAGTGTTTTTGGCTGTTCTTTTTTAGGGTCTCTATCTTACAACACCTAGTTCTTACATAAAGCTTTTCATCAATAGAACTCAAAGTGCTTTACAAAGAAGATCGGTGTCATTATCCTCATTTGTAAGCTGGGGCAATTGAGGCACAGAGACAAGTAACTGACCTAACATCAGCCAGCAGACCACTGGCAAAGCCAGGAAGAGAATCCAGTCTTCTGAGTCACAATTCAGTGCTCTGTTACTAATAGTTTTATCCGTTTTTATTGTATAGGGTTTATATGACTCACAAGAGGCACCTAATAAATGAATTAAATCAAACAAGTGACTATTTCTCAAGTATATCAGCATTGATATACCCCCAGTCTTGGGAATGATTGAAAAGTGGTTGAGCTTGCTTCTGAGCTGCAGCCAAAAAGAGATAAGGAGAGGATTCATATGGAAGAATGAGGAGAGAGAAATCCATTGCTTGTAAGATCCCAGTTTCTGAGTATCAGGGAAAAATGAAAGCCTCAAGCCAACATAAAGAAGTTATATCCATATAAACAGAGAGACTTGTCACGCTATCCAGAGAGGATGTTTCCTCAACCTCCACAAATGTACTTAAAGTACAATTTTGTTTTTGTATTGTTCAGAGACCCCCTAAGTCCTCCAAGGAAAGAATGGATTTATAACTATTACTATTTACTCAGAGGTATCTGGTCATAGGGTAACAGGTCCACCATTTTCTTCTCCAGAAGGCAGGACAGAACACTCAAAGGAAGCTGTATGTGAATGAGACCCTGGTCCAGGTAGGAAGTTCCTCTTACCTTCTGTTGTCCTTCTTCTCTCTATTCCTTACTTCCAAGCCAATTCCTAGGTGATGTAGAGGGAGTGGGGATGGCACCTCAAATCAGGACTATAGCTCTCCTTATACTCCACTGCTGTAAGTACCTGGAAGTCCAGAGGAGCATGTCACAGGAAACTAAATAGGTGAAGGGAAAGAAAAATTGGTCATGTCAGGTACATAGCTTCTAACGCACACGTGGGAGTTGTGTCAAGGGATTAGATCCATAGTATTGGCATCAATGCCACGGCTCTTGCTATTGCTCACTTTAAGATACTGATTGTTACAGTGTCTCCCCACCTCTTGTGCCCCTGCATATTAGAACTTCCCTCAAAGAGGAAATTTTCTGCCAACCTCAAATCAGCCGTCTTGGGAGGGCAACGGGAAGTCAAAGGAAAACAGCCCGAGAAGTTGAGATCAAGGGATGGAATCCTCACCCTTAACATGTTACTGCAGACCTGTCTCCTTGTGCAGACCGCTTGCTGAAGGCTATTAGAGATGACAATGAGCAGACTCTGCCCACTGCTTTGCAGCTACCCAGGCTTTGAGATGCATGGATTCGTGTTTCTCCCCGACATGCCTTCCATCAATCTGCAGACAACTGCTGCATACAGCCTAAAGACATTTGCATACAAGTAGATGGATACTCAGCTACCCCATCTGTACAGCACACACCACCAGTTGTGCATTCAAAGAGGGCTGCCTTGAGGCTGGCTGAAAAATATGGCCACCACTGGAATTGTCTTCCCTGTTCATGTAGCATTTACACTGTAGTGTATGAGATGGGAATTATTGTCAACTTCTCAGACTGTGGGAACACTATACAATATTGACCACTTTCTTTAGCTCACTCACTCTCTCTTTAGAAAGTAGTCGTGATTTCTATTTCCACCTTAAAATGATGATTTTGTTTCCAAACTGTATTTTATACATGAGAAAGGCATCACCAGTACTTGTTTGTTTCCCCCATTTACTACTTACTAAGTTAGACAGTGTTTCCTCATCCATTTAATATAATCAAGTTAATATCAATATTGTACTCTGAGTCAATCTAATCTAATTAGTGTCAATATTTTATCTGCAAGTTGTGCTGGGAATGAAGTTCTCATCACCAGCTCTGAAAAAGGAAACAACGTTCTCTTCTATTTTGGGAATCCGCACTGAATATTAATAAAGAATGACATCTGGCAAACTGAGTATTAGTCCTTTTGTTACGACTGCACAAACTTTGTATACATAAGATACATTCTGTGGGCCTGGAGGCAGTCAAACATCCTCAGAAGGCTTGGCAGGTTTCCTTGGAACGAGCAATGGCAACAACACTTAATATGCAGTTTCTAACTAATTAAAACCTTGCTTTAACCAATAGAACGTAATGGCAGCTCTGTTTCAGTGAACAATGTGATTTCTCTTCGTGTCTCCCATTAAGAGCACATCTTGGAGGTATAATAATTTCCCTCTGGGGAGTTCTTGGTATTTCCTCTGGAGCCCTGAAGATTTATCCCCCCCACTCTTACCTCACACTTTCTGCTTCCCTGCCTTTGTGCCTGCCACCACCTTTTAAAAATAGACAGGTTTCCCTTCACAGGCAATCACTGCCACTGCTTAACCAGCAGTAGAGTGATGTTGACACAGGTCCCTGAAAGCACATAACACCTGTGTTTGGCTCCTTGTCTTGTCTCCTCTCTATATACAAAGCCTGATGCAAGGTTTGACACCTGATCCAGAGCTGGGGAGTCTCTTCTACAAGTGATTAAAGTAACTGCCAACCTCACTGCAATGCAAAGTTAATTTCAGTGGAGCTTTCCTACAGCAACCACCACCCACTGAAAGGGAAAGACTAGAAAAAGAGAGACTTAGCCTTTTAGACTCTATAGGGTGCTCAGACACCGTGGTGATTGCCAGGCCTGAATAGAGTAGAACAGAACACAGAAATGCAAGGCATTCTGCCTTCTTCCACAGTATGGAGATGATTCTGTTTGCACAGAACTCCCAGGCCCTGCCAGCTCAGATGACACACAGCAAGAAAAATGGGGAAAATCTACAGCAACAGCAAGATGAATTGGAAGGAGTCTCCACTCATAGAAGCAGCAAGAGGAAAGGAGCAATGGAAATGTATTTATCGAAAGGCTATTTTACTCACTGGATAGTTATCACTTTGAAAAACGAATGCAATTTAAAAATCAGGCACTAATGCATCTACGTAGAAAAAGTGGAGATAACATAGGCTCTCTTTATAATCCCAGTTTGTTTATAAATTCCCTGGATTGCTGGCCAATGAGTTTCCAAAGATATGTTTAGCTCTTAGCTCATTGTTCCTTTAAAGTCACAACGAATAAATCAAACTAAACAAGTAGCAATCTGGCAACATTTTATTCTTCTTTCGTCCTGATCCTTTATCATCTCTATCTTCTGGTACCTTCTCAACCCCAAAGCACAACATAAATTCACAAGAGACCCAAAAAAACCACCAAGATGTGCTACATAATCTGTCTAAAAAATATGGAGGGAATATATTTAAAATGGTCTCTAGTTTCTTTTCAGATCTGATCGAATCTAGACTCGGGACAGGAAGGCTGAAAACAAAAAAGGGGATGTTACCATGACTGAGGAAGACCTTAATTAGATTGGTTTTCAGTTGCCTTCTGGGAGGTTCATAGCCTTTCCTCTGACTCAGATGCAGTACTGAAAGAAAAGCAGAACATCCTGTTCTCTCAATCAGAGTAGGGAATGTGAAATTAGTGAGGGCTTCCTTCAGTGCCAAATGAAGTAATAATAATAAAAAAGTATAACTGATCCCACTAGCCCGAATTGTACTCTTACGTTTATGTAGCCTCGCTGACGCAATATTGTCAGCCCGAACATTAAAAAGTGAGTCAGGGGCAAACATCATGAGACTGACTATTATGAAGCTAGCTAGCTATTATCAGTACTTATAAAAAGATCTAATTACATTTGAAAGTAACGTTTTTAAGGACACTATACAAAGCTTGTAGAACCACAATCAGCCACAGAAATCACCCAGCAAGCATATCTGACTTCATTGCTTTTTCATAACAGGCCCAGTCCTACAGTTACTGTCTGACCCTGCTCCCACTGAAGCCACTGACAAAACTTGCTTTGCCTTTAATTGGGCAGGATCAGACTCAATGTCATGGGACTTCAGGGTGCACAAAGAATACAATCAATCAGGTCAAATATTGAAAAACAAAAAACAAAAAAAAAACCTGACTTATGCTGACAAGTTCTACACTGAATTTGATTTACTGTATTTTCAACCGTTCGCTTTTTGCTAACGTTTTCCAAGAATGTTTTGTTTGCATGAATATTCACAGAAAACAAAAGTCAAATATTTGTCATGGTTCACACAAGCCTGGCAGCCATCTTGAAGTGTTGTTTCTAAACAAAAGTTCATCCAATTTGAAAAGAGAAACAATACAATGTGACTTCTCCAGTTGGATGTGGAGATAAACGGGAGATCAATCACACAGAACGAATGTTGAATATTAAATAGTCATGGGAAAAGTCAGTGCCAGCGGTTCACAAGCAGTTGATAGTCTGAAACTTGTTCCAACTGTAAGGCTTGAGACTGTTTTCAGCTAACAAGTTGTACATTAAAACTCATGTAAATGGTTAATGCAAACATCCAATGACTCGGGTAGCCAGATGTCCTCTTAGTGATTCTAATTCCAATGAGAACAGCACATTTGCTTTTAGAAATTCCTGTCTGCCACCTATCTGTAAGGATCCCCTCCCCCCTTCTTCCTCCACCCCCCCCCCCCCCACCGAGTGTAACCCTAGCATTCTTGATGTAAGTAAAGTGATTAAAAGTGTCTCTGCATGTATGTAATGACCATTATCACTGTTGTTCTCTCTGGATGGGACAATGTCTGTATTTGTAAGTGAATAGATAAAGAATTTAAAATGTACTATGTAATCAATAAGAAAGGGTATATAATTGACCACTGTAACATCATGAAGTTGAAGCTGATTTATCAGACTTCCCGGTATCGTGAATAAACCTCTCCAGTATTGTCTGTGATGCCTGATTCTTGGAGAAAGAATCCTTCATGCTTTACACCACTAACCATTTGACCTTTATGATTTTCTTCACAAGACGAAATTGTTTGACAATCTATTTGCAAATAGTTTGTGAACCAAAAAGAGGCCTAAATTAACTGGATGAGTTCTTAGCTGTGAATTGCTTGCCTAGCTGTCATGCTAGTAAATTGCATATGCCAAAAATACAATCCAACTGAAAAATGAAGGAAAAGTTTTATTAACGTATACACAAGCTGGCACACAAACAGTCCCGGAAGAGTGAATAAAATAATTTAAGGAACGTTCCTACAGGTGTTGATCTTGATAAATACAAATAAATCAAGATCAAGTTCAACCTAAAGAATATAATTCCTGATTACTGCAAATATAACTATGTTACTGTAGCCTGGATGGCCAGTTGAGCAATAAACTCTACTGCACACCACCAACACAATTCAATTGAGGAATACAGAAAAAAATTAGTAACTTGAACAAAACAAAGTTACATACAAACAATCTTTGGAGGTTCTGTAGAGCAGTCTGAGGTAGCATTGCACCTATGTTTGCGCTGAAAATTATGAAGAAATCAACAGCAAATTTAACATAAAGAATGTCATTCTGCGTTACTTGGAACACAATTCCATCTTTCTTTCAGACCCAACAGTAATCAAAATCAGCATATCTCTTCAGACTATTGCTTTTGGAGTAGGGCTTGCAGATGACAAACACAATGAGAATAGTAGTATTGCTGGCCTTAGAAGTTAAGAAATGAGTCACACCAACCAAGTAAAATTGTTCCAAAAAAAATTCCAAACCATGAGAATTTTAGAAAGATTAAATAACGATTTTGGCAGCTACCACACCTCATCAATTAATTTTCTGCCCCACCCCATCCCACATCAATTTTGTACTCCCAGAATCAAATCAATTAATTGTGTGAACCCAGCCCTCCATCTGCCTCAGCCCCAGCCTAGTGTTACTAACTCGGAGGTAGGAAAAAACCCAAAACAAAATGGGACATCGGGAATGATCCTGAACCCACAAAACTGGACATCTGTGTGTAAGAAGGGACACCCTGGGAATTCTGGGAAACCCTGGATAGGTGGCAACCCTACCTCAACTCCGTCCACTCAGTCACACCTCTGTACTCGATGCCCCCAACAAACTTCTGCACCTATGGAGGTTCTTCACTCTCTCCGGGCTTGCAGTGGGGAGAAGGGAGCAGTTCCAGGAGAGCTTCACCCCAAGCCTTGGACTTCTCCTCCCCCTTCCCAAATCTAGTGTTGCAGCACAGAGAGGAGGAGCCAATCCATTTTTCCACAAGTGGTGAAGGAGGGAGAGAGCAGTGCTGCCCTGAACTGCTTGGATCCCACCCCCCTTTCTCCTCCCTCCCCCCACCTCTCAAAAAAAAAAAAAAAATCTCAGCTCCTGAAGAGAGAGTTGTTCCTACCTCCTGCAGCTGCTGTGATTGGCTGGTTTTCCTGTCTTCTGCAGGTCAGTCAGAGGGACCTTTCTCCCTAGGCAGCCAGAAAATTGCAGGAAGGTTGGAACTGGTTCCAGAAGGGTTTAAAAATCCTTTTACTCACAAGAGTTGGCACCAGTGGAATGCAGAATTTTAAGCTAAATCTAAGGGTTTCACATCAGCCAGCGTGCCCTCTCGACACATTCATTTTCTGTTTGGAAAAAAGTGCTGGGGCAATTTCAAAGTGTTGGCTTGTTTGTGCCATGTGTCTGACTGAATTGCAAGATCACGTAGAGCCACTATTGACAATAACATGCGAAGTCACTTGTTATATTCAGGTCATGCAGTAGGGAAACTATAGATTGGTAGGTAGTTTCAGCAGCTGAGGACTGGAAATAAAACTCCAACCATTAGTCCCTTTCTGACCCTGTTGCAGGGCTGATACACCCCATCACCCTTTAGGGAGAGGAGAGGGGCACTGTAGCCCCACAGATGAGTCCAAATGACCACCCCCCCAGTCAAGGCAGGGAGCCAGGGGCCGGAGCCGATATGACTGCCCTCCTCTGCGGGGAGTGGGCCACTGGGGTAGCAGGACCTGGGCCTCCCTACTCTACCAGGTCCAAACCCAGGGCCCCCAATAGCAGTGGATGGATTCACCACTAGGTCAGCAGGATCCATCCGAAACACGCTGCCTTTGTATCTGTTACACAATTGGACCAGTGTCTAGTTCCCCCAAGTTACTACCTACCCTGTTCTCCAGCATTCCCATCTGCAGGCCTCCTGGGCCTTCGGAGTCATTAGCTTGCGAAGCTCCCACTGACTGTCCCCTCTCAGGCTTCCGTGGACAGCTGGGTATCTGCCCGGGTCTTGGCGCACTTGTCCCTGCAGCAACTGGCTTCCAGGAGAGGCAAGGGGGCTTGGTTTCCTCTGCCTGCCATATAGGTGTAACCCTTTCTTGTCCAGTGCAGAGCTGGTACACCCTGTCACAGGGCTTTTCTTCAGGGCTTTTTGTCATCCACAGATCAACTGACAACACTAGGTAATGATCCCCAGAGGCTGCCCCTGCTTCTGGCTGGGACAGGACACAACCTTCCCCTGAATTATCATTTGATCCAGCTTCCCCTTGCTTTTATACTCTGCCATTGGCAACCATATGTCTGGGGAGGACTTGTTAATCTTTAACAGACTGCAGTCCCTTTACCTTGTCACAGAAGCCCATATATTTGCCCCTCCTTCAGTCATAGGTTAGGGGTCTATTATAAGAGTTGGTGGGTGAGGTTCTGTGGCCTGCGTTGTGCAGGAGGTCAGACTAGATGATCATAATGATTCCGTCTGACCTTAAAGTCTATGAGAACCCTCCACGAACTACCAAAGTCCTGTTCCAACATGCACATGCAATACAAAGCTTGAGTTGGATTCCCTGGGAGCAGTCTCTTCCTGATTGTTCCAAAGATTTTGGTCTGTAATATGGAGGATGGTACCAGCACCATTATACTCTGGATGGGTTGAGGGAGGGGCTAGATTTAGGTGATCTGTATTGCAAACCACAAGCATTTAAAAGTAATGAGTCCACCCCATCAAAATCATGACACTGGCTGAAAGAAAAAAGTTATGAGATTTCAAAAATAATTTGGAGTTCCTTTTATTTGCCTTCTAACATTTGAGCCTTGAGGGTTCATGTTTTTCAGCTTTCTCCACAATTACACAGGCTAAACTTATTTTTTAAAATTAAGCTAAGATTGTCTGACTCCAAAAAGAGGGGCTTTAAGGAAGACAGCAAACATTGGGATAAAAAAATCATGACATTTGACAACACTAGTTGAGTATCAGGAAGACCAGAGGTCTTGCAACATATGAGGTGTGAGTTGATCAAAGGCACAATGAGAAGTTTTTGGACAGAATTTAGATATGGTATTGCAATAAAACCATCAGGATCCAGTGATAGGACACGTGCATGGAGGGAAGAATAGAAGAGGACATCCAGGTTGTGAGCCTGCATAGAAAGGCTAGTGCAGCTGTCAACAGTAATTACTTATTCAAATTGAAATAGTGTTTCACATTTATAACCATCATCAACTGGAACTACTTAACTCAGTATCCATCTGAAGAAGCTAACTAATATATTAAATGGAGTAACCCTAGGATAATAACCCTATATCTGAAACCTAATTGCAGTGGAAGATTTAACTACTATTTTTACTTCACGTCTGAGAGGGAGCAGCTTATCACTGTGGCCAGGACCAGGTCAGTGACTTATTTCCAGGGTCAGTGAATTTCTTATTCTTAGTGTAACTAGAGAAGCAAAGACCATGATGTTTCTCCAAAGGAAGATTTGAATAGTACATTATAGGGGCAGAACGCATGGGAAGAAAGGCGGGCAAAGGAGTCTATTCTTCACTCCGCATGTTAAAAGTGACATATAAAGGGGTTAATATAGGTCTTATGATTCTGAGGATCCATATAGGTACACAAAATAACCAGTAAAACATATTGAGCTGCTTGCCAATCAGGTACAGGTGCCCACATGATAATCAGAATGCCCAATATTTAGTTAATTGAGTTCCTTTCCCTCCTTTTGTGACAGCAGTTCAGCATAAGGAGTGAGGATATAGCAAGCATAGAAAGATGCAACACTATTGCCCTTACTATGGTTAATTAGCATAACAATCTTTGTAACATGCGGAGGTAGTTTCTCTCCTCTCACTGCTTTTCCTATTTTCTATGTGCCTTAAACATACAGCCAGACTGTAGACTTAACTAGGTATGTCAACATGGTTTTCTTTACTTGTTGCTGAGGCCCTGCAGATACACTTCAGCTTTTGTTTTGCTCGGGAGTAGACGATGCAAGTATTGGATAATAGTTAGCGAGCAGTATGGTATTGGGGTGGGGGTGGTCCTTAGCACAAATCTGGGATCCAGGACAACGAGTCCTACTCCCATTTCTCACATATGGTTCAGTCATGAACCCTCTTGCACAGCTGAGCGGCAAAGTACGGGAATGTAAGGAGCCCACTTACATTCCCGTATGGCCTACCCACATCACTGGAGCTAACTCATGGAAGAGAGTAGCTCCTGTTATACTCCTCCTGACTAGGTGGTTGGGGACAGCTGGAGCTTCAGCACCAGTTTGCACCCTGAAGCCAATTCAAATGAGGGGATGAGAGGGGGAAGTGAGCTATGCCAGCAAAATGGCTGGTGTAGCAGATTCCCCTCCTGAAGGAAGGGAGCTGCACAAAGGGGCACACCTTGCAACTGGAGAAGTGGAGTCCGCAGCTTCCTCTTCCTGGGGATGGATTGTTACAGTCCAGCTCTTGGTGACCTTAGTCAGCTCTGAAACTCTGCCTCAGTTTCTCCATCTGAGAAATAGAGTCTCTCTCGCTTACCTTCCTTACAGGAGCACTGTGAGAGCGGAGGTTAGAAAGGCACTTTGGAGATGAACTTGCTGTAAGAGCCGTGTAATAGTATTTAAAACGTATACATAAAATGTTTGTGCTGACATGACTCAGAAGGGGAAAACAGCCAGGTTTTTTCCTCAAATAGTTTAACAAAACAATCAGGAAGTAACCAGAAAAATTCCCCATGTTGGGATTCAACCTGGTCCACTAAATACTGGCCCAACCCCATCAAAAGGCATTTACCTTCCTTTGGGAGACAAAGTTAAAAACAAACAAACAGTCTTTTGGCCCTTTCTGTGAGCACCTATGAAACGGGAAAATTCATCAGAAGTTAATGCCTAATTCACCAGGGACTACAGAGAGCCCCTGCAATCCTGTCCCAGGATTAAAAACCTTAAAGCCTGTGTTCTTTACAATGTCTTCCTCTAAAAACTATAGTTGAAGTTGGCACTGCTGGTTTACAAACCCTTTAGTAGTGCAGGCTCTGGTTATCTTCCCAGGAGTTCCTTTTTTGCATTTCAGTATGATGAACATTTGCATTCACACATCATCTGCCTTTTAGCCACCACCATCACACTACAGGGGGTGTAACATGGGGAAGGAAGACCCGCCTTCCCCCTGGACCAGAGCCAGGTGGTGTAGGCATAATGGGGGGCAGCGAGGCCAAATTTGAGTGGGATTCTGACCCCATGGCCCAGGTTGTAATGCCTCTCAAATTTGAGGCGACCAGCAGGTAACCAGAACAAAATCTCCTTAGCAAAATTCTGGTTGCACCCTGTCGCACTGACAGAGAAAAACTACCTCCCGTTCTTCCAAAAGCAAACACCAGTCCCTCAAACAATCTTTCCCAAATGGAGTTTAACATTAGCTATTATGAATGCTTTTTAAAATGCTGAGCACACACAAGAGACAAAATGAAAAAACAACCCGTGCTCAAAATTGTGACCAGAAACAATAGGATGAAATGAAAAACACAGGCTAAGTATCAAAATCTATAAAATTTAAAATTAGACTAGACAACTATGTTGTAACGAAGAATCCTGCACTGACAGGGTCATGGAGAAGATGACTTAATAGGCCTCTTTCCATCTGTATGAAACTTCTGTGGTTTTATTACCTGGGCAGGAGCAATCAATGATATTATGGCTAGACAGTCAATGAGGTTATGGCTAGATGTAACAGGATGGTGAGGTTATAACTAGTTGTAATAGGATTGTCGTCTTCACTATGCTAATGGTTTCCCTGGAGCAAGAGAGAGAGACAAGCAGATAGAGACATGAGGGGAGGACATCAGATCATCCCTATCATTATGAGTCACACAACAGAGATTATTAGACTTTTGTGACCTTGTGGAACTGCATTCTATAAACAGTATTCTTATCCGTCCGTCATATCCAATCTCAACATTTTCACAAGACTGATTATGGCTATTACAAAACATTATCATTAGCAGAAAACCTGTTTTGACAAGCTTTCAATACCAGGTGCAGAAAGGTAATGGAAATGGTAGTGCTACATAAATATTTTTCTTATAAAGTTAAGAACATCTGCTCTGTCTTTCCTCAGCACTGTAATAATAATCACCTTCTCACTAGACATTGGTTCCAATGGATTAAGAAGTCATCTGCAACAAGCCAAGCTCCTGTTATTCTTGCCAACAAGCATTACAGGTAAGGCCCTTCATATGGAGCTATCTACATTTGAGAAATGGTATATGCTATGTTTTTCCACTTTCAAAGAGTGAATAAAGACAAATTTTAGATACAAGTGTGGTTATATTCTGAAAAATGGAATTGTGGGAATCTTGGTTTACTATCTTTCAATTATTTCTAGGGCTTGTTCCATTTACAATGGAACAAAGATTATGTATGTATACATACCACAATCCTAGCTGGAGTACTAAAATTCCAGCTTGTGTATTAATACTAACAGAGCCTGTCAAATTTTTTGTTGTGAATCAACTACTTGGTGAATTTAGCTCTTGATTTCTATTAAGGAGCCATTTGTGAACTTGTTTGCAAAATTAGTTTGCAAATTTGTCTTGCATAAACTTTCACTTAAACTATTAACTATTCCTGGGGTGCAATTGTTCACCTAAGTCACATGGTAAGGATCACTGAAAACTTTATATATCCTATCATTTGCTGCTAATAGATTCTCTATTCACATGTAACTACAGATGGATACGTCCCCAACATCAGTGCAGACAAACAATTCATGTGAATGTTTCCCAGTAGTAAATAATAATAAGGGTTAGGAACATGGTCAAAACAAACAGCCATTCAGCATTCAAACAAATGACTGCAAGCAAAATGAGTCAAAATACCCTGGAACATATACAAATAGCACCTTCTTAGCCAACTCATCGGCAACCTGGGGTACCACCACCCCCACTAATTCCATTGAAGCTATTGAAAGGCTCCCATTGAAATTATGCTGCATGATCAAGCCATTTTTCTGACCATAATCACACTTGATGTGTTTAAACTTTTATACATGGCCAGACCTTAATGACTGATTCTGCAATGAGCTTTGCATAGGCAGAGCCCCATTTTAGTCAATGGGCTCTGTGCAGATGCTGGGGTCCATCCATGTGGAATTGATTGCACAATTGGCATAGAAAAGGCTATTTCACCTTAGTTGAATAGTAGCAGCTTTGTGCCTTGGAAGGTGAACATGATTTTAAAATCATGGCAAAAATTAGGTGGAATAAAAATGGTCATTAAGTTACAGAAGTGCCAGCTAAGCACTCAAATTGTACAACTCCATAGGTATAGTTCAGTATTTTCGATAGCTACAGAGTGGTTGAAATTAAAACCTAAGGAGTTTTGACGAATGACATTTAATTCTGAGTAAGAACAAGTCATTATACAAAAGTCACTATTTTCATGCAAACATTTTCTATTCAATATATTAATCATATTGCATGAATTAGTATTCTAATTAAAAGTGTCACAATCTTGATCATTCTTTTAAGTTTAAATTTCATAGGATAATCTTTAAAAGCCTCAAAGATATTCCATATGTTGCATACTTACTAAAAGTATATTTTAAATGTTGCAGTGTTCTATAATTATTCATCTTCACAGCTCATGGAAATGCCACTTTTGGGAGCATTCCAGGAAAAACAAACGTTCTCCCCACCTATTACAATGAAGAACCTCTATTATATTTCTTTATTTCAGTAAATTATGTGCCTAGTATAGCACTGAGTAATAATGAGAGAACTGAGTAAATTATTACCATTTCAATGGACAAAAAATTACCTGTATTAATTCTGTAGTAGTTCAATAACAATTGAGTGTGAAATTTGCTGACTGATTTGAGTCTCTGATATTTTTTAAATCTAATTAGGGATGTTATAAAATTTTAAAAGCTGGATTTAATACAGGACAAGTTTTAGAAGACTAAAAAATAAATTTAATTTTAAAATGTCTATGACTCAATAAAATATAATTCATTTGAATCATTTACACACCATGATGCTATCATTTGACATAGTTTTATATGGAAAAAGCTATAGTTGCTAGCCTAAGAAAAAAGATTTGTTCATTGCTTTGTCTGCATATCTTTATTAATTAGACCTATCATAGCCTTCGGGAGGAATTTAAATTCTTATGACAGTAAGATACTAAGGACCTAAACCTGCTCCCATTGAAGGTAATGGCATTCTTCCCTTGACTCTAATGGGCTTTGGATCAGGCCCTATGAGCCAAGACTGGAGGATCTCTGTGCAAGATACTGTATCTAAATTCTACACTGCAATATTCCTACTTGTCCAACACTAAACCTCTACTGAGCAGAGACCATCCGTGGTTGTGTATACCAGTTTCCTCAAGGAGGAGGAAGAAAGCCCATCACATTTTTCACTTGTAACCTAGGATAGGTTTCAAGCTCAATTTCTAGAAACAGACTAGTTCTTTAGACTATTACACTATTATAGTAACTTCAGCACTTAGAGGCCCTGGTCATTTCAAGATCCCCCTGTACAAATTCAGGAGCCCACCACAGCTCCAAAGATCTTACAACCGAAAGGTCTTGATCTTGCAAAGATTTATGCTGTCCCTAACGTCACACACTGTATAGTCCTATTGGTTTAATTGAGACAATTCAGAATATTTAGAGCTATGAGCACAAGTAAGTCTTCGTACAATTGGATGATCAATTAAGATGAGCAGCTAGGGGGTTAAACAGATGGCAGGAATTATGTAGGTAGTTGGAGGGTAACAGTGTTCAACCTATTGGCCTTCTTCCAACACCAGCTGAAGTGCAAGAAATTGGGATTATGGAATCATCCTTGCTCCATACACTCTTCTGGGACTGACGGAAGAGTTAGTGCTGCCATCAGCACTAACTACTCCTCCACCCCTGCATTCCCAGCACTGTAGCAAGACTTTGGCTGCTCCTTTCACATATGTACTAGGGATGAAGTGCTCCCCATATTCTCTCACCTTGCCCCAGTTAAACCATAGTCTGGTCCATAAGGGGGAAATTGTGATTACTTTTTCGATGGGGAAAATAAATCACTCACATTATTGATAACTAACTAACTAACTCAAAAACATACATGTTTAGAAGACATATTCATTTGTTCCAGACTTCAAACATATTAGAATGAAAAATTCTTGTTTTGGAAATTATTTCACTGGGTGCCTTTATCTTGGGGGAGCTGTCAATGTGAACAGGAAATAATGAAAATGAATCCCATGGCATTTGCAAAAGGATGCCTTGAAAAAGGTAGGTGCATAACAGGGTGGACTAGGTCCACAGGCCCCACAGCCCTGCTTCACCATGCCCCAGAGAAGATCAGAGGAGAAGTCCTCCCAGTGGCCTAGAGTGGCAAAAGGGGAAGCAGACAGGGGGGCTGCTGGAGTGGCCAATTAGGGGACAGAAGGGCCATATATAAGGGAGCAGCAGAGCACTCAGTTGCTGCCTGGAGCTGAAAGAGGGAAAACCAAATTCCTGGCTGGCTGGCAGAGCAGCAGAACCTGGGACAGCTCAGTGCAGGCAGGACTGAGCACAGAGAAGGCTGCCAAAGACCAGAAGAGCAAAGAAGGCGCTCCTGGTTGACTATGGGGCTAAGCTAGGACTGAGTCCAGAGCCTAGCCAGGACCAAGCAAGGGTACCATGAAGGGCTCCGCTGAGTTGTTATGGAGGGCCATGTCTCCTGGAAGGAAACCTTGGTTGGTGGCAAAGTCTGTATAACCCAGAAGGTGTGTTTGTTCCACCTACAGACAGTGTGCGTGACTCAGCCAGAGAGCTGAGTCACTGAAGACCCTCTTAAGAAACCATTGGCAAAGGGGAGCACTCGTGAGAATTGGGTGCCACCCCATTTCAAGAAAATGCAGCTTACACATGACCAGAAGGGGGCACTTGAGAGGCAGCAGGCATCCTATTCCAATGCTGAAACACTGCAGGCATGCCTTGGCAAAAAGAGGGGCACTCGTGAGAAGTGGGTGCTGGCCCCATTACAGGGCCTTAATACATGTGTACAATTATAGCTGACAAAACCCAGGAGGAGAAAAGATCAGAAAATGAAGAGGTGGATTGAATCCTCATTTTGCAGATAGTTAAGTGTTATTCTTTTCCACCTATGAAGAGTAAACATATATGTTCAATATGAAAGGTTTTAATTCTAGAATAATTATAAAAAAAAACCCAATCAATCTCCATGACAGAACACAGAGCATCTTCTAACACCTACATCACTCTGCTTCATAAAATTTGCAGCTGACCCTAGAGATAGCAGGTTCCATAAAGTGCCAAGATGTCGAAAGCTGAAAACAGTTACACAACGACACATGGAACAGTTAGTGCAGTGAGGCTCACTTAAGTCAATTCTGATTAAAAGAGATATTTCATGTGCAATAGTCAAATATAGTAATGCAGCAAAGCCCTTTAAATCTTTGATACAGTATAAGCCACATGTTCAAAATACATTTCTGTTGCCCCAAAAGTTAAAATGGAAAGTCACTTACCTGTATGATGTTAGAATATCATGAACAATGTTCAGAAATGAAAGTCAGTGGAAACTGCCCAGGTTCGTCTGACTGTGTCAAAGCTGAAAATTTCATATGATTTTGGTGGAACACAATGTACAGAAATGAGCCCATATTCATCTGTACGTTTAGTGAACCTTTCAGCACTGAGTTACTACTTTGTGAAAGGTGAACTGTGTATTGTTTGGGTTTTTGTGTAGCAAAAGGCATGAGCCACAAAGATCCAAATATGGATTTCCCTAAAATTTACATCTGAGGTTTTGGCTCTGGTTGTTGTAGGAGACAGAGGACAAGAGCAAAGTTCAGAACTGGTGAAGTCCCTCAGAGTTAGAAGTAGGTAAATTCAGGAGACTGGAGGTTTGGTTCTGGCACATCTAAATTTTTTTGCAAATATTTTGTACTGTCGTAGTTGCTCTTTTAACAAGATATTGTATTTCCAAGTTTTATAAATACCAAGACCAAAAGAGACCATTGTGATCATCTAGTCTGACCTCCGTATAACACAGGCCATAGAACTTCCCCCAAAATAATTCCTAAACATATCTTTTAGACTAACATCCAATCCAGATTTTAAAAATTGTTTGTGATGGAGAATCCACTACAATCATGGGTTAATTGTTCTAATGGTTAATTACCCTCACTGTTTAATGTCTATGCCTTATTACCAACCTGAATTTGTCTAGTTTCAGCTTCCAGACACTGGCTTGTGTTATACTTAGTTGGCTAGACTGAAGAGCCCATTATTAAATATTTGCTTCCCATGCAGGTACTTGCAGCAGCATCTGGGAAGAAGTACCACAATTAGTGAATGACCATCATCAATTGAGGAATTGAACTGCCCAATGTCTCAGCACCACAAGAGGAACTAAAGTCTAAGGTAAGGATGTAGGTACTTAAGTCACCCCTTAAACTTATCTTCTTTAATCTAAATAAGTGAGTTCCTTAAATCTATCCCTATAAAAGATTGTTTTCTAATCCTTGTGGCTGTTCTCAGAACCCTCTCTAACGTATCTACATCCTTCTTGACTTGTTGACACCAGAACTGGCCACAGTTTTCCAGCAGCAGTCGCACAAATATAGAGGTAACATAACCTTACCATTCCTACTCAAGATTACCCTGTTTTTGCATCACAGGATCACATTCTCTTTTGGCCACAACTTTGCACTAGGAGCTCATGTTCAGGTACTTAACCACCATGACCCCCAAGATTTTTTTTCCTGAGTCACTGTTTCCCAGGATAGAGTCCTTCCATCCTTTAGGCCTTTAGGTATGACCTATATTCTTCGTTCCTAGATGTATACATTTTCTAAATAGCATCATACTGTTGACTCATTCAATCTGTGATTTACTAACCCCCAGATACTTTCAGCAGCACTACTGTTTAGCCAATTATTCCTCATTTTGTATTTGTGCATTAGATTCTTCCATCTTAAGGGCAATGCTTTCAACTGGCCTCAATTGAATTTCACTTTATTGATCTTACACCATTTCTCCAACCTATCAAGATGATTTTGAATTCTAATCCTGTCCCCCAAAGTGCTTGCTACACCTCCCAGTTTGCGGTCATCTGCAAATTTTATAATCATCCAAGTCAATGAAAATATTGACAAGTACCTGGCCCAGAACAGACCCCTGTGGGACACCCCCTCCTCCGATATGTCCCAGTTTGAAAGTCCACACTCAGTCAGTAGTTATCAACTTCCACAGTCAACCAGTTGAGAACCCACCGTATAGTAATTTTAGCTATCCCACATTTCCCAAGATTGCTTATGAGACTATCATGTGGGACTGCGTCAAAAACCTTACTAAGGTCCAGATAGCTCACATCTATATAATAGCCTCAATGTATTTCTACATTCTAATTCAGTCTTTGAATAATTTACCCAAGAGTGAAAATGGATAAGAATAAAAACACTGAAGTGGTGAGAAAAGGGGAATATAAGCAGGAAATTCAATATTGAGAACTTCCTTTTAAAATTATCATGTCCAGATCCCCCTATGTGTGCATGCAAGTTGATGTCATGTGTGTATACCTATATGTGGACATACAATTTATGTAAATTGGAACGATGTAAAATTTGTGTGCTCATTGTAGTAGAAAGTGAGAGCATGAGACCTGAAGCCTAGCATAACAGGCCAAGGCACAAGGCTTAAACTGTAAGAATGGCCACGCCTGTTATAAAGCCACGTTAGCAGGAGTCAGGCTGTGAACTGACAACACTGGTGACCCCGACTGCTGATCTGGAAAGTAAACAAGCTGTCCTCTGTAGGAATCGTGATCTAACATGACAGAAAACCATGAGCTAGCTAATCCCCTTTTACTCTCCCTTCAAATACCCATGGAATTTGATGAATTTTGGACACACTGGGTAGCAAATAAGGGTGGTCCATATGAGTTTAAAAAAAACAGAGCAGGGAAACATGGACAGGAATATGTAGAGCAATGGCAGAGAGTGTTGCTCTGAAAGATAATAGGAGTAAAAAGTGTAGAGTACTCCAAATTATGGCCATGGCGATTAGAAGGTTAAGACAGCATGCTATTGATTAAGGTGTCAGAGCTAGCAACAAACACAATGAAAGAGTTAGAAAAGGTGACTCAGGCAGCCGAACATTGGAAAGATCAGGCTCTGCTGGCAGGGCAACAAGCAGTTCAAACACATGATCTGCTTGAGCAAATGAAACAGGAAAACAAAAACAAAAAAAATCTAGAAATAGCTGCTGAAAATTTACAAAAAAGAGAAGTACCGTGCCCCATAATAAATCTTGGAGGACAACAGCAGAATCCAGTACTTTTATAGCACTTGATATGTGGGGACAGAAATGGAAAAAGGTGGCCCTAGCAAAATTAAAAAATGAAACGGGGCCACCACATTGCAACCATCACCATACAATAAAAAGCCAGGTTCTGGTAAAACTTAAATCGAGACCTAGACTGGTGCCTGTCAGAATGGGAGAAGTAAGTGCACAGGAGGGAGAAGTAGCAAACAGTACTTTCACTGGATTGGAAAATCAGACAAAGGAGAAAATGGAACAGTTCATAGAGTACATTAGAAGACATGAGCTGTGACTTGATCGCAGGGGAATAAATAGAAAAGAATTTCAAAGTGAAAAACTAAGAGTAGGGAATTTAACATCTAAAATTAATGCATTAACACATGGAGTTGCCCAGAAACAGTTAACTAGTGCAGGCAAGAGCACTCCTGCAATCCATTTGGCATGCACACAAAAGCAACAGATTGGGGGAACAAATTTAAGTTTTACAAAAGCAGGTAACAACCCCCACTCTCCTCTCAGAGCCAGGATAAAAACCAGGGGTGAAGGTTCCTGACTGCTTTACCCCACCCCCACTCCTCGTTCAGAGCTAAAACCTTCTTTCTTAAATATTTTTATGTACCAGTTAAGTTTTCCTTTATATTGTCTCTGTTTGCTAAAAATCCCTGTTGCTGCCTGTACTTTTAGATACCTCTCTCTTGGCTCAAGGTTTCCTCCCTTCCGAGATTGCTGTTCCCCCACCTCTCTTCACTTGTGCTCGCTCTGTTTTTTCTTTGTTTTTTTAAAAGCTAAGATAGAGTTATTACAGAAACCACCGTTTCTAAAAAGATGAAGCAACTGAAAACCGAATAGAACAAAAACAAAGAATACAACCAGGTTAAAAAAAAAAAACTTTTGAGAAAGTCAGGAATGTTTCCAGGGAATGCAACAGCTGGAGATATTCCTAACTGTCTTGAAGATATGGTTGCCAAGCAACAGAAATTCAGACTACTTCTAATCCTAATCACTCACTAATATTTAAAATGTGGGCATTCCTTATTTACTTTATTTTAAAACTTTTTTATATGGAATGCCTGAAACTACTAAATTAATACAACAAATTTGACAAATAAGAATTGATAAAAAATTCATATCAAGTTATTAATTTTTTAAATAAGAAGGTAATAACTTGCTTATTAAAATGTTTAATGGTTTACCTGTCTATTTTCTAAAATGCATTGCCTTAATTTTAGCTCTTAATGTCCTATCTTATCTTGTATAGCTGCAAAATGTTGCAAAAATGTTAAAGCTAACCAAACAAATTCAACAGGTTTCCACCTTTCTTTCCCCAAATACAACTAAGCATTATAAAAGTTTAATACCCTTAAAGTATGTGTAGACCTGACTTAATTAATTTTGATTTAATTTATCTAATTTTTATTTGAATTTGATTTAATTTCAATTTATCTTTTCTTTTATGCAATATTGAAGGGAAGTAAGGGTTGTTAAATTTGATGCCTCTAAACCGTTAACAAAAGTGGAATTGGTATTACAAGCACATTAACGCTAAAAAGCTTGGGTAAAAATTCTGTTACTAACTCTTTTGCTCAAATAGAGTACTCAGCAGGGAAAAGCAGTACACCTTCTCATGGAAGATTATAAGCATCTATTTTAGCAATTAAGTATTATATTTAGTATAAAATATTAGTAATGCACCTCAAGTAAAAATGAATGTTTGTACAACAATTGGAGAAGTATAGCTTGTGTTATAAAAGACTTGGTCCCTATTGCATTGTAAACAAACTAACTTAATCTGTGTATTGAGTTTTGGTTATTGAAAACCAAAGAAATGTAAAACAAACATGCAAAAATTGTATTATGTTAACAAACTTAAGCTGTTTAAGGTTGCATCCCACAGACCAAAGACACCAGAAGATATCAGTACACAGTGAAGAAACCCCAGGCATCAAGAAAAGAGAAATGAAGTACTTTATAAACAACAGACTGGTCTGCTATACACCTCGGTATACCACATATGGACAATTAAGTTGGCAATCAGCTAGAGAACCACTAGCTGGATCAGATTAATCCGTCATTTAATTTGAATTTGGCTACTGTGTAAAAATAAGTGTATTAGTACTGTATTATTCTGCAGCATTGCTGTATTATTCCTGTGTTGCTGTACAGCTTTTACAATGTGCATAGCATTGCTAAACTGTTTCACCAACACACAGGTAAAATTTAACAAACCAATGGCAGCAATCAACATAAAAGCAATGAAAAAACAAACTGGTTTTAAAAAAAAACCAAAACCTAACTGTGTAAACAAACCCCCTGTTGGTACTAGTCACAATTTGGGGTCAGTGACACTGCATCCTAATTGAGGCACGTTACTCAAAACAGTCTTGTTCAGTGTCTGGGTACCAACATTAAATCCTGACCCAGCAATTTAATAAATAGCCTACTGAATGGACAGTAACCAATCTATAAGAAACAGTTGAATCTACATTGACTGTTGGTGTCTCACAGAGCAATACAACCAATGGAAAAGAGAAACTAGCCATTCCTGTTTCCTGCCCAGCAAAGCTTACTAGCGGGTGAAAGACAGCAGAAAGGGTAACCTATAATATGGATAGACAGTACAGGGTAGTAACTAATCACAAGAAATTCATATATAGAGGCCTCATTTGTAATGTCACTATTCCAAATTTCTGTTTTAATTCTTATATATGCAGCACTGAAAGACACACTGTAATAATGCCTATCCTAGTATTTCAAAAACACTCAAGCCTACTACTAATGATGGCAACTGTAACCTTGCCCTAATAGAAGTATGTTGCTATTTGTGGTACCAAAGTGAAAGGGCCAAACTATAACACCAGATTAAACAAGGAAAGATAAGGTGGTGTTATATGTACACATACATACCACACATATATATCCATGTATACTAAACACACATATCTACACACCATATCCATAAATTATTTGGGAGTACCCCAAGGCTCGATCATAAAACTACATTCCTCAATCAAAGTCCCAGACTTAACATTCCCAGGCCCACCATAAGAGACTAAAAATAACTGGGAAAATAAAATCTGTCCATCAGACATAGGAGGGAATGTGCAGACTAAGGGACAGATGGGGTATGGGTGTACGGATGGCAACAAAAGGGTGACCACATAACAGTGTTTAGCCCACTGGGTCACCTTTAGTCCATGCATTATGCTTTTCCGGGACGATGGGTAAACATCCTCCCCATAAAAAGACAAAAAGTGGGAAAATGTAGAAAGTGAGAGCATGAGGCCTGACTACACTTAAAATAGACAAGTGGGAGGGGTTGAGAGGAAGACATGTCAAACAGGGCTTCAAGCAAGTTGAAACTCATTGTTTAAGACATTGGGAAAGATTTCATCTTAGGGATTAAAACTATTTCAATAGAATCCTATGGAAAAGGTAATACCAGCACCTAGAAGCCTAGGATAATTAAGACAGTACAGATCCTATTGTTCAAAGTGCTAAGGAACACTTAGATCGAATTCCCTAATGTTAAGTATTTGGGGGAAGGAGGAATGCTGTTTAAGTGGAATATGTAAGTAGTCCAAACAGGAAGTTTCCCCATTCCTAGGGCTTTTGTGATATTAATCACCTTGGCAACCATTTCTGATGGAAGGGGAATTTATGTCTACTCCTGCCAGATTTAATGTTACCACTACTTGTTTCACAAGGGGTCTTTCAAAATAATTCTGAAGCCTTCAAGTAGTAGTAGTAATGTTAATAAAATGTGTCACAGACAGAACAGTCATTCTCCTACAAGACATACAGAAATAGAAACACTACAGAAAACATAACTTGATCAAGAACTTTCCTATTCCAAAGTACAATTACAAGAGAATCATACCACATGCTCATCTCTTTCGCAGTATATGATTCAGTTCCACAGTTTAGATACAATTCTGTTTCTCACAGACATATTATACTACCAATTATATATAATCTTTGTTCAGAATTATTAAACACATTTATAGAAACTTTACAAGTGCTTACCCTATGACATTATCTGAAAGTTTTTTGTTGCTGTTATTTGATTCAGTTGAGCTCTCTCTTGATTATTTATCTCATTTTAAGCCAGCAGCATTCTCCAGACTTCAAAGCTGTTCTTTGATGGCTGCTGAATAATGGTTCACAAGATAATTTTATAGCCATGTTTTCGACAGAGAAAAAAATAACCTGACAAAAAGCAACTCGCTGATTCAATGAGAATAAGCCAAAAGAAAAATGAAAATACTTCCCTACAAGCATGAACTTAATTACTACAAGAGATATGTACCAGAAAATGTTTCCAGAGATATTAATTTGAATGCAGTTTTCAATTTGGCCATTTCTGTGACTCTTTCACGTTTACATTCTGCGAACATTCCTTTGCTGGAGTTTTATTGGTATGAAAATTCATGAAAAGCTCATTTTAAGCCCAAGTGCTTGAATATTTGCTGAACACAGTTTTTAATTGTATGTTCAGTTGCAATATTCAAAAGTGCACATTTCACACTGTGCTTGTTAATTAAACAAATCATCTAATTCAGGTACAGAAATAGTAACTCCTGATTTGTGTAAAATCCCAGATAAAGACAAATATTCAGCTGGAGTTATAGTTGAGTACATGGCAGTAACTTAAGGTAAAAATATTAGAGGGATATTGTAGTTATCCCCAATCATCATTACAAACCCAGGAAATTCAGCATTAAGGTTAAACTTAAAAGAAGTCCAAACAATTCAGTTAAGATATGGAAATGCACAGTTAAGGCAGCCAAACAACTTTAACTCTGCCCTGTAGTGACAGTATGCAATAACCACATAACCATGATTAATTAGTGCATGTGTGTTTGTAGTTGCAAGTTAGATTTAACTGATTTTTAAGGACATTTGTTTTTTCCCCATTTTTATTTTCCTTGTAGTGCAACTAAAGCAGCACAGTGCCTGTTAATGAGGAGGGGGGGGGGGAAGGGGAGAAGAAGATATTGTTTCTGCACCTGCTCAAATGTAGAATACAACCTGTTGAATCAACAATACCACTTGTTGTAATATTTGTTTTCCTTGGATGTCTCCTATACAAGTAGTAACTAATCCCAAGACTGTTTTGTTTGTAAGAGCACTGTTTAGATACCATTATAAAATAGCTGTCAATTACCTGACACCTTTTTAGCTATGTAAGTATATAGATACACATGTAACTGAATCAATGCTTGATTTAAAGGTTTGTCTGAACATTCTGCCAAAACCTGCTTTCAGATACAATAATTCAGGTAAATTTCAAGTGATAAAAATAGAAGAGTACTGCAGTGCTTAGAGAGAGATGCATTCTATAGAAATAGCTGCACAAATATTAAATTCAATAAAATTACCCAAAGAAAAAAAAGGTACTGTTGGCTGGAGAAGGTGGCTGCCTTCCTCCATATCACATAAGTCTGTTTTTACAGCTGTATTTTAAAAACAAAAATTTAAAATTAACTATTTCAAAATACTATTAACTTTCAACAGAACTCAAAACACAAAGTATGCAATGCTAGGGAATTCCACGTGTTCATATATGTCCCTGCAAGTGGTGGTTTTGCGTAGGCTGTCAAGACTCACCCTGATAGATATTGAGATATTTAATCCGTCTCTCTTCAGTTAATGTCTAACTGAAAATTTCTCTTATTTGCAAATTGAAGTACTAAATAGGATGAAATAAAGATGTCACTTCACATAGGGATCTGACTACTACTAGCTTGTCAAGAAAGAGGTATAGTGGTTAGGGAACTAGTCTACTACTTAGCTGAGCTGGCTTCAAGTCCCTACTCTGCTACAAACTTCTTGTGTGATCTAAGGCAAGCCAGTTAGCGTTTCTGTGCCTCAGTTTCCAAACTGTAAAATGGGGAAAATAATGTTGCCCTACCTTACAGTGGAGTTATGTGGATAAATAAATACATTTAAAATTGTGAAGTGCTCCGATATTGTGGTAATAGGTGCCTTACAAGTACTCTGCTATTTGTATGTCTAAACGCCAAAAGAAATGGACATACAAGAAAAGATTTTTCATGTGAGAAAGGGTTGCAGGAGAGGTCCAGGTGGTTTTATTAATTTAGATCCATGTATATTTACCCTCCTTTATTCTCTTGTAGGGCAAACTAGGGAGATGTGTGGATATTACTATTCCCTAGTGTGAGCTTAATCATCAGTTTGAGCTGGCCTGCTATGGGTAAAGTAATTGGGAAATTAGCCGTACTTCTTGAAATAAGGGACAATACCAGCAAAGCACAGGCTGGCTCTGTAAAGTTGTCCCAAGAGGTGCTTTATTTTGTAGAATGAGAATTTTGCAAGTCTAGAAATAAATAGCCCCATTAACTTCAGTAAGTCACTATGTGAGTAAGGCAGGCAGGATTTGATCTCAAATGTGGAAGAAATAGTGCAGAAACACTCCAACCTCTCCCTCACACCAACATACCTTGAATAAGAGGCCTTTGAGAGTTGTGCAGCCTCAAAACAAATAGCTTGGGCTATAATTTTCAGAGTTGTCTAATGGAGTTCAGAGCCCAACTCCCATGGGAATTAGGAACCTTCATTTCCTTGGATTCCTTTAAAAATGCTAAAGTCAATGAAGAATTTGATTAGTAAATATTTCAGAATTGGCCCCTGTAAGTTAAGTTACAGTTTCATACCAAATATTCAGACTGGGAATTTTACTGTGCAAGTCAATGAGAGTAACAGTGGGCCCATGCTATTTCAGAAATTCTGCTGATTAAGTGCCCAATCCAGCAAGGCAGCAGACACACTCAGATCCCTCCCTCAGGAAGTGCTCAGCACTTTGCACCTAAACTTCACTCTTCACTGTCAATACAGCTGTAGGACATGTGACTCTGCCCAAACCATGTTTTCACTGTAATTTTTATAAGCATCTCTGCTTCATTAGAGGGAATGTAACAGGAGTAGATTGTTCAGTAACTGTCCCTTTATGCCAGCTGAGAAAGAGCACATAAAACTGTTGTCAGACTATTTAGACAAACAGCATCTTGTAAGTTATTGTATAAAAAAAATACTGGTGACACACTGGTCTTGTGACACACTGGTCAGTGTGAGCTGTATGTATGTATGTATGAGTTGTGAATAAAGAGTTATGTATGTGTGCTGGAAATATGTTCATAATGTTTTGGCAGTAATGGATTATCAAGTCTGCCTTGGACAAAAATGTGGATTTACCAGTCTGGGTCAACCATAGACAATGAAAGTATATTTACAGGTAAGGTAAACAAAGCAATCAAACAAGCAGAGGAGAAAACAGCTTTGTAAGCACATGAGACACACCAGAGTCTGAAACCCCAGGAGATCTTCCTGACTCTGGAGGCAAAGACAACAAACTCTGGAAAATATAAGGGGAGCAAAGAGACATTCGGGTTATCCATCACTTACAGGATGTTGCCTCCTTTGGCCCCAATCCTGTGAAGGCTGGAGATGCTCATAGCTTGACATAAGTTATAGCTTGCTAGAATGAAGTTTTAGGCACTTGAAAGTGTGTTATTTCTTGTTTGTAATCCTTTTCTATCTTTTTATTCTTGCTTAGAATCCCTTAAATCTGTGTTCTCTATTAATAAACTTACCTTGTTTTATTACAAAGCCAACTCAGTGCTATATATTAAAGAAAAGAATGAGTCCTCAACCAAACTAAGACTGGTGTGTGCATGGTCTCTTTGGAGGCAACAAACATAATAATTTCTGCAAGAGCCCAGTGAACAGAACTGGATTCTGCAGAGACTGAGGTTCACTGATTGTTACCTGCAAGGCAAGTTAAGACTGGCAGAGTCTTGAGCAGTTTGCTATTGAGGTGAACAGACTGCTGTGGTAGGGAGCTGTCTCACAGACTAAGCTCCAGCAAAGCTCGCTCTCTAAATCAGGGTTCCCAGAGGAGAACATCACAAGTAATAGATAGTAAAGAAACAAGCTGCACTGGGCTACTCTAACCAGTTCAGTTTTGTTTTAAATCAGACCGTGTTTTCTCTTCCTCTATCACCAATAACTTCATTCATTTCATGGTTTTTTACAAGACTTTATATTTTAGATGACTTTGTTAAGATCTATACACAGGAGAATAAACAACCTGCCTGTTGTAATATAAAGTAGACCATAAACTGGAATAATGTCTTAGATTTACATGGCCATTTCTACCAAGCAACTGCAGTCCTTGATTCTGTTCTCTCCCAAGAGTACCTTAACAAAATGAATTATTACATGGTTCTGGGAAACTAGCAGAGTCCCCTGCTACCTCTAACTAGTGCCACACTCCTCTGTGTAGTGAGGGAGTGGAAGATTTCTTGTATCAAACATATGCCTCATTGTGTGCATAAGTTATATGGGTAGCTACCACTAGAACAGCTCCAATAGTGTAATGAAGTTCACTCATTACTCACTAATCATTGAGAACCCAATCGTGAGTCTGGCTGCCATATCTTTATAGGAGAGTAAGGGACTTTAGAGGTGGGCTGCCCACATCAGACCCTGCATGAGTGGGAGAACAGCTGTCCCTGGCTGAAACTTCCTGCTCCCAAGCAGGTGGGCAGTCAGGGAGAATAGGAAGAACTTCCAATGGTAACTAAGCGCCTAAATACTTTTGAGGATCTGGGCCTTTGTGCTTTGGAGGCCAGAGCCCAGCCAGTGCAGGTGATTCAGCACAAAAGGAGGAAATAAGCTATGGGCAGGGAAGCATAGAATGGTGCAGCTTACTTCTGCAGAGCAACGGGGAAGCAGGGTGCAAACTGAGACTTGAGTTACAGCTCAGTTTCTGCATTGCCCCTGACTGGATTGCAGGGTGCCAGTGCAGCCCTCAGGGAATTCCTGACCACCTTCAAAAGCACTAATCATTAGATATTTTGAGACCTCTTCCTGTCACCTGCTTATAACTACCCAATTAACCCACAATGACCACAGAAATGTTTTGAAGAGAGCCTAAAACTAGAAAGGCTAAGACTCATGTAATTTTCATTAAAAAAAAAAAAAGTCTATGGCATGAACCACTGGCTCTGCATAGTGTATACTTTAGGTTTGATTTTATAAGAACTAAAGTCAAATATATTGGAAAGATACAACGGCTCATAGACTTTAAGGTCAGAAGGGACCATTATAATCATCTTGTTTGACCTCCTGCACAACGCAGGCCACAGAACATCACCCACCCACTCCTGTAATAGACCCCTAACCTATGACTAAGTTACTGAAATCCTCAAATCATGGTTTAAAGACTTCAAGGTACAGAGAATCCACTAGCACTTGTTCTTCATTTCTAAAAAGGGTTACATGTACAAACATCAATCATACATGTACATAACATTAATCAGAGGGGTACAAATCCAAGAGAGAGAGACACTTATTGTTACAACACCCAAGTAGCTACAGTTCACAGCTTTCAGTCAAGGGTATCAGTAAATGCTCCCAATAAACTCTCTCAATTTTTGTTTAAAAACTCATACATTCTTTCAGTTGAAATCATTAAGAAAGACACTTTATTAATTGTTTCCTTCCCTCCCTATCCCATATCATTTGTTACTGTGTGCTTGACTGTGAACTGGCATCCACTGTAAATTGTATGTGCAGTTAGGACATATGTATTCTTGGGCAAGGTGAATGTAAAATTTTACAGCATAAGAAATTAGGATTGCCAACCCTCCAGGATTGTCCTGGAGTGTCTAGGAACTAAAGATCGTGTCTGTGATAAAACCTCCAGAGATATGTCCAACCAAAATTGGTAACCCTGTGAGAAATTCAGAGTAAGCTTGTCTTTCTCTGTCATTGGAAGTCACCTAGCACATTTTGGACACTACAAAAAGTGCAGCACATGCAATTGAATTATTTTAAACTTCTACTGTATTACATGTGGAAGCATCCGGTATTTGTCATTTTGACTACAGACACTCTAAAAGTCTAACCTTACAGTAAGATTGCAATATTTTCAAGTGTAGGTAATTCTACAACAGAGTGAAAATACTGCAGTGTTAAATGTTGTACAATTTCCTTGTTACAAAGCCACTTGAGAATAATGTAATCACATTTTTCTCTGTACTCGAAGGCCACCCAAAATTACACTCAATAAAGACCCCAAAAAGGTCTTAAAGAAAATCAGATAAACCCATTTATCAGCAGTAATCTTGTCTAGTTTATGGAAGACGATGGCACAGATCCTAATGTGCAATTTGGCACCAAAAAGTGAACTTCTGCTTACCCACTTAGTAACACAAATGAATGCATCAGGAGAGACATCTAGATGAAAATTTAATCATTCTGGTGTTTAATCATTCAAAAAAAATCTATTTTAACAGATTATCTAGATTTTTTCCTCCAAACCAGCTCTGTTGTCCTATTTTCTACATCTATTAATAATCTTCATATTTATATTGTTACTGCAGATGATTTTTTTTTTAATCCCTCACAGGTCATATCTTCTAATAATGTAACCACGTTTTTCTCTGAACTCTAAGGCCCCAGTACTGCAATTTGATTTGATAACCTAGCTCCTGCAGCCAAATGAAATCCTATTACAGTTTATGGGACTCCAAATGGGCACAAGGGCCTGTGCTAATGGATCAGATCTCACAATCACAGCTTAATTTATCAACTTCTCTTTCTGTAATGAAATGCCAGAAAGATGTTGTACTCAGTGTTGTTGTGACTGTGTTGATTCCCAGATGTTAGAGAGATAAGGTGAGTGGTCTTTTATGGACCAACAGAAGTTGATAAGAGAGAAAAAGAGCTCTGTGTAAGCTCAAAAATTTGTCTCTCTGATGAGCAAAAGGTGGTCTGTAATGGTTCACACCACTCACTGTCAGACTGGCCCCTCCTGCTGGTTATCTGGGGATTAGCTCAAGGATGACACACATCCACAGTCTGCACACCATCACTCTTTCTCCACAGTTCGCCTGTAGCCCTTCTCACAACTGTCAGGAACCACAGCATCTTCTTCATGGCTCATCCCTCCAGCTGTGTCATTGGTTGTGTTCTCTCCTTCTAGGGGAGGTTTGGCTCCTCAGGAGTCCAGCCACTTCCCCAGTGGCAACTGCAGTAACTTGTCCTGCCACTTCCCCTGTGGTGAGTGGGATAACAGGGTCCCAGGCTCACCCACTACTCTAGGTCCCAGCCCAGGGGCCCTGTGGATCGCAGCCTCTTGCTGCGCCTCAACTGACCCACTTCCCCACAACACTAGCACCTCAGGCCTATAATTACCCACTCAGCAGCCAACCAGGAGCTACTCTTGCTCCCCTGGTCCCTGCCAGTAGTAGCTCTGTCCACAGTACTACAGCTCTCTCAGCCTGTGAGAGACACAGCCTTACCTCCTTGAGTTCCAGACAGTCACTGATTGCTCTACTCTTCCCTGCTGCTCCTGTATATGGGCCTGCTGGTCCCGGATTGGCTGCTCCTCCCAGCCCCTCTTCTATTGGCTGCTTCCTAGGCAGCTTCCCTCAGACTCTTTTAATCCCTTCAGTGCCAGTGTGGGGCAAATGCCCCATCACATGGTCCAATAAAAGATATTACCTCACCCACCTTGTCTCTCTAAAAAGAGGTCTTACTTTTCTTGTTCTACATAGGATACAGGGTATGTCTACACTGCAATTAAAAACCCACAGCTGGCCCATGACAGTTGACTGGGACTTGAGGCTAAGGGACTGCTTAATCACAGGGTCCTAGAGCCCAGGCCCAATGTCTACTCTGCAATTAAAAAAACCCTTAGCCCAAACCCTCTGAGGGAGTATGGCCTTTGTTGTGCCCCAGATTCCTAGGAACCTAGACTTCATATATTAAAGCTCAACATCTTTACAAAACAAGATTCCCAGCTTTATTGAATATATGCAGCTGGACTGGATTTCTACACAGAAATAACTAAACCTCTCAAAGGCCTTTCTCAGCACGTACTAGGAAATGTATAAATGAAAGAGACTCCATGGTTGTTTCAAGAACTGTTCCAGAGCACGGGGTCTTTCAAGAATGTCATACTCAAAGATAGGGGCAGGTAAATGATTCTAAAAATATTGGTTATTGACTTGAAATATATCATGAAATAGACTCGTTTAGTGAATATTTTCCAACCAGCCTTACTCACAGATACATGCACTCCTCTGTCTGAACTAGAGACTGACATCTCAGATTTGTGGGAGTGTATTATTCGTACCCTGACCTGATGGCTACCTAGTGGACACTTACAGCAGGCCTGGTGCTGGACACCGGGTCAAGTGAGGCTGCCTACAGGGAGCTGGAAGGCGGCCACTTTCACTCAGGCGCCTCACTGGCGGCGAGTTCCCGGGACTTGGCCGCTATCCACTAGATAGTAGAAAGTATTCAAGGTCGTAAACAAGATAGTTGTGTGAGCTAAGATGCTACCAGTAATATGTAAGCTGTTCCCGTGTGAAGTAGGTGAAATCATATAATAGCCAATCAGAAATTGTGTGACCATTGTATGCAAAGATGATAAAAGGGTATATAAGCTGGAGAACAAGATGGAATAAACGATTCTGCTAGCAATCATATTGGTTGTTGTGCTTTATCCATCCCGCATCCTCTGCCATCAGCAGTGGAATCCTCCCTCGTCCTCTGCTATCAGCATTGGAACCCAACAAATGGTGACCCCGACGTGATTGCAATTCAAGTGGATTGGATTGTGCGTTGGGCAGGGAGAAGAAACGCGGGAGTTATAGCCGCTCCAGGAGATACTGCGGTGAAGGCAGCTCCTGGTTGCCCAGAGGCAGGCGTGGTCGCCCAGAGAGGCAGGCGTGGTCGCCCAGAGGCAGGCGTGGTCGCCCAGAGACGTGGTCGTCCGAGAGAGACGTGGTCGCCCAGAGACGTGGTCGTCCGAGAGAGACGTGGTCGTCCAGAGGCGTGGTCGTCCGAGAGGGACGTGTTTGAGCTCAAAGGTCATATTATACTCACCCGATGTCCAGTTTTTGATCCTGCCTCATTGTTATCCACCCTTTGTAGAACCCAAAATTGATTTTCTATGTTATTGGCTCTGTCAAAGAAATTCTAAAGGTATTCTTGTGGCTGATTATGCTGTTTGTTCTTAACATGAGGTAATTAAAAGTAACCCTTTCCCTTCTGTGAACCCTGATCAAGAAGCTAATTATTTTCCTGTAACTACAGTTTGTATCCTGACCGAAGGTAAATTTGTTAATGATTCCCATTATGCCTTTGGTGTTGTTCATAATTATGGTTAATTCTAAAAACAAAAAGGCTTCCCCACTTTGGGAGGCTTCCATATTAAATGAATTTTATGTTGCTGCTTTATAAATGTTGTATAGTTATTTTTTATTATTGTTGTTGTTAAATGTTTAGTTTATTGGTATGTTGTAACAGACTCTGCTGTTAAGGCTGCAGTCCTTTCTGCATTTTAGGCCATATTTATGTTGTTTTGTGTTTATATTGGTCCAGTCTAATATGTATTAGTAATTGTATGTTTATTTTTGAATGGGTAAAAGTTTACCCATGTGCAAAGGCTGACACTATTATAGTCAGCGAAAGGCTTGTGAAGGAATTTATCCCTTGCTTTGGGATCCCTCTGTCTACCAACAGTAACAGGTCAAGTTATAAAAGAAGTTTGCAAGGCTCTTGATATCCAACAGAACTTTTATTGCCCACATCACCCTCAGTCTGCAGAGGCAGTGAAAAAACAGAATGGTGTTCTGATAAAATAAACTAGCCAAAATTTGCCATGAAACTAGCCTCAAATGGCCAGATGCCCTGCCTTTAGCCCTTATAAGTATAAAATCATTATGTAACAGAAAGACTGAACTATTACCACACAAGATCCTAATGGGCTGACCCGTGAGGCTTTCTAGCTCTCTACCAGTATCAACTCACCTAATGGATATTAATTTAGCTGATGAAACTGATTTGACTTATTGTCAAGCATTAATGAAGTGTGTTAAGGCTTTTTGTTCACAGGTCCAAGAAGCCCTTCCCCAAGACCCTCAAAAAGCATGTCATGATCTACAGCCCAGTGATTGGATTCACGTAAAGGGTCCACCAAGACAGACAGCCCTGGAACTGTGTTGGAAAGGCCCACTCCAGGTACTTCTCACCACTAACACTGTTGTAAAGTGCCAAGGTTACCAGTCCTGACTACATGCCTAATACTGTAAAAGAACCTCTGCACCTGTAATGACAAGGTCAGTGGAACAGGGTGCAAGTGCTTGTAACCTCTCCCCTGCTCAAGAAAAGGATTTGCCACTCCAGAGCGAAAAGGATTTGAAACCACTCCAGAGCGAAGAGGATTTGAAACCACTCCAGAGCGAAGAGGATATACCACAACGTCATCCCTACCACCTCAAAAGGAAAAGACTTAAAAACTCCCTAGATCACTGGTTCCCTAAATGGGTATGGCTCGTGATCTTCTGGATGTTTTGTATTGGCCTTATCTGGATGACTCTCTTTTGATCCAAGTTCCTGATTAACGGTACACCTGTCGAAAAAATCCCCAAGGTCCATGGGGAAAAAGACCAACAACCTGATGACTTTGAGGTACAATTACAACCCAAGCAACTAAACCATAAAAGACAATGCTTCTTGGACTATACAGACACATCTTTATAATTAATTATTCAATTACAAACAGATTTAAATGTGTCTAACTGTTGGATTTGCAGTCATGTTCCCTTGCATTTTGAAGAAGGTATACTCGTGGTTCTGATTGTGTTAAACACCATGTAGTAAAGAGATCGAGAAGTTAACACTACAGAGTTTGGAGGGACAGTTGAGAGTGTGAAAAGTGTTATAGGAAGAGAATTTTTAAATTTTTTTTTTGCAGTCTTCTGAAGGAAAAACAGGCCCTTCTCCCAAATAATTGGTCTGTAAATATGTAAATAATCAATTGTAATTAATTGCTGCAGGCTGATAGACAATCTGATTTAAATCATTTGACTATGGACAATTCAGTCAAAATTACTGAAAGAACTACTAATTTAATGCACATGACATTTTACAAATCGCATCATTATTCCATACCATTTTCCAAGATGATATTTCATGGGGTTTCACAGATTTATTTTATGCCTTAATTTTATGGCTACCAAATTTATTCTGGCTTAAGTAATTGTTTGTGTGTATAATTTGTTTTATTGTTATTTTTATTTGTTGTTGTTTTTAGTGTTTGGGTACTTTGCCCTCTGTTTGCTCTGTTTTTAGTTGGTTTGTTAAGGCCGGAGTGCCTGTCGTGCAAATGTTAACTTAAGTTGAAATTATTAAATTTAAGCAGAAGCTAGCTCAGGTTTATAAGTGAGCCACACTGGTATTACAGTATGGCTCAAAGGGGGGATTGAAGGAAAATAATTGTCTGCTTGATTATAGTCACTTTATTTTAGTTTTTTGAGTGTTCTGCTCTTTGCTGAAATCACCCCCCTTCCTTTTCCCATAGTGTTTGATTTTTTGCCAGGGTCAGAGACAGGGTAAGGAGAGAGCCAACTAGTTTTAATTAGTCATATAGTCTTCTGAGGGAGAGATCAGACAACTTTAATAGAAAAGTAGAAATTTTTTGTTCATATGTTATCTGTTATGTATATTTTTTAAAATAGAAATGTATAAGTTAATGGTAATAGTAGTAATATTTTGAATATACCTATAAGTATCAAAAATTTATGCATATGTAATTTTTTTTTTTGTCTTGTTTGTATAAATATGTAAAAAAGCATGTCTTCAGGGTCTCACACTGACCACATGCTGGGAAGTGTAAAAGAAAGGGGGGAGCTGTGGGGGTATATTATCCATATGCTGACCTAACGGCTGCAGAATCGTGCAGCTATCGATTTTTTTTGTTGGCACAGGGACACGGTTGTGAGGATTTTGAAGGCATGTGTTGTATGAATTTATTAGATTATTTATATTCTGTTTATGCTTTATTGCAACGCCTTGCTGATAATATGCATAAGATCACGCGAAATGTTAATCCCTTTTGGGAGTGGCTTAGTAGTTTTGGCTGGCCCTTTTGGCTTGTTTTGTTTTGTTTTGTTTTTTATATAGGCGTTATTGTTGTGGGGATTGTATTTCTTTTGTTTATTTGTGTCCCCTGTTTTATTCGTTTATTGCAAGGTAGTCTGGAGTGTTTTGTTGAACGCCTATTTAAAAGAAAGGGGGGAGATGTGGGAGTGTATTATTCGTACCCTGACCTGATGGCTACCTAGTGGACACTTACAGCAGGCCTGGTGCTGGACACCGGGTCAAGTGAGGCTGCCTACAGGGAGCTGGAAGGTGGCCACTTTCACTCAGGCGCCTCACTGGCGGCGAGTTCCCGGGACTTGGCCGCTATCCACTAGATAGTAGAAAGTATTCAAGGTCGTAAACAAGATAGTTGTGTGAGCTAAGATGCTACCAGTAATATGTAAGCTGTTCCCGTGTGAAGTAGGTGAAATCATATAATAGCCAATCAGAAATTGTGTGACCATTGTATGCAAAGATGATAAAAGGGTATATAAGCTGGAGAACAAGATGGAATAAACGATTCTGCTTGCAATCATATTGGTTGTTGTGCTTTATCCATCCCGCATCCTCTGCCATCAGCAGTGGAATCCTCCCTCGTCCTCTGCTATCAGCATTGGAACCCTGCTAAAAATCAGTAGTTTAGATGTTGCCACACCGACAGCTCAGGCTAGCCACCTAAGCTCATACCTGGGGAGAGTTGGTTGGGATCGGAGCGCAGGTGGCTAGCCTGAGCCGCTGCTGGTGCCACAACATCCACATTGCTATTTTTAGCACACTTGCTCAAGTTGACCTAGCATGAGTCTACCTGGGCGAGGAGGCTCACTCTCTACTGCAGTGCAGACATACCTGTCGTGGAAAAATAAAGTCACACAGCTACATTTTAGAGTTGGATCGGGTGCAGCTTTAATTGTGACACACACACAATTAAACAACCATAGCTTATGGGGAATACTATAGCCATGGGAAAAACCCAAGTGGCTATAGGAAAGTCAAGCAGCATGTCTGGATCCTGGGCAAATGTACTTCCCCTGGCTACCAGATACAAAAGACTTATACAGGGGCTGCTTAGGTTCATTTACATGTTGATCGTATAGTGGAATTTGATTAACAGTTTATACTTAACAGGAAAGACAATTATATGTACAATGGGGTACGCCAGACGTTTTCACAGGAAAGACCAACAAGCCACTTGATTATACAATGTAGTTTTCAGGTACCCAGGCTGTTACACAACACATGTTCAAATGCTAATTTGTATGGAGTAAGTTCCTATGGGGCTGGATAGACAGGGGTCACGTACCAATACTTAACAGAACAGGAGATGTCTGTTCACAGACTTCAAAAGGGCTAGAGTTCACAAAGGGAGTTTGCATTTAAATTGTGGTCCTGAGACATCCTTTGGGATTTTAGCACCTTTATCTCAGTCTCTGTTTGGGGCATCCTGTCAATGATTTAACCTGAGGGCTTCCATCACAGTTCAGGCTACCCAGTTTCAGTCCAGGCCTTCTATAATCAATTTCAGGCCAGGCATTCTATAATCAATTCTATGATTAATTCTTTGATTCCACATACCCAAGAGGGATCTGAGAATTGTCTGCACCAAGACAGACCCAGATGCCTTTAGAAGATCAACTGTCCACTGCCAAGCCTCTATTGGTGCTTATAAATTGCTGCGTGTATTTAAGGATGTTTACAAACCATCAGTAAATGTGAAAGACTAAATGAAAATTTGGGGGGGAAAAGGACCCATTGTGCTCTGCAGAGCAATCTGAAAATCCTCCAAGCATGAGCCATGAAACAGTGAGATATAACATTTTTCATAACTGGCGTTTCTGAACTTCGGATCTCATTGATGACACCTGTCATATTGCACACGTCACATGAGTTTGTAAACAGTTTCCATTCTGCTTGCTGAGCTATTTAGCCGCAGAGAGGAGAGCTGCCAGTGTGAATGTTCAGACACTATTTATAAGACGGTGAGCTGTATTTAATTGCACGGCAAGAGAACGTTTTTCAAAGTGATCTCTGTCTTTGTATGCCTGGGGTTTGGAGTGCCTAATGCGAGACACCTTGAGCTTGATTGTCAGATTGCCATTGCTCCAATAGACGTCAGTCACTGAGAGCGCTGCAGGCGCTCAACAGCTCTGAAGACTCAGGCTGAAGGTGTCATAAGCTGGGCACCAAGAACTGAGGTACCCAAAACTCAGGGGCCACTTTTGAATATCTGGGCCTCAGCATTCAGAATGAATGCTTATGCTTATTTAGCTTATAAAGATACTTAGAGATGTTCATTTGAAAGGAGCATCCTCCTTGGGAAATACAGTCTGTCATCAAAAGTTGAAACAGACATGGTTTTGTATTGGTAATTACAGCACAAAAAAATAAAGCTGATTTACTGGTTTATTACAAGCACAGCCTATCAATACTTCACTTTATTCCCCAAAAGAATCTATCACACAACAAAAGCAATTATAGGTACTGTAGTGTTAGGATACTAACAAAAGTCTACTTATATAGAAAAATACTTTATTAGAAAAAGGAAAGGGATATTTCCCTCTCCTACTGTCATTCCCATACCTCCCTATCCCTTCGGGAGTGCATAGTCCATGGTAGATACATACATTTTCAGTTTATCCAAGAAGTGCTAAAAATATTCCCTGTTCCCCTTGCAGCACAAAAACGGCACTTGGCAAGACAATGTTGCCCCAGCTAGGAGATACTAGTCTCGCCCATGTTATGGAAATTCACACTGATGTACCAGTGCAAACTCCTTATGCAGACACATTACACCAAGCAGATCTCACATCACAATCTTACATTACACTGTGGTTTGCATACCTGTGTGAATTCCAGGGCTCCCATTTCTGGAGCAGCAATAGATTGACAACAGAACAAAGCCACAAGTTTAGAACAGGATGCAACTCTCTTCACCAGCTTTTTCCAGACCTCCAAATGATCCAGCTCAGGTCTTATGGTAGGTGAACTTTCTTAAGACAGTTCCAGTTCAGACCAGCATTATCCCATTCACTTTAGAAACCACAGAACTCAGAGTGGTCTCCTGCATCTTCAGAGTCACTATTTCTAGTAGTCAAAGCAGGGCACAGAGGGTCTGAGTCCTACTCCCAGCTTAGCCAGAGTGGACCACTTAGCTCTGTGCCTCAATTTCTCCATCTCATACATCTCCAGCTTTGAGATCTTTGCATGAAAGGTGCTATACCAGTGCCCAATATTACTTTACATATTTTCTTGTTGGACAGAAGCCAAGAAGTGAAACCCTAACTGTACATTTTAGTTTCTTCTGGTCATTAATTGTAGACATTAATGGAGATTTATGTTCTACATTAGACTTCTAAAAGCAGCTTGTTCAGCATGCCATGTGCAAGAAATTTACTGTTAATTCATGTTGACCAATCCAATTAAATAATGGCAGGAAATGGTCTCAGATCTTTTGTAATTGCTGGAAGATACAGACATCTATATTCATTAAATCAGGTTCTCTCTCTAAAGTGCCTATTCTTCTAGCAGAAAATGAATTTTTGATTGTTCTGTAGATCAGTTTCTCTGAATTAATGAAAGCTGCTAATTATTTATTTTAACAATAACTAATTGGATTTATACAGCACCCTTAATTCTGCAGCATCCAAATGCTATCTGTATACACGAGGTCAGATTTTGCTACTCATGTATGAATGGAGAAGGAGTTGTTTGTGGGAGTGGACTCCCCATGCACTTACATTGCACACATGGGAGGGGAGCAGCCAGAAGCTTAGTGTAGGTGGAGAGGACCATATGTCCCTGTGACCAGGAATCCCTAGTGTTTTCAGACTTTGCCCCATGTCCCTATTTGTTTTTGTTTTTTTTAAAAAACCCACATGGAAACCAAAACAAAAAACCCCACAGTGTTTTGTTCTCTAGCTACCTAAAGGCAGCACCAACTATCTGAGCAGGCAAACAGCAGGCTTGATGACCGTATATGTACCCATATGGCTACCCCACTATTAATCCTTTCATATAATTACTGTACCCTCAAGTTAGTCCTGTCCTGTATGAGCCAGATCCAGCTGGAGTCAGGGACTAACTGATTCCAGGCAGTGCAGAAAGTGGCAAACCTACCACTATAGTCAAGCAGTTACTGATTCAACCAAAACTGTTGCTCACATTTTACTCACGAGAACACAGAAAGTGATGGAAAGGAAAAGGACAAAAGCATAAAAGATTACAGACCTTATGAGAAAGAGAGAAAAATGGAGAAGATCAAGAAATAAGATAGGACTAAAAGCAGGAGATTTTAAATAAATCAAGGCTTGCAGATACAAGGTAGACTAGAAGTAGGGTGGAAATGGAAAGCAGACTGCAAAGAAGTAAATATGCTTGTCTTCCACCATGCCCTTTACAATAACAACATGGCCTTGTTCTATTTGGAAAAGGGGAGGGTGGCTTGATTGAGGAGGATGGAGGGAGGAGAGTGGGGAGGGGGAGGGGGGGAATGAGTGACTACCATTGTTTCTCTCAGACCCCAGTTGCCAAACCTCATCTGTTAACATCTCTATGAACTCCCACCAGAACTAGATCTCTTCCACAACAAGTGCCTTAGGATTTCACTTGGGAAGTCTGGTCACATTATAGTGCCTCCAGTGTTACTACAAAGGTGGCCTGGGCAGTGTGAGGGCCTGGCCATTGCCCACCCCCCACTCCATTTTGGCTGGGGTTCTGCAAAAGGTGCTGGGGGGGGGGGTGCACTTGCTGCATTTCTGCATGCATTGCTGCTCCTATAGGCCCGCCCCACTGGCCCTCGCAGGTTCTGCTGCTTCCCTCCCCCAGTGGTCAAACGTCTCTTACCACGCCCACTGGTACTGTCCCCCTCTTCAGCCTGTGGTGAGACAATGGCTGGGAAAGCCAGTCTACCCTACATGGCATATTAATTCACTTATGTTTGTAAGTCGCTCGGGTAATATAGTGATGGAGGCCATGTAAGCACCTAGACAGATAGACAGACAAGGATTTTTTCACTCCCCCTTGGAATACAGACAGGCTCCTCATCCTCTGTTAATAAAACACTTGTATGAGTAACAGCTGACCTGTGTTTTACATTATAAAAAGAGAAATTAAAGTGTGTTGCTTAGTAGAGTAAGAGACTAAAATTCAGGAACCTTGAGGGTGAGAGCCTCAGGCCAGATAAAAGATGCAGAGTAGTATAAAGGGGCTCTACAAGCCCCATTTCTATTTAGTGAAGAATTCCCCTGGAGCTGGCACTGCCAGAGATTGCCACGAAGCTGCCTTCCAAGGACCACTCAAGTCCTGGAGTAGGGGGTGGACTGGAGGCTTGGCTAGGGCCACACTACACACAGCACTATGGAGATTCCAATAGGGCCACTGGGCTGTGGGGAGGCCACCATAACTTAGGCCATCCCCTAAGGGCTGCCTAAATTAAGCCAGAAGACCTATCCAGCTCCTGGAGCAGCCCACGATCAGGAGGATACAATGGTGCCTTAAAGCCACCTTAGCCCCTCTTCTCCCTGGGCTGCAAATTCTGAGCTGTATCTTAGAGGTACAGCACAGATTCTTAATCCTGGACTCTTTTCTGATTGACTCACTGTTTAGTCACTTAAATGCTCGATGTCTCAGTTTACCTATTTGTACACGAATACTTACCTTGTGATGCTGGTGCAAGAAACCCTTGCACTGAGACTCTTGAATGGAAGTACAGTGGTGGCCCTTAAAAGCTTGGAAGTTGCCTTAAATAGACTTTACAGCTGGATAATTTCACTACTTGCAGCGTTCAATACATTTCCTAGGACCTATCGAACTATATGTACAGAAGGGAATACGGGTGATATTGAGCTAAGCTTATCCAAGGTAAAACTGGCAAATTAAGAGGCATAGTTGTATTATTATTGTATTATGTAGGCTTGTGCTTTCAATAGTCATGGAGATGATGATTTTTCTAATAGAGGACACAAGGAATGAATGAAAGTTGCACATTAAATAGGATATTGCAGACAATGGGAGAAAGTTAAAGAGCACAGACTAAAACTCATGTTTCACAAACTTACATTTTGCAAAGTCATAACTGTAGTAGTTATTAGACTACGTGGCAATGAACTAGCATCTGCTCAACCAGAGCTAATATCTTTATGTTCAGACATTTAAATCATAAATATGCTGGATACCTGAATGACCATTTCCAAAACTGTGCCCTGATGAAGACTTAGATTAGCAGGGAAAAGAAAGTATCTCCATATTTCTTCTTTAATAGCCCAATGGTGATAGTCAATGGCCAGCCTGCAGATCCTAAGGGGTGGATGTCTCTGTTGAAACGGAAAGTCTGTACTGTAGTATTTATCAGCAACTATATAAATAAGTTCTGCTTAATTATGACAAATAGTCTTTGTATTTCACTTATAGAAATTTTTCTGTGAGTAATGCTGGAAGCGTCTAAGAATTGTATCTGACTAATATGGTGCAGCACTTGGCTGCATTAAGGCTTAAAAACAAAAAAGTGTACTTTTAAAAAGGTTACTATTGTGACACCAGCTGATAAAAGCCAAAAATCTTCAAGTTAGCAGAGGATGAGGTGGGAAGGGAGTGGAGGAGGGTATCACTTGCTGCCAGTAGTGTAGTCAAGAGTAAACGGAGTTTAACCACTTCTCATTTGGAGAATCTGGAGTTAAAAAAAAAAAAAAGAAGAAGAAGAAGTGGGTAATCTAAACTAAGCCACTATATCCCTGTTCTCTGCCATACATAAACATTGCAGGCTGAAAGCCAGGTTATGACTAGTCACTGTATAGCCTCACCCTCACCTGCCATGCACCCTGAAAAAGGCCTGGTCCCTGCCTTCAGGGTAGCAGAGGAACTGGAGGACACACATCACCCCAAAAGGCTATGGACCCGCACTTTCTGCGGAGGGGAAATTTTGAAAGGGATTGCATACCTCTGGGATGCTGATGTCTTTCTCTTGCTCAGAGTTATGCCTTAAAAGCACACTACCTCTGTGCTAGGGGAAGCTCAAAACTTTTGAAAAAAAAAAATTAAAAAAAAAAAAAAAAAAAAAAGCAAGATCTACATCTCAAGTTTGGCACCAACGAACTGTGACATCCCAAATTAGTGGATACTTCTCAAAATGTTGTTTTAAGCATTTACACAGACAAGCAGATGGGTGGATGGAAGGGCATAGTAGGTCACTTACCAGCCACCAGGTCTTAAAGTCCACCCAGATAGCATATTTAAATATTTATTTCTCAAACATTTTTCTTAGCTGGATAACACTATGTGCTTGAAAACTGAGCTGAATGTATTTATGAAACAAAAATGCAACTTTTTGAGGTACAAAAAGGAAAACCAATTTCTATCAGTTGCACCAGGACAGGTTCATTAATACCAATAGAAATGTGCATGTATAACAAAGGAATATGTGACCCACTGTATTTTTTTAAGCCACAGTGCATTTCTCAGAAAGACTTCAGAATGCACCAGCTAATACATATTCCAGCTAGCAAATGCTGAATAACTAGCTAAGACCTTCTGCAGGAATTGTCAAACCTTGTAAATTTCACTTTACTTCCAATATCATTAGGATATCTATTAATGTTTGTTTCCTTAAAGCAGAGTCATTTTAATTGCTTTTACTTTCTAAGTTCAGCCATATAGGACTATTTTCATAGGAACAAATATGTCTTCATTTAATTCAGTCATGATCTGGGACTCCATGTAGAGGAGAACTGCTCCATTAAGTGTGATACAATCTGATTCCAGATGTGCAAGATGCTACTAGAGAAAAAGTATTTTAAACTTCAGAGAAAGTTCTAAAGCTGAAGCAAAATGTGAAATATAAGCTAATTTAAGGTTTATCTACTGAACTCCCTCTGAAGGAGTTCAGGGCAGAATCTTTTATTAGCCTTTTTTAAATATTATTTTGTCCCTCCTTTGAAATCTGCCTTATGCTTCCTGGTTCACTATAGATATCCCAGAATACATCATTATATCTGTAACATCACATATGTAATAACATTGCTTGTAATGAGTTGTGTTCTTTGTGATGTCACATATTTTGGGATATGTTCAGCAAACCAGGAAGTACCAAAAGGATTTTATAGGGATGGTTCTAGCCGGAAGCAGGGGGTGGGGGGAAGAATGATTGGGGTGTTTTTATGTTGAAGTCAAACTAAGTTTTGTGCATAATGTCCCCAGCAGGCTGAGTGTCATTTTAGCTTTGCAGTTCATATTTCATGTACCTTATGCCATTGAAGACGGACACAGATTTCCAGGGGAAAGTGATTATTTCTTATTGATTCAGTTGAAATATTGCACTAGAGAGATTCTGCTGCCAAGTGGGAGATCATGGCATTTGAAACAGCTAGGTCTGGACATGGTATTGATGACATTACTCCATCAGTTACAGTCCATTAATATCAGCGAGCTGTTCCAGAGCAGATCAGGGTTTAAAAAAAAAAAAAAAAAAAAAAAACAACCCACAAACCTATACACAGTTTTAAAAGAAATTGTGATGAGACAGAAGTTGTTACCATTTTTCCTAGGCCAGTTGGCTCTTAAATAATTAGGACATTAAGAATCTGTTAAATTCTACTATAAAAGCAACTCTTTCAATGACTGTACCTTAGATAGCTTCTGATAATATGTCCTTGTTCATTAAAGTTGACAATTTCCATCATTTTTCCATAAAGTCCAGTCCTGGTCCCATTAAAGCCAATGGGAGTTTTATCTTTGACTGCAATGGGAACAAGCTGGACTCCACATCAGATCAGTATTTCAAAAGTAACTATGGACCAATTCATTGAGAATTTAGATGCTGGCAGCTGCCTTTTCCCCAATACAAACAGTGTATAACATCTGGAAAATATAACTGCCAAAGTCTTAAGAAACACACTATCCACTTCACAATTGAGATCCTGTTGGTAAAAATGGAAATCCACACCAAATGAAGCCAGTTTTCATTTGTCAGTATGTGGGTGTAGAAGAGGAATGGATAATAAAGGACGAGAATATCACTGGTAGAGCAACAGGCTGTGGATTCCAGATTAGGGCTACAACTCTTCCAGATCAACTCAATTAAGAATTTCCACAGGTCCTTGTTTTGCTGGCAGGGAGCTAGAAAATGGTCAGTGACCACTATCATTCACTTAGAAACCACTAATGAATTTTAGAACTTTGCTGCTGTATGAGTATTGGATTATGTGCAAGAGTGGCTTTCTAGAGATCAGTCTTATTAGCAGCAGGGCTTGTGTAGCCAAGATATCAGGCGAACAGAAAAAACAGAGCACTGTAATGTAATAGTATGTGTATATTAGCATGCCTGACACAGGAATCATGATGGAACGTCAGGGCAGAGCTGCAATGTATTGAGGAAGTGTATCCTAGCAATACTCTGGGTATGGCGCTCGGAGCTGAAAGACCAGAAAGAGTGGGAAGATTTGCTTCTGGAATTCATTTCCCACCTCTACAAGAACACTGGTCCAGGGTTCTTTGGACAGCATCATGTGTGTGACTGCTTAGTCCAGAGACAAAACTGCAGCACCCTAAACTCTGCAAGTAAATTTTTTCAAAGAGAAAAATCTTGATTTCCCTCATCTTCAACTCAGCAAAATAAGGATTCTCTGCTTGGTACAGAATAAGTGACATGGCCAGATTAAAAAGCTGCTACCATGAAATTAACAGGACATCAAGTGCTAAAAAATTATATAGAATTTTTTAAAATTATTTCCACTTAAACAGGGATCTTTTGAGCATTAAACATTGTCACACTCAAAGAATATAATAATGGCAGTTCTAGTAAAGATACAATAATGATTTAATGATAGAAACAGGGAAGAATTTTACCACTTAGATAGTTTCCACTTTTGTCAGGAAATTCCATGGTTCATTTCTCAGGTGCTGTCAAGTTTTAACATGATTTCATGTTGCATTGGCTAATGATTGTTCTTGGCCACTACCTGGATGTGCAAAGTGATGGAGGGATGGACTGAAAAAGCTGCACCCCTTCACAGAAAAAGAAGCCTACTCACAGGCTGGAGGTACTTCCTTCCCTGAAGAGTTTTTAATCTGATGCCCCAATTCTGCAAATTACTCCTATACCAGTTTGCAGGGTCAGAGCCTAGACTGATGATACCCAAGAAAGTCCCAGGCTTCTCTGAAGATCACTTTTGCTTTACCTCTCAATAACACTTGGTGTATTCCTTTTGCCTTCTTTACAGACTTGATTAATAGATCATTTCATCTCCTAACTTCACCAGCCTCCTTCCAGTCTATTACATGCAAATTATCTATTTGATGCACAACTTCTGTACTAGGCATTTTAATGAAATTTTATTTCAACACTTGTGTATTGAATTTGGAAATGCTGATCAAGGACGTTTCTATGAATAATGATAATGAAAAAAAATAAATCAGTCTAGTTTCTGGTTCCTGATTTCCATAAGGTGGAAAAAAGCTCCATGTTTAAAGTGTTCCACTTTTATTGTCTTAGCGGGGAGCTTAAGGTTTTCCAGTTCTTCTGCACCACCTGGGGGTACACATTTTGCTTAGACTATTCTGATTTGTTTATCATTTTCTGATATGGCTATGCATAGAGGTAGTTTTATGGTTTCTAAAAATGCCCATACCCATGATAACTAAGTGTCACATCAAGCTGTGCAGTCCATATTAGCTATGGCACTGTAAAAACTAAGACTTTTTGGAATATGGAATGGAGATAGGAAAGAGAATCAGAAGGACAGTGTTACAAATTCTTTCAGGACTCCAAAACATTAGAGTCATGCAGATTATATTAAACAGTATAAATATGGAAAGTGGATTTCATTATCATGGGAACATTTAACAGCTCATATAGTGGAATCATGACTGAGACTACCCACTATTATATAGCCTATTTTTGTCTTTTAAAAATAAAAAAATTAGGGTGGTCTCAGCATATAGCAAGTATGGTCAGCAATAGGGCATGCATTTTTTTCCAAGTTATTGTTGATGCATGCATTAGTAGCTGAGATTAGACTCAGTTTGGTTTTTCCAGGACACTTTCTCTCTAGTAATCTTAGATCATCAGAATTCTCTGTCAAAAAGTGTAAGAGTGTTCAGAAACAGAGTTATGCGGCGCTAAGAAACCACAGTGCCTAGGTATGGGAATCTTTTGTATCCTATTTTCATTTTACAACACAGTATGGAACCAATCCAGCAAAACATGTGCCATTGCAATCTGTAGAACTACCAACATGCTTAAAGCTAACCCCACGCTTTGCTGGATCATGGCCCGTATGCACATCATTTGACACTCTTCAAGTGCAAATAGAGTGAAAGCATCTTTGTGGTCTCTATAGAGATTTGGTTTGTGTTCCTTAACTTTGTAATCTGCAGATTTTTTCTGCTGAACCACACCAGCTATCTTGAATACTCTAGCCATTCTCCCATCAGGTCACTGACTTTCCATCTCTTTATAAAAGACAACTTGAAATTTAAGTCTTATATCCCACATACAATTAGTGCTAGCACTCACTCATTTCCAGACCAGTGAGCCTGTTACCCCACCACCCCCACTTCTCCATGGCTTCAGACCTCATCTGTTCTGACTTCTCATAATATTTTGAAGTATTATCAGTCACTGTAATTGCTGTGTTGTGGGACATTTGCATGAACATGTAACACAATGAATTTATATTATTAAAAAAAAGATGCAAAGAGAACAGACTGATGAACTCCAGATGTGACTAGGGATGAAGTTCAACAGGTGAGCCTAGTGATTGCTCACTGAAGAAGGTTAGGGATGAAAGCAATAGAAACTGCCAGATGTTACTCTACCTCAGAACCCTCTATAGCAAGAGGGTAGTCAAGGCTTCAGATCAATACAGAGAACTCAGATAAATTGGCAAGATTCATTTTCATCAAAAAATGGTTTAACAGCAAGTTTTAATAGCTACAAAAACAGTAAGAAAATAAGTGAATAAAGGCTAAAAGACCCCAAAATAAAAGAAAAGCTAAAGCATAATGCTGTACAGCTGGAACCTGAGATCTGTATTCACTGATTCATTATACACTTAGGGTGGGCTTTCACAGGCCAAAAACCTTTTCACTCTCCTTGGAAATCCCAGGCTGAGAGACCTTCTGCAAGAAGCATCACTAACAAGACTGAGACTATAGCACCATATGAGTGATATTTGGAACTAGCTACTATAATGTCCCCATTATGCTAGCACTCCAGTATCATGCACCAGGATCTCATCACCCCTGTGATAACAGCAATGAGCACTAGCATCACACTGTTGAACCTACAGCAACGAAGAGATGGTCCTAGCTTGGGGCAGCAGCTCCTTCAACACAGAGGCAGAGAGAGTCCAATCCACCGTTGGGAGTAGCTTGAAGGGTTTTTAACCCCCTTGTACAATGAAGTGGAGCAACCCAGTGCTAATGCATGGTAAGAGATTTCACAAGAGTTTGCAGAATAGGCCAGGTTTTGAGAGTTAGATAGCAAGGTGTACAGCCAGTGAACAGAACCATGGGGTACAACCCATTCTCCATAACTACTGGATTGTAGTTCTATCTTTTCAGAGACTGTAAGTGGGCCTATCCTGTAGCACTGCCTGCAGGCTAGCAGGAGGTGCTTTCTGCCACAATTTTCCTTCTTCTGGGGCTCCTCAATGAACTCCATACTCAGGCATTTCTCTGCACAAACAGTCCTGCTTAGGGCCAGCTTAGTTAAAGCTGCAAACAAAATTCAAAGTCTCAAAAGAGAGTCCACAAAGTCCAACTCAATTCCCTGCTTTTAGCAAATCATGCCCAGCCCTACCTAACTCAAACCTTGTTCCCCTTCATGTCTCAAAGTCTTCTGCAGCCACTGAGCTCTCTGCAACTCCACTCTACCACAGCTTCCTCTCCTGTTTCCTGCTGCCACCTGTCCCTTTATAGGGCCCCGGTGCATTCTCTTAAGTCCAATTGGCAGCAGGTAATCAATCACAGGTGCACTGCCTCTTAAAGGAGCCAGTCACCTTGCAACAGACTTTCCCCCTTCTGATTGCCAAGCAGCAGTTTATACAGTTACCAGCTCAGAAGCACCCTTAAGCTTGTGCATAAATGGCCCCTTGAGTCAAGTTAAGCACATGCTAAGTGCTTTCCTCAGTAGGGATGATTTACTGAACTAGGTCAAGAGTTTCCTGTAGCCCCTCTGGGTGCATCTACATGGCAATTAAACACCCATCGCTGGCCTGAGTTACTGACTCCGGTTCACAGGGCTCTGACTGTGGAGCTATAAAACTGCAGCATAGGTGCCCTGGCTTGGGCTGGAACCTAGGCTCTGGGGGGAAGGTTCCAGAGCCCAGGCCTGGGCATCTACACTGAAGTTTTATAGGCCCACAGACCAAGTCAACTGACATAGGCCAGCCACAGGTGTTTAACTGCGGTGTAGACATCTCCTCTGAGAACGTGTTTGGGCTTTCAGTCCCCCATCCTGCCCTGATGCTCAGCCCTCACCCCGTGAGAAGCCTAAGCAAGGAGCTAATTATTAGAAAGCAAAACAGGAACTTCTTGATGTTGTCAGTACCCCTTCTTTTCTGTCCCCCTCCTTCTCTGCCACTTCTGCCTATGCTGATGTGGTGGATGCTGTGCAGCTTTTCATACGCTGCCGAGACAACGCTCTGACAGTGTACACCACCAGCACTGATATTTCTCTCTCCCAGCCTCCTTTGGCCCATTTCACAAGCACAGAAGCTTTTTTACAGTGTTTTTGTTTGCTTTGGTTCTGTCCTTATAACGCAAAGATTAAACTGGGTCTTTCTCCAGCTCCAGGAAGATATAGAGCTAACAAGACTGGTGATTTTGAAATAGCCCTGAGCAGTTCCTGAGAGATACGTGTTTTGCACTGTATATTTTAATCCAGTAAATATTATTTCATTGTAGCACAGTCTACTCACTACAGACATGCACCCTTATGGCTGGGCATAGTGTAGTGACTCCCTTCCTCCTTCAGCACCTCCTGCCAACAGCCACTTGGGTCCTGCAGCCATCTGCTTCTTCCTGTGATTTGGCCTTCTGGCCAGGTCACTTTTAGTCCAGCCCCTTCCAGAGAAACCCACGTCCGGCACATCACTAGTCTGCTAACATCACATCAGATGTTCAGTCCAACTTTAAACTTTTGGGGCCTGCCAGCCCTTGGCTCCAGGATCTTCACACCTCCTACCCCAGGCAGGGGAACCCAGACCTTATTCCACTTTGGGATCCAAACCAGGAACACTGTATGAAGCAGAAGAGCTCTGTTTGTTTAGACCTTCTGATGTATCCCTGGGCTGCTCCCGTCTGTGGCCTGCAGCTGGGCCTTCCTCACAGTCTCTTCCCCAGCTGATTCATCTGCAGATCCCCAAACAAAGGGGAAACAAACTAGCTATGAAAACCAAAAACTAAAAAGTTCTGCACCAAGCCTATGTGCCCTAAGGAGGCTCAGATGCTTTGGAGTCTCTAGTTAGGCTCTGGAACCACCTGGTACACCCAGGCAACTTCAAGACAGTCTCTGGCCCTAGCCAACTAGCTTAAGAGGACTACTCCCTCACTCAATCAGACATAGTTTAGCTGGGATTTTCCTTTTCATATCTCCTCCCTACAGGCTTGACACCATGCATAGGTGTAACAGGGTGGGGCTGATTGGGTCCAAGGGTTCTCATTAACCCCTTCCTGCTCAGTGTAGGGTCTGTATACCCCAACACACTCATAATATATGGACATGGGATGAGGTGGAGTCCATGTGAGTTGGAAGTTTGCTTATTTTTAGTAGAACCTAAGAATAGCAAAAGGAGATACATTGTTGCTACTTGGTCTAGCCTGCTGCTAATTGGTCAGGAGATAGACAAGCCTACAGGGACAGCTGTCTGGAAGATTGTTTGACTACTGTTTTGATCACCATGACTCCTCTGAAAGTGTTTTTCAATATTAGTATTTTGTTACAGAAGTCCAAGTGGATGCTTTGTGGTTCTTCCATGCACAATTCGTTTTGGACAACCTTTGTAATTCAAAGAGGTAGAAACAGTCATTGTTTTGCAATACATTCTTTCAATCCTCTTCTCTTTTGGTCCTGGAGAGTCACTCTGAATGATGTGATCTTTTAGGCCTCCTAGGGTACTATAGCTATGAGCCCTATTCATCACTGAGCTATTAGCAATTATCTTTGAGAAGTCATGGAAGATAGGTGACATACCCGAGAACTAGAAAAGGGCAAATTTAGTACCTATCTATAAAAAAGGGGAATAAGGACAACCCAGGGTATTATAGACCAGTCAACTTAACTTCAGTACCTGGAGAAGAGAAGACTGGGAGGGATATGAAAACAGTCTTCAAGTACACAAAAGGCTGTTAGAAAGAGGAGGGTGATAATTTTTTCTCCTTAACCACAAGGACAGGACAAGAAGTAACGGGCTTAAATTGCAAAAAGGGAGATTTAGGTTAGATATTAGGAAAAATTTCCTAACTGTAAGGGTAGTTAAGCACTGGAAGAAATTAACTAGGGACAGGAGTGTGCAAAAGCAGGGGGGTGGGGGAGCAGCCCAGGGAGAGAGGAAGCAGCAGCCTCTCCTCCTACCCCTAAAGCTGCAGCCTGCTACTTCTTCCCTGAAGCTGGAGATCCACAGGTTGCCTCTGCCTTACCTCAGTGGGTAGTCTGCAAAGCAGGCAGCAGTACTGGGACTCCAACAGCAGGGAGTGAGAAGCAGCAGGCACAGCTGTAGGGGCCAGGGAGACAAGGAGCTCAGCTGGCAGCCAGCCGCCCTGCTGCTTCCTCCTTCCCCGGGCCGCAGGGACACGGAGAGTGCTGCTGCCAGGGAAAGCTGCTGCCACATGGCTGCTGAGCATCCCCACCAGAGGTGTCCTGAGAAATCTGGGGGACAGAGGGTGGTGTCACGTGAACCTTTCATTTGTGTGCATTTAAGGTGCCCCTCCGGAAGTATTCACCTTTAAATTCCTGCGCATGCCCCTGCCTAGGGAGAGTGTAGAATCTCTGTCATTAGAGGTTTTTAAGAACAGGTTAGATAAACGCCTGTCAAGGATGGTCTAGATAATACTTAGTTCTGCGTCAGTGCAGGGTACTGGACGAGATGAGCTATCGAGGTCCCTTGCAGTCCTACATTTCTGTGATTCTATGCTGCGTGCATGAATAGATAGATTTTTGATATACACAGAAGGGGGTGCCATTCAAAAACAAAATCAGCATTTACTGCACCAATTGACATAATTGCAGTATTTATATTCTCTATTCTTACAGCAGCATGGGAAAATACTATTAATACTTCCGTAAATGTAAGCTACTGGGGCAGTCAATGGTGGCTTTTAATAATGCTCACTCAATTACTCCACTGAATATATTTACATATTTATCACACACATACACACACATTATAGATAGATAAATAGTGTAGGAAATGTGCACCACATGTTTCAGGAATGTTTGCTGCTACTATGGAAACCTTTTCCCTACTCACTGCTCTATTGTACGGGATCTATCAGAGATAACAAGAAGTCCCATTTCCTATCCATTGTGAAGCAAGGGCAATTATAGAACCAAGACATTTATCTAGCATTCTTTCCATGTTCTGGAAAACACGATTTTATTGGACTAGCTAGAAAATACAAATATAACAGTTGCCTTGATAATAAGTTGCTAAATGCCCCAGAAAGTGTGAAATCCATTGAACCATTTATGCATACAATGGGCAGAGTTTAGGGGAAAAGCTGCCTTTTCTGTTAAGGCTTCATTGTCCCTTATATGCCTCACCAAGCAATTAAAAAATAAAGCTATTTGTGTTGCTCAGAACAAGCAAATATAACATGTCACTAAGAAAAGACAGAAAACTACGTAAGTGCAGGTAAACTCGCTCTCCCTCCTTACTCTGCACCAGCAAGTTATGTGAATTTACATATTTTAATTCACTTACTCCTACAGTGAGATGTTTATTGACACCCCTTCCCCCCCCCACACACACATCTCAAATTCCATTGGCTCTGCCGATAGCCAGTTCATTTTCAGGATGTCCCTGGAGCACTTTATGTAGCAGCTGACCTGTTGAAACCCTCATGCTACATATTTGTTGGGAAATATGTTTCATTAGAATGAAAGAGGGATGTGGAGCCCACCTAAATCGGGCCAGAAGCACTATGATTAACACTTATGGATTCCATTATGCTGTGATCCCAATCCAGTAAATCACATTTGGGCTAAACTTTAAGCACATGAATAGTCCCACTGAAGTCAAAGCTAAGCATATGATTAAGTGCTTTTCTGGACCAAAGCCATTGTTCTCAGCACCTTGTAGGATTGAACCCTAGCCTCACAAACTTGCCCTCCAGAACATTACTCAAACTCTAGGTTGTTTCTGTTGAATTATCACAGAAGTTAGAAATGGAGAAGCCCTGCCACTGTCGGCTTGTTCTCTGTGCACATTTGCTAGTGTTTTGTCCTATCTAATTTAACTGTGGGGCTTTCACTTGTTCTCTGGAGTAACTATTTCACAGCCTAATAGAGCTCAACAAGTGGAAGATTTTCCCTACTTAGCCTTAGTTCCCCCACTTCATCCCATTGCTCCTGTAATTACAGATCCCTCTACTTTGGGGATTACACCTTCTAAACCAGTGCTCTCAACCTTTCCAGACTACTGTACCCCTTTCAGGAGTCTGATTTGTCTTGTGTACCCCCCAAGTTTCATCTCTCTTAAAAACGATTGATTTACAAAATCAAATATAAAAATACAAAAGTCTCGCAGCACACTGTTACTGAAAAAATTGCTTACTTTTTCATTTTTACCATATAATTATAAAATAAAGCAATTGGAATATAAATATTGTACTTACATTTCAGTGTATAGTATATAGAGCAGTATAAACAAGTCACTGTCTGTATGAAATTTTAATTTGTACTTGACTTCACTACTGCTTTTTATGTAGCCTGTTTTAAAAGTAGGCAAATATCTAGATGTGTTGACATACCCCCAGGGGTACATATACCCCTGGTTGAGAACCACTGTCTCAACTGAATTATCATTTAACCAAGCACCTATTTTGCACTTCTAGGGCCTGCTCCTGCTCCTAATGAAGTCAATGAGAATTTCTCCATCAACTTCTGTGGTGGTGGTGGTGGTGGTGGTGGTGGAGGGGGGAGACCTGGCTCTTTAATCTTTCCTCTTGAACCATTTCCTCCAGCCTCTAATCATCTTTGTTTCTCTTCTCTGATCTTCATCCAGTCTGTGTATCTTGCAAAACAAACCAAGTAAGGGGCAGCTCATTGCCATGCTGCCCCAGAAATAGAGCAGGGACAAGGCTGTGTTTCAGAGGCCAGATCTACACTTACCTTGAAATTCGGCAGCAGTCACAGAGTAGCTTGCGTAACTCCCGTCGACTTCATAACTCCTCTTCTACACTACATCTGCACTGCGCTGACAGGAAATATGTTTCCATCAATGCAGCGCTACACCACTTGAGGGGGCAGTTTTAATGCATCCATTTCTGGATCGATTGAGCGGATCTTCACTGTCTGCTCAATGGATCCGGATAGATCAATCTGACGGCAGCAAATTTGCCGCCGTCAGTGAAGACATTGGAGTATGCTTTCCAGAACAATGAAGGGGCAGAAAGAAGTGTTTTGTAGGTAGCTGACTAAATTCCTATATGAATTATTTTTGCTGCTGGGGTTTTATTGTATTATTAATTATGTGTCTAGAGCCTTGTATAGGCATCTTTATTCATTATTTAAATTTACATAAATAAATTAATTAAACAGATCTATTCAGAGTCACAATTCAGGCCCAACAAGAGGGAAGTAATCTGTGCCAATCCCTTTTCCTGGCAGTTTCTTTCCCTTGCTGTGCTAGTTTGTGTGTTTTGAGGCGTGGAGCTAATGCTCTGCCCACTCCCCACCCACCTAGATAGGAGGCAGAGTAGCAGCCCAGCAGCAGCAGATTATCCCCTCCAGAGTCTGGTGATGTGGGTAGCCCATGCAGAGGAGCGAAGGGGCTTCTGATACCCCTGCATGCGCAAACAGCAAGACTCATGAGCGAGCCCAGGGCTTAGCAGTACCATTGCGTGCTTTGAATCAAGAAGCACCTCTCCTTAATGTTCCTTTGGACAAGGAAATGTGTATTACTACACTGCTTTTGTCGCCTAAAAAGTACTTTAACTTGCAATAGGATATTTCTGTTAGCTGCTTTGGCCAGCAGTAACTTTATCTAATTATTTTAGGAGTACATAATATGTGTAGGCAACAAGTTTATACTAACCCTTTAGGAAAGGCCATTCTATATCAACACATATATCAACCCTTCTTTATACCTGCTTAGAAAATAGAAATTAGGACCTACACAACATTAGTTGCATCTGAATTAACATAAGGCCATTTTTGGTACCATATGTTAACAGCAGCCATTTCCTAAGCTTTCACAAACAAGCAGCCATTTGTTCAGTCAGTTTTTAAACTCCACTTGCTGAGACAGCTGCTTTTGAGAAGTTAATCTACTGCTTGGATAATAATTTGGCAAAGTTTACCAGCTTTTGAAATGACTTCCTGAAAATAAATAAAACAACAGCTCAGATGAAGGAGAAAATTAAATTAGCACTCCTAGTAACACAAGGAGAAGATTCTATTATTCTAGTCCTTCTATTCTTTTCTCTTTCTTATACTTTCCCTACTTCTTCATCTGTTCTTTCATTCTATTGTTCTCATTTTGTCAGGGTGCACGAAAACATGATATATAAATTTTCAGACTAGATGTTCACAATGGTTTCTTTTTGCCTTGGAATCTATGGTATGCTGATCCTAAAATGTTATTTGAAAATGTAGAAGCCCAGAGGATCTTCGTACTTTCGTGCATATTTGTTTTGTATAGTTTATATAACATTCCTTAAAAGGATTATCAATATCCTCCAATGCTAAATGCCTTTTTTAATTGTTTGGTATCATACTTTTGTGCTATATTCATTAGATCAAATTATACGCACACATACACATGTATGTATGTATGTATGTATTTATACACATATATATATCATCTTTAGCATACTATCTGTTTGGAGAAAAAAGTGAAGAATTATCAATATAAAAGTAATCAAGTCCACCAGTAGATCACATGAAACATTAAATGTAGTTTAATCTGGAAAAGTAACTGTAAAAATGAAAAATGAATTGAAAAAAAAAAATCACCCTATTAATTCCCTGTTGTGTCTGCTGACTTTATTGACAAATGTACTTTTTACTACTTTTTACTCATGTTAGCCTTCCAAAGTCAACAAAGGTGTGAAAGTAAGCTGGATTCTATTTCTTGGAGTTCATCATCAACAGAATTCTTTATGTTCCAGTCCATTACATCTGTTGAAGGAAATGAAACTGTTCACGTGTTGTTGCAAGCACAGTTTGAAGACGATAGGGTTGCACTGCTGTAACTAGAATTGAATTTAGCCTGCCAAGCTTTGTTACATGCCCACCACACCAGCAGAGGGGCGGAGCCCAGACAGGAACTGGAAGTATAAAGGGCAGGACCTACCGCTCAGCAGGGGGCAGTTGCTAAAGGGGAAGGATATTTCCAGCCTGCTACTTCAGAGAGGAACTTGATTACCCTGAGGACTCACCTGACCTGAGCCAGTGGAGGACCCAGACAGCAAGGGTTTGGTGGGACTACCACTGGCAGCATACCCCAGGGAAGCAGATGATGACCCTTGACCTCAGGTAGATAGGGACAGGGGTGGAGGGATCTGGCTGGATTTGCACTTGAGCCTTTATCAGTGTGTTTTGGCTGGAGCCCTGCTGACCCAGTGACAGAGTATTCTGTCACTGGTAAGGCCCTGGGTTGGGATGCAGTGGAGTTGGGTGGGGTTGTTTTTCCCCCTCCACACCTTTCCACATCACCCCTAGGGTGGCACCTCATCCTGGCCTGTAAAGCCTCAGAGGCTTAGACTATTTGCCTGCCTCGCCCTGACCGAGGGCTTGGGCTACAGATGGCGAAGAGCTAATCCCCTGTATAAAGTTTGCCCACACAGGTGTGACAGCAAGGGAGTGTGGCTTCCTCCAAGAGTACCAGGGAGAGAGCAGCCACATCCTCTACAGTCCCAGAGTAATTTTACTGATCTGCACAAAGTGTTCTGTAACATGCAGATCAGGTTGAGTACTGTCTCCATACTGTGGACTAGTTTGACCAACAGTTGTGTGGTATTTTTGAAGTTAGGTTTCTAAAGTTTTCTTTAATACATGAGCTTCTAAGGTCAAAAGTGAGACAGTGAGCCCTAGTTGTGCCTTATTCAAGCTGCCATTTAAATGGTAGTTCTTTATGTAATATCCCACTGAGGCTGAAAGTTAAATACATAGTTTGGGTAACTCAAACAGCTACTATTGTGGTAAAAGATTCAGACAAGTTGCATTTACGTGCTAGCAGCAGAAAAGCATTCAGTCTCAGCCGTATAGTTTGGAGGATCTTTACAGAATTTACTAGATGCTTTGCTGCCCAACACCTTGTATAAATTCTCACTGTTTGTAGCCATTCCCCAAACTTAAATGTATATTCTAGAAAGAAGTATTATGTTATGAGGACTTGTTAAACACAGAACTGCTTTACTGCAGCACTAGAAGTTTATAAACCAAGTTGTTAATGTTAAAAGTTCACACATTGATTGCTAAAAAACAAACAGGCATTGTTAAGGCATCAGCTGCTGAAAGTCGAATTGAACAAAGTCGACGTCCCGCGGCAGCGTAGACATAGCCCTGGAGAGAAGGCAAGTTCTAAGATGCAGTTTGTAGGGTGGATAAAGAAGACAGGTTTGAAACAATAAGGGTTGTAGCAAAGAGAGTGAGAAACCTTTTGCAGCACACTGGGATAGTAGTTTGTCATAGTTGTTCATGGAGTCATGACCTAAATCCAGTCAACTAACAGAATGCAGAAAACCCCCATGCTATATTCCCAGTAAGAACAAAAATTCACACTATATAGATTCATAGAGTTTAAGGCCCACAGGGACCATTAAATCTTCTAGAATGACCTATATATTGCATTTCCTTAAATTGCATCCAGTTACCCCTGTATGCAGTCCAATAACTTGTGATTGACTAAAACGTTTCTTCTTCTGAAGACTCCAAAAAATGGAGAATCCACCACTTCCCTTGATAGTTTCTTCCAACGATTCATCACCTTCATTGTTGAACATTTTTGCCTTATTTCCAATTTGAATTTCTGACTTCAGCTTCCAGCCATTGGTTTTTTTATGCCTTTCTCCACTAAATTAAAGAACCTGTTACTATCCAGCAAGTTCTTCCCATGAGGGTATAATCAAGACACCTCTCAATCTTTTTGATAAATTAAACAGATTGAGCTCTTCAAGTCTCTCACTGGAAGGCATTTTCTCCAGCCCTCAAATCATTTTTGTGGCTCAACATGGAACAGGTGAAGACTATATCAGGCTTTGAAGCCATTACAACCTAACTAATACCATGGTCATAAACCTCCTCAGCTTCTATTTATTCCCTTGCCATGGAAGAGTATATCACCCAGCCCCTGCAATTTATTCTGCATGGATGGACCTTGCACAGAAGCCACTGAACTTCATGGAACCACGTGCAGGCACATCAGGTCTGCCTATGCATAGTAAATTGAAGGACTGGGACCTATGATAGCAATTGCATTAATTCATGTATCCTATGCTTAGATACTATACTGCTGATCTGAAAACCTATGAAATTATGGACATATACAGGAAGCAAAACTTCTGGTGAGAAAGGAGCAGTTGTGGATAGTTTTTATACACATAAAACATGTTAAAGCACTCTTTGGGGAAAGGACTGTTTTCTTGTATGTCTGTGTAGTCTGTGGCACCTGTTACATGTTACTATGATATAAGTGATTATAGTTTAGAGAAATGAGCAGAACACTAATCTTTTCTGGCAAGAATCTGCTAGGTTCCTTCTCCGAGTCCTGAGGAGAAGTATACAGGAAGGACATAATTTGTCACCTAAATGCTACAGTAAGGGTCACCCTCAAAATAGTTGAATATTGAAAGGTGAGTGAATTGAAAGATGAGAAGGTTTGTACTATCTCTGGCAGATCAGCTGAAGGGCATTGATGGCCAAAGATGAGCATGCTCTCTGAGGAAGAGACAGCAACAATGAGAAGTCTTGTAGTAGGACTAAAGTTCCTTGCCTTTCTGTGCAGAATGTAGCCCAGGCTCTGACAGATGGGGCTTTCTAGTCTGAAAGTAATGGTTTTCATTCTTGATGTGCAAGTTTCCTTCATGAGAACATGTGATCCAGCCTGTAGCGTATTTCAGAGATTCAGACATAGTTTAAAAACTATAGCGAATGCAGGGCATCTCTTTCAGAGTGCCACTAATTGAAAGGAAATTGGCTTTTTCCTGAGCAATTGCAGCTACACTGCTAAAGAGTGCAATTCTGATCAGTCAGAGTTGATGATAAACGAAAAGAAATGCAAGTGTTCTTTACCCATCTTCATCTCTGCACTCCACAATTATTCACTTATGGAAGTGAAGCAACTTTTTGTATAAATCAGCTACAGTTCTTCTCACTAGATGTGGATAAATGAAATATTTCCCCCTCTCATCACTTCCCAAGCACCTCAGGGGAACACCATGAATAACCCACCCTGTTTGTATTTCCTTGACCTTCTGAGATACTATAGGCCACTTCAGTGAATTATTAGCAGGGATACTGCATAAGAAAGGATGCTGGTAAACAGACTTTGCAATTTCAAAAGCCTATTTCTTAAATTATCTTTGTTGCTTTCTGCTAAATGCAAGCTTTTATTTGAAAAAGGCTTCTAGTTGCGTTCCAAAAGGTAAACGTTAATGTCAGTGAAATCTACCCAGAATGTTTCATGTAGCTCCACAACTCACTACTTGAAAATGCATAAGAATAAATCTTTCTGCCTCAAATCTACTAATTTTTCCATCCTAACATCCAACATCTTGTCATTCCATAGTGAGGACTCAGGTGTGAGATTCCAATAAAAATATTAGAGATTTTACACCATGTTGTCATTAATGACAACAGTTTACATCTATAGAAAGGCCAAACCGCTTTGTCCCATTCATCTTATTCACCAATATGTTCCACTTACAATTCATACAGAACATTCTAAACCAATGTTTAAGAATGTTAGATAAAAAATAATGGGTTTTAAAACGCCAAAGTAGTACATATTGTAATAGATGTTTCTTTTTTAAAAAACTCTAGATTTCATTTGCTTTGTGAAAATTTTTTAATGTTTTTCAAATTATCTCTGTAGTCTGTCTTTAATTTTTCATTTAATTAATTATCCACCTTAGAAATTCAAGCATACAGAAATTTATGTTGGCAGACAGGAGCTAAGACTGAAATTATTCTCAAGTATAACACCCATTCCATTAAAAAGTTCAGGCTAAATCCTGTTCATTTTACCTGTCAAATCATCTTCAGAAAATTACAGTACAGTATCAGGTATGATTTTTTTTTAAAAAATTTCAGTATTGCACAAAATCAAGCCAGATTTGATGTTCTCATTCAAAAAAGTCTGAGTTAGATCATACACCATTCAAAATCCATCTTCAGAATTAGATGTAAAATGTGATTAAAAAAACAAATCCTGCACTATGGATGATGGTGAAAGAAACAGACTGTACCAACACAGCAGCAGCATGCACTCAACTCAATGCATAGCATAACAAACCCCAATTGTTATTTGAGAGTTCTGGACATAATAATCGTGAGTGTACATCACAGATGGTCTCAGATGAACAAGCTACTGTCAAAAAGGAGAGTGGCCTTTCAAGTCATCAGAGCAGAAGGACGAGGATGACACATCTGAAAGAATAAGTTTTTTGTGCATAAGTTTATGCATAATTTTGAATCACTGGAGGGTGAAGCTAAAAGTACATAATAAAGACTGCTTAGGTATCTAAAGTTTGATTGAATATAAGTTTTCATTTTTAAATGCAAATCCAAGGAAACTCAGCAGTAGTTTGGCTTTTCATTTCATCTTCTCTGGTTGTTTTAGCTGTGCAGTGATCAACTTCCAATTTCAGGTCTTAGACTCCTAGTTGCGAACCATATGATCTGGGACCTGTAGTAACAGAAGACAAGCATGGTATAATTATATTGTGGTGTTTATTTTAGCACAAAAGTTGGACATCTATTACCAATAGAATATCTTCATCTTCCGAGAAAGGCTCTGCAGATAAGTGTGGCTACTTGACTATTGCGAGAAGTGCTCAGAAAACTTCAATTTTGGCTGATTTCTCAAATCAGCAAATATAGCACATTGTTTTACAGAAAATATTTTCCATTGGATAGTACAGTAATTCAAGCTGTTTTAAATTTGTTACAACTAGCAGAGCTCAGATACCTGTCTTATCATATCCTATCACGCTGCACATAGCCCAAGTTTCTGGGGGTTTTTTATGCTCCTTTTTACTATGCCAATAGCATGGTGCTCTGGATGGGGCACAGGGATGTAAGACAGTGTAGGGGTCTAGTCCTACTGCTGCCAATGACTTGCTGTATTAATTTAGGCAGGTGCCTTAACTTCTCCAATGGCCTGATGCAAACTCTATTGAAGTAAAATGGAATCTTCTGTTTATTTTAATAAGCCCTGGATTGAACGCTACAAAGACTATTCTTGGTCTGATTCCAGGGATTACTGAGCTATCCCAACTCCCAGTGAAGTCACACAGAGTTGTGGGTAAAGTTGAGAGTTTGGGGGTTTTTTGGTGAATAGTAAGTTTATCAAAAAAATGTTTTTTTCAGGGCACTGAACTAAAAAATGTTTAAACATTTTGTTTGGACATGTCCAAAACATTTTGAGGATTTCTAAACAAAACATTTTGACTTTTTATTTAGAAATGGCATTTCATTTTTAATTATAGCCCATTTTAAAAAGGCAAAAAACACATGATATGAACAGCAAAACCAAAAAACTAGGTTCAAGTTTAAACTTATTTTGGCTCAGCCCCTGAACCAAAAAATCCATTATTCAGATCAGCTCTAGTTGTCGGTGCTCAGTTTTTTTCAGGATCAGTTCACTCATGGATACCAACTGGAAAGTCCAGCATTTTGGTGCCATTAGTTATTTATAAAGCTTTATTCAATCATTGCTTCTCACAGATGCTCCATGTCAATAAAGCACGTGTTTTGCTGCACTGGGATAGGATTACTCATATGATTAAAGTTAAGCACTTGTGTCATAGGGCATGCCTGCCTCATAGCACCCTCTGCTGGCCATGTATGGCACTGCCAGCACTTTGTCTCAGTTTCCTTCCCCAAGGTGGGTCTCTACAGCTTTTTTGGCCCTCTGGCCATGTCACAAACACACTTAACACTTTCCGGGTAGAAATTCACAGCAAACTAAAGAGGTTCCTCTGACCTTGGCTGGGTTTCTCCTCAGCCTGCCCTCTGGGCCCTCTTCTCAGCCCCTTTCTGGGTTACCCTTGAATTTTTCTCCAGTTTCAGAATAAAACATTAGCCTAGAGGCTAGTTTCCCTGGAGTATATAGCGTCCTTAAAACCAGGCTCAAGGCCTTCCACAAGCAACTCCCTGTGGCTCCACACCCCAGATTTGAACTTTTCCTAGATCTTAATTTTCAAGAGTTAACTTGATTTAAACTAGTGAATTTATTCTTATAAGCCAATTATTTTCTGCATTTGATTATTTTGCAGGGAGCAGCCATTTTCCTTATTAGAAGTGCATAATTTTGTTAACCATTTCTATGCCTAAACCTTACCAATCATTGGTTACTTTTGTAACTGCCAGCTTCTAAGCATCATACATATTTGTATTAGAAATCTACATTAGTATCTTGTTTACACATCCTGTAACCAACATCCTTTTAAAAAATTGGATATAATCATGGAAATTCAAAAACCCAAAATATAGTCAGATTTAAAATATTTTAAAAACTAAGTGAACTGAAAGATGATAGTTATCTGATAAAGTAAACTTATTCTACTGAGTCAGGACAAATGGTGAATGATACCCATACACCACTAATTTGAAAAGTAATAAGTGAAAGGCAAATGGAAAATTTTTATAAACGAGAGGCACTAAAATATTAAATGACTTACTGCTGCTTTCAAAGCTTGATCCAGATCTTCCAGTATATCTTCTGTGTCCTCCAAACCAATAGATAGGCGAATCAAAGTGTCATTAATCCCAAGAACCTCTCTCTCCTCTTTAGGAACTGAAGCATGAGTCATAATGGCCCTGAAAGAAAAGAAGAATATTATTTCTTTGCAGACCTATCCCTGGGGGGGTTTATTAACTGATTTAGCTGGTCTTTACAATTATTTATCTGCCAGACCTGTAGGAGTGACTATTTTCTGAACAGTAGTTTTGTGATATTCTCTACTTAATCTACATATCAAAAGGCCACATCCTTGATAGCACAAACTGGCCACTGCCAATTAAGTCAATGAGGCATCAGCTAGTGTAAATCTACATAGCTCCATTGTCTTCACTGGGGCTATGCTGGTTTATACTAGCTGAGAATCTGGTACAATATTGCCTGACTATAACTGCTAAGGAAAAACAGTAAGTAATTTGGGCACCATAGCACCAAGTTTTTGTCTGGAAAAAGAAGCAAAATCCTATACTTGCCTCCAACAACTTTTTTATTGTTAAGAAAAATGCATGTGCTATCTAAAAGTTTTCCTTCAGGAATTGGACATCTGTGTCTTGAAGACCATGGTTTAAGGGTAAACACAAAAAACTGAAGTTGTGCAAGTAGGTAAGGTAGAAGAAGAGCTGTTGATTAAAGTAACAAACAAAGAAAAAGTGTATGCTGCCTGTGTTTGTTCCTGCCTGATCTATAGTTTGGAAATGGTGGGTCTTACAGAGATGGATGAAAAAAAGATACAAGTAATAGAAAATTTATATATAAGAGAATGGTAGGCAAAAGGAGGGTAGACAGTGTACATGGAAGAAATTAGGAGGAAGATTAATTTGGGATTCTCAGTGACAGGCTGGAGAGTGCAAGTTTGAGGTGGACTGGATATGTGATAAGAATGGGAGAAGAAAAACCAGAAAAGAAAGAATGGCAGGAATAGGACAGCAAGAAAGGATGTGGAAGATCAAGGATATAATGCAAAGATTGTCAAGAGACGTTTGAAGAGAAAAAGGATTGGAATCTCAAGACTTATAAACCTGTGCCATGGACCAGAAGGAATGGTGTAGAACTGTGGGCAACTCTGACCCCATATAAACCAGAAAAGGAATCAAGAAGGGAAGTGAATTAATAAACATTCCTAGATATTCAGGCCATGTAGGAAATAATTCAGGAGGGGGTTTAAGCAACTAACCATAAATTAATGTAATCTACCTTAATGTAAGAACTGATAGAGCTTTAGACTCAATACTGCCCTTATTGACAGAGCGATATCTCCCATTGATTTCAGTGGGAGCTGATCCCATATGCCAAGGGAGACTAAGACACTGGTCTATAAATTATGCAGAGAATGGCCAATTTTTCCTTTATAGTCTCCTCACCCCAAGCTGACAGACCATATTAGATTCATTTTCACTACTGGCTGCAATGGCTATAGCATTAGAAGAGAAGAACAGCTCTTGAAAGACTCAATAGCCACTTTAACTTCAAAGTCATTCCGATGTAAGGAAGTATTGTTATAATCCCTAGGGTAAAATACACAACGAAGTTTACTGGGTATGAAAAACAGGTGCACTTCGTTTTGTATGCTGTGTATGCCCTCTTGTGTCTGCAGTTAGAATAGCAGACATTTATTCTACACGAGTAAAATGGAAGAATAAGTACAGCAAATGACCATATTACATCTGGATTTAGTTAATCCATTGTCAGTACTTTCATTTGTGGCTTAGCCTCCCACTTTGAAGAAGGCAAGCCAGATAACCATACTGTGCTGCAAGAAAGCCATTGATGATATTATGGAAGAAACTGAGGGACATTCTTTGGATTTATGGTGGCTGAGGGGGTCAGTTCCTTAGTTTCAGTTGATCCAAGTGCTATTAACATAACTTAAGCTTGAACCAGTGATACAGTACAATAGTATTTTTGAGGGAAGAATTTTATCTGCTTTCACTTCATTCACCATTTTACTAATCCTGCTAATTTCTAAAGTTAAGGATAAGAGAGGCGGAGGCCAAACACACTCTGACTTTGGCCCCTGCCTTCTCAAAGGGGCTAATAGTCTCAAAAGGGTTTAAAGACAGACACTCCTTTGAGGAGGTCTGACAGTTACAGGGGTGGCTGAGACAGACATTGTTGGGGAGCTAACTGACCCCTCCCTCCCAGACTCCAGAGGTCGGAAGTAAGATAGGCCTATCTAAGAATTCAGGGAAGATAGATATGCACATAGATTGTTTGTTTGTTTTTAAAAATTCATTTTTCTCCATCCTATGCTGCATTCCTATTGTTAAGATGAAACAATACTTTGTTTTACGAAGACTGTGTGCAGTCACTGTATTCACCATTGGTCATATTTCCTGAAGGGAAGAACTGCAAGTAGCCAAACCCAGTTGGATCTACTGATCAGTCATGTTTGGTACACAGGGCACTCTGGCCCAGCACCTGGTCTAAGAGGGGAAGAATCCTGGGATTCCACCATAAGGAGGTAAAGACTTGAGATCTAAGATATGGAGGGGGTGCACTTAAGAGCCCAGAAAGGGGGACAAACATACAGCTAACTCTAAGCTGCAATACTCCTATCCTGCTTCATGCCCCACCCCCAGTGTGGCATCTACACCAGGACTTGCAAGGGGGTGCTTGGAATGTGGCCTTATGGCCATCTTCCACAATGCCTGTAATACAGGAATTCTCCCTCAACCAGAACCAGGGCTTTTAGGGTCATTTTATACTATGCTGATCCTTTTCTGGTGTTTTACAGGACTAGAGTGGAGGTGAAGAGATTGCTGACAAGGTCTTGGTGACAGCACACTCTACCAATCAAAGAGAGTCTTCCATTGTTTATACTTATAATAAAATAAATCACATCACTGCTCATTCCTTTATCAGCCATAAAGTGCTCACACAATATTAAAAACTAGCTCTATGCTACTTGGACTCAAAGTGAAACATTCAAATTTTAAACACTGCCCAGTTTCAAGATGGCCACAAAATCAACCAGAATCTTTTCTTCCACAGTGTGTGCACCTTAACGATTGTTTCCAGTAGAGATTTAAGATGAAGACTGACTTACGGATGTTCTGCTAGGCTTTCATATCCTCCCAGACTCTCAGCCAGTGCAAAAAGCTACACCAGGAAATACAAAAGTTCACTTTTAATAAACAAGCAGTTTTTCATTTGAAACAGAGGCAGGAGGATTTAAAACAGCTACCTTTGTAGAGAAAAAGATAGTTACATCCAAAAACATGCTTAATGTTAAAGTGGAATTTTGTATTCATGGGACTAGAAAAAAAAAAAACCACAAAAAACTTTCATGCCCTGGGAAAAAAATACTGGATGCAATAAGAAGAAACAATTGGTATGTAGTTACCAGCAAAAAGTTACTGGGGTCTGATGTACATTAGCCTAACTTGCCTATGGAAGAGAAAGTAAACAACTCAAGGGAGAAGTTTTTGCCAAGGCTGACCAGTTTTGAGTATAATCAAAATTAGGGATGGGGTGAATCTGTGTGAATAAAATAAGAACAGAACTAAATCTTTAAGGTGGCATTACTCACTTCTCTCTCTTTACTATGTCCCTCTCCTGTCCTAACTATTAATTCTTCTAGTTTCATGCACCTCTGCATTTTCTGGGCTCAACCACAAGCAGAACTGATGAAACACTGTTTCAGAGGCAGCCTTACTAGAAACAGAAAGGTCATGAGTTTCTTTACTCACAACATTACTCATATAATTTTTTCCTTTGAGGACTGCCCAACACCCATTAAAAGTCTTCACTAAACACTAATCTTTAATCAGAAATGTGTTCTGGCACTAGATGACAAAAAGCTCGCCACATACTCAGCTGCATTCAGAAATATGTACTAGATGTGTGTTTGCTGAGGATGCAGCAGCTGCTGTCAGGATCAGCACGCCTGACATTGTTCCTCTTACATTCAGGAGCAATCCAGTCATTATACTGCCAGAATAAAACACCTCTTTCCTTAAGGATCAGCCCAAAAACTGATTAGCCAGGGGCTAGAGGTGATCCTTGATTCTGGAATTTGCTATTAACCCAACAGAGGCAGAGACCTTCCAGCACAGCTTAAAAGGCTCATTTCTGTACTCGAAACTTTGTTTGTGGGATGTTGTTTGATTATGTCAAATTTCAATTGTGATTTTATTTGGGGAACGAGGGTCAGTGGTGGGGTGTTATGGGAGGAAGAGGAATCCTTAATTTGACTGTCAGTTTAGATACTAATTGGTTCTGTTTTAAAATTTACCCAAATGTGTCCAGAGGACAATAGCTATGAACAGATTAAAAAATGAAGTTTAAGAGAAAGGAAGCTAAACAATGCGCTAAAGCTCATGTTAAGAGAACACCTTTCAGGTGATGTGATCAAAAGAGGCAACACTTCCTTTTGGAACATGGATCATGAAACAATCTCAAAGGCATTTTCTTTTGTCAACTATTTTAAAATGTTCTAGCAGTGTTACCTCAGCAGCAGCTCCTCTGCTTTCAAATGGCACTAATAGTTGTTGGAAGATATGCAAATACTTTATTAGTATCAAATGGGCTGATACACCCTTTTCTTCCCTCATATTAGTGTCCTGTCTCATGGTTATTCATTATTTAGGTTGTGGTACAGTAGATCCTCAAAGATATGAACACCTTGGAAACGCAGGTTGTTTGGAACTCTGAAATGTTTGTAACTCTGAACAAAACGTTATGGTGGTTCTTTCAAAAGTTTAAAACTGAACATCGACTTAATACAGCTTTGAAACTTTACTATGAAGAAAAACGCTGTTTTTAACCATCTTAATGTAAAAGAAACAAGCACAGAAAGTTTCCTTACCTTGTCAAGTCTTTATTTTAAACTTTCCCTTTATTTTTTAGTACTGTGCTACCACCTTTACTCTTATATCCCCTACAGTCAATGTCTTCCAGGTAAGGCTGGGAGAGATCTCTGCAATGGTGGCACCTGGCACTAAGGAACCTGGCAGCACACTGCCTGGTTTGCAAACAGCTCCCTGCCCTATTCCTGTTTCTTGTCTTTGGGCTGGGCTGGGGGGGCCTGCCCCCAATCCTTGGCACTACAAGGAGCACAACTGTGGGCATAGCTTGGGCTGCATCAGTGCACGTGCAGTGCAGACCGTTGCCCTTTAAAACTCCTCCAGAGTGCAGCTTGCCGGCGGCAGCTCAGACTCTGACTCCTCCTCATGCTCCAGGCCAGGCTCTGGCTGCAAGAGCAGCAGCACCCATCCTAAAGCTGGCAGCTTCCTTGCAGCATCAGCAGCTTGGGCTGCGGCAACTTTTTTCCTGGGCTGGGACTGAACTTGCAAGCATATCCCTCTCCTGGCGGCAGGAGTGGTGATGGTGAAAACAGCGTCCCTCCCCCAATGGGGTTGGGGGGATGAAACAGCACCCACGGCTTATAGGAAAGCAGTGCAGAACCCAGGCTGCTTGTGCTTTGCCTCTTCAGGCTACTGTGGGCTGGCAGCAGGGGCTCACAGCAGTGCCCGTAAACCTCAGCATATTCACCTCCTATCTGTAAGTGGTTGCCCCTCACATGGTGAGTGGGGGTGGGGTCAGGAAGCCCAGATGTGCCTATCTTTAAGATGCAATACAGGCACAGTACAATATTTTTTAATTTTTTTCCCCTCTGCTGATTGCTTATTTCTGGGTCCACACAGTGTCTGGTTGACCAGTATTCGTATCTTTGAAGTTCTACTGTACCACCAAAATAGATCAGTAGCTTTCCAAACACAGAGGAAGATAGTCCCTGCCTTGAAGAGAACCACTTCCTCTTTCACCACACAACCAGAACCCTAATTGAGTCACAATCAGATTCTCTTACAGAATTGGTTTCCATTTGTTTGAAGGGAAATTACCTTTAAATTCTTCAGAAAAATGTCAGCTTGTTCAAGATTTCCTTTAATGTAAAAGGTGACCATCCCAGGACAGCCAGTGCACTGATGCTTCATCAGCTCATGCTGAGGATGTGAGGGCAGTCCTGAAATTAGTCACACACTGTATAAACACTTTTACTGAGACTGTTAAAACTGCATCAGAGAAGAGCAAGCCACACTAGGGCACATAAAAATCAACCTTCAAATGTTAAGAAATATAGAACCAACTGCAAGATAAATGCCTATGCCAGAGTAATAACTTACAAATCAAATTCTATGGCTGTATCAGCAACACCTAGGAATGCAGCAGTCCAGTACCAAACAGGACCAGAACCAAAATATCTTCTGCTCAGAAATCCTGCAACTTACCAGGATAAATGACTTTTTCTACCCGGGGATTTGATTCAAGGTACTGAGCAACAGCCAGTGCATTGTGGAAATGCTGCTTCATCCGGATCTGCAGTGTCTTTAAACCCCGATTGCAAAGGTAACAGTCAAAAGGAGATGGAACTGCTCCAAGGGCTATAAAGCAACACAATATTACAAATATAAAAACATTTCGACATTACTGAGTAAGATCTTAATTTCCAAACTGAACCCTCATGTAAACAGATGCAATCCCCATTGATTTCTATGGGAGCTTTGCCTGTTTAACCAGGGTGGACTTTGGCACCTTTCTGGAAACTCAAATACAATACTTTGATACCACACTAAGAATATTCTAACTTTAAAACAAGATAAGGGAGAGAGAAAAAAATACATGGGTTTGTATTTTCCCCCTCTCCCTGCCCACAGGATAAGAGAGAGTCAGGCAGTAGCCAGAAGACTGAAGACACAGGGATGAATCTTATCAGACATAATACACATGCACTCCCTCAGATTACTTTGTTTAGACTTGCATGAGGCAAGCAGAATACAAAGTGTTCTTTATTTAATGGATAAAAATACACAGATGACAGAAAAGAAAATGCAGCTGCCAAAACATAAGATTCCCAATGTATCATACAAAAAAAATCAGGGGTGTGCTGAGTAATTTGGTCCTGGGTCTAAAAGAAAACATTTAAAAATGGACAGCAGCTACATGAAGTAGTTTATTAATTATATGCTTCCTTATATAAATATAAGGAGATATTTTGCAGGGTGTTAAGGGAGGGGGAGAAAACTAATATTTAAATGAGTTCAGAAAGGTACTGTCCTGGCAGCCCTGCAGCCACAAGTCTTCTGTTTATTTACAGAACAGATACTGCTTCAATCCTCATCTGAAAGACTACTTCCAACAGACAAGGGTACATAAGAACATAAAGAAAAGCCATATTGGGTAGACCACTGGTCCATCTAACCCAGTATCCTGTGTTCTGACAATGGCCAATGCCAGGTGCTTCAGAGGAAATGAATAGAACAGGAAATCCTCAAGTAATCCATCCCATCAGCCATTCCCAGCCTCTGGCAAACAGCAATCTCTGCCTATACTGGATAATAGCCATTGATGGACCTAGCCTCCATCTAGATAACTAGAACTTATCTAGTTCTTTTTTGAACCCCATTATAGTCTTGGACTTCACAACATCCTCAGGCAAGGAGTTCCACAGGTTGACTGTGCGTTGTGTGAAGAAATACTTCCTTTTGTTCATTTTAAACCTGCTGCCTATTAATTTCATTTGGTAACCCTTAGTTTTTGTGTTATGAAGAGTAAACAATACTTCCTTATTTACTTTCTCCAAACCAGTCATGATTTTATAGACTTCTATCATATCCCCCCTTAGCTGTCTCTTTTCCAAGATGAAAAGTCCTAGTCTTGTTAATTTCTCCTTATATGGAAGCTGTTCCATTCTGCTAATCATTTTTGTTGCCCTTTTCTGTACCTTTTGCAATTCCAATATATCTTTTTTGAGATAGGGCAACCAGATCTGCATGCAATATTCAAGATGTAGGCATACCATGGATTTATAAAGAGGCAATATGATATTTTCTGTCTTATTATCTATTCTTTTCCTAATGATTCACAATATTCAACTAGCTTTTTTGACTGCCGCTGCACATTGAGTGGATGTTTCCAGAGAACTATCCACAATGACGCCAAGATCTTTTTCTTTAGTGGTAACAGCTAATTTAGACCCCATCATTTTATATGCATAGTTGGGATTATGTTTTCCAATGTGCATTACTTTCAGTTTATCAACATTGAATTTCATCTGCCATTTTGTTGCCCAGTCACCCAGTTTTGTGAGATCCCTTTGTAACTCTTCGCAGTCTGCTTTGGACTTAACTATCTTGAGTAGTTTTGCATCATCTGCAAATTTTGCCACATCACTCTTTACCCCTTTTCCCAGACCATTTATGAATACCTTGAACAGTACTGGTCCCAATAAAGACCCCTGTGGGACACCACTATTTACTTCTCTCAATTCTGAAAACTGATCATTTATTCCAACTCTTTGCTTCCTATCTTTTACCCAGTTACTGATCCAGGAGAGGACCTTCCTTCTTATCCCATGATAGCTTACTTTTGCTTAAGAGCCTTTGGTGAGGGACTTTGTCAAAGGCTTTCTGAAAATCTAGGTAAACTATATCCACTGGATCACCCTTGTCCACATGCTTGTTGACCCCCTCAAAGAATTCAAATAGATTGGTGAGGCATGACTTCCTTTACAAAAAACATGTTGACTCTTCCCCAAGAAATTGTATTCCTCTGTGTGTCTGATAATTCTGCCTTGCTATAGTTTAACTTTCAAGCAATTTGCCTGCTATTGAAGTTAGGCTTACAGGCCTATAATTGCTGGGATCGCCTCTGGAGCCTTTTTTAAAAATTGGTGTCACATTAGCTATCCTCCAGTCATCTGATACAGAAGCTGATTTAAATGATAGGTTACATAGTTAGTAGTTCTGCAATTTCACATTTGAATTCCTTCAGAATTCGAGTGGATACCATCTAGTCCCGATGACTTATTACTGTTTAATTTATCAATTTGTTCCAAAACCTCCTCTACTGTCATCTCAGTCTGGGACAACTCCTCAAATTTGTCACCTAAACAGAATGACTTAGGTTGGGACTCTCCCTTATATACTCAGCTGTGAAGACCGATGCAAAGAATTCATTTAGTTTTTCCACAATAACCTTATCTTCCTTCAGTGCTCCTTTAGCATCTTGATCGTCCAGTGGTCCCACTGGTTGTTTAGCAGATTTCCTGCTTCTGATGTACTTAAAAAAAAATTTGCTGTTAATTTTTGAGTCTTTGGCTAGCTGTTCTTCAAATTCTTTTTTGGCCTTCCTGATTATATTTTTACATTTCATTTGCCAGAGTTTATGCTCCTCTCTATTTTCCTCAATATGATTTAACTTTCATTTTTAAGATTACTTTTTGCCTCTAATTGCTTATTTTATTTTGTTGTTTAGCCACGGTGGCACTTTTCTGGTCCTCTATGTTTTTTAATTTGGGATATACATTTAAATTGAGCTTATATTTGTCTTTAAAAAGTTTCCATGCAACTTGCAGGGATTTCACTTTTGGTACTGTACCTTTTAACGTCCATTTAAATAACTTCCTCATTTTTGTGTAGTTCCCCTTTCTGAAATTAAATACTACTGTGGTGGACTGCTTTGGTATCCACCCCATCCTCCCCCCCTCCAACAGGGATGTTAAATTTTATTATGTTATGGTTATTTTTACCAAGCTATATTCTTGGACCAGATCCTATGCTCCACTTAGGACTAAATCAAGGATTGCCTCTTCTCTTGTGGGTTTCAGGACTAACTACTCCAAGAAGCAGTCATTTATGGCATCAAGAAACTTTATCTCTGCATCCCGTCCTGAGGTGACATGTACCAAGTCAACAAAGAGATAGCTGAAATTTCTCATTATTATTATTTATTTTTATAGCTTCTCTAATCTCCCTGAGCATTTCACAATCACTGTCACCATCCTAGTCAGGTGGTTGGTAGTATATCCCTCCTGCTATATTCATATTATTCAAGCATGGAATTACTATACACTGAGATTCCATGGCAGTTTGCTTCAATTAAGACTTATTTCACTTGACCCTACTTTCTTTCACATATAGTGCCACTCCCACCAGTATGACCTATTCTGTCCTTCCGATATATTTTGTACCATGGTATTACTTTGTCCCATTGATTATTCTCCTTCCACCAAGTTTCTGCAATGCCTTTTATATCAATATCATAGTTATTAATGTTATTAATGTAGTTATTAATTGTTTGTACTACAGTGGGATTAGAGGCTCAATTCTGTTGGCACTGTACAAACACACAGTAAGAGACAGCTCCTGCCTGAGAGAGTTTGCGATCTAGGGTCCTGATCCTGCGAAGACTTCTACACATGCCTATATTTATATGCTGCGTAGTCCCATTGAAGTCAGTCTTCCCAGGATCTGAGTCTCATTTCAGATGTTTCTATATTCAGTCTTAAGCCACTGCTGAACTGGCCCACTCAAAGTTCCATTTTAAAAGGTAATTAAAATGTGTCTAAAACATAAGCAAAAACAAAAAACCAAACCAAACCACAAACACCTCTGTGTGACAGACTGACAGTATCGTGTAATATCTGGGACAAACCTAATGGAATTAAGATAAACTTTAAGTAAGTTAAACTTTATTGAATGAGGTTTAATATCTTTAGGTATTTGTATTAAATATGTAAGTGTGTATATGTTATCATGGAATTGTCCGTATCTTCTTTGGTAGGCGGGAGATGCTTATGTCATTTCTCCACTATCAGCCCTTTGAGGCCACCCTCCGGGAGAGGTGCACAAATACTAGTTCAAACTGATTCCCCAGACACCAACAGACAAGGACAGGGTTTTTAGATAAATAGCCTGGTTTCAAACTGGCTCGGAGCCTTCTTTCTGATCCAGTAAATGGACAGGCCCCAATCCTTAGGGAAGATTTGGAAGGTCTTGGCCTACTGAGGCCCCATAAGACTGGATGTCTGTTCTGACTTGAAGCAGTGATAAACTTGAAACCACAAGAAACCCCTTGGGTGGAGTACTGAAGGTTTGCTGCTGTCAGAGCCCATGTCAGGGTTGGGGTGATCTCTGGTAAGCTTATTAGCATGCGTGCCGGCTCTTTTATTGTTTTTAATGTTTTGTCTGTAGCGCTTTTACCTTAAGAATAACATATCATGGATATATGGATTGCATGTATGTAAATACACTGTATGCTTTCTGCTATGTACAGGCATACCTGGATCCAATACGTTTTAAAGCATTTCCTGTGTTGGTTACTTACCATTTTGTAAGAATTTAAGCCTTTCATAGAGATCATCACAGTTTACTGAAACCAGTCCCATTACAACATCACTGTGCCCTGAAGATAAAAGAAGAACATTAAATTGTTAACATGTTTGTATTCAGAAAGCTTTCAATATATAAAGGATTGGGGGGATTGTTTTCGTGGTCCTGCTACTACACATTTCCTTTTCTGGTTTTGCAGTTCCAGACATCAGATATTCCTCCTCGCTGCTGTTTTCATCTACACACTGACATTCAGGCCAAGATTCAGAATAGCCTCATCCAAGATCATGGGTAGTGCTGTGCTCTGTAGCCATTGGCAGGGCCTGCTTTTACAATGGAACAGTTGCCATCTAACCTTTTCTCAGAATACCTGACATTTGTGACCCCCTGCTCTCCACTTGACAGAGAGCAGGTAACACGTCCATCTAGCAGTTCAGTGTGTTTCTAGGGAGCAGACAAAACCGTAGATGTTTCTCTGAGCCCATTTTAGTGACAGTGGCCACTACACTTGAGTGGCTTTTGTTCACTTTAACAAAGCTTGATTTTTCCATAACCAGTGTTTATAGAGTGTTGTAACCTGATGTCCAGCTGCAGGACCCTGTAATGTACCTGAGTGACAGGCTGTAGGACCTTGTAAGGAAGTACAGAGCTATTTTTCTGACTCACTCTGGAAATCAGATCATTTTAATTCCACTCAGGAATAGAATATTTGGACGCTTTGCTGTACTACTGATTGATCTCTTTATCTCAGAGAAGCCCTTGCAATCATCACAGTACACTTTCGTCAATGAAACAATTCCCCACTCCAGTAATGCCCCCTGACGGTGAGGGGTTGTCCACCAGCTTTGCACCAGCTACTGCAGCCCCAGCCAGCAATCCATCTGAGAGTCACTGGCTGATGCACTCCCTTTATCGAACTGCCTGCAGTTGCTGCCTGGCGAATGTCTCAGCCAGAGTGAGGGTAGGGGAATACTGTTAGGGGACATGGTGGTTGTGTGGGTCAATGATGCATAGCTGGAGATCCAGGTGAGGACCTACAGAGAAGGAGAAGAGGGTTTGTAAATGGGGGATGGGGATATCCATGATCTAAAGGGATACACTGGCTAAGGAGCTGTCAGAACTAACAACTATCCTGGAAGACAGCAGTCAGAATTCACAGCATTGATTGTGAAAGTGTTTTCCATTTACAGTAGCACCCAGTTTATTAAGCTTCCACTGACTAAAGCCTAGTCTACACTGGCGACTTAGGTCAACTTAAAGTCACTTAAGTCGACTTACTTACACCCGCGTCTACACTGGCACCACTGTTAATTCGAATTAAGGTTTTTCTAAAACCGACTTAATAACACCACCTCTGCAAGTGGCTTAGCGCCTAATTCGAATTTGTTAAATCGATTTAGTGTCAGTGTAGACACAACAGAACTTAAATTGAATTGACCTCCGGAATGTATTCCACAATGCCCTGTTTTGACTGCTCTGCACAGTTGCGCTGTGCTGCTCAGTGGTCATGCTAGCAGGAAAAGTCCCCTCCCCTCAAGCCCCAGAAAGATTTGAATTTTCATTTCCTGTGCTGCCAGCGTGGAGAGAGCTTTGTCACTGTTCTCCACATGGCTACTGCAAAGCCCAAACACGCTCCAGCATGGAGTCGACCAGAGGTCTTAGAACTCATCAGTCTGTGGGGTGAGGAGTCCATTCTGGCTCAGCTCAGAGACAGCAAAAGGAATCTGAACATTTATGGGAAGATATCCCAGGGCATGCTGGAGAAGGGACACAAGAGGGACGCGCAGCAGTGCCGCGTGAAGATCAAGGAGCTGCGCCAGTTGTATCAGAAAGCCAGGGAAGCTAACAGTCGTTCTGGCTCCTCGCCCAAAAAATGCCGGTTCTATGATGAGGTGCATGCAATTCTTGGTGGGGATCCCACCACGGTACCTCCACACAGCATCGATACCTCCGCTAGGTCACAGTCCATGATCAACAATGAGGACTCCGTGGATGAGGAGGAGGAAGCTGAGAGCAGGGTGCAGGAGAGCAGGGTGTCCGTTCTCCCAGAAAGTCAGGACTTATTCCTGACCCCCGAGTAGTCCAGCAGCATATAGCAGCACAAATGATCCCGGGGAAGGTACATCTGGTGAGTTTTTCTTCTTCTTAGCATTTCTGTCCTTTTACATTGGGGGAGGAGGGGGGAGGGCACGAAGGGGATCTCAGGCGTTTCGGTGACTGTACTGGGGGTTACCCAAGGATCAGTTTTTTTGTGTGATGAGAAATGCTACGTTTATCATCAGCTGGTATCTCACAGAAACTTTCATGTATGTAATCTGTTATCCCTTGAAAAACTTTTCAGGGGAGGGCTCCCTTGTTCCTTCCTCCACTGAAAGCTACTTCGCTGCAATCAAGGTATCCTGCATTATGGCAGAACACTCCGGGTACCCTGCTGCGTCCAGCAAATCTGTGTTTTAAGCATAGCCTCCCCTCCCATGCTATCAGCAGTTCCTCTCTGTAAAGGTTTAAAATACAAACAGAGTTTCCGCCCCCCCAGCACCACGCTGTCCGCAGTTCCTCTCTGTAAGGGTTTAAAATACAAGCAGAGCTTGCCCCCTCCACCACATTGTCCTCAGATTCTCTCTGAAATGGCATAGCGAGCAGACCATTCTAGGACATCAGGAATGGAATGAGCCTCTGTGTTTGCCCTGTGCACTGCATGGAGATTACTGTCTATATTGTAGCAGGGGATCATTATCTAAATTGTTACATTTGTATCATTTTCTTCACAATGCTAACTGTGGCTACCTTGTTATTTTTCTTTCATTCTGTAGACACCTCTGCACTGCACCCACACTTAAGAAATGCTGTGGAGTAAAAAAGTGGAACGAAAATACTTTTCCTGTTTGTTTGGGGGTGGGGAAGAAGGATGGGGGAAGCAGCATTGCATCCTGAGATGATGACATTCGTCTCAACAGCCACCGTGGCTAGTTGCACTGTGGGATAGCTACCCACATTGCACTGCTTTCCAAATTCGAATTAAGACTGGTCAGTGTAAACGCAAGTGACCAGCGCAAACAGCGTAGTGTGTACACGCTGCTGTGATTTCTAAAAATCAGCTGCTGAAAGTCAAATTAAAGAAAGTCGACTTCCTGCAGCAGTATAGACGTAGCCTAAAGCTTTACCCCTACACATTTTAAGAGGTAACTCCAGTCAAGTGGCCTTCCACACACAGGATTTCTGCACATGGACATAAGGTGCTTTTCAATCAGCTGAGGGTCATTACAATGAACGGCTCTTTGTAACAGACAAGAGAGAAAGGCAGAAGATCCTAGAGGGAGAAATCCTAGTCAACCTGCTCAGGAGAGATCTTAGGTTTGAAAATACAGTCCTGTTTTAGGGCTTTGTTATTTTAATTAAAAATAAAGGCAAACCAGTTGGACAGTATCTGTTGTGTGTGTGCTGTGGTTAGGAGCAGGATGAAGATATCACCCATCTACAGGTATGTCCATAACAAGAATTACTGAGGGCTCTTCAGTAAGATGCGGAGAAAAAAGAGCATCAAGTAGCAACAGAAACTGATATTTTATGGCATTTATTATTGGTTTTAAACAAAACCAAGAGAACTTTTGAGCTATGTAATATTCAGACACTTACCATTCATGTATTTGGTTGCTGAATACATACAAATATCTGCTCCAAGAGACAAAGGACGCTAAAATGGAATAAAAATAGAAGATCTGATTTAACATTTTTTCACCATTTTCTATCACAAATTACTCTACACACCATCCCACAGAAAGCAGGAATTCGGTGATCAAAAACAGAAGACTCAGGTGACAGATACACGGGGTGGGAATTTCAAAAGCATTGGTCTATCTCCCATTGACTTCAGTGGGAGAAAAGTTAAGGCAATGCAGAGCTCTTCTGAAAATCCCTAGTTTTTTAAAATTATTTTATTTCCATTTACAGAATGCACCTACCAGACAGCCTGTAGGTGCATACAGAATAGTAATCACTTCAACACTGTTACAATCAAATCAATGCTAACTGCACATACGAAATAACTTCCCCGGCCAATCAGAACCCTGAGCCTCTACAAAGAAAGTGCAAGTAATCAGGCCAATTTGTTCACTGCATTTTTTTATGTCAGTGTCGGGATTTACCTTTCACCTTAATGACTCTGCCAAAAGGAAGGTTGAAAAGTTTGCAGGAGCAACTGACAAACAGAATCCTTTACATTTGCTCAAGTTTTCCAGTTGCTCTTCCAAGCTAAGAGCAATTGGAAATGACAAGACTAACAGCTGCTTTCTCTAAAGCGAACAATGATATGATTTTATACCCATTATTAAATTACAGACAGCACATTATTACCCTTTAACCCTTACACTGTTTGTCCAGTGTGCTAAAAGGTCAATGTATTTAATAGATTCAGAACAAGAGAAGGTAGAAAAATCTTGCTATCAGACTACGTATGGAAGTTTGTATGGTCTTGCTGTTATCCCTCAATAATGGAATAGTAACGTAAACTCTAGGAAACACACTGAAGTAATAATAATTTAATAGGGATCATTATCCTCTTAGCATAGGGTATCAGTAGCAACCTTCAAGTGTGTAATATATTACCTTTTAATACTTGTCAGACAATCCTACAGGGTTAATCATTGACACAGATTTTCTCTCTTGTGATCAGGTTAATAGAAGACATGCTAGCTAGACAAATTATTGCGTACATTTACATTGCTCCTTCAACACATTTCCATACTGAGTCTTGCAGAAGCAACTCAGAGCCAAATTAGAAAAAAAGACTACTAAACTTTTGACAACTAGGGCCCCAACTCAGCAAAGCACATGCTTAAATTTTAAGTACTTGCTTGAATGCTTTGATAAACCAGTGCCTTTAAGGAAGAATATGAGGTACTATCCTAACAATGCCAAACATTACAACTTTGTATTTGTGCAGACCTACTTTAATTGCATTCAAATCCTTTATTTTGAAGGGCCCCCTCAATTTATGAAGAAATTAAAAAACAAACCAAACATGACAATTCCTGTTCCCAAAATACAGTAAATTAATCTAATTTTCATTAAATCAGACAGTTTGCATGTGTCTCTTGGCATGAACTGGAAACTATACTTTGTCTGAAACTTATTCACTATACTTCAGGATTTTTTAACTTGAAAAAGCATTCTCTGCTGCATGTGTTTCTACTGCACAAATGGAAAAAATAGGGGAGCTTTCTGTGGCCAAAATAATAAGCTCCAAATTACCACAAATAATAACTAAAGACTCAAAAGGCTAAAGGGATTCTTTTATATTTCCAAGATGCTGAGTTCAAATACCATTGAGTTTACTGTGTTAAAACACTTTGATCACTTTCTCTCCAAATCAATGAAATTACAGATTTATACTTTTTAAAGAAAACAATTAAAAACACAGTGTAAGGCCCAAAATGATGTCATAGGTTAAAAAAAAAGACAGGAGAAGAGTTCAGCCATATAAAGAGGAGTTAGCTATAAAAGCAGACAAATCAGAAAATCCATTTAAGTCACCATTACTGCTCCTCCCATTTATAAACCAAAACATGAGAACTTTGAATTAGAGAGAAGGGAAAAAATTAGCTTCACTACTGTGCTAGTGCCTTAGATAATTGTCTAGATTTAGTGCAACCATTAAGTAATTGATCTCTTTGTTTTAACAGAGCTCACATCTTTATATGGCTAGCTGGTTCTTTCTCCAATTAATTTTCTTTAAATGCTGTAAAGTGCTTTGGATCAGATCTGTATTAGGTAAAGAGCCAATTGTACATCCACTTTTCAGTGATAATGCTTTAAAACAAAACCAGAGGTGAAGAGCACACAGCTCTTCATTGGTGGTCCCTTCTGCCATCAGAAGGCATTACAAAATAATAATAATAATAATAATTAATAAATCATTGCATACCAACCTTCCCATTATTTCAGACACTCAGTCAGTTTACCTGGAAATATGCTGACATAAAGGTGTTGTCTACTACTAAAATAATGTCTTTATGTTTATGCACAACATCTGCACATCCTTGAATATCAATGACCTTCAGGGTGGGATTTGTAGGAGTTTCAATCCAAACAAGCTGTAATTTTTCAACAAACAGAAATCATTAGTTTTAGATACATCGTGTAATTTACAGGTACCATCACCTATAACTTTCTATTTAAAGGACACTTGTTCCTTTTCTTCTTTTGCATATATTCTGCAGAAAACACCAAACTGACAACCTTGCATTCTTACATCTGGGCTTGATGCTATGGATCTCGATCATTCACCCACTCACTCACACTCACTCTTATTCACAGTCACTCACTGTCCTTTCTTTATTCCTTTATCAACAGCTTTACCAATATAACAGTGAATTTTTCTTCATATTTTTAAGAAAAGCTCTTAAAAAAATCATTAGCTGTATTTAATATTAGTTTGCCAAATGCCATGTTCCCATCCAGCTGTAAAAAGTATAATAATTATTAAAAAAAACACATGAAAAAAGCAGCCTTTAGCCATTAACAGAGTCAACAGCAAAACCTCCTCAATCCAGAAGTCCCTTTAAAACATTCACCTGTGAACAAACTTTTATTCTAGCCCAGTAAAAAATGTCCCTCTCTGCATGGCCTCTGAAGTATTCAAAATTTGCTACCCAAATGCAGAGTCTCATACTAGTGTTCCCACGAAGAGACTTCAGAAATGTTAAGAAATTTAAGATCTGTGCATTTATGCTTTCTGCCATAAATAAAAACCTGGCATAAGAATAGTTACACTCCTATAGTAAAAGCAGCATTTGTAAAGAAACGAAACAAAATCATTAAAGACACATTGTAAATGGAATTCAGAAGTATTCTTCCATTACCTTGGTATCTGGTGTGATTGCAGCCTTCAGGCATTCCAATTTGCTACAATCAACAAAAGTAATCTTCAAACCCATTTTGGAGGCTATCGTCCTGAAATATCTGTATGTACCTAAGACAGGAGGAACATTGTGTTATGAAAGATTCTGCTTTACCCTTATTCCACAAGAGGGAAGAAACTTTCCATGAACACCAAAGCATAGGGGGTGGAGGGCATTGATTTTCATGTTATTGGTAAAAAGGGCTCAGGAGGATGGGTGGAAGACAAAAGCAGGATATACTTCTTTATGCAAAAATAAGACAAGTAATTTTTTTTTTAAATATGTCTAATGATTGGATGGGCTTTTCTCCTCCTGTGTGCAGTTCAAAGCTGCCACTTCCCCCTTTTCTCTGACTTGCCACCAGATGATTCATGCTAAAGCTGTGTAAAAAACTTGCAGAAAATAGTTAGTTACTTGGCTGGCATTATTGTTACTATGACAGAAGATCTTGCTTATATGGAAACTTATCCAAATCATGTATTGATTCTTGACTGACAAACTGTCCAGTGTGGATAGAATTATGGGAGATGGTGCTAGCAGAAAGGAAATTATGGGGTATGAAATTTTCCATTCTACAGCCTATTGTCTTCCACAATTCTTCTATGCACAGGAAGTAGCAAACAGTGAACAGGACCAGAGAGGGCTAAAAGAACAAACACAAAGGAAACTAAAAGACCTCTATCTTTTACAAGATTGTTCAAATAGCGTGATTATTACTGGACCACTACCTTTATGACCTTCTTGCCAAAGAAGCCCTCTGCAGAAGACAGAAAGTCCACTCTATAGCATCTGATAAAGACATTAGTCAATGACCATATTGCTGCTTTGCAGATCTCTGCGGTGGAATCACATGCTCTTTTGACCCACAAGGTCACCATAAATATTGTGGAGAACTCCTTGATTCCTTCTGGTACAGGAATATCAGCTGCCTTGCATGCCTAGACACATAGTCTGATCCATCTAGCAAGGGAGAGCTTGATGACTCTGAATCCTAGACAATTTGGCCAGAAGGAGACAAACAGGGTGCCTGAACTCCTAATGAACTCCGTATGCTTGATGTAAATCTGTGCTCTTCTAACATCCGAACAGTGCCACAGCTCCTCAGCTGAATGCTGTGGCTTTGGACAGAATGAAGGGAGGGCAATCTCGCACGACGCATGGAAAGGAGAGTTCATCTTTGGCAAGAAAATTTCTGGAGTCTTTAGCATCACTTTGTCATCTAGATAAGACTGCCAGTTCTGAGACTCACAGGGCAGATGTGATGGTCACCAGAAAACAGGTTTTGATGGAGAGGTAAAATAGTGACACAGAAGTTAGGGGTTCAAAAGAACGAGTGGTTATGGCTTTCAACACCAGTGGTGGATCCCATTTAGCTAAGGCTGGTCTGATCGCCAGTCTGACTGCTCTGAGGAGTCTGGTAGGTTCTCAGCCAGCGAGCCTGAAGATCCTGTGAACAGTACACTACAGAGGGCTGACACCTGAAGTCCCTTATCCAGTCCTTGATGGAAGTCTAGAATAACTGCAATCCCAGGATCCTTTGGGTTTGCTCTGTGTCCGACACCAAAGGCTGAATTTAGTCCAAATGAATGAGTAGGTTTTTATAGTGGAAAGTCTCCTAGAAGAGAGCAAAATCCCTCTCTCTTTTGAAGATACGCTGTGCTCATCCAACAGTTCCCTGGCTGTTCGATGAAGGCAGTCTGGGTCCAGATGGAAGAATGGTCCTTGATAATGGATATTGGGCCTCACTAGTAGCTGCAGTGGTGCTTCTATCTGTACTATCATTTTTTCTTCTTCTTGCCTCATCTTTTGGATCACTTTTCCTATGAGAGGAAAGGGTGGGAAAGCGTATAGCAGGCCTTGTAGCCATCTGTGTGACAGAGACTTGGGGGTCTGCTTCCATGGTGAAGTATTCTGGCCACTTTGCATTCTTGCGATTGGCAAACAGAACAACTGGCACAGACCAAACTCCTGAAAGATGAGGTTGAAGATTTTCTGGTTTAGGCAACATTCCAAGTTGCGGACTGCAACAGTGTGGGAGGCCAAAGGCCTGAGTCAGCACTCTGTTCACAGCAGCTCCAATCAAGCAAGGCAGAATGGTACTGATTAAGCAGGCTGTGCCTAATTTGTAGGTGGGGCAGAGCTGGAAGGCTAATTAAGCCACTCATGGTACCCAAACTTTTGGAGTCATGCCCCCCCTTACCTGGTCCACACCCCCTCCCAGAAGCAGGAGCTGGGAGCAGGGTCAAAGCCGCAGTTGGGGGCCAGGAGCCGGGGTGGGGACTGGAGCTGCAGCTGTGGAGTCTGGGGCTGCGAATGGGGCTGGGAGCTGGGGCCCGGGGCCAGGAACAGGGCCGCAGGGCTCAGGGCTCTGAACAGAGCCAGGAGCTGGGAGGTAGGGCTGGAGCAGAAAAGGGGGCAGAGCAGGGCTGGGTGGTGCTTCCTGTCCGCCCCTGTGGGGGCTGGCCCAGGCCCTGCCGCCACTCCCCCCCCCAAAGGTTCCTCTGCACATGTCCCACAGTTTGAGGATCTCTGTACTAGGCAGAGCCTACAAAGGAGCACAGGAAGGCAGAGGAAAGGGGAGAAGCAGGGGCAGGAGAGAGAGATTGCTCTTTCCTACCTGTTATGGGTCCCCCCCAGGACTGCTAGGCCAGAGCTGTATATAGGGTGAAGGTGATGGGAACCCACTGTGTCAATAAACTGCACAAGGTGTTTAACCAGCACAAGGGTCTCTGAGTAGTTTGTGAACCGGCGCAGAGACAGACGCCAGAGGGCCCAGTTACTCTGACATTGCACCGGCTGAGCCATTCTACCTTTCAATTCAATTGCCTTTTATGCAGACTGCCTTTAGGGAAAGGAGAGTTGTTTCTGCCCACTCCATTGTCTCCATCACTTCTACTTATAGAGCTGTGCACCTTGTCCCTCCTTCGTTGTTTATGTATACAACCATTGTCGTATTGCTGGACTGGACCAGGGTGTGATTTCCTTTTCAGTAATTCTGGAATCTCAGAAGAGATAGTTTGACTGTCCTGAGTTCCAAGAGACTGATGCTGGTTTTTTTCCCCCTGGAACTCCAAATGCTCTGTACTGTTCTGGGTCCCACATGTGCTCTCCATTCTGTTAGGCTGGCATTGGTGGTGAGGATCTGAGGGTTTGAAAAGCATATGGGATGACTCCGGCTGACGTTTTCCCAGAGTGTCCACCATCTCAAGGCATCGAGGACCTGTTTCAGGATACGTATCTGAAGTTGCATGCGCTCTGAGGAGTGGTTTCATCCTTTCAGAAGAAAAGCCTGAAGGCTCCTGATGTGCGATCTTGCCCATGGGGGAGATCCCTACTCATGAGACCAGGAGGCCCAGTAGTTGAAGACACTGAGCAATAGTTGAGCTGCTGCACTTGACCAGTGTGGATATATCAGATTCTGATGAGAGACCGAATGGAAGAGTTTGGCACTTGTAGTGATCTGTGCCATAAGCAAAACCCAGAAGCCTGAGGTGGCCCGGACACACTGGAATGTGGAAGTTGCATCTGTCAAATCCACCACTGTTAGGAAGTCCCCTTGAGACAGAGATATCACTATCAAAGCTAGGGTCTCCATCTGGAACTTTGTTTTCTTCATGCATTTGCTGAGCCTTTCGAAGTTGAGAATGGTTCTGACTCTTCCAGTGCCCTTCTGAACAACGAAGGAAACAGAATAAAACCCTGAGAAATGTTCTTCTGGGAAAATCCTACCACTCCCATGTCCAGAAGGTGAGAGATCTCATTCTCGATCATTCTGCACTTGGAGGGAGCCATGGTGACTAGAGACCGGATGATGGGGTGTGGGGGAATCGTTAGCTCAAGAGAGTAACTCTGGCACTCTCTCTTGTGATTGAAGCAAACCATTTGTCTGGAAAATGGTAAATCCTGTCTCCCAAGCTCAGGTTTGGGTGAAGGCACATCCACTCATTGTCATACTGAGATTGGAAATTATGAGAGCTCCTTTAGGTTTTCTCCTCGCTCCTCAGTTCCAAGGTTTTACCTTACATATCTGTTGTCTTTTCTCTGGAACCTTCATCTAGAAAATGGACAAAAGGAGTGTCTCTATCTGCATGTGGTTTGTAGTCCCTTCTTAGAGCACTAAGTGGAGAAAGGAGGGATTGATTGGTTTTATCAGCATTTTCAGCCACTATCTTAATCAACTGTTCTCCAATGAAGACAGAGCCTGTGAATTTAGAGGAGCATAGGGCTTGTTTGGAGTAACTACTTTCCAGAGATGAATCCATGCATGTCTCCTGGCCGTGGAGCTAGATGACACACCTGCCACAAATGATGTTGCTATGTAGATTTTCTTAAGTATAGACTAAAAGTTGATTTTGTTTCTGCCCTTAAGAGCTTTAAATTATTCCGGTCATGACACTGTGGCTCGAACAAAGCAAGGGGCTGCCAGAGATGCTCGGAGAGTAGCTGAGGAAGCACTGAAGTCCCTTCTGAGGGTGGCTTCCACCTTCCTATCCACTGGATTCTTGGAGAGTTTAAGTCACAGGCAACTATGCTGGTTTTGGTAGTGGAGAAGTAAATTCCTCCATTTCATCTGTAAATTCAAGTCAGCAGCACTGCTTTATGTACTGGACAATAAGGTAAATCTAAGCAGCTTGAAGAGTAAGTCAACTTATTTTTTACTATGGGGAACTGCTTTGTGGATAAAGTCAATCTAATTTTATCTTGACCAAATGGAGGGCAAGGTGCTGAATTCCTGCAAATGAACTGTCCAGCTCTTGTTCAAGAAATCATATTTTAACAAATATTACCTATGGTTGGCCTTTCCCTAACCTGTTCTTTACTGAAGAGGCAACTAATCAACTCTGGTGTCATCTGCACTCCTCTGCCTTCTTTTGATCTGGTTCAAGATCTGTATATAATATGGAGGCTACATTAGCTATATTGGTTGATTATCTCCTTGTAATGATGAACAAAACTCAGATGTTGACCATGCTGATTCTTCTAGCTCTCTCTGCAGACCATAAAACAGGGACCTTGCGATGGTATTGACTTTCTTGCAGACTTTGGCAGAACTGGACTAGGTCACACTTCCATTAAAAAATTCTTTCCTCTGAAAGTTCCCAGAGTAATATGAACAGTTCCTTCTTTACCACGCAGAGGCTATAAGGATATGTCACTCCTCCACCATGTAAGTCTCCATAAGTATATGTCAGCCCTTCTGCTCACATTTGTGAGGCCACAAAAGAAGATCACAAGATAGCATGGGCTGCAATGTTATCAACATATGGAGAACTCATAGCTCTAACAGATAAGGCTTTCACAGTGTCTAGCAAAGAAAATAGTTTGGAATGAGAGTTGTCTGAAACTCAATCCAGACAATGATACTGGTGGGTAGAAGGGGTAATCTAGAGGAAACATTGGAAATCTGGGGCCATTTTGGATCTTCAGCAACTCCTGGATTCTTAGGTAGAATCCACTTTTTATCTGTGCACAGCTAGAAAGTTCAGACTTTTCCTCTCTGAAGCAGACATCACCAGTTAGCCATACCTTTTGAGTTCTCCATCTTAAACTAGAGCAACCATTCTACAAATATTCACATCTCCACCTTTGCCCAATGTAGTCATACAGGAATACTCTGTTATTACAGAAGCCTTGCCTTTTCATTACATGAGGTATTGTCTCCATTGAAAAATAAGGTTATCACTAAATATGCAGTTCAAAAAATAACTGGTTGAACACCCTAAGTATTTAGTTATTTATGATCAATTTAATATATTTAATACTCCTGCAGGAATTCTTCACCAAAAAAATTAAAATTCTGCACATAGTACGTTAAAATTCTGTAAAATTCTGCATATTTTATTTATCAAAATAACACAATATAATCATGCCAGTTTCAATTATTTTGGTAATTTATTTCAAAATACCAGTTAGCAAATATGTCTGTAATAATACAGACAACAAAAAAGATTCAGGAAATGTTTTAGACAAATAGATTCCTTTTTAGGCATATTAATACAAAACTTTGAGTAATAATGCATCTAAACTGCAGTCCCCTGTGCCCCCCTCTTTCCATTCCTCCCTCCTCCCCTGATATCCCATGCCTTCTCACCTGGCACATGGGCAGGGCACTGAGAGGAAAGAATCCTCTCTCCCTCCCTCTCCCTGGCTGAGCCACTTGCCCTCTCTTCTAGCACCACAGCAGCCCCTGGTGGGCAAAAGGTGCATCTGCGGTGCCTTCCCAGAAAAATGTATTTTCTGCAGGGGAAAAAAAAATCTGCATAGGACATGAATTCTGTGTATGCGCAGTGGTGCAGAATTCGCCCAGGAGTAATTTAAGAAATGTACAACTAACACAGTTAAGACCTAACATATGTTGGTGCTCCCTTACCTCCATAAACATCATCCATACAGATAACAGCATCTCCTGTCTTTAATAAATGCGCAATATTCACAGTAGCTGCTAAGCCTGAGGCATAAGATAAACCTAGAATAGAAAAAAGAATCACTATGGCAGAGAACAAAGTCACATTTATATTTTATAGAAAAATGTCTTTATATCATGTTATGAACATAAAACTTTTGTCTCTCCCCAGATTCCCTATTTAGTGTCAATGTTTTATAAAGGGCCAATTTCTGCCACTTTTACTTATGCTGAATAGTACATTACTGCATGAATAGTTCCACTGAAATAAACAGGATGACATGCTGTAAGATGCTACTCATTAAGCATAGTGGTGGTAGAATCTAGCCCTAAATTACTGATCTTAAGTCAAATTCATTCCATTGATTTCCATGTTGTTACACAAGAATGGATTTGACCCACAGTATTAGACTTCACACTGTAGTGTCTTTTGTATTTATCTCTGGTCAAGACAATTTTAAATACATCAATAAATAGACAATTCACACCAGCAGAGTGTGTAAAGAGTGGTAAAGATCAAAGGCATAAGTGTTGTTAGCATTTTTGGTCAAAGAATATTCATTCAGGTATATTTTAAGAAAAAAGATCAGACCAGTGAAGTAGCTGACATTTGAGATAAATGTTGACAGCAAAAGCTGAGTTAAATGATTTACTGCTAGTGGTCAAACTCAGGCGCTCCCACCCTTTTAGGATACTTTTACTGTAGTTCAATCTGAAGACACATATGCTGACATATTTCTTAATAAAAATGCTGACAGCTTACAGTACTTGGCTCCATCCAGTGCTGCTACAGCCTTTTCCAGGCAATTCCGAGTAGGATTTCCACTACGGCTATATTCGAAACCCTGTGGTGACAATAAGATGCAAAAATAACAGTAAGTATTGGGGATTTTGGAGGACGTGCCATACAATAACATAGTTAAACTTGTACTGACAATCACCTGTCTTAAAATCTGGTAAAATACTAGACCACCCAAGAGATCCATATTCCTTATACAGAGTTATGCATTCAAAATATAGTCACCTGCTATCATAAGCTCTTGTACGCCACCCGGGATCAAACATCTGTTACTTGTCAGAACAGGAGACAATTTGTTTACAGTTAAACTAAGCACTCTGATAAGCTCTAGTAAGTCATTTTTCTCAGACATAACTTAATTTGGTCGGTAAAGTTTTAATACGTCCTGTAATATTTTGCTGATAATTAGTCCCACATTGAAATACTACTTTTACTAAAAAGGACCTCTACAGTTCATTTCCAAGCATTAACCCACAATTTTGGGAACTGATGGCTAAATCGTCAGCTGTGAAAATCTGTACCACTCCACTGATTTCATGGATCTCTGCCAATTTATATCAGGGAAGAATCTACCTTGTATATCTAAATCAGACACAACTTTTAAAACTTAGAGGAGTTAGCATGGGAAATCTGGATGCAGTGTTTGCTGAATAAAATACAGGTTGTATTAGAATGAAGATAAAACTACAATAAATTAATTGCTCCCATTTAAAACATTAACTCAGTTTTTGCCACAAGCTGATTTTAATCATCTTACTCTAGTAACGATCTTATGAGACTCCCTAATGGACATTTAAATAGGACATCATAAGCTCTTTGATACTTTGCACTATGCCACCAAAAGGGTCCAAGCACCAGTTGACCTCAATGGAGACAAACAGTATTTCAGGATCAGGCCCAAATATTGTGCAATTGGGATTTGATTTTGCATCCACTGATGTGAATGGCAAGGCTCACACTAATTTCAAATGGTGAAAGACCAGGTCCTGAATCCTGTTCCACAATTCTGGGATGCGGTGCTGCCTCAAGTCTTCAGCAATGCATGACTGTCACACAGTGATGCCAAAATGCATAATTGGTAATAACAAGAGCTGCCTCTGAACAAATGGTTACATATCTGTAATAACAAACCGAAATTAATCCAAAACCTCCACGGCCCTGATCAAAGAGACAGATGAGCTTCCCTTTTCACACACACACACCCCTCCCTGCCAGCTGTAAGGTTGGTGCTGCAGGGAGCCTGTCAGTAGGTTTTGAAAGCCATCATGTCAGTCTGAAAAATTATGATCTTCAGAAGGACAAGTATTTTCTTGGCACAAGTCATCTGAAATTCTTGGGAAGACCAGCGCTGGTGCAATGAGCCCAACATCCCTCACAGTGGCATTGGAACTCTAAAAAAACTCAATAGGAAAAAAATGAAGAAGGAAGAAAAAAAAACAATTTGGTTAAGTATTCTGATGTCTTTCTAGTTTCAGAATTCCTGTATAAAGAGATTCTTTATCATGTTCTGGATTCTGATAATTTCCTTACCTTGTGTAAGCTTATATCTTTGAACTTGCTGTAAGAATGTGGCTCAGAAAGTTGCATAAAAAGTATATTCCATTAACTTTCCTGTATTTCTGTTCTCCAACTACTGTAAACAGGTTGTGATTATTGGATTTTTTACTCAAATTTGGCAAATAATTAGTTGTCTGTTGCTCATTCACAAGTATTTGATATTTAAATTCAAGCTCTGTCAGGTAGTTTTGAGAGGACACACTGATCACATGATATGTTTCCATTTCTCAGGTAGGTAATGGTAATGCTTAGAATCAGAGTTTGGGAGGAGAAATGTCAGACTTATTAATTCAAAAGTTTATTTTTCACAATTATTGCCCAAAGTTTGTTTAAAATTCTTAATTTCCACAAAAATTTCTGCCAGTATTCTATAGAATATTTATGGAAAGTAAGCAGCAAAGTTTGTGAACACAATTGAAGCAAATTAATTTAACAATATGAATGGGGTTTTTGTTTGTTTGTTTTTTGCAGTATGGGTCCAGGTTACATTCTACCATCAAATTTCAGATAAAGACAGTGTTCTGCTTGCCCACAGACCATGTGATAAATGACAGAACATTAATCTGGCTATCAGCTTCCTGATGTTCAAAGCACTTTGGAGAATCTACACCAACATGTCTACTTAAACGAAGAGGAAGTTAGGTATTCAATTCCAACTGACTTTCAGTTTGTGTCTTTGAAAATTTCCCTCAGAGACCATATGTTTTTTTCAGATCATGGTGGAGAAACCTATACCTCTGCCTAGGAGGAAAGATTGATATTGCTGGCTTCATTTGTTTACTCAAGTTAGTTCTGGGGAGAGAGAATTATATTTGGACCCACACATATGGGTCAATTTTTTTAAAATTACTATTGATTTATGGTGCTTAATTTGAGATGCTTTAGCGAGGCCTTATTTTAAGGGGGAGGGTGCTCAGCACTTTTTAAAGTCAGGCTCCTTTAATGTGTCCCTCGCTGGGCACCCAAACATCACTAGTCATTTGAAGATCTTGGCCCTGGATCAATGGCATTTTCAGTCTCTTTGAATCCTGCCAGCAGGCATTGTTTCCTTTCACAGCCTATAGTACAACTGCTTCTGTGCGAAATTATTACACCCAATTATTACACACAGTTCCTACGCTAGCACACTTTGTAGTTTATGGAGTAGTGAGTGCATTGGTTTTTGCTCTGCCTGCGGTATGATGATCTTTTAGTAATATTACAGTTAAGAGAAACTGTAAGGACCATATGTTAATATCTACAAACTATCAAGGAACTTTTTTTTTAATTCCCCCATACTAATACTATTGGGAAATCAGACTGCAAGGAGAAATACAGTCTGATTACCTGAAACTGGTCCATATTCAGCTAGATGTGGGAGAAATTAGGGCTCCAAGTTGACTAGTCTCAGGGGAAAACAAGTTTGCCTTCTCTTGACTCATGCTACAATTCTGTGCTAAAGGAACAGAAACAAGGGAAGGAATTATATTTTTCTTTCAGCCTGTTTTGCATGTTTATTTAGGGCTTGTCTACCCAGGGAAAAACCCAAAGTAGCTGGTGTGCACTAACTATTTTGCACTAACTCCCCATGTGGATACCCTTACTGTGCACTATGAGTGCCCTTGGGCACATTAACATAATTCAGTTTGGAAATATATTAAGCTAAACTACCTGAGGGCACACTTAGTGCACAGTAAGGGTGTCCATACAGGGAAATAGTGTAGAGTAGGTAGTGCACTTTAAATTCTCACCCTAACTCTCTATGCACTACCTCCCTTGGGTAGCCACGCCCCTTCTTTCATCATTCTGACATTGCTAGATTGTCATGTGTTAAATGATTAGAGTCAAAAACATTATTAAGCATTATAAATGTTGATTTTTAAATGCATAAACTTTGCCTGCACTGAGTATTTAATGACGGATGTGCTGCTTTGGACAGGTGCCTATTTGGGTGACTGCCAGTTGGTTTTATGAAACTTCCAAGCTGTGTTGTAACATTTAAAGTGCAATGGCACAGGATTTCCAGAGTTAAAAGTGAGTCCACATTTCCTCTCTGAACCTTTTTGTGACAGAGGGGAGTTTTATTTACAGCAATGATACAGAATTTTTGCTTTTGGCTGAAACTTGGCATACTTGAAATAGTCTAATCTAGGCAAAATAATTTTTACCATTTTCCAAAATAGAAAATAGGCAAGACTTTTTTTTTAAAAACTACTCAGCTGTAAATAGCTTGCTGGTTTACATCCTTTTCGTGTCCCATAGCTGGATTTAAACAACACACTACTACTTCCAGTCTGAATGGGCATGAAACAAATTCCTTTCCCTTACAAGTGTGCGGGTGTGTAGAGATGTGGATACTTTGTGTATAGGTCGGAGCTTGACCTGCCGGGATGTTTCTGCTTTAGGGAGATAAACCTTCTCCCCCACCTCATTTCGACATCGTTTGAGAGAGTCTTTGAATCCGACATCTGTTTCAGTCCTTTGACCTAAATCAAAGCATCCGCGATCCTCATGTTCCTGCTCCCCACCCTCCGCGCTTTCTCTTGCTCACTCCCCACGTTTCCCTTCGCCCCGATCACCCCTTCCACTCCCTGCCCACTCACACTGTGCCGGCCGGGCGCCTGCTGCTTGAACGTGGTGGAGAGGGAGATGGGGGGCACCACGGCCATGGAGGTCCATTGCTCCGGCTCCTGCCCCACGTGGATGGCCTGAGTGGCGAAGTGTTCGAAGGGCGGCAGGAAGCCCTGGGACCCGTCCTCTACCTTCTCCATGGGTGGTGGGGACCGACTGAGGAGAGCGGCTGGCTGGTGCTGGTGCAGGCGGCTGCCGGGACGGGAATGGGCTGGCTCACACAGGCTGTGGCTATCGCCGGCTGCTAATACACTCTACGCTCCTGGCGCTGGCTGCGGCCGGCTTCTTGTGCCAGAGCAGCAGCAGCAGCTCAGCAGCAGCACTGCAGTTCCGCCCGGCACATTACACAATGCGACTGTGGGAGGAGACCCGGCCGGGCGTAGCCGCCTGGGGCTGGGCCTGCCCCTCATTGGCGCAGGATGGAGGGCGTTGCGACGTGTCCATCCCCCGGCTGCTCTCGTCACGCGTGTGCTGAACCTGGGAGACCCTGGCTGTCACCCGCCCCTGGCCGTGAGCCAGGCGGTGGCCGGCTGGAGCTGCTGTGCTTCCAGCTGCCCTTGGCAGCATCGCTGCGCCATCGGCCTTCGCTGGCCATGAACAAGGGGTTTGGATGCATAACCTGAGAGCCGCCCAGGGAGACAGCGCTGCTGGGTCCGCGGCAGCCCAGGCCACACAGTCCCTCCCCAGGGGATAACATTAATGGGCGCTTTCGGGTCCATTACACCGTCTTACGGTTCCGTAGCACCCGCAGGATCCATTCCCAAAGCACCGTACCCACAACTGTGGGGAGTGGAGCCCAGAGCTCCCCTTGCTCTGCTAAAGGACTAGGTCCCCAACTCACCCTGGCTTGGGTAAGCAGCACTTTCCCACAGTGTGTCTCCTCCTCCTTGGTTGGTGCCCTCAGAGCTCTCCCTCCTCTTTCAATGTATTTTAACCACTCTGTATGTATAGCATCCTTGAAGTGCAGCTGGCTCTGGGGTAGAAGGCACCATCCAGCTGACCAAAGCAACCTGCAACACAATTCTTTCTGCATAACATGTCTAAGACACTGCCTTTCCTATCCACATAGCTAAAATTCTTGACCTAGCTCTAATCATCTTGTATGGTGATTAGTACAGCAGCCTTTTCTGTAGCTTTGACAGATGCAATATTATCCCCCTCCTATTGGGTCAGCATGCTGCTGCACAAGTCATTCTGCAGGCTTGTTGCTTTGATCGTATCACCCTCCTCTTTGCCACCCCCCCATCTGTCCTCTAGCTCCCCCTCCTCCAACATAACCAGCTTTTCTTCACTTTCAGCATCCTCCACAGCCTATATCCCCCAATACCCATCATCTCTCCACTACTGAGATATCAACTCTTGCCACCTGTTGACAATGATGCCAGCCTCCATCACCCACTTGTTACATTTTCACACAAGAACCTTTATACTTCTTCTCATACTGCCACACTTAAGAGGAGCACCCCATGAATATCCATAAAGCTATCTCATTGTCCTCCTCTAAATTGGTCCTTAAAACGTTTTCCATGATGCCTGCAAAAAACTTGACAGTAGTTAGGCTGTTGGCTGTTGTCAATTGCCTGTTATGCTGACTAATGTTCTTATTGTTTCCTAGTATTTTCCTATCTATTTTTATCAAGCAGTTTCCTCCTCTTATATTTAGAATGTAAACTTTTGGGGCCAGGGACTCTGTTTCTGCTCCATGTTTGTACAGTGCCTAGCATATTGGGATTCTGGTCCATGACCAGGGTCCTAGGCACCATGGTAATACAAATAATAATAACTGGGGGGGAGAGAGGGGGTAGGGGGATGGAGGAGAATTGTGGCAAAAACACTAGGGCAAAATCCTGTGCTGAGGAAAAAGTGTGTTAGCTTTTTGTTGACAATGCAGTACGGACACTATTTATTCATACAGAGTCATCATTTTTAAAAAAGCCCTGATTTCTTGTACGAAATCTAACTTCAGTCCCCTTGCAGTCACACAGCATGCAATTCAATGTAACTATTGCAGGAGGAGAAAGGAATGAATCACTCCTGTTGGAATTTGAACCTATGATTCTAGGTGGTAGTTATTCATTGAGCAACGACAGTATACTTTGTACAGTTCCAGTGTGTCTGCTGAGATCTGAAAATCTTCCTCTCTCCTCATTAGCCTCCACTCTGTTTCTCCTACTTTTTAAGTTTCCTTGCACCTTTAGCAAGTAGTCAGCTTTTAATGATTATTTATTACTTCCTTACCATCAAAGATATACATAATGATTTATGTAACATGTAATTTAGATAGGTCATTGCCCTAAAGCATTTACAGTCTATATTGGTGCATGCAATATAAACAATTAAAGAAAGAGACGTGATGATGAGAAAATAGAATCATAGTCAATCATGAAAAAGGCAAAAGTTGAGAGTGAGGGAGGGAACAGATAGAATATGAATATCCTTTTGTATCATTTAATTCACACACACACCACAAAAGGTATTTTTACCAATAAGAATGTGAGTTACTGCTTGTTTTAATTGTATCAATTTCCCTAAATATCTTTTTTGTCCTTGATAGGGGTTTGTCACCAAGCCTTTAACCTAGTTACAAAACATGGCTATGGGGCAATCTACAGTGCAAAAAGGACCATTGACTTGATTCTCCTCTCATTTACACTGGAGTAAATCCATGGTGTAGAACAGATGTGAAAGGACGGAGACTCAGGCTTGTGTTTTTAACAAGGTTGGGGGTAAATGAGTGTACTTTTCTCTGACATGTTAACAGTTGTGATATAGACATAACCTTATTTTTATGAATAAGGGTTCTCAGAGAAAATTAATTCAGCTAGTTTGCACAGTAATGTGCAGGATAGTTTGCTGTAGGACTGTAAAAAATGCACTGTAGAGTTCTTTACTGTTAGAGTTGCTGTTTACTGTGTCATGGTTGACAATTCTGAATAGCATTAACCTTTTAAATATTGGGCCCTACCTGCTCAATGACTTTTTGTTTCAGTTTTCACCGAAAAGGTTAGTAGCGATTGGACATCTAACATAGTGAATGCCAGTGAAAATGAGGTAGGATCAGAGGCTAAAATAGGGAAAGAACAAGTTAAAAATTAGTTAGATGTTTTCAAGTCTCCATGGCCTGATGAAATAATCCTAGAATACTCAAGGAGCTGACTGACAAGATATTTGAGCCATTAGTGATTATCTTCAAAAAGTCATGGAAGGAGATATTCCAAAGGACTGGAAAAGAGCAAATGTAGTGCCCATCTATAAAAAGGGGAATAAGGACAACCTGGCGAATTACAGACCAGTCATCTTAACTTCAATACCCAGAAAGATAATGGAGCAAATAACTAAGCAATCAATTTGTAAACACCTACAAGATAATAAGGTGATAAGTAAGAGTCAGCATGGATTTGTCAAGAACCAAATCATGTCAAACCAACCAGATAGCTTTCTTTGACAGGATAACAAGCCTTGTGGATGGGGGAAAGCAGTAGATGTGGTATATCTTGACATTAGTAAGGTTTTTGATATTGTCTCGCATGACCTTTTTATAAACAAACTAGGAAATACAACCTAGATAACTGGGTGCATAACTAGTTGGAAAACCAGAGAGTAATCATCAGTGGTTCACAGTCAAGTTGGAAGGGCATATCGAGTGGGTTCAGTTTTGGGTCTGGTTCTATTCAATGTTTTCATCAATGATTTTAGATAATGGCACAGGGAGTACACTTAAAAAGTTTGCGGATGATACCAAGCTGAAATGGGTTGCAAGTGCTTTGGAGGTTAGGATTAAAATTCAAAATGATCTGGACAAACTGGAGAAATGGTTTGAAGAAAATAGGATGAAATTCAATAAGGACAAATGCAAAGTACTTCACTTAGGAAGGAACAATCAGTTGCACACATACAAAATGGAAAATGACTGCTAGGAAGGAATACTGCCGAAAGGAATCTGGGGGACATAGTGGATCACAAACTAAATATGAGTCAACAGTGTAACAGTGTTGCAAAAAAACCAAGCAACATTCTGGGATGTATTAGCAGGAGTGTTGTAAGCAAGACACAAGAAATAATTCTTCCGCTGTACTCCATGTTGATTAGGCCTCAACTGGAGTATTGTGTCCAGTTCTGAGCACCACATTTCAGGAAAGACGTAGACGAATTGGAGAAAGTCAAGAGAAGAGCAACAAGAATGATTAAAGGTCTAGAAAACATTACCTATGAAGGAAGATTGAAAAAATTGGGTTTGTTTAGTCTGGAGAAGAAAAGACAAAACAGACATGATAACAGTTTTCAAGTACATAAAAGGTTGTTACGAGGAGGAGGGAGAAAAAATGTTCTCCTTAAACTCTGAGGACAGGCCAAGAATCAATGGGTTTAAATTGCAGTGAAGGTGGTTTTGTTTGGACATTCGGAAAAACTTCCTGACTGTCAAAGTAGTTAAGCACTGGAATACATTGACTAGGGTGGTCATTGGAGATTTTTAAGAGCAGGTTACACATATACCTGTCAGGGATGGTCTAGATAATACTTAGTCTTGCCATAAGTGCAGGGGACTGGACTAGAGTCCTATCATTCTATGAGCAAACTTATTGGGCTCTTTCTGATTGAAAGCTAGCAGTTTTGTTTCACAGGTTAGCAATGGAGAGGAAGAAAGATGCTTAGGTGGTCTGAAGCGTATCTCTGCTCCACTCCAGAAGTAAGCAGGGTGCCCAATGTATTGTCTATTGAGGATGGGAAGCCATCTTCCACATAGCACAGTACAATATAGAGGATGAACTATACAAGCAGGGTGGGAACATGCCTCATTAATGGGGGAGAATATGAGATCCTACCACACAGTTCCTGGGAAGTGATTTAATATTATTTAATATTCTAGGTCAGTGTTTCTCAATTGGGGTTCCGCGGGAACACTGTTGGGGTTCCACGAGAAAGTGACATCGCACCGCCGAGAGCAGCTGTTCTCTGCGCTGCCGAAAAAGGGAAGATGTCCCGGATTTTTCGGCGGAGGGTATCGAGTATGAGTGTAATTTAATTGAGAAACGCTGTTCTAGGTCCACAAACTAGGCTTATGGTCAGTATATCCACAAATGCTCTAGAACTACAGTAATTCCTGTGGGCTGCACATCCCTGCTTGGAGAAAGAATGATCTTAAGAACCAAATAAAACATGAAGCAGTTCATTTGCATGAGCTCCTCTCTCCCAGACTGCTGCGCAACTCACTGCCAGAACTGAGGAGGAAGCTGTTTTTGTTTTAGGGCATTAGCAGCTGGCTCACCTCTCTAATGAATGCATCAACTTCCTACAGAATAAATCTTCTTGTATTTGTGTGACTCAGAAAATTGCATATATGTCATGCTGCACCTAATCCATTATTATAGGTGGATCACATTGCAACATTTATAGTTAAGGTCACACGAGGTTTTTTTTATTCCAAGACCCTTTTCAAGTGCTTACAACATTTTCCAACATTTATTTTACAAGACGATTTTCAAACTTTGGTCTCAATATTTCTGGGTGAAGTTTAAAGAAATATGGTTGAGTCATTTTTGAGTATGAACAGAGTGAACTCCACCTTACATGTTTGTCATTATAAAAACTTTTTGTTCAACCTCATCAACAGGTAGCAGGAGCTTGAAATATAAGAAGGACTTAGGTAGTTCCTAAGTCACAAATATGCTTTTCAGTGGCCTGGGAAAAAACTTTTTACATTTTACATTCCTTGAAAATGCAAAACTCCTACTAACCGCAGCTAGGGTGACCAGGTGTTCCAATGTTATAGGGACAGTCCTGATATTCAGGGCTTTTTCTTATATAGGTGCTATCACTCCCTCTCCCCCTCATCCCGATTTTTTGACACTTGCTATCTGGTCCCCCTAAACTCAGCCAACAAGGTTTGAATTCTCAAGAAATTCAGGATTAGATCATAGGCAGACCTTTGATTTGTTCCTCTGTGGTCATTCTTACATTGTGAGAGGCCTGCATGGATAGGTTGAGGCCAAGGAGAAAATAAAATAAAATTACTTCCATGTGGAATCTCTTTCCCTACATCCAGTTTGATACATCACACATATTACATATTACATTATTTTGTTTCTGTTCTTAGAGGAATTTTGTAGCGCCTTCTCAGAATATACAGGATCATCTTTAGCATGATAACTTCTTTCACAGACTCCCAATAACATAGTATTTTTCATTCTATGGAAAACCAGGAAAGGCTCTGCAACCACTGGTTCCATGGTCTACAATTTAAGAAACTTAACAAGAAGAATTCTTAGTAAATACAAATGTATTTATAAACAGCTTCAGAAACAGTGACAGCACCAGTGGAAGGGAGGGAGTTATGTAACACCTTTCATTAAGAAGGCTCCTGGAGTTTTGTCAATTCTAATTTCTTTATTACCTGATCTTGCTCAAGCTTAATTTTCTCCAGCTGTTATTCTTTCTCCCCTTGGAAAATTTGTCTGTATCTGGCATCTATATCAAATCAATGATTGTGAACACTAAGGCAAAATATAATTTAGTATTTTAGACTTGGTTGGTCTAGTTAGTTTCATTTACTATCCTCAGGTGGTTAGTTTTGTGTTTCTCTGTGCTGGGGGGGAAGCAGATGGGATGGAGGCATATCTCTTTACATACTTTCAGGTAAGAAGGCTTCCAATATTTCAGTAGGAAGATTTTATTTTTGAACTAAAATATTACTATTAATTGGACTGGTAATCAAAAGAAATCCAGATACACTAATGCAATAATTGTTTCTCTTTCCTTCCTGCTTTGGATTTTGTGCATTTTCCTTTTACCTCTTTATTTTTGCCTGCCTTTCATTCACTACCTTGTTTCAGTGCATTTCCCTAGATCTCTTCTCCAATTATTTTCACATTTCCCTATTGCGTCTTTATTTTAATCTCTTCCACCATCTCCCTCCACCCAGTATCCAGCTTTCTTTGGTCATGGAGATGGTTTCTATGATACAGGGCATCTTAGGACAGGGGGAGAGGTTATCTTCCAAAATTCCATATCCTCTTACTTCCTCCATCTGATGGGCCTTGAATCATAGCTACCCTCCTACCAGTCAAGAAGAGCTGAATGCTGCTACTTGCGTCAGCTAGAGGAGCTGCTTAGGAAAGCTATGAGATACTCTCTCCCTTAGGGCTTGGTATACTGACCTTTCAGAGCTTCTTGGTCCTGAATGAATATGCGGGAACACTGATTACCAGTGCAGCTCCCTGTCCTTTTGTCAGTCTTCTCTCTCTTATCTATTTGTGTGTATTTTTTCCCACCTTATATCCTTGTTTAGTTTGTCTCCGTCCCTCAGTCTGACTTTAGAATTTGATATTGTATCAATTTCACTGTGCTGCTGCTCCTGCTGGCAACTCTGCGCATTGTTTTAAAAATAAATGCAATTGTAGGGAGGGGGCTCTGACATGCAGGAAGACATGTGACTCTCTGCCAAATTTAAATCTCCCCCCCCCCAGTAAGTTTCACAGGGTTACAGTGACCCTTTAAGAGGAAAAAGACCAACGCATCAATGACTGGTCAGCTGAACATTAATCAGGCTTAAGTGAGGGCACCTCGGCTCTAAAGGAAAGGCAACTGGAGAACTGTCTGAAGGAGAACAGTAACTTGAGTGGCTAGTGAGGAGCTTAGAGAAAAGCTGCTGGTGAGAACTAACCAAAGCTGGAGACCCTTGATGTGTGGAAGGCTCAGGAAGTGGCCCCTGGGAAAAGGGGAAGCTCCAGCTTGATCAGGAAAAACTGAGCCTGGGAGCAAGAGGACTGTTGCAGGGTAGATTCCAAGGCAGGAGGGTTGAAAGAGTGGAACACTGCAGCACCCTCTGAGTGCAGACCTGAGTGAAGGGCTATGGAAAAAGTGGTTGCTCTCAGGTAGGGAGACCTAGTTAATCAAGGCCCTGGAGCAGGGGTAAAAGAAACTGAGAATAAAGTGCTGTCATTGACTCTCAGGTAGGTAACCCACAGAGAGGGTATAGAAAAAAACTCTTGTATCTTTGTATGTCTGTTGTGGAAAATGGTTTTATCACAAGGTCTTTGGCACTGGTGTACCATGGGTCTCTGGTGCCTGGAGGCCAAGCCTGCATTTGCGCATTAGGCCTCACGCACCCCCCCCCGCCATGTGCAGGGCAGGAGGGGTCCCCGGCTCCCACCAGACGGTGCTTCCCCCAGCTGTCCAGGGAAGAGGGGGGTCTGTGCATGTGGGACGGGGGGAGGGACTTGCCACTTACCTACTCCTGCGTGGGGGACTTTCTATGGCTCATTGCAGCGGTGGAGCCCGGCTCGCTTCCCCCCAACAGGCTGATGCCCAGGGGCCTGGCGCCCCCTGCCTTCCACCTTGGTAGCCACTCATCTTTGGGGAATTATTACAGTGCTATATATGAATAAATTACGACCATTAGTGGGCTTTGTATCAGACCCTGTGGGAGACTATGTTCCTTTCATTGGCAAACAGAGGGAACTGAGGCAGGCATACCTGCTGTGGTGTGGCTACTGCTGAAAGGCACCCCAGGTCTTTTCACTGTGTGCATGTGGTTTATTTGTGTTTTTTACAAACTTTCTCTAGGGACTTCCATAAGTCAACTTAAACTTAGTATATGCACAAATGCATAATTATATCCCTTGTTAAGTTATAAAACAAGGTTTACCAAATTTGTTATAAAATAATGGATCTGTTAATAAATAAAATAAAGAGGAAAAACCTTAAAGGAAAAAAAGCATAATTTAGTATAGCTTTCAATCACTAGATCATGGTAAAACAAGACTAACTCATGTCTTAAAAATTTCTTGCATGTTAAATTTAAATATGAACAATGATGCAGGAAGCAGCTATATTGCCAGCCTGATGATGTCATCAAAATAAGATCAGAGATCAACATCAGAGGCAGGAGACAGCTTTCACAGTCTTCCTGTTAACTCTCTAGGCTTCTTGGTCACTAAAAGCAGCAGGAAAGCGAAAGCTAAGTGATGGGAAATGTGGGCGGGTGGAGGGGTGTCACCAAAACAGCTTCTTGTGTCTTTGTAGCACTGATCTTCCTGTCTTGATGTCAGAAAACCCATTTCTTAAAATGGCATCTCCCATGGATTATGAATTTTTTTTTGTACACTGACCTGTAACTTTTACAACTTCAGTGGGAGTGGGAGTGCTTAGCACCTTATAATACTGATTCTAAAGAAGTCTCTCTATTAGCTGCTAGGAAATCTATAAAAAGTTAGATCTGGCATAGTCCATCCAGCAAAGGGTTGTGATGTGCACATAAATGTGACAAATTACATTACAGAAGGAGTGAGACCAGACAATGGTAGCGTTCTCTTTCCAGTTTTACTGTAGACCTTTAAAAGGACACCAACTTGAAATTTAGTAAACATCCAAAAAGTTAAAAATACTATCAGGCACTATACCAGTCCCTGACTGTCTCCAACCAATGTTTGTGGTTTATAAGATCATATTTTCCTGGTTTTTAAAGATGTTTACCTCCCTGTTGCTGAGTGAAATATCTGTAACAGGAGAAACTAATTATCTGCTATAAATGGGGGAGGAGGGAAGTTTTAAACTTTAAGACAGACTAATAGTATTTGTTTCCTCCTTCTTTCAAAGCAGTGCCACTGCAAGAACAATGAGGGAGAAGCAAGATTTGCTTTAAGTGAGATTACTGTGGAAAAATTGCTGAGCACAAATAACATTGTGGGATTACATGTTAACTATCCAGATGCTGTTCTATTTATAAGTGAAATTTGTTTAACTGATTTGTGTAACTTTACTGTTGTATAGTCCATTTACCTCTACCATGAAACAATATTTGAGATTTATGTAAAGCTATCCATCTTAAAGGGTTGAATAACTGAACCTCAGAACATCAAAGGCAGTAATATATATTATCTTCATTTTATAGATGGAAGAACTGAGGCACTTGTTCACCAAATCAGCATCAGAGGGAGGATTACAGCATGGACATTCCTGGCTCTTACAGCCATGCTCAGTTCACTGATGCTGCTTCTCTACAAATAAGTTAAAAAGGCTTATTTTTGCTTCTAGCACACTACATTTTTGCCATAGACCGAAAACAAAGCTGTGTCCTTACTTATCTACACGACAGGTGACGATTCTCTCAATCAGGACCAAAGTGATGGCTTGGATGCTGAAGCAGGAAGTGGAACGAACGTGCCCCTCTCTCTGGGTGGAGGGGAATGTAGATGGTTATGTTCTATGAATGTAGCAAGAAATAGGGAGCCAAACCCAGGTTTCGAAGAACAGATCAGTCAAACACCTGTCAGGAAGGACTAAGTAATAACTAGACCATGCCTTGAGTGCAAGGGACTGGACTAGATGACCTACTGAGGTTCCTTCCAGTCCTACATTTCTATGATTTCTCTCCACGCAGGCCCTGCCTATAGCAAAGGGAAGGTATATGTAACCTGTATTAATTAAGGGGTGTTAAACTCCTAGTGTAGACAAAGCAAGGTTACCAGATCTAGCTGCGAGGTGTCCCCAAGACCTCTTTTCCCCCGTGTAAAAGTGACCTGGTAATAGCAGGCTGGTTGCCACAGGAGGGGAGGGGGGCGAGCTGGTGGGTTCATCCCTGTGTGGAGTGGGCGGGGGCGCCTCTACCTGTGCCAGCCCCCACCAGGGGGTTTAGGCGCTGTGTCGCGAGGGAGGGCCGCAGCGCAAAGCTGCCAGCAGGCCCCCCGCCCCCAGACTGAAGGTGGGACTGGGACAGCCCGAGCTGCGGAAGGCTGGAGCTACACCATCACTGCCCGCGGGGGCGCCAGCGAGGGTTACAGGGCCATGGTCACTCAGCTGAGCCGTGACCAGAAGAGCCCCTGGGCCCGCTCCCTGAACGCGGCCCTCCCCCGTGCCCCGAGTCAACGAACGCTGCGCGCTGTCTCCGCTGAAAGGGGGGGGGAGGGGCGCCGCACAGCCCAGGCGCCTGTTAGGGCCCAGGGGGACTCGGCGGGGACTCTCCCGGCGTAGTGGCCCTAGTGGTAGTTGGCCACCCACAAACGGCCCCGCCCCACCCCCGCTCTGCGCCGGCGCGGACGTACCCGCCCCTTTCCCAGCCTTCGGCTCCTGTCTCCCTCTTGACGGCCAACCGGTCGGCCGGGCTCCCGCTGTGCTCCCGCGATGGGGCCGGCGCTCTGAGTCAAGCCGCGCGCCAGCCGCCTCCTCTCGCGAGATCGCTTCGACAAGATGGCGGCGCGGCCGGGCCGCTGAGCGGGGCAGCGGCAAGCGGGAGAGAAGCTGTCGACTCCCCTGAGCCTGCGGGGTCCATCCGGGCTGTTTCCCGTGGGGGATGCTGACTGAACGGGACTCGCCGCCGCGGCTCTGAGCGCCTCCTGCCCCCGTAGCGGCTCCGGTTCCCCCCGGCTGCGGCGAGTCTCCCCGGCGGGGCCCCCCAGTCCCCGGGGCCGCCGCTGGCGATGACCGGAGAGAAACTGCGCTCGCTGCGCAGGGACCACAAGCCCAGCAAGGAGGACGGGGACCTGTTGGGGCCCGGCGAGGAGGAGGCGGCGGCCGCGCCCGGAGGTGTCTTCACCGGGGGCCGTGGGGGTAGCGGCAAGGGAGGCCGCTCCGGGGGCCACCGCATCTTTAGTAACCACCACCACCGGCTGCAGCTGAAAGGGGCCCCGGCGGCGCCGGCCCCCGCAGCCCCGGGGGGAGCCAGCCCCGTCGCGGAGCCCGACAAGTGCCCCGCGCACTTCCCGGTGCACGAGTGCGTCTTCAAGGGGGACGTGAGGCGGCTCTCGGCGCTGATTCGCACGCAGGGCATCGGCCAGAAGGACAGTCATGGTAAGTGTCGTCGTCCCGTCGCCCTCCTCGTCCCCGACTCAGTAGCCAGAGCCCCGAGGAGACCTCTTCTCATCCCCGCTCCCAGGAGAGAACTACCCCCAACCCGTTCAGCCAGAGCCCCCCCCGCCATCGTCCCTGTGCTTCGCCTGGGAGCTGCCAGGAGGAGAGTCGGGATGAGTGCCCCTCCTTCTGAAGCACTTCATTTTTCTAAGGACAGTTTTCTTTTGGAATTCCCCCATATTCCAATGGGTGCACCCTCCCTAATCCCTTCTTCCCCCATTTGTCACCTGTAGTCAGGACATCTCCCAGAAAGATGGTCATGAGAAGTGTTCTCTAGAGAGCGTCCCAAGTTACTTTTAGGACCCCCCTCATCCACACTCAAGGCATTGGCCAGAAGGACAGCCACATCTCCCATTTCTTGGGGTTGCAACCCAGAAAGACATAGTGGTTCTTCTGTGGAGCTACTCCAAACTGGTCCACACCAGGGATATAGAGCAGAAGGATAACCACAGAACTAGGGAGAGACATTTCCCTTCCATTTCCTCCCCCGCCCTACCCCCAGTACTTTCCAGGAGGAAATTTTCCACCTTGATCTGCATCCAGGGCAAACATTTATATGATAAACCATGGTAAGGTGTCTAGTGGGGAACAGTCCCTCTGTCCCATCCTCCATTGGATGAAGCTTTCAGTGTTGATCTGCATCCATTGGATACGTCATATGGATTAATGGGGAGATATTTCCACCCCACTCTACGTGCAATGTTGTCCCACATATTTTACTAGGACATTAATGATCAGAAAGTTCTGAGTTTTCAAATGATACCTCACAAAACATGCTTTGCACCAAATTTATCATAGTCCTGTAAAAGGGATGAATATAGGGATACAGACTGTCTCATACCCACTTTAAGGAGCTGTGGAATTCAGACTGTCCAGAACTTGGAGGAGAATCCTGGTGATACTGCTTCCCCAGGAAGCCTTTCTCTCATCCAGAACCACTAGATTGATTAGAAGTCATGAGGTTGGGTAGAAGAATAATCACTTCCAGTTCTTCGTACTGTGCCAATCTCCCTTCCCCTGTGGTGAGCCCCTCATCATCTTGCCTACTCCATTTAATAGTGAATTCCTTTCACGCTTTCCTACTACAGTTTATCAGGATAGATCCTTTTGGGATAGATTCTTTTCTACTTCTAATCCAAGTGGAGTACCTGACACTATTGTTCTGCTATCTCTATTTATGGTGGTCTTGTGTGGAACCTGGCAGTTAGTGATGGAAAAATCATAGTAAGTGAGCCTATCCCTTTGCAAAAATAGGATTCAGTCCCCGTACGGTTCCCCCCACCCCCACCCAAGCAGCAGCAGAAGGTGGAGCCTTTCATCCTGAAACTAGTAAGTACAGTTTAGTGAGTAGCATTGTAGTGTAAGGCTGAAAAGCTTCCGATATGTAACATCTTTTAATATGCTCATAATTTGCTGAAGTGTTTTCATGATCTATGTCCAGAGGAGAATTTGCTCAGTTTTGGCTGGGGGGAAAATTTTAAAATAGTCATAAGTGATTGAAAAATCATTTCTGCACATGCTCTAAAAGACTTGAGTGGAAGGGTTTGGGCAGAATTTTTTTCCTAGCTATGGCAAGGCCATTCTGGATGAGTGATTGTAACTTAAACTCTTGCACACAACAATCCTCCAAAAATATGTAATTTTTCCATTCAAATTTAAGATTCTAAAGTTAAAAAAGGATGAAAATGCAGAAGTAATGACTGTAAGGGTAATGTAGTATTTTCTACTCTTATTTGTCTTAATGTCTAGCGTAATCAATTACCATTCATGTTGTAGAATGCAAGGCATAAAACATAGGATGTTGGCTAAGTTGAGGTTTCAACTGTGAAGTTAATTCTTATTTCTGAGATTTCAACAAAGCAGCCTTAACTTTGCATTAACATTGCTTTCATTTTTATAGTATAACCATACATGAGGTATTTATTAAGTAAAATATTAAAACACAATTTCTGGCTTGAAGAATTGTAGTTGGCATCAGTGGGTTTGGTACAGTTGACAGAATACCATATAATAGAATCTAAGGCCCTGTCCATACTGATGCTGAGATCGCATTTGAAATGCATAAACAAATGTGTTCAAGCATGGCTTTTTTAGTATGATTCTAGCACAATTTCCTTGATCAAAGTGGACAGGGATATTTCTTATAACCTTGTTATAAAAAGCATGCTGTAAACTACCTAGAGGAATGTTCTTTTACCTCACTCATGTCCATTTGGAATGCTGCTGCAAAAATCATTTCCCTAGCTTGTTGCTTTGGCTATGTGGACCCTCGTTACATCCCTCCATTGGGTCCCTCTTTATCACATCAAATTTAAGTTTCACTTGTTTTCACTTTCAAAGCCCTTCATAGCCTACCCCAGTCCTACCTGTCATCTCATTCACTACTGAGATGTTGACTCCCACTTCTGATCAGCCAGTGATACAGGCCTCCACTGCTCACCTGTTAAATTTTCAAACAGGCACCTTTGTGCTTTCTCCCATGCTTCCCCATATGCTTGGGAGGGGCACCTTGTAAACGTTCTCAAAGCTACCTCATTATCCTCCTTCAGATTCTTCTTTACAGTTTCCTTTTCTGTGTTCCCTACAAAACACTTAAGAGCAGCAGTTTCAGCACACCAGCGGCCTATTGTGTCTCAATTCCTTATGCTTCCCCATCTGCCTGTATCCACCTTTTGTCTCCTGTGTTATACTTAGTTTGTAAGCTTTTTGGGGAAGGGAAAGTCTGTTTGTGCAGTCCTAGCATATTTAGGTAGTGGTCTGACTAGGCTTCTAGGCACTACGTTAATACAAATAATTCCAAAGCAACAGGTCATATTGCAGTTTTAAAAAAAAGTTCCCCATCTGCACTGCTGAGGTAAAACTGCTAGGAACCACTGTTGTTATTCCTAGTTATTCCTAGCTGTGGCTTTCAGGTGCTACCACAATATAAGTGTTTTAATCATATGTTGTTGGCTGACCTCTCCTTTCAGTCTTTCCAGGTCAGAATTGAAGCACACTGACTGGGAAGCATGGAGAAAGTTTCCCATTTCCTGTATTGAACGTGTTCTGTGGTGAACAAAATAGAAGATTTCAGCTTTTAGGACTACCACCCAGAACCTTGCAAGAACACTTACAATCAGACAATAGCAAGTGCATAATTTTACACAACTCCTTGCTGTTATGTAAAGCATTTTTGTAAGTAAAATCTTAGTACATGCATTAGCTTTTAATATTTTACTTTTGGTCTTCAGTGGTCTCTTGGCTGCTTCTACAATGTTTGTAGCTTATTTACAACCCCATCACTCAATTTTAATAAGTCAGTTTGTTTTTCAAATCATTCCATTAGTCATATGATTAGAACTTGCTTTTGAAATCACAAATGAGTGTAAAATTTTCTTGCCATCTTTTCAAGCTGTCTCAGCCTCAGTGGCAGTGGTGGCATAATCTGGTCCAGGGCCAGCCATGACTTTTGATACCACATTCTTGAAATACTGTTTTACTCCACAGCCTCTTTCCTTGTGCTCTTTTAAAACCAATTCACCCACACAGCCCCGTTTTAGAGTAATAATGTAATATTATCATGTAATAACTGTGTAGAAGATGCTCCAGTGTTTTTAACATTTTAAAAAGCACTTTTGTCTGATTTCATTAATTTACTAGTGCTGAGTGCATGAGTTAGTATTATGAATGCTTAATAAACTAAAGCATTTTTCAAGTAAATACTCCTCATGCTTCAAGCAATATGTTCACATTCTTTAAATAAGTTTAGAAAACTAGCAATCTAATCTAATGGGCTTGATTTAAAAAAAAAAAAAAAAAAAAAGATGGGAGGGTGAGTTAAGGTCCTCAAAATTTGGCCATATATCAGCATACTTTGAATGACAAGGAATTAGTACCAGGGCTTTGAAAAAAATACTCAGCTGTTCAGTGTGAAAGATTCCTGTGCCATCAGGCTCCTATCCCAACTCCAAGAAACCCCTTTTCAATTTATAAGTAGTAAAATAATGTACTGTTTGTGCACTTCCTCTAATGTGCTACATTGTTAGGCAGGTATCTGTATAATTTTTTTACAATGTAGCTTGCATCTCTTGCTTCTATACTATCTTTCTGTTTACTTTCATTCTTCTCATAATAGACCATAATCTTTCTTCATTACCTTTTGTGTCTTTGTGGTGTTCTTCGTACTGCTTCCTCGTATTTTCCCCTTTCTTATCTCCTTCATGAATCTCCCCCTCTATCAAACTTTTTTTAACTTATCCCATTAGTGTTTCCTCTCACTCCACGCTTCTCTACTCCCAGAAACGTAGGCCAGGTATCTAATAGCCAAAGGACTAATGACCAGTATGAAAGAAGGGTGGCCTTATTGTTCAGCAGCAATGCCCAGCAGAGAAGCCAAGAACTTTTCCAAATAAACTGCTGTCAGAAGTGAGGGTTACTGGGATTCTGTCTGATAAATTGACTGCTGGGGAAAAAGGAGAATTTTCTTTCTGTTCTTACCCCTGACCTTCCTCATGCTAGAACCTCCTGACTTTTATAATGACAAGTGAGAATCTGTTGTTTTACCTCTCCTCTAGCTTCCTGGCTAACGTAATGTGTATATCTCATTGTTTCCTTGTTATCCCTCATCTGTTCTATCAATCTGTTCTCTTGTTTTATAGTCAGTCTGCATGATCTTTGAGGCAGGGACCCCATTTGTTATGTGTTTGTAAAGTGCCTAGCACAATCCTGGTCCCTGATAGAGGCTCCTTGCCATTAGCACAGTTCAAATAATAAATAAGCGCAATACTCTACTCTTCCACAATCTTAATTTATTTTTTAAGTCCCTTTCCCTGCTTACTAGCTCCAGTGACTGCCTCTGCTGCTAAGAGCTTTTCCAATCCCCAGTATCCCCAATCACTCAATTGTGCCTTGAACATCATTGATGTTAATGCTGTGGCTTGGCTTGACCAGGTTGCATTCGCCAAATACATAAATAAATAACCAGTAGAATGAAATTGGGCAGCGTTCTGAATAGCATATATGAATAGTACTAAGGCTCTGGTTAGTTTTCATTTTGTTATAGCTTGGCAAAGTGCTGAGACCTATCCCAGGCACTGGAGCTTCACCTGTCTGCAGACCTGGAAGTCAGCTTTCTATGAATCAGTTTTTGCTTGGTTGATACTTGGAAAGATTTTTTGGAATCATAAGGTTTAATATTTCAAATGAAAATTTTAGATTCTACAGAAGCTGATGGCATTTGTACGCAAAAGATTCTTACTCACTTTTTTCAATCCCTGCTCACTCCTGGCTCATGTTGTTTTACTTTTTTATTTTAAATCACTTGTGTTGGATTGTGGAGTTAAGCTTGTTCTATCATAGAATGGCTACTTCCTCGTGTAAGGTCACATAAGTAAGAACAGCCATTTTCCGCATTCTGCCGAGAGCATAGTTGGTACAAAAATATTCTTATAATAAGTGATTGTGGTTAGTGTGGCTGTTGTGGATTGATATTACATAAGGAATCGGATATATCAGTTTGAGATACTGTTAGTGACCTGGAAAGAGGAATAGTTTTCACAGCACATCTTTTTAACTAATTCATGAAGTTGCATTTATGACCTCTCTGTGACTGCTTACCAGTCTGGGCCAGAGTTTTATGTCTTCTTTAAAAGCATAGGTATGACTTAGTGTCTTAATGATACAGTTCCACATGGGGAATTATTAGTTAAATTGGAAAAGATAGGGATTAATAATGAAAATTGAAAAGTGGCTAAGGGCCTAGTTAAAGGGGAGACTACAATGGGTCATGCTGAAAGGTGAACTGTCAGGCTGGAGGGAGGTTACTAGTGGAGTTCCTCAGGGATTGGTCTTGGGACCGATCTTATTTAACTTTTTTATTACTGAACTTGGCACAAAAAGTGGGAATGTGCTAATAAAGTTTGCAGATGACACAAAGTTGGGAGATATTACCAATACAGAGAAGGATCGGGATATTATACAGGAAGATCTGGATGACCTTGTAAATTGGAGTAATGAATAGGATGAAATTTAATAATGGAAAGTGCAAGGTCATGCATTTAGGGACTAATAACAAGAATTTCTGCTATAAGCTGGGAACGCATCAGTTGGAAGTGACAGAGGAGGAGAAGGACCTGGGCGTATTGGGTGATCACAGGATGACTGAGCCACCAATGTGATGTGTCTGTGAAAAAAGCTAAGGCGGTCCTTGGATGCATCAGATGAGGTATTTCCAGTAGAGATAGGGAGGTGTTAGTACCGTTGTACAAGGCGCTGGTGAGACTTCATCTGGAATACTGTGTGCAGTTCTGGTCCTCCATGTTTAAGAAAGATGAACTCAAATTGGAATAGGTGCAGAGAAGAGCTACTAGGATGATCTGAGGAATGGAAAACCTGCCTTATGAGAGGAGACTCAAAGAACTTGGCTTATTTAGCCTAACCAAAAGAAGGTTGAGGGGAGATATGATTGCTCTCTATAAATACGTCAGAGGGATAAATACCAGGGACGGAGAGGAATTATTTAAGTTCAGTGCCAATGTGGACACAGGAACTAATGGATATAAACTGGCCATCAGGAAGATTAGACTTGAAATTAGATGAAGGTTTCTAACCATCAAAGGACTGAAGTTCTGGAATAGCCTTCCAAGGGGTGTAGTGGGGGCAAAGAACCTAGCTGGCTTCAAAACTGAGCTTGATACATTTATGGAGGGGATGGTATGATGGGACAGCCTAATTTGGCAATTGACTAATTTTTGACTACTGATGGTAGATATTGGCCTGCATGTGCACTACTGATGGTAGATATGCTAATGGCCTGTGAAGGCTAAGAGGGGCTTCACGAGAGTAGTCAGAGTTGACACATGGCAGGCCCAGAGAAGGCTTCCTCATGCTAAGGGCAGGTGGTAGTGAGGTGCTCCTGGGAAGTGTCACACACATGTAGCCAGAAGAATAGGAATAGAAAATTCTACATGTCTGTGGTATGGGTGAGTAGATATTTCTGTTTGTAGCTGGGCAAATACAATTATTTATATTTCAGTTTTTTATAAGAGTGGGAAGTTCCTGTTGGACATGAACCTGGTTAGACTCAATTTCATACTGAACACCAAAACAGGTGGTTAGAATTTTTTGAGGGTTTTTTTATTCATGTGAATCAAATGAATTAAGGAATTTTGCTTATGTTCTCCCCCAGGGTTGGATTAAAGAATTTTGGGAGCACTGTGTACTATGGAAATTGGGGTGAGTGTTCAGTGGACCCTTTGGGAGTTGGAGTTTATCTGTTGCTAACCTCTAGAGGGACAGTGGAGCCTGCAAAAGGCTAAGAGGGGGAGAGTGCTTGTGTTGCCTGTGGCCAATGGAGTCAGAGTTGACACATGGCAGGCCCAGAGAAGGCTTCCTCATGCTAAGGGCAGGTGGTAGTGAGGTGCTCCTGGGAAGTGTCTGTAGCCAGAAGAATCCTGTGCGCCAAATCACAATGCTACTCATTGAAGTCTGGCCTGCCTGATCCCTTCCTCCTAACTCATGATGGGAGGAGAGTGGGGGGCCAAATCTGGTCAGGGCCCAAATGGCCTCATCTCCTAAGAGGCAGAAAAGAGGGTCACTTACCCTCCCCCTCCAGCCTGATCTTTCCCTTTCCCTCTAGGGTACAGGAGGTCCTCCTCCATAAGTCTTACCTCTCTGGCCCATGACCATGGTCCAAGGCACCCACGTGAACAGGAAGCCTAAGCTGCCACATCAGCATGTTGAGGGCCCAGCCTGTGGAATGGGATCTGGGATTTGTGCCGCAGCAGTCCCAGTGACCATCTGACTTGCAAGCAGTAATGGAAGCAGCTGTTGGTGTCTGCACACATGCATGCAGCTACTGTTGCTGGTTGCAGTGTGCTGGGTGTTTTTCCAAATTATAATTTACAAGTTGCTTGAGTTACTAATGAAAATAAATCTGGCACATTGCAACCGGTAATGCAGAAGGGAAATGGGCCAGGCTGGTTAAAAACCAGCAACCATAGGCCCAAATCTGGCTTGGGGGCCTCCTTGAGATCAGGAGCCCTGTACAGAGTGCACATTGGTTAATCCAGAACTGCTCTCCCCTTTTTTCACATACTTCTTGAAAATAATCTTTTCAAGATCACCATTTTCAGATTAAGCATCAGATGGTTTATCCTGAAAGTTAGAATGTTTCCAGAAGTTAAGAGCATGTGGAAAGAGTTTAAAATGGAAATATACATGGGTAAAATTTTCAGAAGTGCCCATGTGATTTAAGAGCCAGTTCCATTTTCAAGGGTGACTTAGGCACATAAATGCCTAAGTCCCATAAACTTTGGAAATTGGAACATGGGCTCCTGAATAAATTCGAAATTTACAAAAACAAGAACTAAGATTTTTAGTTTTATTGAGATGTAGATTACACCAGCTGCTTGTATACAGATGGGAATAGATGCTGACTAAAATATGGTTTACCCTCCGAATCAGGAACACATTATGTGATTATTCTCAAAGAACTTCATAGCTGCATTGTCTGTCTCGTACATATCATTTTTCCAACTAATAATAAAAAAAGAAACTGTCAGGATTAAAACTGCATTAAAAATATGCTTGTGTTAAAAGTAAAAGTTTTGGCCAAGATTTTTAAAAAATGTATATCTAAAATCAAACTTCTAAATAAATTTGACCTGATTTTCAAGTGCTGAAGATCAGCAAAACCTATTGACTTTGATGGATCCTCTGGTCCAACTTTTCAAGTGTGAACTTGTTTAGAAACCTAGTTTTATGCACTCAGATTTGAAAACTTTGGCCTTAGACGATTAAAACTGAAGGAATTGTACGCTATTTATGATACTTTACTAGTTGCATTTCATTCAGTTTGGAGCAGATAGTATAATTCTAGTGGCACTAAAATGTGTATAACAATAAGAAAAATAGGGAAGTCTTTTTTTCTTTGGTCTCCCATTTTAGTTCTTATGCACTAACAAAGGTGCAGCTTTTGGGTAGCAAACAAATACTGTTGGAGGACATGAAATTTCAATGAAAAAAGTGTTGCTTCACTTCAAATTAATAGACACATTTCTCTTGATGATAGATTTTATAAACTTCTTAAAATCTACATTTGAGGCCTAAACTACCTTGGTGTCCCCTCCCCCCCCTTTTTTCCCCTCCTTTTAAAAAAAAAAAAAAAAAAAAAGTAGGCATTTGGGTGGCACTCGGTGGTGTAATCATCTTGATCATTCTACAGAATAGAAGCTGGTGTTTATATAAATTCCATTCGGCTATTTAAGACTCCAGGAGCTTGTTAGATCAGTGCAATCTATTTAGGGTATTGCTTATACAGCAGCACCATAGGTGAGCATGATGCTTGACAGGCCAAAAAAAAAAAAAAGGTGGGGGGAGGAGGGGTATCTACCCAGAAGCCACCACAATCCTAATTAGCTATAATAGAGCCAGGGGATGGAATATTGGATGTTAAGGATTATAAAGATCATTCTCTTTTTAGAAGGTAAACGTTTCTGGTTGCTGCACTAGGAATCTACACTCTGCACCATAATAGGGGAACTTTCATATAGCATATATAATGATGTATGGTGGCATATTTAGAGGCACTCAAGAAGAAATTCATGTCAAAGTGTAAATTTAGTCATGAGGGTTTTTAATACTTAAAATTACAATTGTTTGTTTTGTTGTTGAAACTATCCAGACATCTAATTTCAGTTCTCTTTGTTCTTTCTTTGGAAATGTTGTTACTATCCCAGTTGTTTAGTAGCAGTTTATTCTTATCCTTTTCCCTAAAGTGTTGAGCAACAAGTTTATTTTAAGTCTTTTAAGTAACCTGAAGGATTGATTGCCTTTAGCAATACTGTCTCCCCTTTCCTTCCTTCCCCTCATCCCAAAGTAGGAAGTTATGCAGATTTGAGACATATCAAGTGTTGTTGATGGCCTAACTGTGTTTCTTTGACCACTGAGGATTTTTCGTTATATATTAAACCTCCTTTAAAAATTTATCACTTAAAAATAATCCAAGTATTACTCTAACAAGTTGCACTGTCTTTATTGAAGGGTGGAGTATTACATGCCACTAGCTGTCTAATTCCATACTAGGAAAACTGGTTTTGGTATTGCTGAATGTCTGGAAAAAAATTAATAAAACATGCTATCACACTGTCTAAAGTGGCTCACAAGCAGTACCAATTTCAAGACAGACTGAAGAAGCAGGGCACAACCCCAAACTGACTGATTCAGTTCTATACGTCGATTTCACCAACCAAGTGTATCAGGTGTGAACTCCTCAAGCACTATAATAGCCTTAACATGAAATCACAGACAGTTCCCGTGGGTTCTCTGTTCTATTTTGCCACCCAGGCAAGCTTGTCTTTGTGGTAGATGGTCCCTTACACCAAAAATCATAACAATGTTCAAATTACTTGCTGTCACTTACATCAGGTCAATTGCATCTTAGATCCTATACCAAAGACAATGCTTGTAGCCAATGCTATAATAAATTAACTAAGTTGTTAACTAAGGGGGTGCGGGGAGGAAGGTTATTTCACCAGGTTAAAACAAGTAAACATGCACACACAAATGGGTTAGTTTTAGTTTCCAAAAGTGTAATAGAAGCTGCTGTAATATGTAAGCCCTCTGTCCTTTAGGGCTAACCCAGGTTAGACAGCTGGGGATCCCTGGCTTGTGTTTAGAAATCTTCTCCCTTCAGCGATTTCAAGCAGCATAGCGATACAGTTCCTTCTTGTCAGGGATTTTTATTCCCTTCCCCCAGAGTTCAAGTTGATGAAACTAGTCCACCTACAGTCTTCTCTTCATAGGTGTGTGTGGGAGCAGTCAACAAAGTCTTTTGTTTTTTAATGTTTCACGGTATCGTATTTCAATGGGACTTTTTGTTGGGCAGGACCTAATACCTTCTGAAGGAAGCCAGCATTCCAGCATTAATTAATACTCCTGTCCTGTTTGAATTCCCCTTTCCTGTTTCAGTTACAGAGGATTACAATGCAAATGCTTAATGTAACCTTATAGCATGGGATACAGAAGTTATAAGTAAGATTAATACATTCAGCATCCTACAAGCATTTCACGAAGTCCAAACACGAACCACATTCTTATAACCTTAACATCTATTTTAAGAATATTAACAGACAGGTGAATCAGACTTGTGTTCTGCTGTACATTCGTCAGTATTCAGTGAGGACCAGGCACTTTGCCATGAACTGGCACCCTGTCTGCTAGCGTCACACATGTTCTTTAAAATTTTATTGGAATAACTTTCTTATGAGTAGTTGTTGCCCTAGATCTGCTATTCTTGATAAGATTTGAGGCTTTTCTGACCATAACAAATAAGGTAGTTTGGGCTATAGTTTTCTTAGTTTCCTAAAAATAGAATCAGACTTTCTGTTTGAATTGCTAGAAGCAAATTTCAAAATGTAAATGATACAGAAAACTCTCCTCTTGAAACACTTCTGATGTAAATGTATATTAACACCTTACAGCTTTTGTATAAAAGAAATCCTTCATTAAAAGAATAACCTTTTAACTTTTGTATGTTTATGATGTAATTGATAGTTTACATTGTTAAACTTGAGTTACATAAGAGCCACCCTTGAGATGAAAGAGCCAACTCCTGAAGAAAGTCTCATGGATTCTCATACCGTGAATCTAATAATCCCCTTTTTTACCACTGCAGGAAACACACCGTTACATCTTGCTGTGATGTTGGGACATAAAGGTTAGTAAAACTACTTTAAGTATCATATGTTCTCAGATTTCCCTCAAGATTTTAGGAAAGAGAAATACAGTTGGAAAAGTTGAAGACTTAAAAAAAAAAAAAAACTTCAGTTTTTGAATTAGTGCTTCACATTGTTACAAGTTGAGGAAACTTTCAGGAAAAAAAGAGGACACACGAGATTAGAAAATAAACTTGAGAGACTGGGGGTAAAGATGCCAAAATCAAGGTGGCAAGAGAGAGCTGAGGTATGAATAGGAGTAGGTGGAAGGTCTTTAGAAACAGGAAAATGTAACAGGTGGCCATTCACTTTGCACATTGAGAGCTTAGTTAGAGCAATGGGTGGAGCAGGCTTTCCTCTTCTTACAGAGCTATCAGGAAACAGTGATTGATCTGGAGGGTCATGGAGTTAGAAAGATGAGAGAAAAGAGGCACATGATCAGAGGTGCTTTTTCATCTTCCCCCTGAACAAAGACAGGAAGTAGTCCTCCTGGCACGTGGGGAAAGTGCTGCCTTTTTTTTTCTTCCATTTCTAAACCTCTACGTGGGACCAGGAAGAGGAGGGGCTATTTAAACAGGTGGGCTGCTTCATATGAGTTGGCTAAGCAAGAGAAGCCAGGGTGCTCTTCCCAGCTGGCTACTTGTGTACCAGAAAGCAGGAGAGAGGGGAAATTCATTTAAAAATAAAATTAGGAGGGGGGGAAAAAAAAACAGACCAGCTGAGGTTAATCTTTTTGATCATTTTTAGGTGGGCTAGGTGAAATTAACCTTTTAGTTGTTGCTTTAAAATCCCATTATACATGTGTACTAAGTTTTGATACTAGTATCTTAAGATGTTAGTATGTGACAGATAACTCCAGACTTCTAAGGGAAGCTTTTTATCAAAGTTTTCCGCATAAATAGCATGCACTGTGTATTAAGATATGCCCAGTGGTTTAAATGGGTGTTTACCCATCCTCTACCGTTATTTGAGTAAATATCAGTGCAGTTGGGCAATTTTAAAATTAAATCAATTTTTAAAGCCTGATCTAGTTATTATGTCTTTTAAGAATAATTTTTTCAGTAACTGAACACTTCAATAAAGCTTCACGCAGAAGTCTTATTGGTACAAATAATATCTGATATTTCACAGATTTCAGCTGTATTAAGTAAAGCTGGGTTGCATTATCAATAATCAGTGCTCTATGAATATTGACTCATCCTCACAAGACTTCTTGGTTGGTAGGTAGGTAGGTATTTTCCTCGTCTTAAAGACTGTGACTTGTCCAAAGCCACATAGCAAATCATAGCATGAATTAAACTCAAGAATGCGTTGCTCATAGCCTGATGCTCAGCATATTAGATCATGATTTCCAGGATCTCATGTGCCAGCTGACTGCATAACTTTACTCTTTGTTTGAAGTTTGTGTAGCACATCATAATTATACCTGTTTATGGCACTTTATAATTTAAGCACATAGAATGCTAATGGGAGAGCAACCTCAGAAACATAGGTCTGACTAAATAATGAAAGCAAAATTTAGGGTAAAAAGTAGAAGGGGGAGGCTGTATGAACTGTGAAACCATGCTATTGATGTGTGAATGCTTTTAAAAATATTTTTGCAACTTTTGAAAACTAAGAACAAAATTATAGTTTCTCAATTTCATTTTTATATGTGCCAGATGTGTCTAGTAGCTCTTCTCAATGCAGATAGTGCCTGTAAATTATCCCAAAGTGTCTGTGGTAAGTAATGAGAAATGGCAAATGCAACACATTTAGTCTTAGTCCATTTTAATTATATATTGCCTGATGGCTATCATAGTTCCAACCAAAGTGGAACCAAACCCATTTTAAGAGCATTTTTGCTTCCTTTTATTTTGGACAGTAGGGACATTGAACAGGAAAGAATTCCTTTCCAGGATGCTCCCTTTTTGGAGCACAAGACAAAGAACATGATTCAAATGACTTTACCATTGTGCTGTCACTGAGAACCTGGAATTTTTCTGTTGAAACATTTATCATAGTTATTTTGGCAGGCTTCTGCTGGTGTACCAGTTACTGGAAGCTTATATGTAAAAGGGTGCGCATGTGAATCTTACCACCTAAGACTGCTTTTGAGGCAAGAGGATGTGCTCAGCACATCAGCTAAGTGAACTCAAAGAGAAATCTCTTTATCATCCAGAAGTGACAGATGTCTTTAGAAGTATAACCATCAAGAACATGACAGTATATGCCCATAGGGAATCTGGCTTTTAGATCAAGAGACATGAGAGGCACAATACAGTTAATCTTTCTATTAGTGTGCAGTCTCTGTATCTTGAGTAAATAAATGTAAAATCAGGTTTGAACAGCATCAGTTTGACGAGACCAGCTGTGTTGGTTTTAAATTAAATTGGGTATGTTCTCAACCATGAGTTGTGACTTCAAATCTCACTAGCTAAACAGGATTGAGTCAGTACTTGAATAGGGATGTCAAAGAAAAACCTCAAGGTTCTAAAGCAAGTGGTGTGGGTGATTCAGTAAATTGTCCTGTTCTCTATTAACCAATGCCCTGTTACAGCTTTTAAAATGAGAGAAAGTTAGTGTTGTCAGTTTCTGGTCATTAAGAATGCCACACTATTCCTGTGAAACTGGTGCATTGGAAACTAGGCCTGATTTGTGAACAAAGTGAGGGATGGGCTGTTCCACCCATCACTCCCACTGGGGATTGAATTGAAAAGAGTGATCTGTTGATCAGTACCATTCTTGCTGCCACCCCCACCATCTTCTGGAGCCCCAGGATCCACTGAGACACCATTGAGCCTCCATCAGCCTAATTCTGAGATGACCCAGATCAGATCGGGCTGGAGAGAGAGAGACTGATGACAATCACCTCCAGTGGCTCTGGCTGCGTTCTGAACACCACCTGGGATATGAGACTTTGGTTCCTGCTATAACGCCCTTCCCTTGTCATTTTTCTTCCCCCTTTCTCTCTTCTGTTCTGTCTTTGTGCCTTCTGTTTAATAAAAGTGTTAGCAAAGTTTGTCTCACAACACTGTAGTGAGCCTGTGACCAGAGAGGCAGCTAAAGGCAATATCCTAAACAGCCAGCCTGACACTGGTACAAGTTTGCCAGATCTCAGAGTAGCTGATAAGACTAGTGCTGTGCTCGTGTTACTCTAGCTGTGTGGTTGCAAGTAAATCAGTACCAGAAACAGAAGCTGCATTTTCTGTCTTGCTGTTCTTTTCTCTCCGTGTGCATGTGAGAGAGAGAGAGAGAAAAAAAAAATCTAGATCAGACTTTAACAGCAAAAGTTCCAGCCCATCTCAACTTGCCTTTTCTCCAGAAAGGACAGTTATTACCATCTAAAATACTGCCACAGGATTTTTTCCTTATAAAAATCTGACAGCTAAAGGGAAGAGGAATAAGGGATATTGTTAATGACTCCTTTACAGAATAGTTAAAGAAAGGAAACTATAGTATTTGCTGTAAATAAATAATACCACTTGTTCTGTTACAGAATGTGCACACTTGCTTTTGGCCCACAATGCTCCAGTAAAGGTGAAAAATGCTCAGGGATGGAGTCCTCTTGCAGAAGCCATCAGCTATGGAGACAGACAAATGAGTAAGAAACCTCAGCTGACTACTTGGTTGATGTAAACAGAGGTCTTGGACTCGGAAATGAGGTCTGTTTAGCTGACATGTTTGAGTATTACTTGGCACCTCACGTAGACAAAGACAGTGTTAGTTGGTTAAGGTCCCCTCTAAGGTTGACTGCAACTAGTTAACGTTTATTTAAAGTGCCTTTGTCTATCCTGGATACTGTGGTGTTTAAAAATGTTTAGTTAACTGTTGTTAACTAATATCTCTTTGCTAAACACACAATTTCCCTAATCCTGATAGCACGAGAGTGGTAGTAAATTAAACTGTATTAAAGTGAAGACAGAAATTGTTTAAGACTTTGTTTTTCAGTGAAAACGACAAACTGACGTCTAAATAAGAGTAAAATCATAAACCAAGGTAGCAATGTGATTCACATTCTGCTGTTTCTTCACTGTAGACCATTGGGACATATTAATGCCTCTTAAAAGTTAATCAGCTACGTGTTAAATATGTCGAGTGCAGTTTCTAGTTGAGACTAATGGGAGGGATTGTGTGAGTGCAGATAATACCTAACCACTGGCAGTGGGATACTACTTTTGTCTTTGGTTCTCTGCTGACCAGGAGGACCAAGTCACAAGCCGTGTTGAGTAAGTAACTTATCCATTCTGCTTTCAAGTGAAGCAGTAAGGGTAAAGATTAGCCCACTGCCACTTGTTAGTGGATAGCAGTTAAGTGCTTCATTATCTGGTTTTTACTGCTTCTTATAGCACACAACTTAATGTTTTGCTGCTCATCTGTAAATATTACCAGCATTTTAAACACAGAATTTTCCTCCCATGCTGAGGAATTCTTCCCATGGAAGTAAATGCTAACATCTTCCACTGATGCATGTCCAGTAGTGTGCAAGCAAAAATGGGATGCATCTAAAACTGTTGCCACAAATATATGGATTATGTTGCAGAACAGTTTTACTGAGGTTTTCTTGCTGCTGTGATTCAAGAATAGTTAAATATAATTACATATTTAAAATGTCTGATGAAACAGACACTTGCTTACATTTTTCAGTGTTTGAAAAGCTCTGAAAAATGAGTCTCTGCCTTGAGGAGTTCACAATCTGAGCAAAATATTTGATTTACAGTACACTTCTATTTAGTTACAGCGCTCCTAAGGAAGCTTAAGCAGCAGTCGAGGGAAAGTGTTGAAGAAAAGCGACCTCGATTATTAAAAGCCCTGAAAGAGGTAAGCTTGAGTAAACTGTTGATAAATGACAATTATTCTTTAATGATCACACTGAGCACCAGTGAGATCATGTACCTTGCCATTGTGTAGCAGAGCCCATTTCAAACCAGGAAGCCCTGGGGGGGAAGTAAGTTTTCTTTGTCTTTTCTCTTGAAAGAGATCATGGTCACCACATGGCAGGGCAGATGATCTCTTAGTGGGGAGCTGTGGAGGCAGTACATTCCTAGAGCAAAAAGTACTGTGGGAAGATAACCTCTATCATGGAATTTTCAGAGATTCTTTAGTTAGTTAATCTAATTTCTAAATGCTGGAGTTTTACTTTAACCTTAAAATTAAGCATTTGATTTCCTTCTTACAGAAATTGACATTACTTTTGATTTGGCAGGTTCAGAGTCATAGTAAATTACCAGAGTATCATAGTTTTTACATGCATGCATGTGTGCATGTTGTTCTCAGATTGTCAGTGTCTGGCATCTTCATTGATTGTGCCACTAGTGCCATGGTTCCCAACCTTTTCTCTGCCGTGGCACACCTGGATACCTTTACTTATTTTGAGGCACACCACCATATAGTCTCCAAATGAACTCATGAATATTCATGAGCCAATTCAGACCTCTTCAAATAGTTTTTCAAAATATTCCGTGGCACCTGCTCAGGCCTCATGGCGCACAGCACACTGGTTGGGATGTCACGGGTGGTGAGGTGGCTGGTCACATGTTGATTATTTCTAGCTGTTTCATAGTATTGCAGCTTAAGATATAGCCAGTGCTTCCTAACACTTTTCTATGTGAGCAATTGATGTGATTGCCCCAACAAAGTTGATTGCAAATGGATGAGGAGACAGTACATGCAATCCTGAATGGGGGGGGGGGTGGTGCATGCTGTGAAATAGTTTGTGTCCCTGCTCTCGTTCACTGGCTCCATTTCATATTTTCATGTTTTCCATCTCTAGGGATAAGAAGAGAGCTTAAGCTCTATGCCTGGTTACTCCTAGGTGCTCTGTGGAAACTGCCAAAAAGAGTGCCAACGAGGTTTTGGGGTACAATGGTTCCTCCTCAGCTGTTAGAAGTAATGTAAGGAGGTCAGATGTAAGGAGGAATTATCCACCTACTGTGGTTTGCACTAATAAAGCCAATGCACTAATAAAGGCTTTCAATGTGACAGAATAGTTACAGGCATGCTTTATTTACTTTGTATTGGATTAGGTCTTTAAGCTTCTCTCTTTCAGAACCCCCCATCCCTTGCACCAAAATGTGAAGATTTTGTTTCTGATATGCTCTCCTCTTTCAGCCATCAGTCTTACTAGATGTAACACTGAAACTTTTTCCTCTTCCTTCCCCCTTTCCTTCAATGCACCCATAGCAGTGAAAGAGTTTTTAGCTTAGTCTTTTGCTTAAATAAATGTGCCTGTATCTGCAGCAGCCTAACTCTGCCTGTGCACAGTAATACTTTCCCCAAAGCAGTGATATGAAATTTAAGATTAAAAGATTCTGTCCAGTTTCAAATGGCTGCTGCCTGTACTGATATGAGAACACTAGCTGCTATAAAACATCACAGGTGCTTTCAACTTCCCTTGGGTGCATGGTAAAATGTGGAAGAGCTTGTAGAAAATAGGGGGTTGAGTCCACTTCCATTTAAAATATGTATCTGTAAAACAGATGTGTGCACCAGTGGATTCTTACCAGCCCCAGCAAGACTGTCAGACAGTCACTGTTACTTGGCCTTCCAGCTAAATCCTAAATCTCACAGATCTAAAAGTCCCAAGCCATTGTCTGGTGGTCCTGGATGATTTGACCACAACCAAAGTGAAAGGGTCTTGGGGTGGGGAAGGGAAAGGAAGAAAAGGAGCCAGAGAGAATGTACAAGTACTTATAAAAGAGGTGTATCAGTATTTAGTTTATCATCCACAGCCAAAATTGTTAGTCCCATTTCCCATACTTTCTCTTACCTGTTAGGCTAGTCCAAAGTTTCTTAGGGAGATGGGCCCCATCTTGTACCCAACTTTTCCCAAACACCATACCTTTTTGCTTCTCCTCCTGCCCCTTTCTGGAGCTGGTTCTTTCCCTCCCTCCCTTGGCACGTCTTCAGCCTCCCAGTCTTCTGATGCCTCATCATCTTCTGTCTGTGGAATGAGCTGGTCTGCTTCATATAGTCTCTAGACCCCTCCCACTCCAATTAGTTAATTGGAATCAGCTACTTGGGTTTCTTCCTCCTCCCATGTGACAGTCCATACTGTCACAAGATCACTCTAGTACAATTTTATATGAATTAGGCTTTTCTGAAGGGACTATCTGGACCGTAAATTTTATGAATCATTCATTGATTAAATAAAGAATCTGAACCTACTTTTTCCATCTATAGAATAGAAATCCATTTTCCTGAAGGTCTGACCAGTGATGGGCGCCAGCACAGGCTCAATAAAGTAGTTGTGGTATTCGTCTTTCACACTGACACAAGACCATTTTTCTAATTTCCATGTTGAGATTAGAAATGGATGAATGCCTCAGTTTGTGTTTTTTTATATATATATATATATATATATATATATATATATATATATATATATATATAAAAAGAAGCTTCAAAAAGTACTTTACTCATATTCCTTTTTGTTTTTGCTTTCTGCAAATATTCTGATGCAGACATTTGCAGAAAGCTAATTTTGAACTTGTAAATGTGAATGTTTGCACCAGAAATTTGACTGAGTTATACTTCTCTATTTGTGGAACAAGCAGTACTGCGTGACTGGGGTGTTCAAAGAAGCTGACACAACCTGAATTTTTAATACTGGATATTTACAACAAACTGCTTGTGCCCAATCCACAGACCAAGTAATGCTTGAATGATTGCAAATAAAAGAAAATCAGAAATATAAGCTACCAATGGGCAGTTTACAAACTGAGGCTAACTTCATCATATTCACTCTGCTCTAGTTCAAATCCAGAAATGTTAATTTCATTGTTTCTCAGATAACATCAGAGGAATGAAGACTAGATTTTTTTTATTATTATTCAGTTACACCTGTCTTCATTTTATCATTTTATCAAGCATATCTTGGCTTTCTCAAGATGAAATATGCATTTTGTGTGTCTTCCCAGAAATGTTAAAACAGTTGTTAATATGGCTCATGATACATTCATTAATGATATAGTCATATATTTTTTCACAGCTAGGTGACTTCTATCTAGAACTTCACTGGGATTTTCAAAGTTGGGGTAAGAACTATATTACCTATCTTTATGTACTGATAGGTGCAAAGAAAGGAAATCTGTATTATCCCCCTAAAAATTACACTCCAGCATTATTGAAAGAAAAATGTTAAGCCCAACTGAGACACTCCTTTTAGATGTTATGTGCAGAATTTCAAGGCCAATTTGCATGTTTGATCCTGTATTCAGAAGAGAAATAAACGTCTACTGAGCTATGAAAATTGGTTGAGCAGACGTGCATGTATCAACAACTTAATGTGTTACAAAGTAAATTGTGCTCTGCCTGGTGAGCTGACACCTGCACCTATCCTTGTAGGGGTGCAGTATGATAAAAGAGCTGGACAGGGAGGGAACCAGGCCTTCCTAGAGTGGTGATGCTGAGGCCTGATTCACAATGCATTGATATGGCAGTCAGCCTTTGTTTAGGAAAATATTGTCAGAACTGCGTTGTGGGGTTCCACCACCAATCTCCCACAATAGTGAGCAGCACAGCCTTGAGTGGAGTGCATCCTCCATTGGCTTTCCCTAAACCACCCCATTCTGCTGACTTAGAGCTGAGCCCCTCTTTGTGTAAATCCAGTTTCATAAGAATAAGACATCCTGGACAGTGCATTTCAGAGCAATTATTGCTTTTCTCAGAAGGCTCAATTGACTCTGCAGTTGGTCTTGTGCCTTTATAATGCCACTCAGAACATTCTGGGGGATTTTTAACCTTTAACTGTTTTGTTGCTGCAACAGAAATGTTGCTTTTTAAAATGCAGTCATCTGCATTATATTTATCTTCTCACATATTATGATACTATCCTGATTCCCAGTTTCATTGCTGGTTTAATGTTCGCTTGAGGTTTTAGATATGTTACACTGAACACTTTTCCACTTCAGCAGCTTCAATGCAGTCTAACTGTAACTAAGCTTTTTAGCTAGTATAATAGAAACATAAAAGAAATGCTGAGATCATGAGTAAAATATGAGCAGCTACGAGGCAAATGGTTGGAAAACTGTATAGAGTTCAGCTGGCTTGAGTGCATTTTAAGCTGATGTGTGATGCTGAAAGCAATCTATTTAACTACAGGGTATTTGTTCATTTTTCAGTTATTGATTGCAACACTAATTTTTTCATATTTTAGGTATAATTTCAATAAAAACTAATGGGCATAGTTTTATACATAAATATAGCAATACCTGAAGATGAGTGAAATTGGCACTGTTTTATTAAATGTGTATTGCTGAGATAGCATATGTTGTGCAGAAGTACTTATATTTCTTATGTCTTGTTCACTATTAATACTTTTCTTTTGCACATATAGTGCCTTTACTTTCCCGAATTCTGCCTTCTGATGCGTGTAAAATATACAAACGAGGTATAAATATCAGGTAAGCACTGGTTTGTACTGACTATAAACTTAAGTTAAAGCCAAGTGCTTATTACGGAACTCCAACAATTCAGCTGAAATATCACTTCTGGTTGTGTTTTGAAGGCCATAAATGGCTCCAGCCTTTAGAGCTTGCTGAAACAGTGTTATGCTTGCATGATTTTTCTTTTGAGGCGGTGGCGGCAGGGGAGTTTAAGTTGCACATTGTCCTTTTTAAAAACAAAACTTTATTTAAAGACTAGAACTGCTTTGCAAATAACAAATCTGCATTCTGAGCTATTTGTAAAGTTTTATTTCGGTTTAAATTTAAAATTTGCTTTGTTTATGTAATGGTTAGGTGGTAGGGGTCTTTATGAAAGTGAATAAAAAAAGAATTGAAAATTATTTTAATGGCAAACAGGAGTGGGGATATTGCTATTAACTGCTTAACATAATTATATCTCAGGTCATAATTGGGAGTAATAGGATAAAATTAAGGGAAGAAATTTAGTCAAGGAAAATCTGTAAATTAGGAGACCAGTTGTATAACAATGTTCTGTGGGATGTGGGTGAAGCATACTGTAACTTGTCCCATCCAGTTTCAAGCAACAAAGCATCAAAGAACACTCTAATGGGAAAATCTTTTTTGACACAGGGTGCACTAGATATCTGAATAAATCTCCATTTGTTGCCTGTTGGCACCAAATAATCTAAATTTAAATTCTTATTTGATTCAATTCTGTAAATATTTACAAAGGCAATCTAGTATGTTTTTAAAATCTTTGGAATAAATGTTTTCTGATATTCTTGTCAATTGGAATGCAGCTTTCTGTTCTTCTAGGTGCTAAAATTAGTTTTCTTAGAAGTCAGCTCAGATGATGCTCTTGACTAACAAGTGTAACTGCTGAAAGGTGCTTCTGAAACCTAACTAGACAGTGATAACTAAACTTAAATTCAAATTGTTGGAGAATGAATTTTATTTAGTTTCTTACTGAGTCAGTTACGGAAACAAATAATTCAGTTGTACCCGACTCTCTGTCATGTAACAAGTTCATGTCTCACTGAGTTAATTATATTTTTAAACATTATTTGAATTAAAGCAGATTTCAGATCTTTTGTTCAGAAATGTAGCTGCTCCATAATACTGCAGTGGTAAATGTTACTATAACTTCAGAGAACAAATGTTCAAATTCTGAGAGGCAAAAGTTATAAACCATTTTGTTTCCACAACTTTTCCAGCTCAGCTCTTTAATTAACTGAAATATTCTTTTCTGGATTCAAGTGTCTCTTCCTTTTAAGCTCCAAAATCAAGAAAATCAGAATAATAAATTATACAGAGGATTTATTCCAAAGAAACTGCTGCTCTCTTTAAAGCTTTTAACACAGAAATGTGTTTTTAGGTCAGATCTCATTCTGAGACCAGTCTGAGTCTCTTCTCTATGCACATGCTATTTGCATTAATGGTAATGGGAGTTGAGAGTGAATTTAGATGAGAATATCCTATTTTTTCTTTCTTGAACTAAAAAGATGAATATGTGGCTGTGACATTGGCCTCCAGGGGAGCCATGCTGAGATAGCTTAAACAGGGCAAATTGCAAAGAATGGGGCAGGCAAAGCCCTAAATACTGGTGGTTTTTCATCTGTGAGATATAGCAGGCCAGCAGCAAACAGGCTCTGATGACCTCACTGGTCATTCAGTAGACAAAATACAGTTCTCTTAAAGCTATCCAGCCCTTTGGCTAGCACCCAAACAGCCAAGTCAAATATGATGGGGATTACTGAAAATCTTTATCCAGCATATGTAAAAATTCTACCAATCCCAAAAGATTGGACACATTACCAAACAGGTCAATGACTAGTTCAGATCTTACCCAAATACACGCTTAAAGCCAATGCTTTTATTAACTAAACTAACATTTATTTTAAAAAAGGAAAGAGAGTAATGGTTAAAAGGTCAGTGAATATACACAAATGAAAATAAAGCTCTTCGGTTAGTTTCAAAGTAGAGATGATAACTGAATTGCAAAGTTCTTAAATTGCAAAGTCTCTGAAATTACCCAAACAGCTTGAAGGTCCTCAGTCCTTGTTCAGAGCTTCTTTGTTAGAAACCCAGTCCAGAGAAACACAGACTAAATAGTCCATGTGCAGAGGTTGTTCATATTCTCCCATGAGAATTAACAGGGTGATTCCAGGCTGGTGCTGGGATCTCAATCTTGCGATCCAAACTTTCCATGACAAGCTTGGACAGATTGGAGATAAAGACTGTAGTGGACTGATCCTTTTTATAGATCCCTGCAGGCTGACCAATATTTTCTTGACAGCAGGTATCTCCTTGAACAATTAATAGATGATTACTTGGGACTCTGAAGTACCATCTCCTATGTCCTGAGCACACGTGTAACTAGTTACATTAGTACAAGGTAATTGGCCATTTACAGGTATTTACTACTTAAACTTCAAAGAGAAATACAAACAATAGTAATGTTACAGTCAAAGTTCTATCTAAATGTTCATATGTTCCTTTTGAACTCTTAATCAACAGAACAGTGATAGACAGGAAAGCAGTTTATCTACATTGCTAACCTCTAACAAGAGGTATGTAAAGAACATCAAATAACTACCAACAATACACTTGCATATCAAAGCTGTAGTCTACTTATAAGGAGTGATCCTCACTACCATTGTATTTTCCTATAATGTATCTTGAAAGGTCAGAGTTGGGCCGTGCAACTTGCAAAGTTGTTTTGCTTTTTCAGGCCTAGCGTCACACCACCAACGCAAGATTGGTGTAGGAGGGAGTAATCAGAGCTCCTGAATACACCTCAAGGACCCCAGTCTTGACAAGGCATGAGCTACAACATTCTCTTTGCCCTTGATGTGAACTATATTCATATCAAATTCCTGTAAGGCCAAATTGGAGTAGTTTAGAATTGGTTCCTTTGGCTTTGTGTAACCATTCCAATGGAGCATGATCGCTGAACACAGTAAACCTCCTATTATACAAATAGGGTGGAAGTTGCTTTATGGCCCAGACAATTGCATAGCGTTCTTTCTCTATAGTAGTTAGTGTTCAGTGGGTTTTAGTTTTTTGCTCAAATATGCGATGGGGTGCCTTTTACCCCCTTTCCTCCTCCTGCATGAGTACAGTTCCTAACCCAGTATTAAAAACGTCTGTGCACAGAAAGAATGTTTTCTCAAAATTAGGGTTTGCTAATACAGGCTCTTTAAATAAGGCTTCTTTTATTCTTTGGAAGCCCTGTTCACAGGCCTCAGTCCACTTTACCTTGTCCAGATTTCCTTTTTTGGTAAGGTCTGTTATGGGGGCTACAATGTCACTAAACCCCTTACAAACCTGCGATGATGATTGGCCAGCCCAATAAAGGATTGGACCTGCTGCTTTGTTTTAGGCTCAGGCCAGCCCTTTATGGCTTCTATTTTTAAAGGATCAGGGTGTACTAGTCCATTGCCCACCCTGTATCCCAGGTATGATACTTCTGCAGCTCCTAACATGCACTTGGAGACTTTAGCAGTTAGGTTGGCTTCTCTTAGCCTCTGTAACATGACTCCCATGTGTACAAGTGATCTCTCCAGGAATTGCTTTAAATAGCCAAGTCATCTATATAGGCTCTGACAAAGGTTTGTAACCCGTCCAAACCTCATTAATGAGCCTCATGAAGGTGGCACCGGAATTTTTTAATCCAAATGGCGGAACCTTGAATTCATATAGACCAGAATCTACTATGAAAGCAGATTTTTCCTGGACATCAGTGTCCAAGGGGATTTGTCAATATCCCCAAATTAGATCTAGTGTGCTTATGAATTTTATTGGACCAGTTGGGAGGTGCAAATCCTCTGTGGGAATTGGGGAATGGATCAGACTGTGTGATTGCATTCAGCTTTCTGTAATCTATGCAAAACCTCATAGTTTTATCCTTACTGGGCACCTTACAAGGGAGAAGCCCAGGGACTGTTTGATTTAGCAATTATCCCCCTTTTCAACATGCTTTCTACCTTCTCTGGGATCTGTTTTTGCATCTCCCCCTTGGCCTGATATGCTCTGCTAAACATTGGACAGGGCCCTGTGGTTTGAATGGAATGCACAATCGTGTCAGTTAAACCCTGGCTGGTTGGAGAATGCTTGCCTGTGGTGCTTTAACAGGGCTAACATCTCCTGCTTCTGGGCAAGATCCAAACCTTTCCGAAACTCAGTGCTCTCCAGCAGAGTTTCTCCTTTGCTTTCTGCAACCAAGTCAATCAAAGGACGGAGAATGTTCCTTCATCAGCACAACAAATCATATTGACAGCTGCCTCCCTTTCACAATAAATGTTCAGTCTGTTAGCATGCACCAGGTTTTTAGCTCCTCTTCCAAGGGGCTTTCTGACACTTCATTAATCCTTTCTGCAACCTCATACGGTCCGTCCCAGATGTCCTGCATTTTACTTTTCCTCACTGGAATTAGTACAAGCACCATATCCCCAATTTCAAAATCTCCTTCCTCAGTATGCCTTTCATAGCAAGCCTTTTGCTCTTCCTGACTTTTCTTAAGGTTTTGCTGCACCAAATCCATCATAGCTTGCAACTTTTCCTTAAACTGTGACAAATATTCCCCTACTGACTGTTCTGTTTCCTCAGGCATTCCCAGGCATCCCGGATTAACTCCGAGGGTCCCCTGACCTGTCTCCCATATAGGAGATCAAAGGGAGCAAACCCTGTGGATTCTTGGGGCACGCTTCCATATGCAAACAGTAGGTATGGAGGCAACACATCCCAGTCGCTCTCTTGTCTGGAAACATACATTCTAAGCATGGCTTTCAGAGTTCCATTGAATCTTTCCACCAGCCTATTGGTCTCAGGGTGTAGGGTACAGCTTTTATGGGCATTGTGTGGGGTAAAGCACTTAGCTTTTCAAAAATCATAGACATAAAATTCATACCATGGTTTGTCAACATCTAATTGGGAAAAACCTACCCTGCTAAAGATAGTGAACAAAGCGGCGGCCACAGTTTCAGCTTCAGTGTTAGACAATGCCACAGCCTCAGGATATCTAGTAGCAAAATCTACCACCACAAGAATGTATCTTTTCCCAATCCTAGAAGGTATGGATAAAGGTCCCACAATATCTACAAACACTCTGGCAAATGTCTTGCCTATATAATGGGTAAAGGCTGCAGGGGTACCTTGCTAGACCCCTTAAATCCTTTGCACTTCTGACACAAGTCACAGCTCTTGCCATATAATTTTACTGAGTCATACATAAGCAGTCAAAAGAAGTTTTGCTTCAGGCTGTCAAACGTTCTTTCTATTCCTAAATGACCTCCAAATGGCCCATCATGAGCTATCTGAAGCAGTTCTCTCCTATATTCTTCAGGCACAACTATTTGGTGACACTTTTCCAGGTAACCTCCTTTTTCCCAGCAGGGGCTTCCCTAAACAACATTCCATTTCTCATTTAAAAAAAAAAAAAAAAATCTCCCTCTTCCTTCCTCAGTTGGGGCATCGGTCTGAGCATCGGCCCTGGCCTGTGCTAATGAAAGAAACATCGCCCTGTTGAGCCAAAATAAATTTCTTCTGAATTTTACTCAGATCCAGAACTACCTCTGATATAGAAGGAGGATCCTCACACAATCCTCCATCAGGCAAGTTGCTAGACTCCATAGCCAAAGGGCTGGACGTATCCTCCTCCCTTTCGCAGCCTCCTTCACTGACAACAGGCAAGATAGTGGTATCAGCACTGCACTTCCCTTTTGACCTAGTTACGACATTAACTGGATTAAACCTGCTCATGATGTCATTACCTATTATCTAATTCCTACTGTCAATTCACCACTAACTCACCCACCCACCCACCCCATTCTAGGTGGATCTTAGCTAAAGGGACAGTCACAGGAAATTCTGCCAGGGCCAGAACAGTTATGCTCTTGCCTGCCAGTTTGTCCTCTTCCCGCACCTAACATCCTTTTACCAAAGTAATGTCCGATGTTGTGTCGCGCCAACCACAACAATCCATGCCATTCACCTTTGCATCCCTAATACATTCATCACTACCTCTCCAAGACTCAGCTCTGACATAGAATCATAGAATATTAGAGTTGGAAGGGACCTCGGGAGGTCATCTAGTCCAACCCCCTGCTCAAAGCAGGACTAACCTCAGCTATATCATCCCAGCCAGAGCTTTGTCAAGCCTCAGCTTAAAAACCTCTAAAGATGGAGATTCCACCACCTCTCTAGGTAACCCATTCCAGTGCTTCACCACTCTCCTAGTGAAAAACTTTTTCCTAATGTCCAGCCTAGACCTCTCCCCTTGCAACTTGAGACCATTGCTCCTTGTTCTGTCATCTGCCACCACCGAGAACAGCCTAGCCCCATCCTCCCTGGAACCGCCTTTCAGTTCACAAGACTCTGTCCTTCCCCCATATCTTCTCCTGCAGCTAATGAGATAGCGTTAGTGCTTACAGGATTAACATCTGCACTCCCCATTATGGCATTGACACTAGTAATGGGTGCAGGCTGTGGGGCGGTTTGAAGCTTTGGACAATATGGCTTTATATGCCCGGGTACCCCACACTGGTGACAGATAACTGGCTTCCCTTTAGGGTGAGAGGTTTTAGACTCTGGGCTCCCTTGGGACTTTTTAACAAAATTGGGATTAGGTTTTCCCTTAAACCCTTCATCTCTTAAATTGTGATGCAGAGTGGCTGCTTTTCCCCAGGGGCTTATTTCTCTCATGATTCCGATTCTGCACACATTCTTCTGCAATTTCTGCAGCGTGCAAAACAGAATCGGGCTTTTGGTTGCATGCCGCAGCCCGGACCTCATCTGGAACTAATTTCAATAACTGCTCTAGAGTAATTAATTCCATTAATTTCCCAAAATCATCCCAAGTGTTTTCACTAGTTATCCATTTCTTAGCAAAACCCAAAAGTTTATGAGCACATTCCAGATAGGTAACATCATTAGACACCTTAAAATTTCTAAATCTTAACCTGTAAGTTTCAGAAGTAACTTTGAATCATTTTAACACAGTATCCTTCTATGTTTCATCATTTAAAGCGTCATCCATACCCATTTCATTGAACACCTCCCTGCCCTTTCCAGTCAACCTGGTTAGTAGGACGGGCATATGCTGTTTATCTGGGATTTTGTGGAGACTGCACAGGCGCTCAAAGGTAGATAGAAATTCCTCCATATACTCAGTATCTTTGTAAATGGGACAGATCCTTTCCAAGTTTCTGTTTTCCAGAGGAGATGGATTTCCAGGTGGTGGTATCCTCCTTTGTTCATCCAGAACCTGGAGCCGAAGTACAGCAGCTTCTTTTTCAGCAATGAGGTGTTCCATCTGCCTTTGATGTGCAGCTTTTTCTATTTCAGCAGCTACTTTCTTTTCTCGTATTTGAAGTTCTGCCAGTTTCACTTCATGTTCGAATTTCTGCTTATTTTTTACTGCTAGCATTCTCACTATTTCTGCTTCAGTCCCTGTAAAAATGGGCAGGTGATGACAGATCTTTTGTCTTCTGATCACTGGCTATTAATAGGTTTTTGAGTTCTTGATCTGTGTTTTTCTTAAAAGATAATGCCGTTTGTGAGCACAAATCTTCAAGGGCTTTTCTATCAAGATCTGCATATGCTCTCCTTTCACCCATTTTAACTGATTTTTAACCCTTAAACTCTTGAATGTTAAAATCAATTTTGACAAGCGTGGGGTTATGATCCAAAACTCAGTTAATCTGTGGTAATGTGTATTTTAGCCAGATTACGCCACTGTGACGTTGGCCTCCAGGGGAGCCATGCTGAGACAGCTTGAACAGGGCAAACTGCAAAGAATGGGGCAGGCAAAGCCCTAAATAATGGTAGTTTTTCTTCCATAAGATATACCAAGCCAGCAGCAAATAGGTTCTGATGACCTCAGTGGTCATTCAATAGACAAAATACAGTTCCCTTAAAACTACCCAGACCTTTGGCTAGCACCCAAACAGCCAAGTCAAATATGATGGGGATTACTGAAAATCTTTATCCATTATATGTAAAAAAGTTCTACTAATCCCAAAGGATTGAACACATTACCAAACAGGTCATTGACTAGTTCAGATCTTACCCAAATACACGCTTAAAGCCAATGCTTTTATTAACTAAACTAACATTTATTTTAAAAAAGGAAAGAGAGTAATTGTTAAAAGGTCAGTATACATACACAGATGAAAAAAAAGCTCTTAGGTCAGTTTCAAAGTAGAGATAACTGAATTGCAAAGTCTCTGAAATTACCCAAACAGTTTAGAGGTTGTCAGTCTTTGTTCAGAGCTTCTTTGTTAGAAACCCAGTCCAGAGAAACAAAGACTAAATAGTCCATGTGCAGAGGTTGTTCATATTCTCCCATGAGAATTAACAGGGTGATTCCAGGCTGGTGCTGGGATCTCAATCTTGCGATCCAAACTTTCCATGACAAGCTTGGACAGATTGGAGATAAAAGGATCAGTCCACTAGAGTCTTTTATAGATCCCTGCAGGTTGACCAATATTTTCTTGACAGCAGGTATCTCCTTGAACAATTAATAGATGATTACTTGGGACTCTGAAGTACCATCTCCTATGTCCTGAGCACATGAGTAACTAGTTATATTAGCACAAGGTAATTGGCCATTTACAACCATTTACAGGTATTTACTTAAAAAAAACAACCAAACAAACAAAAAAAACCAAGAGTTCTGTGGCACTTTAAAGACTAACAAATTTAATATTTGCAGGCATAAGCTTTCGAGAAACTTCAGCTCTCTTCTTCAGATACAGAAAATAGGTAACACAGAGGCATCTTATAGATATACTTAAACTTCAAAGAGAAATACAAACAATAGTAATGTTACATTCAAAGTTCTATCTAAATGTTCATATGTTCCTTTTGAACTCTTAATCAATAGAACAGTGATAGACAGGAAAGCAGTTTATCTACATTGCTAACCTCTAACAAGAGGTATATAAAGAACATCAAATAACTACCAACGATACACTTGCATATCAAAGCTGTAGTCTACTTATAAGGAATGACCCTCACTACCATTGTATTTTCCTATAATGTATCTTGAAAGGTCAGAGTTGGACCGTGCAACTTGCAACGTTGCTTGGCCTTTTCGGGCCTAGTGTCACAGTGGCATACCTGATTTTAAAAATATTGCTTAAGAACTACTGGCTGTTAAACTAAACAAATCTGGTTGCTTTAGCTGTCTGTAAAACATGTATTTTGGAGGCAGCGCAAAGGAATTGTATCAGGGGAAAATTTCATGCTCCACTCAACTCTAATTTGATAGGTCAGTGGAGTATTCCATACACCTATTCTGCTGAAAGTACAAAAAAAATTAAAAGGCTGGAAACGTTCTAGCTAAATCTGACAAAAACAAGGCAATGCAAAGTTCACTCTGTTACTGATCCTCTTCTCAATTTGGGCCAGATCCTAATGTTATTACGCGCAAACTTGCTGAAATCAGTGAAACTGCTTGTACTGTTTGTACGGTAATCCTCGCTCATGTTGAATAACACATATCAGAATGTGGCCACTTATGTTTAGGGAAATTCCTCAGTGTATTTGCATGCCAAGTAAAATCAGTCAATATCCTGATACCATGCAGTTTTGAGGGCAAAAGGATGCAGTGGTGGTTTTTCTTAAAATCTTTTCCATTTGTAATTCTGCTATATTGATACAATATGGAGGGAAAGCATTATCTTTTGCCATGGAAGTAACACAAAAATTTTCTGAACAGTATTTGTAATGTAGGACTAAGTCATACTAAATTCTGTAGCTTTCACCACATTCATATAATTGAACCCCTCTACATTTTCCTGTGCATTTGTGCCTCAACCTGTTAGTTTTCATTTATAGAAATAACTATACTACATTTGGAATTTACTGTTTAAGCAAAAAGTAGTTGTTTATTGCCTGTTTGTGTAAGTGAAATTTGCAATAATAATCCTATTAAAACAAAATGAAAATGTAGACAGTAAATACCAGTTTTGGAGGAAAAAACAATGCTGTTGGATGCTAATTGAACTCATTTGTGTATTTGAACATTTCTGGATTTGAACATTTCTGGATAACTCCTTTTGCAAAGGTGCTTTACCATTGGTATATTTCCACAGGCTTGACACAACTCTCATCGACTTTACTGACATGAAGTGCCAACGAGGGGATTTAAGCTTCATTTTCAATGGTGATGCAGCACCCTCTGAATCTTTTGTAGTTTTAGACAATGAACAAAAAGTTTACCAGCGAATACATCATGAGGTGAGCAGCTGCATATATACATGATGTTCAGCATATATTACCTTATCCTTCTATATTATCAATACTAATGCAATACTTACATTAAATGTGTATTCTGCTAAAAAGTTAGGTTCTGTACCCAACTATGGCTCAAGTAATATGTAGCAATGAGGTAAGCATTCTATAAGGAAATCTTGCTAATGCCATAATTGTTGGGGGGATGGTAAATAAATATCTGTTACCTGTTCTCTTTGAGTGAGCAGGTTCTTCTTCGAGTGCGTGCTCATGTCCATTTCACTATAGGTGTGTGCACGCCTTTGTGCACAGCTTCCGGAACATTTTCCCCTTAACAGATCCCATAGGGCCGGCTCCGGTGCCCCCTAGAATCCTGTGCACATGTGGCGGTATATGAGGCGCTGCCGGCCCTACGCCCCCCTCAGTTCCTTCTTTCTGCCCATGACGGTTGCTGGAACTGCCTGCGCTTGCACTGCAAGCGCTTAATTCCCTGTGTTTTAAACTTTAAACAGGATTTTTTGTGTTAATTAGTTAGTTAGATTAATAACTGTTGTAGTGGTAGTTAGAGACTTAGAGAGAGTCTAGCTCAGACTTTACTGGGAGCAGGTATGCTCCGGTGTCATGGCTTCAAGCCACGTGCTTTTGGCAGGAAGGCTTTCCTGCTAAGTGACCGCCACTGCCTGAAGCGTGTGGGGGAAGCTCTCTGTGAGAAGAGAGAGGCTTTCAGACCCCCGGAAAATCCGCCTGGAAGCCTGGCTCATGGAGCCCCGAGCCGGCTCCGAGCCATCCCGCTTCGCTGCGGTATCCAGTGTGCTGCTGGTGCAGAGGGCACTGTCGGCACTGACCCAACTCGGCACCGTGAAGATGGAGCGTGGATACTCCCCCGCACCGTTGGAGCAGGCGGGGTGGAGCACCTACCGGCACCGTCGACTTCAGTGGCTGAAGGGCTGAAGGGCAAGACGTGAAGTGTCTTTTAAGTGTCTTGAGGCAAAACGCCTTCAATCATAGCTTCATCCTGCAAAACACTTACATATGTGCTAAGTGTTTTGCTGTATTAGAGCCTATATCAGGAAAGTTACTGATTTTAAAATACTGCATTAAAAATAAACTAAAAATGTGGTAACACTTTTGTGTAAGTATATGGATCACTCTTAAATTAAAATGGTGGTCTTGAAATGGCTTCGGTTGTTCTGAGCCACCAAAAGTTTTTTCAACTTCGCTGAAGGTTTTAAGCTGCTGTTTGCATGGGTGGTAATGTAAAATCAACAAAATTGTGTAAGGTGCTTTCAAATAATAACTTTAAAGCTTCTTAACTGGTTTTAGACAGATAGCTGTCTTGTTCCATGGAAACGGAAAAATTAGATCAGAGGTGTAAGCACTTCCCCAGATCAACCACTAAAGTTAGGTACTAGCAATGCTGTTTTGTTTTTTACAGCACCAGACAAACTGTGCTTGAATTTGTTTTTCCATTGGTGTTATAATGGCTATTAAACTACCCCTTGAGTAATATTAACTATTTGAGACTGTGTGCCGTACACTGAATTAGTACATTTGGCTGGCACAGTTTCAGACCCTGTGTATCCTTCCATAATACCAATTGTATAAGGTACTAGGATGCCAATGTTATATGAAATTCTTTGAATAATTCCAATAAAGTAATTCTCAGAGTGCTAGTTCTTGATGCATTCATAATCTTCTGGGGGAGAAAAATTGGCCAATTAAAGGATAAGGCTTATTCATGCACAGTCTGCTTGTAAAAAATTAAAAAGGTTAAAATAATCAGTAAGTACTGTTCAGTATTTCAGGATCTCTTTTGTTCCAGGAATCTGAGATGGAAACGGAGGAGGAAGTCGACATTTTGATGAGCAGTGATATTTATTCAGCAACATTATCAACCAAATCAATTACCTTCACACGTGCCCAAACAGGATGGCTTTTCAGAGAAGACAAAACAGTAAGTCTGAAGAGAACCTCTCTGTCTTAACCAGCCCTGTCTTTGTTTCTGTGTGCATAATGGCACTGGAAGATGATGGTAACGCAAAAGAGGAGAGTAAGGAGTGTTTGTTTGTCTTCAACATTTTTATTGTGCTAAATCTCACCTTTCTTGAGTTGTAAGCCATGGAGAAAGTGGATTTTTTTTCATGGCCGAAGCAGAGTCTGTGCCAGATAGTGGAGGCAGTATAAGAGGCATAGTAAAAGGATCTTTGACCCATTGTGAAGAGACAGGAAAGGGGACAGAAAAGTGCAATGTCCCACAGTAGTAGTAGGGAATGAATAAAAGATTATGAAGAACTCAAGTCAGAAGTAGGAATGGGAAGTAGACAAATTCAAGGAGATCTTATAATGAAGACTTGAGAATGAAGGTGTTTAAATATGTTGCTCTAGCTCGGACAGAATCAGTGTTTGGATACCACAGTAATAGTTGCCATATGAAAACATTAGATAGAAGGGAATTAATAGAAACCAAAACAATGGCAGAAAGTATAGCAATTCCTTTTCAGAGAATGGAATGAAGAGAAGTCAAACTATTATTATTCAGGCACTCCTTTTATTACTTCTGGCTAATGAAAACACTTCAACTTAAAAATTCCCTGGGGCCATTTCTGATAGCTCATAGCACTTGCTTGGTCCCTTGTCAGACCCATTCACCTCTTACCAGCATGCAGTGTTCAGTCAGTCTTTGCTTCATCTGGTTCTCCTACCAGCTCCCCATTCAAAGCAGGCAAGATAACAGGTGAGGCAATAATCAGCTGACCTAGGCTCTCTGCCGATGCCTCCGAAACTCCAGCTCTCAGACAGCAAAGGCAGAAAGAAAGATGATGCAAAAATACAACTTTGTAGAAAATGTTTTAAGCATGCAGGGTAGAAGGATTTATCCCACGGGGATTCATCTGAAAAATGCAATGATTAAAAATCAGCTTAGTCAGTAGACACTTCAGACACCCAGTGCACTTAGGTGCACCAACTTCTGACTGTGTTCTGGCTGATCATTTTTGAAGAAACGCCTATTAATTTGGAATTCTGGGTAGAAATTGAGCTGAATATACTCTCTGCACCTATATCTCCCAATTCCACTGACGTCTACACTAGACTGCATCATTGTCGGTTGCAATGGGGGAAAATACCCTTTCTCAGGTACAGACTGTATTTACACTTTGCCATATGTTTAGAGCTTGCAAAAATCTACATTAATTTGAATTAACTAGGGGAAAATCCCCAAACTCTCTAAAATAGTTACTGCTCTTACAACTAGAGACACTGTGAACATACAGAATGCTAATACCTTACACTTGTTCAGGTTCAGTCATCTCAAAGAGGATGAAACAGATAGAATAGACCCACAAAATATCAACAGTGGTCAGAGGCATGGGCTTGGGGGATTTATCTATGATATTGGAGACGATCTATTCTAAGATTATTTAGTGCAGAAAGGCTGATTAGGGAGATGAACCTAAAATATGGGAAATAAGAGCCTGATCATACAAGCTGCTTATGTTCCACTGAACACAGAAGGTGGTGCTCAGCATTTCATAAAGTCAGGCCCCTGAGGTATTAGAAACAATTAAAAGTGTTAACGATAATTGCTGTGGGGCTACTATTTTTTATCTCATTACACTTTGAATGCCTCTATTTTTGTATAAAATAGAAAGTAATGCCATTTATCATTTTAAATTACTAAACTGTGTACAGTAATATCAAAAAAGTAATGGCAAATAATTTAGCAGTTTTTAGAGGTTAGATAAATGAACACTTCTATGCAAGGCTGAATGAAAACATATGGAAAATTCAACCTGTCTGTGAGGTACAAGCGCTCACTTGTGAGGGAAATGGAAGGAATGTTTTCCTCCTTGGATAGATATACCCCCATTTGTCTTCCTGTGTGGGGGAAGGGTAGGGTGGGGGGAAGATTTTGCTTTCTTTTAAAACGTTAGGTGATGTCACTCAAAAGTTAACTCCTATCTGAGCATTTTTCTATAATTTTTACTTTTTCCATTTTATGAAATGCAAACTCCAGGTGCAAAAAATAAGTCGCATGTATAAAGTATCAGTTGACATAGTCAGCTGTTCCAGAACTCTCCAGCCACAGAGATAAAAATATATTTCTCCTTGACACCCTCAGATTAGCTCTTTGGGAAATGCTGACATAAATAGATGTTTCATGTTAATGTAAATTTTATCTCCAAAGAAATTCTTGCAAGGGGACAGCCAGTGTTTCTGCTGCACTTGCATTTACATTATTGGAAGTATGCAGTGTTAATGCAAATGCTCTATCAGTACAGGTGACTTAAAGTACAACATTCATTCTTCTGTACTTAAATTTATTTCCTTTCATGTAACAGAGTCATTTTAGTGTTTGAATATTCCTGATTTAAGTTATTTTACTATAGCTTTTGAGTTAATTAATGTCAAATACCTATCTTACAGGAAAGAGTAGGAAACTTCTTGGCAGACTTCTACCTAGTCAATGGACTTGTTTTAGAATCTAGGAAAAGAAGAGAACATCTCAGTGAGGAAGATATTCTTCGAAATAAGGCCATCATGGAAAGCCTGAGTAAAGGTGGTAACTTGATGGAACAAAATTTTGAGGTATGGTTAGCTTGTTTTCTTCACCAGTTTTATTGAAGGGAATAATCTTAGTCTTCACACTTTATACCTAATAAACTTTATAGAAAAAACTTGTTTTTCTCTTTTCTGTATAAATGTTATTCTCCAAATAGTTAGAATTGCTGATTTATAGTCTTAGCACTATCCTAAATGTTTGAATGTACTTCTGCATTTTTAGTCTTTCTACTTAATGTCTTTAGGACTCTAACAATAATTTTCAGATAAATTCTATGCATTACAACTTTTGTGGCCTACAATCTTCAGTAAAACATACTATAATGAAGGCATGGATAACACTTTTCTGTCTCTTGTTAATTATAGTTACTTTCAATGGATAGCAAATATTCCAGATTACAAAAAATTAAACTGCTGCATGAAATAAAGCACGAGCACTTCAAATATCCAGTGAATTGATTTACTAATTTTTGTGTGTTGAGCTTTTTTTGTGTGTGAAGATCATCTAGCATAAAATGATTGAAGTGATGTTATGCTTTGGGAGAGGGGGTGGGAAGGGGAGAAGCATTGGAATTATTTGGGGTTACTAATATGTAACTTGTTGACTCGCTGCTTGGGGGATTTTTTAGACCAGCCAAGAAACTTACTATTTTTTACCCTGATAGTGAGTTCAGTCTTAGTAAGGAAGGACTGTGCAGCTGTGTCCGTTTGAGCAAATTTAAAGGAGAGCCTTTCTGGAACACAGTGCTTTAGAGAATAGGGTTCTAGTACATTTTTATTTGTATGTTAAGAATATAGAGTCGTTTGTTTTTTTTTTTTTGTTTTTTTTTAAATTAGGCAAATCCATGTTTAACTTCAGACACCTATTTCTGAAAATCTTGCCAGTACATCTATAAATGCTGTGTTTTGAGAATTTACTACCAGTTCTAAAACCTTTGCCTAATTTAAAAATTATACATTGTTCCTGCAGTGCATAGCCAATAGAGAGTAGCAGTCCTCCACCTCTACCCTGAAACAGGGATAGATCCACAAACAATGTTTTAGCAAACTTCAGGCATGTCCAGTTTCCACTGGAAGAGATTAACCTCCGTAGATAGAAACCTTTCAAATCCTACAATGAATGTGGTAATTTATTTGGAATTGATGACACTTTTACATTTAATTTGCACTAGTTTTCTATTGCATGGACAGGCATTGAAATTGGTGAGAATAGGTGATACATTAGAAAGCATAAAGATATACAAACTAGGTATTCTCTCACTATTTGTTGGGGGTGGATTGTAACTTCAAAATTCTCTTCACAGTGGAAATGCACCTTCTAAGCTTAGTCCAATGCCACTGGACACAAATTTGCACAATTGAGCTGATATATAAAATAGATATCTTACATTGTAAATGTTAGAGAAGTACTTTATAAGCCATTAAATCTTGTTTTCTTACTCTCCTGTTTATAGACTAGTAGAATTGAATAGTCAGTTAGCATATAGCATAATTATTTTGCTAAGGTGAGCATCAGTATGCTTCTTGTCTGACAATGAACATTAAATGTGACTTGGGATAACAGAAGACAGTTATCAAATGTGAATATCCATTCATAGCCAGGCAAGAACAACAAGCAGATTTTTTATATTAAACATGACTTGAAGATTTTAGGATTTTAGATAGATTAGTCAGAAAGGAGCCCTCTCCAAAATTGGTGTCTTTTTGGATACCATCTTTAAAAATCTCTGCTTTTCAAAGCAGGCTAAAACTTGCTAGACACAGGATATAGGAATTTGGACAAAATGAATTATGAATAAAAGAACTGACATTATGGATTTGCTATAGTAATGTATCTAAGATTATACTCCTTTGGATTGCAGGCTGTTTAGATCAGGAACTCCTCTGTGTTTGGAAACCACTTAGCACATTTTGGGTATTACCATAGTCTCAATAAATCAAGCTGGAATGGGAAATTAGCATCTCAGTGCAGACTTGGTCATTGGAATTGGGACTGTAATACATACATTCTCTATCAAATGGGAAATTTGCTTTCTCCCATACTTTTTTTCATGATCACTTCCCTTCCAGTCACCTCCATCATTCTGCTTGAAGCTTTTTCAATCAGCAGAATACAACTTGTCATGCTTCTGTCACTTTCAGTGTTGTTGCCTGTAGTGTTCTGAGCAGTAATGAAATGGAACAGTCTCATAAACATCCTGGGAGTTGCCAGCACTTTCCAGTCAAAGTAAATGTTACATCGGAAGAAAGATTTCCAGCTTTGGTGTGATTTTTTTTTTTTTTTACTATCTTTGTAAATCCTCAAGAATTGTCCAGTTTTAAGTCAAATTATTTGAAAATTAGTGTACCATCAAACAAGATGGCTTAATCCTTGGCTGCACCTTACGTAGGAACTTTGTGAAGTCTGCTGAAGTGCCAGAAGCAGCAGGTTTTCTCTTCTTTTTTTTTTTCATTTTTGCATGATGTCTTAAATATTTACTAGCTGCTTAGTCAACTTTATCTCCTTATTTTACTAGCTCTTGGAGTCCCAAGCAATTCTTTATGCAGTGTATTCTTGAAGTACAGAGCTATCTCCTCAATGTCCTTTTTTAAAGTTAAGCTCTTTGGGTTGTTCTTTCAGATATCCTACAAAAGCATTTTCCAACCATCTAGGTTTAAGGGAACTCTTTTTATTGTAAAGAGGCAAAGGTGTATTATGAAAACAATTAGCATAAAGATTTTGTTTGTGGTATACACTAGCCATAATTTCCATCAGTCTGTTTCCTGTTACTTGTCGTCCTGATGTTCGTGATTATTGCACTACTAAAATAGCAGACTTCTGTGTGAATTAATGCTTGGAATCAAGTGTCCACATGTCAAGTTAAAAGCCATGGGAAGGAAGAGCAGGCGGTGGAGATATTAGGTGAAACTGTTAAACTTACCTAGCTGCATGTTGGATGGGAGGATGAAGTGATGCATTTTATAAATTTTGAACAATTGACTACCTGTAAAATATGAAGTTACTACATGGCACTCATCACTTATTTTTCTTTAACAGCCAGTCAGACGACAGTCCCTTACTTCACCTCCACCCAACACAATTACATGGGAAGAGTACATATCTGCTGAAAATGGAAAGTAAGTATAGCAGTTTCTTTTTAAGATGAGGAATCTTTAGCTGTAGATATTTCTCTTCTTTAGCTTATATTTTTACATCTCCATAGCTTCTGTATTTTTCTTGCCTTTGACCTGTAAAAAACACTCTTCACTAGGCTGGCATGAGTAAAAAGGGGGTTGTGTAGCAGGGAGGATAGAACAACTATATAAATAATTTGACAATATAATCTTGCACTACAATTAAGTGAAAACATAGCAATATTTTGTAAGCTTGCAGAATACTTGATATCTGAAGCCTAATCTTTAAATACTTAAAAAGATTAAGGTCTTTGTTTAAAACATAAGTGCAATTTTCTGAAACAACATAATGTGTGAAATTGCTCAGTGGCAGCCATGTTTTGTGTAAGATGCAATCCTCATCTAATACCAGTTAGTTAGCTGGTGCCTCTTATACTTGTTTGTTGTAGTTTAGATTAGTAAAACCAGCAGTTGAGTAAAAATTGTTTTTCCTAGGATTAGACTTTCCCTAATTTGATGCTTGAGCACCAAAAACCGTGCTAGTTGCTTCACAAAAAACAGTGAAGATACAATTCTTGCTCCAAAGAGTTCACAATACATATTCAGATGTTACAAGAAGTAGAGTGAGAATAATAAAGGAAAAGAGATACAGAGCAATGTTTACAATATATGATTACTCAATAAGATGTGAACATCTTGATTTTTTTTTAGTGTATTAACTGTACTACAGATAGGAGGTGTGGCAGAAGTAAGTATATAAGGAAGGATGTGAATAATTACACATAAGCTCATCTGTTACTATGGGGAGAAAAAATGATTGTTAGATTTCTTTTTTTGTTTATTCCAAATATAAATCATGCAATCAACAATACAAACATCTGAGTGGATATGAATCTCCAATCTGTATTTTCAATTAATAGAAATTAAAGATAGAAAAAGCCTGTTACTTTATAACTGTTCCATTCCATTACAAAATTGTGTCCTATGTTATGTTCTCCAGTGTTTCCTCCATTCTGTCTTTAAATGACTACAGCAAAAAAACTTCCACTACTTCTGTTGTGAGCCCATTGCATAATCTGATGGATCTCATAGCAGGAAGCTTATATTCAGCCTAAACTCTTCCTGTCCCAAGTTCATCATGGCATTCCTTGTTTATATTCCCATGGACAACCCTAAACTATTTCCTACCACCTTGGTTGGTTTTCATGTCTTCCCCCATAGTTCTCATTTAGTACAATCTATCCATATTCAGCTGTTTTAATCTTTTTTCATAACTCAGCTTCTTAATAATTTTTGTTGATTTTCTGTGAGTTCCCCAGAACTAATAGTAAGCAAAATTAAGATGCCTTCTAATTCCTTTTCTCTCCTAGGTGCAGCTCTGATTTCACATTAATTCTTTTAAACGTAAATAATTACGTTTTTCACGTCTTAAGTATTTTTTTAAGTCTAACTTGTTTCTTTCATAAAAGGAAATGTCCCATTGAGGAGAGTTTTAAATATTTATTTTATTTTATTTATTTATTTATTTAAAGAGCTCCTCACCTGGGTAGAGAGCTGGTCTGCAAAGAAAGCAAGAAAACATTTAAAGCCACAATAGCCATGAGCCAGGAATTTCCCTTAGGAATTGAATCGTAAGTCAAAATTGTCTGTAAACGTTCATATGGGAAATTAAACAGTTGCCTACCTGTACTGTAACTGTTTTTGAGATATGGGTGCAGACATGTATTCCACTCAGGTGTGTGCACATTTATTTTTCTGATTCTTCTCCCCTTAATGTCACTGACTTCTTGTATTGCCCCTTAGACAAGGACACAGGAATGGTTTATGCTGTCAGCAGCAGCTTGATTCATTCCCTCAGAAATCCACAGTGGAGTGAATTAGCTCTTCTAAAACAACAGACAGTTGTACAAAGCAATGATCAATGAATATGGAAAAATGATATTAATGGGATGAAACCCACTCTGTAAATTGCCCTTACCTTTGCCAGATTGGTCCATGCTGCCCACACCCCTCCTTATTCTCCTACCTCTTCCCTGCAACTTCAGTTCTTTTTTAGCAGCTGATACTGAATACAGGTAGTGAGACAATCATGCTTGAAAGCTAAGGATTTAAGATTTGTGATAATTTAAAGCACAGGTTCCTAATTCTAGATCTCCATGTAAATTACTCCAGATTAAGGTTAGAATTCAAATTTTGATTCGTTTGGAGAAGGGAAGAATAGTAATTGGCAGCATGATTTTAAGGTCCAGTTTCCAATCACCAAAGCCAGAAACAAAAGCTTTCATGCCCACTTAATCACATGCCATATGTTAAAACATTGTGGATCGCTAGAAATTGGACCTTGAAACTGTCACTAAGTCAAAGCAGTAATGAATGCTCTGTCATCACAGGTCTAGGAGTGTATACATAATAGAACTTAGACCTCTACTTTTCAGTCCCTTAACTTTATTAGTTACTTATTATCCATTGCATCAGTTTAAATTTTTTTGGAACAAAAATTAAGCTGGTAAAAGTTAAGAACTTCTGATAAAAATGCACTTTTCTTTTCAGATTATTGAATGTTTTAGAAGTAATTGCACCCTTCAAGCACTTTAACAAACTTAGAGAATTTGTTCAGATGAAGCTTCCACCAGGCTTTCCTGTAAAGCTAGGTAAGACACTTTCAACTTCTGTGAAGATGACCCTCCATTTCCAAGAAGCGTGGGATTTTAATTTAAATGACTAAATTTGTGTAATAAATTGTTGATCTTTGGTTATATAAAGGAAACGTAATTCTCTGCTTCTGTGGGCTGCCACGACCTTTAGAGGAATATAGTCCAGACGTTGGTGAGTGGAAGAAATATAATCCTGGTAGGTTAGTGAAAGAGAGAAATACCGTAGCTGGGATGAGAAGAGTTAGTAACCAAGAAGTCACTTCCTTTACTAATCACTAAAGGGCTTCAGTGAACAGTCGAAGATCCAGACTATAAAAAAATCACCCTTTCCTAATGCTGAAGTAAAGACTGCATTAGTGCAGATCATTTGTATTAAAGATGACCTTGGCCTTGAATAAAGGGATGCACTTTTGTTAATGTTCGTACTGTGAAAATTCTAATTCTAATTCGGGCTCCTAACTCCACATCTTCATACGGCTGATTTTTTTTTCTTAAGGATTGTTCAGATTTTATTCTACATTTACTGTTTATTGCACCTCGTGATTGCTGTAAATGAACTGTGAGAAACTACATGCAGGTTTCCAGTTTCTGCCAACAGAGATGGATAAAACATATTTTTGCTAATTTGTGTGTACAGGTAGATTACCACTGCAAACCCTTAGGCAATAAAAAAGCAAATCCATTCAGTTCACAAATAGCAGTAGAGATCCAAGAATGAACTGTCTCTTCATTTCAGAGTTATTTGTTGTTAGGGGAAAGGGAATTTTTTCCCTTTTTGTTAATTAGGATTTTGTTAATATACCAAATCCTTGTTACACATGCACAATCCAATGGTATTCAGTGCAAACTGCTTGTGCAATCTGAGGGCTAAATTTACCCTTAGCTTTTAAATACCATTTAGGTTTGTTTTTGGTTTAATCCAAACGAACTTGCCCACCCCCTAAGGCTTTGCCCAGAATTTAAACTGAGTCATCTTGAGGTTTGAAAATGTTCATAATTTTATTTAACCATTGTGGCACCTGTGCACTCACTTTGTCCATCTGGGACCAGAACCTGAAGTGCTGAATATTACAAGAGCGTCTTATTGAGATTTCCAGCAAATTTTGCTCCTCTAATAGATTCACATGTTGATTCAAAGCACTGGGAATTTGGTTGTCATCTGAACCAAACCTCTGGACTCTTGAGATTTGCAGGTCATTCAGGGATTTTCTACACAGAGTAGTTATTCCTAATTGACTCCAGTTGTAGGATGTTCTTATTCTGCAGTAAGAGTGCGATATTTCAAATTACTTTAATCCATTTGAACTATTCCTGATAAAATAATCTGTTTTCAATTAATTCTCTACTATGTCTGGATTAATTTTCATATGTAGACAAGCCAGTACTGTATCTGAAATATTTAAAATGTTCAAAAACAGAAAGCTAGTTTCCAGTCACAACTGTATGATAGTTTATTAAGCCAATTGTTAATGTAATAACTGTAACTCTTTGCTCTTCACTGTGCCACTCCGCTCTCTCCAGACATACCTGTCTTTCCCACCATCACGGCCACTGTGACTTTTCAGGAGTTTCGCTATGATGAGTTTGACGAATCCATCTTCACTATTCCTGATGACTATAAGGAGGACCCCAGCCGTTTTCCTGATCTCTAATTTAACTGGAAAGTTAATAACCATACCAGCATGCCACATTGAAAGCAAGTGGATGGAAATAGCCCTCAGCTATAGTTATAGAAGTGGGTCAAAGTTGAAGTGATACACTTTTTTTTAAATGATCCAGAAGAAAAGGGAACACACACATACTGAAATTCACTATAATGGGCATCTGATCTACTATCTGAATTACAGCAAGTGTCCTGATGTGTCCTTTATACACTTTTATACATACAATGCTGCGAGTGTGATATTTTGACACCTCAGTGACTCTAAGGATACTTTAACAGCTGTGAAGACTGTCATTTGTTTATAAATTCTTTACATTTGTTCTTTGTGATACAAAAAGCACTCTTGGACCATTAGCATAAAAACTGAAATGTCTTAGCTGGATATATTAGCCCTTTAAAACATCCCACCTTACACAAGGTGACCGTATAATTTTCTTTCAAGCTATGTTTTCATGAATTGTAAACTATGTAACATTATGTATATAGTTCGGTAATTTGAATGTTAGTTGAACGTATATTAGAAGGAATGCATTTTCTGTAGATGAATGAATTTAACCATTACACAATTGCATTTACACATTGCAATACACTTAACAGAAATAGCATTCACTCTGCAGGGAAGAAGGTACCTCCTTTAGCACTTTAGTGCAATCCATTGTGGTGCTATTCATGTTTTTATCTGAACTGTTAATTTTTTCACTGCAAACTGTTTACTAATCTTCCTTTCAAAGAATTTGCAAATTTTTTTCCCCCCTAAGCTGGTTTAAAAGGCCATGCTGTGTTCCTGATACAATGTTGGTTAGCATGCTTGGAGACTCTTCATCTACCTAGAAATTACATCAGTTGTGTTATTTTACTCTTGGTTAGAAGACTTGCTCCATAGGCTGCTTGCTGTGCAACCATTATCTTATATTGATGTCCAGCAGCAGACTGGAACATATGGGATGCATTAAGACACAATCTGACATTAGGGAGTTTAAGTGAAATAAAACACATTTCTGGAAACCTACCGTAATTGTAGGGCATATTGAATAGGACACTCAATGGAAAAATTAAAAATGTACATTTTTTCCCAATACGTAGGGTATAACTTCAATTTATTCCTCTTGCCATATAAAGGAGTATGTTTATTTTTAAAAATAGGCTTAAAAATCAGGACTTGTTTTAGCTTTAACTTATTCATTCCACTCTCCTAAATTTGAAGGTAGTCTAGCTTTGTTTTGCTAGAAAGAATGTGTGCAACTGGCTGTTAGTGCTAACTGCTTTTATGAGATTTAACTTCAAATGCTTGGTGCAAGTTTACAGAAATGTAAATTTTCAAAATTGTTTTGTGCACACTAGTTAAATTACTTTTTCTAGAAACCAATACAATAAATATTAAACTTGAATATATATAATGAACTATCAATCATTACCTTTACTAAGCAATCTTATTAATCAGGTAGATGATGAAATAAGATAGCAAAATCATGATACAATAAAAGCAGACTTGTTAGCCACATCAATTTTATTGGGAAACAGTTAAAGTAGAATTCTTTCAAAGGGCTTTACTCCGTCTGTCTATGTAAAATCCAAAGAGGCTGCCCTAGAGAAGTACAATATCCACTGTTTAAGAAGAGTTCTACCCCCTCACCCTTAATAACGGACTGACAGTAGGAAATAAAGATGGTTGCTCCATTGTGGTTGCATTTTAAACCTGTGAAAGATTAACAACTGCCTATCTACGGTACAGAATCTGGAGACTAATACATTAGAGAGAAATTAATTACAGTTCTGAATGAAAATAAAAAGCAGCATTAGAAAATTGTAAAATTATTGCTGTTATTCCCAAAGGACCTAGCCAATTGTAGTTGTCAAACAAACATTTAGGAGTGATAAGAAGAGTTGTTCTTTCAGGTAATTAGGAATCCCTCAGTTTTTACATTGATTACATGAATTAGTACCCACCTTGCATCCTCCCTTGGTACCAAGTGAAATCCTTAGTATTAAATCCAGGATTGAATATAGATGGAGACAGAGTTCTCTTGGCAGCTCTGTAGGTCAAGATTAAGCTTCAATAGGGCCCATTGTAAGAATTTACAATACGACCTTAGCTATCACTGTTGTAAGGCTAAATGGTTAGAGGGCTTCAGTATCCATTGTTGTCAGTCCAGCATCGGTGACTAGCCCTAACCCATTCCTACAACATTTGTATTCCTGAAACTAATGGATACACGTCATAACTTAAGCATCAAACTGTTTGGCAATTTCAGTAGACACAAATTGGGATGTTTCTCCCTGATAGAAATCAATAGCTAGTCAAATCTTCCTTAGCATAACAAGCAAGGAACTAGTGCTTTGATTTAAAAAACAAATAAAACAACCCACAAGCCTGTATCATAAAAGCTGCAACCAGCGGAAGAGGTGCTGGAGGCTGAGAGTTTTATATTAAAGGCAATATAACTGGATTTAAGAAAAAATTTTCTGAAGTTGATTTTTTTAAAATCAACCTTAAAACAAAATAGAGGCTATAATCCCCCTACATTTGAGATTAGAAGTGGGCCTGAAGAGAGGGCAACATTTTCCTCTAGTGCTCTGTCTGATTTAAAGCCCATTGCAGTCTATGGAAACACTCCTAGTGACATCAGAGGGCTTTGGATCAAACCTTATATTCTCCTTATAACATTAAGAATAATTTGACTGTAATCATTCTTTGTTTTTCAGAACAGTTGCCATTCTTAAATTTTGGTGATAGCCTCAATCAAAATTGAAGTAATAATAGGCACTCAGTAGAGTTCCTTGCATTTCAAACCCTTTGGGGATACCATAATCTGGTTTGACATTCCCCATGGTGAATTTCAAAACACAGCTAGTGAATTTTCAAGAGTGGCTTCTTAAATAACACACACAAGACAATAAGTCTTAGCAAATGAGAGATGAGGTATGTTTGTGTAGGAAATCTCAGTGTTGTAGCCCAACATCTATTTTGTAGCAGGAGTGAGATGGCATAACTTTCAGTTCCCCCGTGTCCTACCTACCATCTAAAGGATAATTTTGTCCCCTCTAGAGAGACTATGCAGCAGAAGTACTTTTACAGAATGAATACGCCAGACCTTGCTGCATCAGCATAACAACCGTCATTTAATATTTTGAAAATTTTACATATGCATGTTACGATATGCTAGAATGTGGGAGGCATTAGCTGATTGTTTTAAAATGCACATTCTTGAAGTACCCTATTTGTATAATATCAACCATAGCTTAGTAACTGCTGGGAAAACAAGAAAAGTGTTAATCTTCCACTATTTTGGACATTCTAAAACCCTCAAGATTTAGAGATGCTAGTTACAAATAATTCCATGTCATGGTCTGAAGTCAAGCTTTTAAAATTTCAAGATTCTTCACTGGATGGAGAGGAGGAATCTTAATAGAGCAAAATTATTGAAGAAAGCCTAAATAGTGTACTTTTTAAAAATTAGCTGTTGAAGCTAACCCTATTTCTTAGTGATGAGTGAAGTGCTTGATTCAGAATATTAAAAAACAGCCATTAATTCTCATAAGATGAAACAGGGAACGTTTGCAAACCAAGTCCTAGAACTGTTCCTTAACCAAACTCAGTTAAGTCTTCCAAAACACTGCTTTAATTTGTGGCAAAGGGAATGCATTTTCTTTTCTTTCCAAGTAGCTGCCGTTCCAGTCGCTCTATTCATTTTTATAACTGCATTTCTTGACATATACACTTATCAAATTGTTTGTTATAAAACTGTTATATATTTTTCCTGGAAACCCACCTTAAGTTTGATAATATATTCAAACCTACTGTTAGTTTTTAAATGTACTTGTTCTTGGTTTTATTTAATTCATGCAAGAATAATTACATTTAAATTGTATTAACAAATCTCATGTAATGCTGCAGAGTCATTTATTTTCTTTAGACAATTTGTAATTATCATGGAAACTTAAGGTCACTTTTTTGCATTTTACTATTTGTGTGGTCTGTTCTTAACTCACCTTCACTAATAGTAATTTTTAAGTTGTATCATCTGTTAGAATAAAGACCAAAAGATGCTGTTTGATTCTGAAACTGAACATGTGAAAATTAACTACAACTCTGTACAGTACTTTACATAATATGTACATGGTAGGCACTTTGTACATGTTTGAGCAAGGATTGAGTTGAGGAAAGGCTGGAGTGCTTCAGCTCATTCTGTAAGGACATTTTATTGGTCAGTTTTTAAATAAAATACAAAGTTTTCAATATAATCTTGTTCCTTCTCATCTCTCATGTGGAATTTTGTTACTTTCTCTTATTCAGAATACAAGTAAGGCTCTGATCCTGAGAACACCTGTATGCATTTGTGTAGATGCACACCCACTTGAAGTCCATTTGTTTGCAGGATCTGCATCCAATTTAAATTAATCACTTCCAACCCACTGTACCTAATCAAGAGTTGATTTAATGGAAAGTTAAGTTTAATAGAGGCAGTATGTGAAACTCTGGCCCCATAGGCAAAACTCCCATTGATTTCAGTGTCTGTTTCCTAATCTGAATTTTTTTAAGAGCCTAGTTAGATGGATGCAATTTTTTCCAATCATTTGTGAGTGACAGAAATGTCATTTTAAAATATATCTGCAGAAGAGGGATGAGGAAAAAGAACATGATATTGTGTCCCTCTTCACCCTTCCTTCTGATTTTTTTTTTGCCTTCAAGACATGAAGTGCATAAATGGGTCTCTTCAAAACCCACATTAAAAATTTAGAGGTTACCCCTAGAATGTGGAGTGGAAACAATTTAACTGCAAGATTAGAGTGATAATTGAATGCCTGAGAAAAATGCTTAAAACATTTTACAGATGTAAATTTCAACAACACTTTGGATAAAGAATGTCTGAATCTTAACATCTTAAAGGGGTAGAGGTGTTACCTCACATCTACTGAGCAGGCAATTTAGAAGCCTTTACACATCAAAGCAGCAAAAGCAGGGCCCCAAGACTACCCTGTGCAGGTCGAACATTGCAGTAAAAAGCTGTAATAAGTTTGTTTTTTTTTTTAAATAGCAGTGAAAAGAGCTACTATAACTATCTGTCCTGAAATTCTTCAATTTGGACCTTCATCTGAATATTTTACTTGTTAGTGTAAGATTAGTAAATAGCTCCCTTGTGTGTTGGCTATCTGTAATATGCATTTTCATTAACTAGTAAATCTATCATTTACAATTTTTCAGCCCAGCACTGAATAAACTGATTTGGGGGTGGGTGGGGGGAGTGGGAGAGCTGGTAGAACAAGTTGAAGATAGTTCTTACCTTAATGAGACTCTGGGAACTGTCAGTTACACATCAGTTCTTCATGGTGAATTGTATTTCATTCAGAATTAGAACTGTGAATGAGTTTGGTTTTGTTCTGAATTTGAATGGAAACAATTTCCCACAAAACCAAGCGTTTTGTTTCAAGAATCTGAAACATTGTTTGACTGCTTTCCCCCCCCCCCAAAAAAAAAAAAACAAAATGGTTGAAATCAAAATGTTCTCTTGACGTTTTGTTTTCAATGAAATGCCATTTTCTTACAGCTGTTCTAGTGGAAAATGCAACCAATGCTATTCAGAATGTCTCAGGCACGCAGAGAACAGCAATTTTTATATCACTAAATGTAAACAAGTATATACATTAAGATTAAGAAATAAGAATCCTTTTACAGTATTTTCTTATATTAAGGTGAATTCACTTTAACTGCAAGCAAGCTGCTACTGCAATATAATCCCGATGCTATCCTAGATAAGGATAGCAAAGTGACAGGAAGGCCTGCCATTAATCTAACCTACTACAATTGGAGCATTTTGCAGAGTTACTAAGAGGAATAGTTGCACACACTTATTTATACTTTGCTTCCTTTTAAATGGAAGACACCGTTTTACTCAATCCAATAGCACATGATTTGGTACTACAAAGAAGATGCATCTCTTCTTCAGTCCCCACTTGTGGACAGGAATAAAGAAATTTGAGGGGGAAGGAGGAGGAGCAGGAAGAATGGAGAGGTTGGTTACTTTAAAAGTAATGAGTTCTTCAAGATGTTTTGTCCCTCTGAGTGCTCCACAGCAAGATGCATGTGCGCCCATCACACTCAACTGGGGAATGCAAAGCAGCATACACAGGCTCTCATGTGCAAAACAGCACTTCATGCCTCCAAACAAGGGCATATACGGAGGCACAGACCTGCCACTCTGTTCCTTATCAACTGCAAAGCAGAGCTTCCACATTTAAAGAGGAGGAGGACAGGAGGTAGAGCACACATAAGAACACAACAACATTTAAAAGAACTCAACTTATTGTAATGTAGACAACTTCTCCTCTTCCTTCGAGTATATGTCCCTGTGAGAGCTCCACCATAGAAGACTCTCAAGCGATAACTTGCTAAGGTAAGTCCAAGACAGTTTGGAGGACTGCATCACCAAAGGTAGTGGTATCCCTGGAAGCAGGTAAGATGGCGTAATGTTTGGCAAAGGTAAGAAAAACCCAAGTTGCAGGCCTACAAGTTTCTGTTATGGGAATTTCCTTCAATAGAGATATAAATGTGGAATGTACTATCACTCTGGGAGGTGGTCTGCATCCCAGAAGATCCACAGCAGGTTAAGATACAACCCGAAACCCAATTTGACAGTCTGAGTGAAAATAGGTTGACTTTCCTCTCTCCAAAATAATAAAAATGGTATAGGAGGTGCCTGGAAGGTCTTAATACTACCAAGATAGAAGGTGAGGGCCCTTGTGGCATCCAGTTTACGTAGGCTGGTCTCCTCTCTAGAGGCCTGAGGTAGAACACTGGAAGGCAAATCTCTTGATTAATGTGGTATTCTGAAGAGACCTTTGGGAGCAAATGAGGATGGGGACGCAGTGTAACTGTCTTTGTAAAAAGTGGTATGTGGCAGGTCAGCTGAGTTTTTCCCTACCTGAAGGGATAGCTATGAGGAATGAAGTCTTTAAGGAGAGGTGGAGGAGAGAACAGGTAGCCATTGGTTCAAATAGAGATTTCCTCAGGTCATTGAGAACCAGACTAAGGTCCCAGTGTGGGAACTGCCACCCTGATGAATCTTGCTGTAATAAAGTGGGCAAAGACTGAAAACTTCAATGGGGGAGCAGAAAGCGGTTATAGTAGCCAAATGTACCCTAAAGCTCATTGATGAACCTTGTATCTACATCCAACAAGGAATGCAGGATTTTGGATAATCAAACCATTGAGGCCTGGGATGAGTGAAGGAAAGATCAGGAGTGGAAGTGTTTCCACTTTTGAAGGTAAGTTTTGCAAGCCGTAGGTTTACCGCTAGATAGGATCACTGACTGGAACCGATTAGTTCCATGCTCTCAGATTGAAAGAGAAGGAGGTGGGATAGATCAGGATCCCCAAGTTCTGAGACAGGAGATCCTTCTGGAGAAGAAATCAGAGAGGTGTTGCCAAAGAGATGGAGGTTTGAGTACCACACTTGTCTTGGCCAAGATGATGCTATGAGGATAACCCTCACTCTTTCCTGACGCAAACTGAGTAAGATCTTCAGGACTAGAGGTAGAGGCAGGTAAATATAAGGATACAGAGCCACAGTGTTGAAGGTATCTCCCAATGAGTTGCAGCCATATCTTCCCTGGGAGCAGAAAAGGCAGCATTTCATGTTTGGAGTGGCAAAAAGGTCTGCTTCTGGAGAGCCTCAAGTCTGGCAGATGCTATGGAAGACAGCATTGTTGAGCTTCCACCTGTGGTTCTGAAGGAAGTGTCTGGTCAGAATGTGTATTCTGGAGGCCTGGAAGATAGCTAGCTGAGATTTCTGACAGAAAATGCAGCAGTTCCACAGCTTAAGCAATTCTGCACATATTTTGCTATGCTCTGTACACTAACCACAGTCACGTCTGAAGACATTTGAGAGGCAATCTTGCGTGAGGCATGTCAGCCTCCCCATTCGTCAAGTTGTAGGCAGGTTCTTCCAGTTGTTTGCAGACTATGTTGCATTGGTAAGATTCGGCTAGACAGTGGAGAATCTCTTTGGGGAGATGGCTCTGGCAGTTAGGGAGCCTAGAGTGGTTCTAATAAAGTCTATTCTTTGAACTGGGGTCAATGAAGGTTTCTTTTGATAAGATGCCAAGGCCCAGAGATTGAAATAGGGAGCCCTCGAGGTTGCAGACTGGCGTTTTACAGCTGTTCAACCCGAGGAGCCAATGGTCCAGGTAAGGACTGCTATGCCCTACTGAGTAGATGGGCTGCACTGCTGAGAGCTTCATAAACACGAAGGTCATGGAGAGCCTGAAGGAAAGGACTCAGTACTGATAGTCTGAGCCTAAATTGACTTGTGGGATGGGTGGATAGCTACATGAAAGTAGGCATCATAGAGGTTGAGGGTGACCACTCAGTCTCCTGGATTTAGGGATAGGATTATAGTGGCTAACGTCACCATCCTGAAGTGCTGGGAAAGGAGATAGATAGATGTTCTGGTTTGTTAGGTTTAGGATTGGTCTCCATCGTCCACATCTCTTGGGAACTAGGAAAAAGCTGGAATAGAACCCCCTTTTGATGAACTCTGAGGGAACTGGCTTGATCACCCTCAACAGTAAGAGACTGGACCTCTTGTTCCAAGAGATCTTAATGAGATGGGTTCCTGAAGAGAAACTGGGAGGAAGGGATGGTGTGGAAGTGGATGGAATATCCCACATGGATTTTGGAGGTGATCAATCTTTCTGAGGTACTTTGTGCCCAGGCAGGGAGGAAGTGGGATAGCTGATCTTCAGAGGGGGGGGGGCGGGGGTGGATGGAATCATACAGGATTCAGGAAAATACATTCGGTTGAGACCCTCAACTGAGATATCAAAACTATTTCTTAGAGGAAGGTGCAGATGATGCAGTAGGAAGATGGTAGTTCTCTATTCTGAGGTCTAGATCTCCTCCTCTGAAAATAGGAAGGTCTGGGAAAGCCTGTTGCAGGTTGTACTGAAACGGCCTAGATTGCTGTGACATGTAGACTTACTAAACCATCTCTTTGTTGCAGGAATATTGATTCCCAATGACTGTAAGGTAGCTCAAGTTCTTCAGTGTGGAGGGAGGAGGCCATGTTAGAGCTGAAAAGCTGGGCCCTTTGAAGGGGAGGACTTTAACCATAAGCTGCACCTCTCTGGAGACACCAGAAAGCCAGGATGCTCTATTACTTCTGCCATGGCTAGGGATCTAGAAGCTGCCTGTGGCCTCTAACAGCAGCATGGAGAGAGAGGTTCTGGCTATCAACTGGGCCTTTGAAATCATGGCTTGAAATTAATCCATCTGGTCTCTGGCAAATTGTTCAATAAAATGGGTGAACTTAGATGTGCTGAAGTCATTTTGCCATTAGGGCTTACGAGTCTGCCACACTAAATAGGACAGCTGTTGAGTAGCAGCTTTTTCTGCCCCACCAGTCTAATCTTTGACTACTCATAAGCAGAGGGTCTGCAATGGGCCTGCCACTACCCTTTATTAGCTACATCCACCACTAGGGAAGTGGGAGTGGGAAAAGAAATGCCCCATTTTCTTGGCCAGAATATAGTACTTTTTAGCTGCCTGCTTACAGGCAGATTGAATAGCAGCAGTTGTTTACTAGACTGTGATCAGGTGATAAGTCTCACTCACTTGGAGGGCAATTTTTCCCCTGAGGGGTAATGGTTTTAATTTCTACCAAGGAGCGTTGAAAGTCCTAGATCGCCTCTAATGGGATGTGGAGGGATTCTGCCAGGCATTTCATGAACCTTGGAAAGCCCTAGTCAGTGGTGCAAGGTTGTGGAGGCATTACAGCCTCAACCAGGGATAAGAACTTAGAAGCAGCAGGGTTGTCCCTCACCTCCATCAGCGGAGTGTCTCCTGGTGCTGATGAGGTACGGGCGAGCAATTATGTAGCACCAAATGGTGATCCTGTGGTAGTGAAGATTTGCCAGTTGGTGCCTGTGAATGATGTGGTAGTGGCAGGTAATAGGGTTTCTTTCTAGTTGGAACCCTTATAACATTGTTCTCTGAGGTGACCCAGGATGTATGCGTTTTCCCTGCTGCAGCCAGGGAGGCAGCCTCCTTGCTGAACTCCTTCCATCTGGCTGCAGTGGGGAGAGACAGACTGGTTGGCCCTTCAGGGTTGTAAAAAATGATATCTGTGGCCCTCAAGCCAAAAAGGTTGGGAACCACTGATCTACACTAATTTCAAAGTAATCAACATTTAAAAGTTAGCAGGGGCCAAATGATCCCACAATTGTCTGCTACTCTAAACATGGCATGGTGAAAAAATGAATTTAGCATATGCTGACTTCTGAATGGCAAGCAGGGTATCTATATTCAATTTTCTAACAGATAGAAGCGTTCATTCATTGCACTGAAAAAACGTGATTTAGCAAATGGTAGTTTGTAAACCTTTTTAGCTACTTCCAATGTGGCTTCAAGCACCTGCACTTTAATTACATACATCCTATATATTTACACAAACCAACTCCCACTCACACTGCTCTTTCAGAAGATAATAGGAACTTAATTTGTGTAGTGTTTTTTCTCATTGTTAAATGCTTATACAAGAAAGTGTTAGTCTACAAATGTAATAAAGTCAGTAGGGCTTTTTCCTTTTGTTCTATAGTTGCTAGCAAAATAAATTTTAACTCAAATGTGAAGGAAGTAACTTAATTAGAAGATGCAATATGCATGTCTTTTTTCTTGATTTCTGGGATTATCACTTTGGTTCACTCTACTAGAAAGAAAAGGCTAGGAGAACTGTTTACATTGACATATACCTCTCTATTGACAAAATACTCAACAGTTTTTTAAAAGTTACATTTCCACAAATTCTAAAAGTGACACTGCATATCTAAATGTCGAGTTTCATTTTTAAATGTCTGGAAAAATGACAATTTTAAAAACCATTTTGGTTAAGTGTATCAGACTCAAAAATTACAAGCACCTGTGCTAGTTTTAGTTTCATTCCAAATACCTACTCATTTAAACCAGTGAATTGTTCTGTCATTTCAGGACCTTCTTTAATAGGTTAGCTTTTAGAGTTGTATAGCTGATGCACACCTTTGCATTTCATTATCCTGTTCCTGCTAATCTTCCATCACCACTCTAGAGAAGATAAAAGGTGAAAGTGTTTATATTTCAATGAAAATACACACATTACAGATATATTGTTCTCATTGCTAAGTACTTATCCTATAACAATTTAGGTTCCAATTCACATCTATTCCTTTTATCCCCAGTTAAGGTAAAATAAAATACATACTGTACTGAGGGGAAAAAGGCTTAACTCAGAGCTAAAAGATAACTTAAGCCTTTTTTCACCACATTTACTAGTGAAATAAATGGATTTAAACTCTGATCCTGTTAAAGGAGGTGAATGAGGGAAAAAAGTCAACTCGAAATGAATGAGGTAATTTCATACATTCAATAGTGTAAATAAATACAAGTACAGTTTTACAGGAACATGAGCATAAGTTTAAGGGTTTTATTATCAAAGTCTTGTAAAACAATTTCAGAAACTGTACATCAACATGGCACAGACTGTAGCCCACTTTTGTTTTTACCTGCACAAAAGTAAAAGCTCTGAAACTTCTGTAACTAAGAAAACAGCTTGTCTAACTACTTTGCATATAATATGGAATCACTGTGTGCATAAGATTACTATTGCAGTGACAGTAAACACAAATTTATTAGTTTATACAACTTGAGATCAAGTAAAAAGTACATTATCAAGTAGACTTGCTTTTAAAAGCATACAAAGGTGTCAATTTTAAAATGCACTACCTCTTTTTGTAACGTTTAGCTCATGAACAAATATAAAATCAAAATAAAAAACTGGGTGATGAAAACTGCACAAAACAACCTCTAATTGCTGGGCACCGGGCAAGTGAGGAGACCTTGCATTATTATATCAGAAAATTTGACCTCCCCAGACCCAAGAGAAGTTAGGAATCAAACTATGCCACTTTTCACTGCCTGAGATGCATTTAAATTGACTGAGTAAAAAACCATCAAGAAAGGTTAGTGCATTTTAACCTTGTTGAAATGAAAACCTCCCCCCACTCCCTGCCCCAAAAAATAGCCACATGGCTTAAAAGATTATCTACTTATATCAGAATGCTTATTTCCAGATGTAACTATGAATGTTAGTTTTGTGTAGCCACACGTAAGACCCTTAACAAGATCCATCACGTTGTAGAATTTTCTTAGAACATTTAGGATGTTTCTGCCACAATTAACATGCAATCAGTGCATTCCCTATACTGCTCTATTACTGCAATGAATCAAACTCTAGAAACACTATCATAAGTGAGCCAATTTACTAAAGGAGATCATACAACATAAACAATCCATGCCTGCTGTAGATGCATGCAGCTTTTCACTTTTGCTTGAAGCATAACCAAGTTAGTAAGACCTACTTGGCTACTCAAACCAATTTGGCCATAGCAAGAATGGCAACCAAAGTACCTCTTACTATAAAGCTTTTGATGTAAATTAATATCAGGAGCTTTACAACCATTTATAGCTTAGAGCTGTATACATCTAGATTTAGGATTAACAAGTACGGCATAAAAGAATCACACAGGAATGACACTGATGCATGTCTGCAGTTGCATTCACTGCAAAGGCAATATTCAGTCACTCATATCCATGTCTTCTTCATGATGATCATCCCCATTTACTTTGGATTCTCTTGCTGAATCTCCACTTCCCTTATCCACTGGTGATTCCTTTATTTTGGGGGAAGCAGAATCTGATACTTTCTTTTCTTCCTTTTTCTCTTTCTCGCTGTCATATCCTTGTTCTTCTTCATCATAATCCCTTGTGACCTGCTTTGCCGAGATGAAAAAGGAAAGTAAAACTTGCTTCAAGGTTCTTATGGGTTTAAGGTTAATACTACACCAAAGGCAGTGAAACTAAACAAGTTTTTAAACATACTTTTACGTCTTTGTCACTCTCAGATTTTCTTTCCCGATCCTTCTCTTTGTCTTTGCTTTTTTTCTTCTTGCTCGTTGACCGCTCTCTCTCATCTCTACTTCTCTCTTTGTCTTTATCCTTCTTCTTTTCCTTTTTATGTCTAGGATGACAGTGAAGTATGGTGCTCAATCTTTGCACATTGTAAAAACTAAGGTTAAGACTTTATTGTAATAGTCTCTCACAGAACTAGCTCCTCATGCTAAAATCCTAGCTTAAATCAGAAGCCACCACCAAACTCACAAAAACATCAGTTCAGCCAACATTAATTATTCCTCTAGAATACAATCACATCCAGCCAACTACGAATTGCAGCTCAAAGAAAGCAAGAGGTTAAAAGACTGTGTGGGGAATTTTCTAAACAGGGCAAGACGAAATTTATTTTCAGAATGCCACACACCCCCACATCATATTTATTAGCTCCAGAACATCAGTCATAAAAAACAGGACTTTCATCTCGTTGAGAATTTACAGTAGCGTTCAAGGAATTCCTTGGTTGAAAAGGATAAAACTATATCCTCCACTATACCTCAAGCATTCCAGGCACCAGAACAGCTCCTTTTCCAGATACCTCTTTGGAAAGAAAAGCTACAGAGCAATTGAACTCAGAGGCCTGCTAGCACACTGACCTTCTCGGAGATGGGGACCGAGACAGTTTTCTTTTAGGGGACCTGGGCTTTTTAGGTGACCGTGTTCCACTTCTGCTTCTTCTGCGCCGTCGTTCTCTGTAGGCATTAAAGGTAAAACAGTCCAAAAACCATCTCAAAGTTAGAAGTATTTAAGTTTATATTAACTTAAAAAATGTTTGTGCAGGCACATAACTATACTCTAAAGGAGCATTACTCTACAGCAGTGGTTCCCAACCTTTTTGGCTCGAGGGCCACAGATATTGTTACAACCCTGAAGAGCCACCAGTCTCCTCCAGCAGCCCTCCCCCCACTGCAGCCAGACAGGAGTCGAGGAGGCTGCTTCCCTCCTCACTGATCTCCTGTCCCCCTGACTGCAACAGGGAAATCGCAAGCATCCTGTGGGGCAGTGGCTTTCTTCTGTAGCCAGGGGGGCAGGAGATCAGTGCTCCCCTGCCTCTGGCTCCAGCAGGGACACCAGTGCCTAGGGACCCAGGCGGAGCACTTTGCCCTGCTCCCTGCTACAGCCAGGGGGAGGGGAGCGCTGATCTCCCGTCCCCTTGGCTGCAGCAAGGAGCCTGCACGGGTCTTTTAGCCCCGCGGAAACATGCTCTGCCAGTGGGAGAGGAGTGGCAGGCCACTTTGAAAGCCCCTGCAGACCAGATTGGGAACCACTGCTCCTCAGAGACACTGCTGCTTGTTTTACCAGAATGACACGTTTACCATTTGTGGATGCAAAACCAATGCAGCTGTTGATAAACAGCGCAAGCGGTCCTCTATTCTACCTCCACTGTTGTGAAATATACTGCCATCTAAGTTCCTATTACAGACACTAATGGGGTATCAGACAAAACAGCTTGATTTTCAGCTATCATGCAGTGTGTGTAGCTCAACAGGAAACTGGTATTGTTTTAGAAAGAGCATCCATTTTAAAGAGCAAGAATTTATTTTCGGAGACCAATTAATATCTTCTTGGCACTTAAACTTGTGAGGCACTTCATTCCCCCCTTTATAAGTCCACAGACAACACTCTCTCTCTCACACATTAATTTAAGAAGTGCTTTATTTGAAAGTACATTTTCTCCTGTTATTTCTTTTATATGCAGACAAAATAAGCACAGGTATGTTCCTGTAGTTTTCAAGCTGTCACAGTAAACACTAATCTCTGAGTTGAGACCTTTTCAAGGGTCCAGCAGCACTTTCTCAGGGTTTTAGTGTGTTAATTTAAGGTTGGTATTTTTTCTTATGTATGAGACTTATACTAAAAAAAACCAAGAGGTATTTGCCTAGATCAATAAGACTTTGCACAGATTTAAATGCTCTAGATAAAACTGAGTCTCTGTTTCACTTTCCTTGAAGTGGAAGCTACAGGTACTTTGTTAAATGGGTTGAGGTGGTCTAGTTGAAACACAGCTTCTGCAAGTCTCTGTAACACTAGCTGAAGTGCTAATTCATAACCTACAGCAACACTCCAGAGAATATCATAACTGATTTCTTCAGAGGTGAAAGAAGATCATTGTCACAATGATGTGACAAATTAGGTTAGAAACTCATTTACTCCAATACTACTATATCCTACCCTAAACACAGACTAAGAAAGTGACCAAAGTTCTAGTACCTGCTTGTGCTTCTAGATCGTCTGGTTGTGCTGTAGCTTTTTGGTGGAGTTTTAGAACGTTTCTTTTCTTTCTCTTCCTTCTTTTTATCCCTTTAAAAGGCAATGAAATGGAACATATTAAAAAATCACTCAATTTTAGAGACAAATATTTCCATGTCACAAGGATAAGTAATAATACCAGATCATCAACTTTCTGACATTTTATAGCACAAATTGATTATCTGTCTCCACTGTGAATCTCATTAGTGAGAGAGAGGGACAGTTACTGAAACAGCAGAACAGCTATTTCAACACTTCCTGAGATATCCAATAACTTACCAAGCTTAGATGCTAAAAGTTACAACTGATTTTTAAATGTAATGATCAGCAGCAGCTCCCATTGCAACTATCAGGAGCTGCATGTGTTCGGCATCTATGAAAAGAGGCTACATTTATTTAAATGCCTAAATATAGATTTAGAGATGTCTTAATTTTGAGCATCACAGTGGAACATGTAAACCTACTCTTATAAAGTTACTTCCCCAAAGACGCAAAGTTAAAATTATACAAAAATACTAGTTGTTTAAACCTTGTCAGTGCTGCACTTCAGTGCCAATCACAGTTAAGATCTCTGATTTGTGGCACAGTAATATCAGCTACTTGGCCGTATTTGATGACCTGGTTATTTTCTTTAATAGAAGTTACATTACATATATTTCAGAACTAACAACTGGGTTTCTAGCAAAGTTTAGAAGTTGCAAGAGGGAATTACTTGGTTTTGGATGTGCTCCTAGACCTTCTGCCTCTCTCTCTGGAATGAGATCTCCTCCTCCTCGGACTTTTAGATCGCCGCCTGCTTCTTGACTTTGAATGTGACCTCCTCCTTGATCTGCTTCTTGACCGTCTATCAAACAATACCACATGATTACAAAAATATATTTGACCTAGACATACCAGACTATTAGTTAAATGCTGTCAGCACAAACATTAAAATATACAGAAGATAGACCACATAAGGCAGGGCTCAACACATTTGTTTGGAGGTAGGAGCCAGCCCAAAAATTAAGGAGCCAGATAACGTGGGCCCAGCAGCGGGGCACCCTGGTCAGAGCATGGCAGCCACAGCATTCCCACCCCCTCCCACAACGTGGGCCAGCGGCACTCTGGCCGGAGTGCAGCAGCTGCTCTCCCCTTCCAACCCTGCCCCTTTCCCCCGCCCCCCCCCACAACATGGGCCCAGCAGTGGGGTGCCCTGGCTGGAGCGCAGCAGCTGCTCTCCCCTCCTGGCGCTCTCCCACAACATGGACCCAGCAGCGGGGCACCCTGGCTGGAGCGCAGCAGCCACAGTGTTCCCCCCTCCCGGCCCTGCCACATGGGCGCAGTGGCACCCTGGCTGGAGCGTGGCAGCCGCTCCCCCTGGAAAAATACTAGGTGCCAGAATTAAATTGCTAGGCAACATGGCGACCTGGCACCCAGGATTTGTCAAGCCCTGACAGAAGGTCATGCCAAGAGAGGCCATAACAGAAAAGCAGTTGCCACAAAGTACAGGTGATGAATGAGTGATGGAAATCTCAATCAGCTGTGCAGCATTATCTACTTCAATTTGTGAGTGACCAACTCTTATGGTGGCAGAAAACTTATAGGGTGGCAAGGAAGTTTTGGAAGAATTATTTGAAATGAAGAAAGTAAATGCATGCCACATATTGATCAGCTATAGGAGCGAAATAAGAGACATGGAGATGAGAGCCAGAGGAAAAAGTAGTTGGGTAAAGAATATTGGCAGGCAGATCAGAGATGCAAGCAGCAGTGGAACACTGCAGAGCTGAAGGTGGGAACAAGCTGAAACTTGATGCAGAAAGTTTAGGGGACCCACTGGAGCAGTATGAAGACAGAAGGCACATAATTAGCATGACCTAACTGAGAACAGACTATTGAGGCACAAGATAAGAACTGAGAGGCCAAAGATAAAGTGCCAAGATCTTGCACTGGGACCCCTAAAATAGCCAGGTTTTACATTTAATCAGTCAAAAAATTTAAAAAAACTGAAGTGCCTCTGGAGTAGACTATGCTGTGTTTACCAGAAGCAAACAGCCCAGTGGAATATGCATGCAATGTGAGAAACAGTGATTTTGGAGTGAAGACAGAATTCAAATGAGTGTGGATATTTTTTTTTTTTTAAAGTGAATGTTACTGAAAAAATTCTCCATTTTGAAATATGTGCGCATCATTGTTGAATCAGAAGCTAGAAGTAGTGGCACGAGCACATAAAAACTTATATTTGGGTTATGAAATATTCACTCACATATATGTTGCAACAAAAAAGTTTTCCAGTTTTATTTTGAAAACATGGTCACTTTAAAGAGAAGGCTGCAGAAATCTAGACAGGTGATTACCAGAGCACGGATTATAGAAATAAGGATGAAAGGACAGATTTAAAGAAGTACAAATGGACATTACTTTGCAATATGGAGGATGCAGCAGTAGGACGAGTAAAAACATCAAGATTAGCCAAGCAATAAAATAGGTTATTTGTTGACAGTGATGATGAGGGAAAGGCTTGGGATTGTGGAAGAATAATGCATTCAGTTTTTAAGTTACAATGATAGGAGGGAGGTAAAACAACAGATTCTAAAAATCATCAGATAGCCTGGCAGGAGCAGCACCCCCATGAGGACCTTCCAAGCACCCTAACTTGGAGCTCCCTGGGAGGGAAACGAGTCTCCCCTTTTGGTGCCTGCTATAGCAGGGCTCTGGCCCACCAATTAGCTGTCCCTTCAGTCTTATCCCCCTCAGAGGGTGGGGCAGCGCTGAGGCCAAAAACAGTTCCAAAACAAAAAGCAAACCCAACTCAATACTGGGCCATCCCCCAGTTTTCCAGTGGGGCACCTTCCCTTCAGGCTTGTCTCCCAAACAGTCTCTTACTCATGCATTGCCTGCTCCTGAGGCTAAATAATCCTCTCCAGAGGCTGCTCCAACTAAGAGACTCATCCTTCCATGGAGTTATATGCTCCTCCCCAGGGGCTGCTCCAACTAGGAGACTCATCCTTCCATAGCTCTGCAGGCAGAGAGGCAGAGCTCCATCCTTCTTGCTGACCAGCCAGCCCTTCAAAGGCAGGTTCTCTCCTTTTATTCCTCCTCCAGGCTTGGCACTGGGTGCAGATATAGCACAGACAAGAGCTAGCAAGGCTCATAAGCTCTCCTTAACCCTTCCTCTGCTGGTGTGGGACCTCCTTTCCCCCGTCACTCCTCACACATACTGATCCCATTTTGGGTACCTCCCTCCCCCACCAGCTCTCCCCTCTCTCAAGAAAAACAATCAGAATTTGGGTGGGCTCTTTTGGCCCTGTGCTGTGGATGGAGAAAGGCTTCAGAAATAGGTACCATCTGATAATTTGGGGCTTGGTATCTTTCATGGCATGGAACCAATGTAGTAGGGCTTGGTTGCTAACTAAAGTAAAATTATTGCCAAGAAGATAGAGGAGTAAATCCATGATACACTTCACCACCAATGCCTCGTCCTTGATTATAGAACAGATTATAGACCTTCTCTCTTGGGAATAATTTCCGACGAAGGTAGAGGATGGGATGTTCTTCACCTTCCGCCAACTAGGATAAGACAGTCCCTAGACCCACATCAGAGGTGGGAATTTCCTGGTGAAGTTGAAGCCCTACAAGACAGGTTCTCAGAAGAGGTGAGTCATATGGGTTTGGAAGGCCTTCTCACAAAAGTGTTAGTCCACTAGATTTTCTTTGGGCTATTTGTTTTAATGAGGTCTGTAAGGGAGGCTGCAATGGCCAAAAAAGCCAAGAATAAACCGTTGGTAGTATCATGCCAGTCTTAGGAAGCAGTGTACCTGTTTCTTTGAGGTTGGTAAGGGGCACATCTGTAAGGCCTGGACCTTATCCACAAGGGTTGCAGCACCTTGCTCTTCCCCAGGCCATCTTATTTTTGTCAGATGGCATTTAATGGGCTTTGCAGTCAGGCCAGCCACATTAAAGGACAGGCGCATAGCAGTTACAAGTTTCAGATGGTCTTCACAAGTCCAACTACAGATTACAATGTTGTTCAGTTATACAGCAGCATGTTATGGGGCTGAAGGAGCTAGTCCATTACCCTTCAGAACATGGCTGGGGGAGCCATAGAATCCAAACAGCAAATCTAGAATTGAAAAAGGCCAAAAGTGGTAGCAAAGGTGTTTTTTTCCCCAGCTCTCAGGCATGAGGGAAGGTAGCCAAACAAGAATTAGTCAATACGTGGCATAGGGTAGAGGCATCAACTTCCGATACAGTGTTGACAATTACTCTCAGTACTAGCACTGTGAAGCAAGTGCTTCAGTCACCTTCTCTCATCCTCAGGGGAAGGAGTTATAGATTTTCTTGGACTCCGTGTTCAGATTCAGTCTGGATGTGATGGGTGATCAGATGAGTTCATCTGGGCTGCATTGAAAACACAGTGCAGAAGGCGGTGATCGACTGGTGGGCCTGAACCCTCTGTTCTGGAGTAACATTGCTCCCAATTTTGATCATCCCAGCCCTCAAGACTGTAGCAGCCTGTAGGGCTAAGTTGGTCTCCAGAGGGTAGAGGGCTGTGAACAAGCTCTCTTGGGCTTTCTGTAGCTTTAAAAGATTCACAGGGTTAACTTGGAAATTGTCTTCCCAGTTGCCGGATCTCATAATTCACAGGCTTTATACTCCTCATAAGACAGCAGTTTGATTCCACACTGGAAATAATATGAGAACCTGATCCTCAGGCTGAAATATCTGGAGGAAGGCCCCTTTCTGGGTATGTAGGAGGTTTTCAGACAAAAGGAGCCTAAAATGTCAAGCTTCTCCTGAAGGCTAAGGATATTTTGTACCATGTCAGCCCGAGGTGACCGTTCTTCCCACATCTTCCAAATTAGATACCAAATCCCTCATGGTTGTTTCCCACGATAGTTCAAATGGCAAGAAGCTGGTGGAGGACTGTGGCACCTCACATATAGCAAACAGGAGAGGAGGGAATAATTGGCCCCAGTGGCAGATATCCATAGTAACAAACCTTCTCAGCATATTCTTTAGCGCCTTGTTAAAGGGTTTCACTAGCCCATCTCTGTGTGGATGGCGGACAGATGGTTCAGAAGGTCTTCATTTTCACAACCGAGATACTTGCTTCATTGTCTGGGACATGAAGTTTTGAACCCAAACCTATGCAAAGATCTTCAAAAGTTCAGAAGCGACCACTTCGGCATTCCTGGAGCACACAAGTATGGCTTCAGGATACCAGGTGGTACAGCACACAAGCACCAGAATGTGCTGATAATTGGCCCCCTCAAAGTGTGCTGCAGGCTATGTCCATTCTAATACATTCAAAGCTATGCTCACAAGCAGCAAGGGAACTACTCTCCAGGGTGCTGTGAGCTGGCATTTTGGGCACGCAGCACAAAAGTTGGGGACATCCACATATGCTCCAGGTGAAAAGAAATGGGCTAGAATTTGAGCCAATGTTTCCTCCCTCCCAAGGGACTCCATGAAAGATATGGTATGGACGACCCACACAACCACCCTCTGGTAGGATCTGGGCTACCGCAGAAGCTGTTTTTTTATTTCCTTTGTCTGGGGTAGTCTCTCTCAAGGTGAAATAGGTGGGTCTGAGCCATCTCCAACATAAATTTCATAGCTTTTGGGTGACCAAGGGAACCATGCTCCCGGAGAATATCGCTCCTCTGGAAATGTCAGAACATCTCTTACGAGACATCCAGAGAGCATCATGGATGGCCACTTTGACCTGTGCATAACCTCGAGCCATAACAGAATCTAAAGCACATAAGCCATTTGCATTCTCCCAGTTAAGCACAGAATAAGCAAATCTGCCTGCTGTTCAAGGGGTGATCGAGCTGCTGTGACTACCTGTTCAAAGGTTTAGAGGAAAGCCTTGGGGTAACTATTAGGCCCTAACTTTGTAAGCCTGTGAGGAACGGAGGCTGCCGCTAGCTCTAGACCTGCTGATACCACTGTAGTGGGTGGCTGTATTATGGTGACCAACTGTTGTACCAGCTGCTGCTACTGGGCTGTTAGATCGCAGATTAACTGCTCCTGCTGGTTGGCCATTTTTTAGAATAACTGTTGTTGTTGAGCAACCCCTGCGCAGCCATTCACTTCAGCAGCTGATCCGTATCCATCCAGCTATGGGAATGGGCGGCATTTGTTTGGGGTCCCTCCTTTAAAGTTTGACTAGCTCCCTTCCACAGGAACTAAACTGTTGCCTGCATTCTCCAACCTGTACTAGCATGGTGAGGCAGTGCCTCCTTGGGGACCTTCTAGGTACCATAACATGGCTTCTGGTCTCAGGGGGGAAGCCTCCACTTCCAGTGGTTACTGTAGCAGGATTCCAGCCCACTAGCTAATTATCCTTTTTGTCTTATACTCTTCAGGGTGGGAGGGGAAGTGCAGAAGTGGGGGCTCAGACTCCAAAAGTGCCAAAAACAAAAAGCAAACCCAACTTAATATTGGGCTATCCCCCAGACTTCCTGAAGAGAAAGATGGGGTGCCACTGGCTTATCTCCCACACAATCTCTTACTTATGCGCTCCTGGGGTTTGACTGCTCCGGCTAGCAGGTCTGTCCTGCCACAGCTCTGCAGACAAAGTCCTTCCTTCCTGACCAACCAGCCCCCAACTGACCCAGGCTCTCTCCTTTTATTCCCTCTCCAGGCTTGGCATTGGCTACAGGTATAGCAGGGCGGGGCTAGCTGGGCCCATAGGCTCCCCTTAATGCTTTCTCTGCTGGTGTGGTGCTTTTCTGCTCCATCAGACTGGGTGAGAAACAAACATTTTTCAGTAGACACTCCTAAGGCTCAAAGCAAGTTGCCAGCACAGCTTTTGGTGCTATAAAGTATAATATTGTCTGTGCTAAAAAATCACTTTCCAATCCATGTTCTCAAGCTCCCTACAAGAACAGGGCTTGACCACCAACATCAATGCAGAGTATGACAATGGGTAAACCTCAATTCCACTAAGAATTCCCCCCACCCCCACTTATATGCAACAGCCAGCATTAGCCAAGCTTAAAGTAATTTTGAAGGAATGAGTAAGGCACTTATGCCTATTAATGTTTCTGGAGTGATAAATCTAACCTGTGCCTTGAAGTAGAAGGAGTTCTCCTCCTCCTTGATCGTGATCGTGATCTTGAATGCCTTCGTTTTTCATCTTTTTTATCTGGAATTAAGAAGAGGAAACATTAGTACAAAGACACAAGTGGTATCTATCTTCAAAGAGACCCACAAAAGGAAATAAGTGTGGGTTTGCACCCTCTTCAGGCATCATAAAGAAGAAAAAGCCTGAAGAAAAAGTTTTGTTTTTGTTTTTGGGATTTTTCTTTCTTTTTTTTTTTTTTTTTTTTTAAAACATCAGAAATTCAAGTCTGGTCTATCCTGTCCTTGGAAGATGCTATGGAGAACTAGTAGATTATAACACAACATGTAGCAATGACATGAAACCTGATTTAGAGGGTAAGTGATTTTTATTCATACTAATGAAAACTTTTGTTAACACCTGCTCAACTCAAGCAGTTAGCTGTAGAAAGAAAAAATTGTTATGTTAAAGTTTCAGCATTCCTACCCCTTCATTTAAGGGCTAAGAAACCTCCCAACTCATTGCTTTGAATCCTTTGAGAGAGAGTTCTAAAGCAAAAATCAAAAAGACTAGAGTTAATATTTCTGAACAATCAATGGAGCTTCTCTCAAGCTATTTGAAGCATTGACATTTTTAACTCATCATAAAGCAACAAAAGAAAAAAGGGCACAATCACATTTTTTCATCTTTGCAGGTCACCTTTCAGGTTTATTGTGTGTCAATTTAGCATTTGAAAATGAATTGGCACAGTACTCTCCAAAAGAGAAATTTTATCCCAAATTATGACTGAAGTGGCATCCTCGCCTTCTTTCTACTTCTAATCTAGTCTCATGAACACTAACAATCACTGAGAATAGCATACTTTGCTGACAACCATCAGACCACCTGATATTTTCAATAAAAACTTGAAGCAGAGATGCTGTAGAATTCATTCTGAGGGTGATTTAGGTACTTCATCATCTTCAATCAAATGCAATTTGATAAAATGATATATCTTATTCATTAATTTATTCTCCAGAGCACTCTTCCAGCATTTACATAACCTAGAACAACAACTGTGTGGTCTAATTGAGTTCCGGGTGAATCATTCAGCTACTTTTGCAGGATCTTCTGCAGTGAATAAGACACTTTGCAATTAAAAGGTAACTCATTAATGGAATAAGGAAAACTATGGTTTGCGTGTCTAAGTCCTTTTTATCTGCTTTACTGCAAAAATTTGTGTTTAACCAAATGGGATATACCTTCTCATTTAAAAGCAGTTTAATTACCTGGCTCTATGGCAGCAGAAATCAGTGATTGTGCTTCTCGTACTCTTTTCATAGCTTCCTCTATTTCTTTACTGGAGGTATCCGATTTCAGACTTGGTGAGACAAGACCTGCAGCTACATGGTTCAACCTAGAACAAGCCATTAAGTGAAAATGAAATTTCAGATCCAACAATATTGACTGTTTTTGTTTTTTAAATAACAATCCTGGCCTCAACTGGGCAGACTGCAACTTGCTCTGAGTAAGGGGGAGCATTGGTGAGCTGCTCTTGGAATAGCCCACAAAGGAGATTGCAGCTCTGAGTCAATCTCCCTCTTGGTCTCACCACTGCTTGGGGACAGAACAACATGTACTGGCTCTATTACCTGAAACAATGTATATTGATGCAACTACATTGCTCAAGCCCCATCCCCCTCGCCCCACTCACAGGGGTGGGCAGGGGAGAAAGAGAGGATGCATGGACATCCCATGTAGCAGGCTCCACAAAGCAGCTATGTGCTGGAACAGTGATACAGGGTACCAACACAAAGGACACACTTACAACTTCTTATTCTCTTATGCCAAGGTAGTGTGCCATTATTCAGCCCTCAAATAGTAAGGGGTCCTGTGACAGAGTGCTACGCAAGAACAGCTGAGCTGGCACTTTGGTCATGGCAGCTCCAATCAAACAATGCAGAATGTAGCTGGTTAAACAAAGCTGTGACTAATTTGTGGATGGAGCAGAACTGGAAGGCTAATTAAGCATTAGGCAGAGGCTACAAATAGTCATAGGAAGGAAATAGAAAGGTGGGGAAAGCAGGCAACAGGGGAGGAAAGAGACTGCTCTTTCTTGCTTGTTATAGGAGCTGGATGCTCCCTAGGAATGTTGGAGCAGAGCTATATATAGTATGAAGGTGGGAGGACCCCAAACTACACAAGGTGTTTGACCAGTACAAGGGTCTCTGACCAGTTTGTGGACCGGAGCAGAGGCAGGAGCAAGAGGATCCTGTCACAGGTCCATTTATCATCCTGAAGATACCTGTTTCCAATGTTACTTTTCAAATATTTTTGAAAAGGCAGCAGTTTTGATTCTGATCAGCTGAAAGGATAACTCAGAGAAAAAAGTAAACTAATTCAAACTGATAACCTCTAGAATGCAGGATTAAGTTTTAACTTCTTGTTTTTAAGAAGTCAACTAATTTCAGTGCAAAGTGTACTTTAACAGACTTGTTTGTAGCTAACGGTTTAAAAGAATCAAAGTGACTGCACCACAAATTCTTTACACATAGGGCATGAAGTAATGAAAAGCTGAATTCCTCTCTCCACCAAATTAGAAGAAACACCTTCTTTGATGCTTAAGTTCTAGGGTGAACTAGCCCTCCAAGCAAAGGTGGCCTCCACAGGAAGCCAGTTTCCTCTAGTATTTATTTGGCCAGGTTTGGGAAATGGATCACTATAGAATGACACATGACATTTCCCTCAAGATTAAGTGCACTCCAATATAAACCTTTGTAAGTACTGAAACCTGTTAATTGCACTTACTTTGGATCCACTGTGCTCATAAGCTTTAGTAGCTGATCTGCCGCAAGAGACTGTGAAAAGACATTTTAAAACATGTTGAAAAAGCATGAAGTTTGCTTTAACACATTAATAGGCTAAAGCACCATGCTTGAATGCACATAGAACATAGCTAAAAACAAGAGCACAAAGTGCTTAGAGTTGAGAAATCCTAAAGGGTTAATCAGCCAAAGTGCCCACATTGTTTTCAAATACTTGTTTTTGTAAAATCTTGTTGACTGGTCCATCACAGAAGGTTAGCTGTTTCTCAGTCAAGGATGTGTGACTTTAAACGCTTTCCTTTAATATATGCCATTCAGTAGCATCTTCCCATGGAAGGTTCAAGGCATTTTCTTTTTTGACTGTTTGTGGTGTTTACAATTTATCTTCTAATTGTCTTGGCAGAGGGCTCACCTGCCTGTGCATTCAGAGTGCCTGTTTTTACGTTTGCAATACAATGCTCACAATCCTCCAAGCAGGAGCACTATCGAAGTGTCTTTTCTATACATTTTCTGTACCCATCCATAAATTGCGACTTTTCTGCTCTTACTTATAATAATATCTAGAAGTTACTACAGTTAAACCTGTACATAAGGCCACTTGCTATCTATTATCACTTGATAGCACAAATGGTGTATTAACAACCAGCAAATATCCTCCATAATAACTCACTCTTTAGAAGGTGGCCACTTGCAGAACTATCCGACTTGTATTGTAATCAACCTGCTAAGCAGTCAGAAAGGACAGATACTTAAATTGGTAATTTTTCCAGTGTGCAGTTATACTGTTTAAATTGCTTATTTTAGCATAAGACAAAGTGCATAGCCAACTCATAAGTAAAGTTTGTCCACATGGTCTGTTTCTTATGCTGTATTAAAAGGACACTTGATATAATGGCCAAGAAATGTGGAGTCTGCATTATGCCTGTTACTTAAGTGTTCCTGTACTAATTCAATAATACTTCTAACTCTGTTTCTCTCGAATTTATAACAATAGTGTCTGAGAAACCCTACAGTGCATCATAAAAAAATTAAGATGGAGAGATGATTTCTAAGTCTATGGATTTACAAAACTGTTTTGAATCTTTGCCTGAGATGTTTAGTTCTGAACATGTTTGAACAGGTCTACCAACTCAATTTTTTTTTTCAAACTACATTTTCAACATATTTTAACATCTGATATCTCAAAATCTTGTAGAGTTGTAGGTATGCCCTACACTACTTGAATGCTTGTGTTCTAAGTCTTCAGATGGAATCAACCATTGGGTTTGAGAGACTAATTCTTTAGTATACATTATCTCAAGTGTCAGGATTAAATTAGAAAAGACAAGATTATAAAAGGATTTTTAAGGTCTACTATCTACCTACTAGGCCCATTGTATCATATGAAAGACAGGATTAATTTCCACAAATTATTGGACCTTAAAACTATGCCCACTGCTGGTCCGCTGGTATAGCTGTATTTTTGTAGCCCTAGTCCAAGAATAAATATAGCAAGTCCTGGGCCTTCAATCGGTGAATTAATATACTGGTGGACCACAATCTACTGATCATAGTCTAAAAGTTTATCAAAGATGATAAAAAAAAGGCAATTATATACCTGAGAGTTTAAGTTTGCTCCAGGAAGCCCAAGAGCAGCTAGGGCAGGATCAAGAGCAGGAGCTCCCAAAGCAGCTAAAGGAACGGCACCAATCTATAACACACAGATAATTAAAAGACAGGCATTAGCACAGTACAATTCCTTTAATACTACCACGTCACTTCCTAATTTAAACCCAACCAAGCCATCTTGTACATTAATAAACCCTTCAGCAGAAATGCCAGTATGAGCACTTTGTCTCTCTTACTTCTGTATTTGCAAACTGAAGCATGTAGGAAGATTATACTACAGGAATTCCAGGGGGAAATTTTTTTCCCTCCAGCTACCTTTGGGGCAGGGGGGACAAAAAGACTTTCCCATTATATTCAAACAACTTAAAATGACATTCTTCTCCAAAAAGCAACTAAAAACATGGCATTGTATGGTATTATGTTTACTGCCTCAATTTCTACAGCAAGTGTGCTTTGATTACTATTAAAAAGGCAATTTTAACGGCTAGCACTGCAAACTACTAGGATTCTTTCCATCCTATTCATCATGTTTAAGAAAAAGTTCTGAAGGTGACATTATACCTTCAGAAGTACCTGTGAAAACTGATTGATCAGATGGAAGTCATTAGAATTTAGTCAACAACTGCAGATGCTGCAAAGGGAGGAACAAAATCCATCTCACTATTTTAGTTGTGGTGGTTGTGCAGTGCTAACCAAAGTAAAAGGCAGTTTTAATATACCCCTTCCCCCATTTTTCTCACTGAACAATTATGACGGAATACACACAGAAACACACACAGATCTGATCAGTATCAGATGTACCTACCTCCCTCCCTCTTTAAAGGCACACAAGGATACTTAAACCGATTCTATGAACACAATAATGGAATTCTGAAACACACCCTCCCACTGAAAGTCAATGGAAGATGGGCACCTAACTCCGCTAGATGCTTTTGAAACTTACACCAACCACTACAGTTTCTGAGGAAGCCTACATAATCAAACAAGAACATCTATTAAATACATTCTAAGTAAAGCACATTTCTGATTGGCACAATTAAAGTTAAGGGTCTGTGTACAATATACACATTTTTGGGAATGTACACAGTCCAGTTTAAGAGAAACTAACTCGTCAAAAGATGAATGTATTTGAAACCAGTTCTGGACCAAGTTATTTAATAGCTTTAATATAAAAAGCAATAGAACTGCAAGCTTGCCCCAACAGAAGTCTGATAAGCTCATCTGAACAAGTCAATCCCAAACTCCTCATCCTAAAGGTTAGGAGTTATTAAAGAAATTATACAGGATACCAGAAGCACTAATTAGAAGTTCTGAGCATGTTTGTGAAAACCCAGTCTCTTCACTGACAACCTACCACTGTTATATGATACAGTTCATCATGGCACATGATAGTGACCACACTGCAAATCACAACAATGATCAATACACAGCCAAATCTCTTCTTGCTATCCAAGCCTTTTTGCTTAAGTGCATCAATATAGTATATGAAGGTCTAGCAAAGTATATACAGTATTTCTTTCACTCCAAGCAAATGAAAACTTACCTGAGAAAGTGGGTTGGGAGTAGGCAGGAGACCACCTCCAGGCAGAAGACCTGCCACAGCATTAGCTGGTGCCAAAAGAGATAAAGCCTTAGTCTCATCAGGAATAATTCCTGCAGAGAAACAGCCTTGCATTAGAACATATTCTCTCTCAAGGTCAGAAAACACACAAATACACCCAGAAAATGTCTCCCTGATACACCACCTGAGTTTGTTGAAAGTACTTATGTTGGCTAAAATACAAAGCTTGATTTCTATTAATATTTATCATTAAATTTTATGTCAGAATGAAACTTCAATGTGTGAAAATTTGACTGTTCCTTTTTCTCTACAAATGGTTAAGTTTCTAGCGTAAAAAATAGCACAATACACACTACTTTTTTGTTAACACTGCCAAGATTTCATCACCTGTACTCGATTTTTAAGTCATGAACCAAACGTAAGCAAGCACAGTCGGTTCTCCAGGGGTGTGCTCTCAACTTTCAAAAGCTGTTTTATGAACAACGACTCGTGTCGGCTGCTTCACTATAAAGCACACAGAAAAATCAAGATACACAAGACAAAAAAAGTTTGATTTAGGGGTTAATAATATGGTACAGTTCACTATGATTTCTTTTACACCTACCATACAAATTTTGTAAAAATTAAGAGAAGGTAAGGAAATATTTTGTTGAATAAAGCGTAGGGCTTTTGCTGACTCGTCAAATGAATATGAAAGTCTCTGTAGATCTCCAAATACACGCTTTGCGTGTATATACAGTATATTGTGGCACATTCCTTACCTGTCCATTAAAATGCGTATGTTCCATTATGTGCCATGCTTACTGTACCAAGAATGCTGCTACATACTGCCATTTCAGAAAAAACTTCTGGCCCAAACTCTTGTAGACAGCTAAGACAAGAGTGTCTGATTTTACTGCCTATTCTGCACACAGAACAATCTTATTAAGGGTCCTATTATGAAACAAATATGTAGGTAGATAATTTTTATTCTATCCAACAGCAAAAGCCCTATACAGATGGATTAATCTGTTAATGTGCCCAAGCCCCCAAAATGAGAGTTCAATAATACAATTTTACTATATATTTGCAAATACCAGTAGCGTTTTTGTAATACATATTGAGAAACTGCATCTCATCATAAAACATACAATATGTACAGGGCACTTAAGAGAAACTGGATAAGCTGCAGAAGAAAACTGTTGGGTGGTATTTTCAGCAGGGCCTGGTATATAGTTCAGGCTGAACCAGGGAAAAGAACTGTAAAACACAACAACAAAAAAGAAAAACCACTGTTAAATAAAGGTCATGGTTCCTTCCACCTATACTGAGAAGTGCCGATAATATAAACAAATGTATAATACACAGCACTGTTATCTTGCTTGTGTCATTGAGCTGTCATCAATTTAGATACCAAAAGTTATGGAGGGAGCAGGGGGGAAAAGGTCATTTAGGTATAGGGCAGTAATGCATCAATATATTAACATACCTATAGAGATTATGGGGTAATTTTGCATGCAAAATTATGTCTCAGAGGATATTATAAGTTATATCTACACATATTTCAAATTAGTGCAAATACATTTCTGGCATCTAAATATAACTCCTCTCTGACTTATCTTGAGACACCTCATAGAAGATCTGCGTCCATTAAAAAAAAAAGTCATGCATCAGATCTTTCTTTTTTTTTTTTTTTATTTTTTTTTTTTTTAAAGTATTTAGAAATAAATAAAACTACAATTTTAAAAAAAGCAATGAGGCCCCTCACCAGTTAATTTTCATGCGGCAAAGTTTTTTTTACTGCTGCTTTGTTAGAACCAAGAAATACTGCTTGAATGTGTAGAAATGAAAGAAAAGAAACAGACAAAAGAAACAAACATTAACCAAAGAACCTAAATAACCCCCCCAACCATCTTTAATATTACTGTTCCTTCCACATCTAGGACTATCACAGTGAAAATTACAATTAATACTATGCCTTACCGTAAACTTTGTGTATAATGCTAACACACAAAGCAACAGCCAACACCAAAATGTCTGTAAATGCTAAAACTGGAGTGTGGTTTTGATACAGGGGACTATTATCTGTACAGTGCAATAATTAACATTTACTTTAGTGATGGGTAACATTAATACAGAATATCACAATAGAAAGTAAAAAAATGCTGAGCCCCAGTTCAGCAGACTACCTAAGTATGTGCCTAGTTTCAAACGAGTAATTTTGCTGAATTCAAGTATCTTGCCGTACTGTGCTTAAGTACCTTGTTGAATTGGGGCTCTAGTATTAAGTATAAAGAGAAAACTGTATTTCAAGTATAAAAGCAAACATTTTATTACAAAAATAAAGGACAAATTTAACTTGAAAACAGCAGACTCTGTACTGTGATATGCCATATCATATCCAGAATTCTGAATCTCCAGAACTCACTCAAGATGCTGCTCATCCCAAGAAACTCCTTGTTCAGAATAGGCCCACTAAAATGCTAGTATTTGTTTAACTTGTATCATAGCATCTTTAGCACATTCTGAACTGAAACTATTGGGCAGATCTCTCTAAATGCCAGGTTTATCCACCATCAAACAAATCGGACAAAGTAACACTGACAAAGAGAATTTCCTTACCCATCAGTAATTCAAATGTTGAACAGTTTAATGTTCTTAAACAAAAGCCTATGAAATATTTAAATGCTATTGACAGAGATACTGTTACTATAGCATGCTTTAATGTATAAATCAGCAGATGAAGAAATTCCTTAAATTACACTATTTTACCCAGACTAGTGTAAACAAAAGCAACTACTCAAAGTGTTCTGTATACTGAAAAATATGACTCAATTACAGATCATGCGACAAATTTTAAAGTAATTAAGTCTTAAGCATTCAATTTCTTCTTAAAATTTTACTTTTAACAAGAACCTATGATTGCTCATAGGAAGACAGCAGACAAAATTAAATTGCCTTGTCATAAGTCTGAACAACATAGGCCTTATATTAAGTTATATATTGTAATATGATTTAATCTGCAGAAATTTTACTCTATTTCAACAGGGTTTAAGAAAAAATTTAAGAGTAAACCAAGAATCTGTATATTTGAAATGAATTACTTCTAAAGCCTAGTAAAGTTTAATGATACTTCTGTAAGAAGTGTTGTCTTCTCAGCATACTGTTTTAAAATAAGTTCCAAAAAACCTGTTCACTGTCTTTCAAATTACTGTAACACCCTAAAATGTAAAAAAAAAAGAAGAGAAAACGTAGTTAACAAGTGGTTACACCAGGAAAACACTTGGGGACTTGAGTGCTTGCTGGCCTTTAGTTAATGTCTAGAATCCCCTGTAGCTTCAGAGGACCCACTGTTTTTCAGTCATCTGGAAGGGCTTTGCATTTGCCTTCTCCACTACAAAAATCACACACACAAATAACAGAGAGAAGAGTTTATTATGCAGTGAAATTCTATAAAATATAGCAAGGTTGAACAAGGAAACTTGGAATAAAATCTAATACCCAGTGCCCATTTGGCACCTTTTGGAAGATCTCACTTTCATCTTAAATCACAATCATTCAAACCCTTGGTATACTGGAATTTACAGTGAGGGTGAATGTTTTTTCAGAGAAGTTTCAACTAAACAAAGTAGCAGGACATTGCAAAATAACTGCTAATCCATTCCCCCATTCACTCTCCAAGAGGAAAAAACAACTTGCATGAGGAGATTATAAAAAAATATATATCCTGAATAATTCATCTTTAAGGCAATGTTTCTTATGCATACAAGTCAGTATTTTTAAGTATGGTTAGAAACATGTCTTAGGGACTCTGATGAATTAAGAGCATAATTTTCAAATAATTCTGCTTAAAAATATTAGCACTATAAACTTAAGATTTTGTTTTATAAAAAGATTAACAAGGAAACTTCCAGCTTTCATCGGGTGTCACTAAAAAAAATAAAAATTTGCTTTAATGCAAGAGCTAATGACAGCGTACCAAGGGTTTCAAAACATTAATTTCTTAGATATTTTACCGGTTACTTAACCTCACTTTACTAAACTATACTGGGATAAACTGCCATCTTATGATGGCTTCATAGGCCATTAAACAATTCACAAACCTTCTGCATATGGTACGACTATCAACGCTCTGTCAACGAATACAGTGTTTGTCAGGTGCTGGGCCACAACTGCTGAGTCAGGATCGTGGAACTTTACAAAACAGACACGTGATGAAACAGGCAAAGGAGAATCACTAAGAAAAGAGAGGAAGAAAGAATTAGTTACAAGAGTAACAAAACAAATCAGACAAAGTAATTAAAAACACTGAAACATTTGCCATCTGTTCACTGTATTGAAGTCCAAAGACTATATATTTGAATATAGAGCACAAAATTTAAAAGAGTTGCAGTGTGGTTTCAATTTTGTATCAGTTCTTTCCATTAAACTTCATTAACAATGATGATTGAGCAGAACACATACGTAAGAATGAAATTATACTGAATTAAGTTAATTTGCTGGATCACCAGAGATCGAAGCGGATGGAAAATTAATTTTATTCCCCAATTTACAACAGATAAATGCTAAGTCTACCACACACAATCATCTCTAAATTAGCCAGTTAACTGAATACAAACTAATATGTATGATTCAGGAGTGATCCACTGGGCAAGATGTGAAAGGGGGGGGGAAAGGAGAGGGAAAATTTCCCCAGAAAATACACAGAAAGAAGGTATATGCTCCCACAGAAATTCCAAACAGTGATTTTTACACCCTCTGCTTTGGGACCAAAATTTGAATACTTATAATATTTTTGAAGTTATAATAAACACTGAAAGTAATGATTAAAATAGCACCTTCATTTAGCTATTCACACATTTTCAATATGTTTATCTTTTAGGCTAAAGTTTATCATGCTTTTCTTATGATCAACTTCTAAAATGCACAAAAATCATGAAGGTCAAATTTGAAGCGGGTCACATTGTAAATATATAACCAGAATTTACATTAACATTGATCTATTGCAGGTCCTAAAAGGAAGTCAAGAAATTAAGGTGGCAGGCAATGGATTTTAATGATATTGGTGAGATTTAAGAGTTTTTTTAATTCTTATGTGTTGAACATGAAGGAGACTAGAATGTTCCTTATAGGGCAGATTCAGGTCCATGTCTATACTATAGCTCAGCAGCAGCAACTGTTGGTGGAGCTAGTTAGAGCTGAATGATTAGACAAGGGAAATGCAGGTCGGGACCATGTAAAACAGTTTGTTTTAGGATCCTAGAGAAAGTGAAGACCCCTGTATTATTTGGCAGAGGGTGGGAAGATGTTTTCAATTCCTTTTTGACAAGGGGTGAAGAGTTGAAGACTGTATGGACACGTGGAAGCTGAAGGCCCCAAGAGTGTGTATAAAGGTTTGGAATTTGTTTTTTCATTTACCCCGGGAGGAGTGGGGTTTTTGAGTTACACAGAGGAATAAACTACCCAGCAAATGAGGGAATCTGAGACAGCAGCCACATTTGCATAGCAGATGAGGTAAGACCCCTATCAAGCAGAGGGGAAGGGGCACAAAACCCCACAAGTTAAAAATATCTTGCAGTTCTGACCAGTAGAAACACTGTGGTTGGAAAATAGCTAGCAAATGAAGATTGTAGGTATCTGAATGAAGACAAGCATGGAGCATATTTTACCTGTCCACAATAGATTACTAGCTTCCAATTCGTATCCCAGTAAAATTCAAAGTGTTTGTTTTGGAAACATCAGATCCAAGTTGTAAACCCTTTATAGATCATTTCAGAGTGGATAAAAACTGATATTTAAAAAAATTAAAAATCTGATTGAAATTAAATAATTTTTTAAAAATAAACCTATTTAAAATTATGACAACCTATATCAAAGCTTTCATTTACTATAATCTTAAAATCATTTAAATTAGGGCTTGGTCTACACTGGTGGCTTAATTCGAATTAAAGTCTCTTAATTCGAATTAATTACTCCCGCATCTACACTGGTGCATTAATTCGAATTAAGGAGCCTTTAAAATCCAATTAATAAAACCACCTCTGCAAGTGGATTAGCACCTGAAGCGCATCAGTTAATTTGCATTAGTGAGAGTGTGGACGCAATGGGACTTAATTTGAATTATTTGGCCTCCAGAGTGTATCCCAGGATGCCCCATTTCAGTACCCTGCCCCAAAGCAGCCCCGGGAAGATTTAAATCTTCATTTCCCTGCGGTGAATGATTTTAAAATCCAAGCTGCGATCACCCCTCCACACACACAACAAGCCCTTTGCAGTTTGTCTCTAAGATTTGTCCCTTTGAAAGTTTAGCCCTTTGAAAGATTTCACCACCCATCCCCCTCCCGGTGTGGTGAATGCATTTTAAATGCCAGCAGTGAGAGGAAATTCTTTGCTACATTGTTTCAATGGCCATTCATAGAAATTGATACTTTAAGAGTTTATTCACAGTGCTACATGTGGATACATTATATCATGCTTTCAATCAATGAAATGGAAACATTTGTATCACTGTATTAATATACTAACTGACTCCCTTGTTATTTATCTTACATTCTACAGACACCTGTCGAATCAAAATCAAAGGCAAGCAATATACACGTGATGGTGGGTGGAGCATAAAAGGCAAACAGCATACAGTTGTAAAGTAATCCAGGATAAGCTGCGATGTATTCGTTGCGGTCAAAATGGGAGCATAGTTCAGCTGGCTCCATGTGCCTGCAGCAATGGCGATCAGGGGAGTAAAAAAACAGCATGAAAATCCTTTTCCTGTTTGTTTGGGGGTGGGGGAAGCACTGCTGCATCCTGGGATGATGACACTCGTCACAACAGCCTCTATAGTTAGTTGCACTGTGGGATAGCTTCCCACATTGCGCTGCTTTCTAATTTGAATTAAGGCTGGTTAGTGTGGACGCAAGAAACCAGCACAAACACGAGTGTGGACAGTCTGCAGTGCTTTCTATAAATCACTTTCTGTAATTCGAATTAAGCTAATTCAAATTAGTGCTGCAGTGTAGACATAGCCTAAATAAAAATAAGCAGTATCTTTGAAAGTCAAATCACTGCACTGGTGGAAGTCACTTGCTAAGCACCTAGAACCAGAATTTGTTGAAATGCTAAACTCAACTTCTGACTGCAGTAGCCTCTTCTGCAAGTGCAGAGAAACTATCTTCTTCAGTTCAGTTCATTCAAAATTGAGAAACTGATTGAGAACTGGAAAAATAGGACAGCTTGTTTTCCCTTCTCATCTAAAAATACAAACTAAATGTGAGAGAATGAGACCTATTAGTTCTACAATCTTGAAGGGCCTGGTGACCAGAAACAAATCAGTTCAATTCACTAACTACAGATAACACTGTCTTTGTTTAATAAATTAATTAGTTTTAAATGCAAAACACGTTTTGATACTCTTTTTTTCTTATGTATCCAGCAAATTCAAGGTAGTTTTATTTAACTAATAAAAAAATGTTAAGTGCTGCTTTTGTGAATTTTTCACAATAGAGCTCAACAAATCACAAGCAATGCACCATTCACCATTTTTTAACAAATTTATTTAGATTATTCAGCTATACAACTGCTTAAATGAATGTGCATAGACAGAGTTATCCTCCTGGTTAGCAAAGAGAGCACCAAATTTAGCATAAAGACTACATTTAGTTGCAAGTCAACATTTTGTAACACTCACTAACCAATGAGAATCAACTTTTTTTGGAAAATAAGTACAAATGCAAAACAAGATTAAAACAGATTCAAATCAAGGTTTCCTGCTTAATTATGTAAATTAGGATGAAAATCAGTGATTTAAAGGAAGTCACCCTGATCAAAAAATACTACTACTTATTTCATTTTTACCTCACCAACTGAAATCAGCTTGAGTGCATGATCCAAATCTAAAAGAAGAAAGTCTAACCTTCAAGAATTGAGACTCTGCGACATCAGTCTTCACATCATTATGTATATGAAAGGACTAGAACAGCAGTCAAAGAGACTGAACAGTACCTACACTTTCACATTTTAACAGTATTAACGTCTAACTTAGTACTTACTTCTCTTAGATCTTGGTTTGTCTGTGTAGCATGGCCTTAATATCTGAGGCATAAATAACCTTGACAGAACCTAACAAGCAATAATACCATCACTATTCAGTATGTTTTAAGACAAAGCCATTTCAGGTTTGCTTTTGACTGCATTCCTCTTTTAAACAGGTCACCTTAGCTGCTCTGCAATACCCCCCCAGTCATCTCTGCAGTAATGTCTACTATTCTCGCTCTAATTTTGTCAAGAGGCAGTTCTGACACTTTCTTCTGCAGCATTTAACTTTTCAATGCACTGAATTTTGATTGGGAACTTGTTGAGCTGAAAAATCATAAGAACTGTACCTACTTTTGCTCCACATGTAAATGCTGTAATCCTCAATACCACTGAATAATTATTCAAACCCAATGATTTAGATAAGTTGCAAAACTGATGGTGCTTAATTTAAATAGCAGAACTCTATAAAGAAAGAACAATTCCTGCTGCAAGACAATGTAAAACAGTATCTCTCAACCTTTCCAGACTACTGTATTCCTGTCCGATTTGTCTTGCACAACCCAAGCTTCACCTCACTTAAACAATACTTGCTTATAAAAATCAGACAAAAATACAAAAGCATTACACCACACTATTACTGAAAAATTGTGTACTCATTTTTACCATATAAAATAAATCAACTGGAATATAATTATACTTATATTTCAGTGTATAGTATATACAGCAGTATAAACAAGTCATTGTCCGTATGAAATTTTAGTTTATAAAAACTAAATTGGTGTTATGTCTGACAATTGTCACCACGAGAGTGTTCAGGAACAGCAACAAAATCAGTTTTTCAAAGTACTTCCTTCTTCCAAGCAATGTCAGTTTATTTATCTGGATTCAATATAAACCAGCTAAATTTTCAATCAGGTCCTTGTCCTTCCAAGTACCAGGAGAGCAGGATAACAGCTCTGTTAGTATTCAGCGACAAAGAGACAGAGTTCAACACCAGCATATTGAAAAGGGTGGTGAAGGCATACAATGTTAATAGTTTAAGGTAAATACAAATACCAAAGATACCATGCTCAAGAATAACCTACCACAATCATCAAAAGTAGAAGGTTCAGAATCAGCCCAAAATTTTAATTCCAAAGTTGTGCAGTCAAAAATGCTCTCCACAATACATTGCCTTAGCATTCCCTACATATTAAACCTGAGAAGGGGTAAATGGCGCGGTAAGATTTTCCCAGTGGAATCCTGATTTTTCATTTCGGCAGCTACAACATTGCTACGAGCAATGTGTCCTTGACTGTAAGTCTAGTTTTAAAATCCCTCAATTGAAATGTACTTTCATAGATACTTATTAACTGCAGGCAATTTCACTAGGTCATAAACCGGATAGCTGTTGCTGTAGATATAGATTAGTTTTTTTCAAGGTTTTGTATTGGTGTTAATTGCACTTATTTGACTTCTAAGCACAAATATAAATAAGCAAGGTAGATTGATTTAAATGATTTAAATCACCAATGGAAAATCATTGATTTAAATCAAGTTTCCCACTGATCCTTCTTCACATATTTCTTAAACAATGTTGCAAATCTGATCACTAAAACATGTTAATTTACAACTCAACACAGCATTTTACAACATCTAGGAGAATATACATTGTGTAATTTTTTAGATAACTTGATTTTTTATTAATTTAGGATATTATATATAATACTCATTACCTGTGTCAAGCTGCAGATGCAGCAGCAGTACATTAGGAATGGTAAGAACTAAATCACACACACACACAAACACAATAGCACTTATATTAAACTAAATCTTAAATGTTACATATTTTCACATTTGCAATTGCAGCAGTCTCCTGAGTTGCCAGCTGTCAAATTTTTTTTTTTTTAATTTTCAAATTTTATTAACTCTAATAGACAAGTAATCACAATACTAAACGTATGCTGCCCTTAAAACTTCTACAACTAGCTCTTATCTTCCCCCACTCCCACTGTTTTTATTCATAGACAAAAAACAAACATGAATTTTCCTGCTTTTTCAACTCCCAGTCGATTTCTTAGCTTTGAGTGAATAATACCAAACGATGAAAATATTCTCTCTGTGCCTGCAAACCACCCTGCAACGTGACAACTGTAATTAATGCACAAAGTCAGGATGTTAGTATTAAGGTTACTTGTGCGACATTAATTGAGCTTCCTTGTGCTTTTACTATTTGAAATACATGATCACATAGTTTTTTTTCCAGAGAACCCCTGCCTCATTCAGTGCACAGGATGGATCTGCTCTGGAGATTAATCAGGGTTGGAGAGTGTTACCGGTAGGATCACTTAACCATGAGATCATTGTTTCTACTCTTGCAACCCCATGCCGCAACAACAAAAGCAAGAGTCCTACAGACAAGAGTTTCCTTCATTACAGAAATTTAATTCATTCCCAGAGCATATCCTAACTTTTTTGAGTGCTTACTTTGCAATCTTAAATGTTCTTTCAAAATAGATTTGTCTGTAATATGTAACTTGAACAGTACGCTCCAGAAATGGATTTTAACTATAAAATCCATCTTAAAATGGACAGACTACTATTGAGACAGATTGCAAAAGCAAATATTTGCACTTTACTACATTAACAGGAGTGTGTACTGTGTTTAGTTTGGCAATCTTTCATTTCTTCAAAAAGAGTGCAATTTGACCCCTAGCAAGAGTGCTTTGTCCTGGACAGATTTTTATCTACCTCTGACAGAGACATGAACATTCTGTTTCTCTTACACTTTGCCAAAACTTGTTGTGATACTAAAGCATTACTGAATCGAATGTGGGTGCCTGTGTAAATGAATGGGAAAGGTGAAGCTTCAAGAGTTATTTCTAGAATAAAACCACTGTCAGAGGCCCTATGCACAGATAGTTGAAGCACTAGATTGGTATTTGGGAGACTATGTTCAATATTCAATACCCAGTTGTTCAACCAGATTTCCTTGGGGAAGTCATTCAATCTAGCCTGTGCCTTAGATCTCTAGTTGTAAAGTGGTAGTTACATCTCATATAGGTGTTGTAAATATAAAATGAATTAAGTATTGTTAGGTGCTCAAATACAGTGAACCATGTAACAACCTAAACAGATAGCTGTCTTTAGCAAGAGAATTCTAACTCCCTGTTACTTGATAGAAATGAACTTTTCTGGCACTTAAATGTGATTTTCCCCACACATACATATTTAAACATTCATATCTGACAGTATTCAAATAATAAAAACCTGTCACCAATTTTATAATTTGTGTCCATTCAGTTAGTTTCTTCTACACTACAACTTCACACACAAAACTACATTAACATGGGGTTCAGATCACTAATATCCATTTGAAAATAACACAAACACCAAGACCACAGAAAATCCTGTGTTGGAATATATGTACATATCCATCTAGGAGCATTTCCCCCCCCCCTTTTTTTTGGGGGGGGGGGGGGAGAGGATGGGGTGGTTGACACACAATGAAAGAAGCTTTGGGCTAAGGGTTTTTTTTTGGGTTTTTTTTAATAGCAACTATTTGAAACTAGGTGAAAAACATTGGTATATTAAAAAGGGGAGACTAAAAGGCAGGCTCAGCCAAAGTCAAGGCAGTGTCACATAATCGCAAAAAACTTATCATATAGATATTCCATATTATAATTACACACCCAAAACTCCACATGTGGTAGTGACATCCATGTCCCATGTGACAAAATGCATTTATTTTGACCTCACTTATTATATTAATCTATTTTTCTATTTGAGTATCAAAGGCAACCCTGCTCCACGATCAAAGATTTAAAAAGGAGTGCAAACAGAAGCTAGAAGTTTTCAGTCCTTTAAAAATAACTTTTCATCCAATGTATCATAACAAACAAAAAACAATTGTCTGTAAGTTTAAAGGTTTTCCTAGTATGGACTTGGAATTACCATTTGTGAGTTAGGCAGATCTTAGGTATATTAACAGGAACTTGAACAAACATCATGGACTGTTTTAAATATTTTATATAAAATTAAAAATGGCCGGGCCGGGGCAGGGGGGCGGGGGGGGGGTTTACTGCCAGCAATGCAAAGCACTGTTTGCTAGTTCAATTTTTTTTTTAGATGTATGACTTTCACTCAATCAGTGGTCCAAGATTTAGGGCCTACCTTACACCTTCTCTGTGCATTCGGGAGAGAAAGTCCCACATTTGTGGAGAGAAACGCAAAGGCCATTTTTTGTAGCTTTTTTTTTTTTTTTTTAAATTTAAATGGCAGCTGTCCGACAGGTGTGCGGTGGTTCTGTATGTGCGGGACAATCCCACCACTCACGGCCTATCAGCTGCATTTAGCCGTGATAACCACACACAGGTTCAGGTGCTGTACGTTAGCAGCCCTTCCCCCCACGCGTTTAGCTCACGCACGCTTTGGAAACTATTAGTGGGACATAAACCAGCAACGAGCTGGTCTGGCGCGTTCCCACGCGAGGGAGGAGGGCCGGCATAATAAGTGGCGGGAGCAGCTCACACACACACGGCTCTAAAGCCGCACGGTCGCCAGGGGACCACGCTACTAGCTAGCCCCTATGGTAACTCATCTACACAGACTCCTTGGGCGGGGGGATGTTAAAGCTGCGGCGGGGAGGCTGATGCTGATCCAGCCGCAGGCCTCGGCCGGGCGAGCTAGGCCCCACGGCCTAAAGCTTCATGGCCCAGCGTCTCCCAGGCCCAGCTTCGGTAGGCGGGGAGCCGCGGGGAGGGATGGGAAAGAGGCGGGCCGTTGCCCTGATTAAGTGGGGGAGGGGACGGGCGGGGAGGCCTGTGTGGCGCGGGGAAGGAAGGAGCCCGCTCTCGCAAGCCCGGAGGTGGGGGAGGGGCGCTGGCCGACTCACTCGGGAGGGAAGAGGCGCAGCTCCTCGATCTTGCCCAGGAAACCAAAAAGTGTCCGCATCTGCTCAGAGCTCGCGCTAGGGGAGACGTTGGTGACCTGGATCACGTCGGTGCCGCTGCTTGAAGCCATCGCGCTGCCGCCCACTCCAGTGCTACAAACACATCAGGGAGAGCGGAGAGCGCGTTAGGAACCGGGGTAGCTGTTCGCTGTGTCCCGTGCCGTTTCCCGTCCGGGCACAACCACGGACCCCGCGCACAAAACAACCGTTATCGACCAGTAACCGCCACCAGCTGCCTGCCGCCGAGCCAGCCAGCCTGCGCCCTGGGCCGCAGATTACTATCCCACAATCCTCTACTGCTGTTCTCTACGCAGGCGCGATCTACGTACTTCGTGGTTCTGGATGGCCAGAATCCCAGTTTGTCATCACTCCCACAGAGGGCCCCTTTGCGCATGTCTATTATCTGTACTTCTCCCAAGGACTCGAGCTACTGCACATGCGTAGTCAACCACCTCTTGCAGCGCCTGCGCTCACGTCGTACTGGTGCCTTGCTTGGGACAACCCGCGCACGAGCAGTATGGGGAGCTAGTAGCGCCTCCGGTCCGACGCGAGCGGACTCGAGCTACCCACTCGGACCCGAGGAGACCTATTGGCAGCAAGCTAGAGGGTGGGGGATCATCTCCATCATCGCAGAGGCAGAGCGCACTTAGCGGGTAGCGAGTCTGTAGCATGGACGGGCGACTCTTCTGCTCCCGTGAGGCTCTAGACGAGCCTTAGAGGTGCAGGACGTCTCTGATCCTCCAGGACCAGCAGACCCTGCATCAGCAAGCTGCTGCTGCTGAGGGACTTGTTTCTCCAAATGACTCCCATGGGAGTAGCAGTTGAATGAGATCAGCAGCTGGCAGGGTCAGCTCCTAATTATTTGAGTGTTGTCAATTTACAGTAGACTTCCCAGGGTAGATACTGAATTAGTGAACGCCTTGCTTGCAACGCTAGAAGCAGCTTACTGTATTTATCTCAAATTTAGATACCTGAATAATATTAATTTCATTTTTCAGTTCTAGAGTAATTATTTTCTAACTCTTATGTGGAAAACAAAACCAGTCTACAGGCTGATCGTGCTGTAACTGAAGTAAATAAATGTCTTTTAATGGAGGCAAGATTTGCCAACACCCCTCCACCCATTAACATCAAGGAGTTGTTACTAGGGGCATGTCTACACTAAAAACTTAAGTCGATCTATGTTAGGTCAACTTACAGCCACCTCAGTAATTACTGCTGTGGTTCATGTCCATACTACCTCCTTTTGTCATTGGTGTGCATCTTCACCAGGAGTGCTTCTACCAACTTAAGAGGGGCTGTGGAAAGTCCAGGCTCTCAGCTTGGCGGGTTTTCAGCTTTGCATGCAACTCCCCCCAGGAGCCTGGCAGCTGCCTGGGCTCCCCATTTCCTGCTGGAATCACAGCAGCCCTCATGGAGATGGAGTTATTATGTCAGTGTAGTAGGCCCTTACATCCGCAGAAGTAAAGCTGTAGTGTGCACACTACATAAGCTGCCTTATATCAACCAACTCTGTAGTGTAGACCAGGGCTATGTTAATGATAGTGGTAGATGCTTCCTTACGTAGTAACAACTTTAGAAGTTTCTTTTACATTGACAGTTCAATGTCACCTTATTGTTCCTATAAAATCAATGCACATTTCAAAGTAATACATTTTGACTGTCAGAGTAGGTCAGCTGCTACTTAAATTAATTCTAATGTTGTTTGCATTATTCTTGATGCACAGATAAGTGTTTTTTAAGAAAACAAAACAATAAAACCTCTGCTGGGAATATGCTTCTGCTGGTTTGTTTATAATTTGAGCCCCAAGGTAATCTTGGAAAAATCCTATGACCAGGTATCCAACAATAACACAAAATTCCTCAAATATCCAAGAACAAAATAAATTGAGATCACAGCTAAATGCTACTCATCCAACCTAGATCCTGATCAGAGAAATGTTGAATCTGAGGGTGTTCTGATTTCAAAGGAGGGCAGGCAGGGTGGAGTTGTCAATTTCAAATCACTTAGGTCCTGTGAACAAATTGGGCTGGAGTTCCAGGTTTATTTTCCCAGGCTGACTCCAGATCAAAAATCTGGTCAGTCTACGAGCTGGTTTTTCTAACGCCCCCTACAAGCATGTAAAAGTTATCCTGGCCTGGAGCCTCTCTGGCTCACACATCACCACACCAGTTGTGAAGACTGGAGCAGGAGCCAGAAAGGCCTTGGCTGTGTGGACGGATAAGAACACCCCCGCTCATGCTAACAAAGTGACCTACATCGTGCCTGCCGCTGCTAGGTCCCGCTGGCCGCTGTAAGGCAGAATGGATGCCAGACCACAGCGCAGACACAAGGAGAAGTGTGTGGGGGAGGAAGGGGGAGTGAAGTATACTGAAGCCGGGGGAGTTCGGGGGACGGCAGATTTCACAGCCTCGGTAGCTGAGCCGGCGCGGGGGTAGCGCGCGCAGGCTTGAAGGGGGAGTTGGGGGTAGGGGACCGCGGCAGAGGCATCCCGGGGGAAAGAGGTGACCCTGCCCCCCCGCTTGCCGGCTCTGGGCCCTGCCGACTCCGCTGAGGCGGCAGGCCGCGGCTGGCTCCGCCTGCTTCGCTGACAAAGGGGGCGGGCGGCCGAGGCCGAGGCTCGGGCGGCGGGCCGGGCCGCGCGCTGGGCTCTGGCTGTGTGTGTGGGGCACATGGCGGCGGCTCGCCGAGGGAGGGCTTGCGATCCTCGCTCCGGCTTCAGACGGGACGCGGGGGAACCGGGGCCCACGGTGCCGCAGGGGCTGATCCGAGCGGCCAGGAAAAGCGGCCAGTTAAACCTCTCAGGCCGCGAGCTGAGTGACGGTGAGAGCCCGGGACCGCTGCCCCCACCCGGTGTGCGGGGGGTGAGGGCTTCGGCCCCGCCCTCGCGTATGGAGGAGACCGGGGCATCCCTCCCTTTGAGCGCAGAGGCCAGGCCCTGCCCTTCCCCTAGGGGCAGACATGATGCCATCCCCACCCGCCCATTGTGTCAGGAAGGGGCACCTGGCTGCAGGCCCGGCCCCGTGCTCGGTAGGCGGGTGCCCGCAGCGCAGGGCTGGGATCTCTGGAGAGCTGCTCCAGCGTGGGGACTCGGAGCGCAACCAGCGCTCCACACTAGGGTCATGCGGGTAGGGGGGCGGCTGGTGTCTCCCTGGCGGGCTCTGGTTAACCCACGGAGGACACGGTTATGCCGCGCTTTGAAGTTGTGGGTTGATGCATGTTTGTTTTCGACAACCAGTGGCACAGGGCTGTTCAGGAGCAGCTGGGGATCCTGTAGATCCCCAGAACTGTAGACCTCTTTTTCAAGGCTCGGCATGCCCCTTCAGTTATGAGGATCTGCCACCATCCTCCTTACATTCTCCGTGATGCTTACCCAATTCACCTGGTTAACTATAATTTACGCTTATATAAGTATTTTGGTTAAGAATGAGAGCTGATCAGAAAATAGGGGGAAAATACTAATGAAAGTAGTTAGCTTCATTTGGATAAATCCTCCAGTCAGCTCTATGAAGAATACAATTATTAAACATTTTTGGATAATCAAAGTGACAGTAAAAGCCTAGGATTAAATATTAAAGGAACTTATTGTACAAATATGCCACTTTTGTGTGTGTAGTACCTGCGCATGTGTGGCGAATAAATTTGGATGTTCCAGAAGAAGCCAATCAAAATGTTTCTTTTGGTGCTACTGATCGCTGGTGGGAGCAAACAGATCTGACCAAACTGATCTTAGCCTCAAACAAACTGCAGTGTCTCTCTGAGGATGTCAAACTTTTGCCTGCTCTCACTGTACTGGACGTAAGTAAAGAGCACCTGTTATGATCAGATTGTGCTTGCATTCTGGTAGGGTGGGGGGAAGGACTAGATTTCCTCACAGAAATCTCAAGTTTCCCACTCTTCTATTTTGCTGAACATATTAAAGTGGTATTGATGTGTTCCTAGGGAAATGTAGGAATTGCTATAAAATCAGATTAAGGGTGCATCTAATCTAGTATCCCGTTTCTGACAGTGGCCAGTACCAAAATGTTTCACAGGAATGTTCCGGATACTCCATAACAGACAATTATTAAATAACCTGCCCATGAGGACCAAAGTCCAGTCCTCCTGTTGAATAGAGATTTGCCAAGATAGTGTCTTTGAGGAAAAAAGACACTTGGGGGATCTGCAGAACCCAAAAAATAATTGAGTCCCTTGTCCACACTGCTTCCCACAATCTGTTTAGATATTTATTTAGCCACCGTCATAACTGTATCTGAATACCTCAGGTTCTGGTACATTACTAATCCTAAAAGCACTGCAATAGCACTGTAATATCTAGTGAATGTACTTTTGGGGTCCAGAGTTCTGGCACCTGGAGTGCTGCAGAGGCAATGTGCTCAAATCCTGGCTGCGAGATCGCACACTTTAATGCACATAACCAGTTAAAACAGTGGTACTGGTTGGTTTGGGAGAGAATTGTTTCTTCTTTCCTGGAGGGAAGGTTGCTATGGCAATGCCTTTTTCTGGATGGTAACTGGGCAATAAGGGCATTTGGATGGAGTTCCTGGAGGATCCCCGAAGGAATAAAAAATTAAGGAATAAATATAATCAGATCTTGGAAAAACTTAGATACAGCCAGAGGTAGACACAGAAGATCAGAAGGGTGGGTGGGGGATCTCAGAGCAAAGGATTCAACCATAGCACTTTGTGTGAGAAATGTCCCCATCAAGCCACTGGGAAGAAGAGAACTGGACTTCCCAGTAGAGAAATATCTTTTATCTTGACTTCTCGGTGTCTGATAAATTCTCCTCTGCACTTTTCCTCCTGTCTGATGGGGAAAAAAGCAGAGCTTTTTACTGCCTGTCCACTGCAGCTGGTTGAAGGGAGAGGCTCTCTCTGCTTCCTCTGTACTCCACTGGGAGAGGTTGTTTTTTCACTATTTCCCTTCCTTTTCTAATCATTTCTCACCTCTGCTGCTCACAGCTTTTCCTGTCAACTGAGTGATGCTTTACCAGACTGGTAACTCTGTATTTTAATTAGTAATGAAATTACCCTGGCAATTGGCACTTCTCAGGCCCTTATACAACATTTTCTTTTGTATGAATGTAGCAAAGTTTGTTTTCTGGCTATAAAAGAAAGAGTATTTACAATCAGCTACACTTCTAAAATCTTTTTGTTCCCAGGTACATGATAATCAGCTGACATCTATTCCTTCGGCTATAGGATTGTTGGAAAATCTTCAGAAGCTTAATGTCAGGTAAATATTTTACAAAATTTGAATACAGTAAATATTAGTGTGCATGTGTGTAGTGGTTGAGAAACTTAAAATCTTCTAAAATTGTCTGCCTGTATTTTAAGAGAGGCTCTCTAAACCACCATGTTCAGTGTTAAGTGGCTTCATTGTAGTGAGAGGAGTGTAGTCAGGCTTTTCATTTGATATTTTAGTGTAAAATTAATAAATTGAAAAAGTCCCATTTTGGGCCTTGATTGTGTAAAGAGCTTCATGAAGATAAACTGCTGTGCGCAGGCAGAGACACATTGCGTGAGCATTGGGGTCTGCCTTCCTGGTTCTCCTTTCTTGATTGAGGCCTTGATTTTTGTAACTTTTAAAAACTGTTATTGGTCAATGTTTGAATTCATTAATTTTTCTATGCACAGTTCTTCCTGCTAATTTTCAGAGCGTTTAGCCCAGTGACTTAATCCTTACTTTTGTAAATCGAAGACTCTGGATCTCTCAGGTTTGAATTCTTAGTCACAATATTTCTAAGTCATATTCTTATCTGGAAGGTGATTCCCCACTGCTGATACTTGACACGTGAGGATGCTTAGAGAAAACAGTGATCTGAGCATGCTCACATGAGTCTTACAAAATTGTCATGAAAATTTACCAGCTCAGATACAGAATTGACTCATTTGATTGACTGATAAAGGAAAAACCTAAGGACATCCCATTTACCTACTGAGGTCTGTTTAGTGGGGGGTTTTCCCCCCAAAAATATCTCCTGGGACTAGTGGGTGAATAGAATTCTGGCAAGGCAGCCCTAAAGACAAACTGACAGCACTTCTTGCATGAAGGCCAGGATTATTTGTTGTTAAACACATTCAGTAAGCGAGTGGAAGCCTGTGTCTTGGAGATGTGACTGCTTACAGAAAACATACGTTGTCTGTACATTTAAATATTTTTGATGTAATAAAACTTGTTTGATTTCCTGATGAATGTACATTGTATGTGTTACTTTTCCTATCACATGACAAATAAGGATGTTGGAGACTCTAGGCATTAAGGATGGAATTTTGCAAAAGGAGCTAGGCACCCAACTCTCTTCACTCATTAAAAGTCAGTGAGAGTTGGGGATGCAATTCCTTCACTTCTTCTGAGAGTCTCAGCCTAAGTTACTATACGTAGCAAGGTACATTGCTTTCTGGTGATTAGGTGCTTGATCTGAAGCACACTGAAGTGGACATTACTTCAGTGAGCTTTAGCTCAGACACTAGACTTGCAAGGCATCTCCACAAGCCTTTATGCTCTTTTTTTGAACAAATTTTAAACACTGAAATCCTCAATATTTGGGTTTTGATATGATCCGAGAAGGCCTTTCCTTTTAGCTTTTCATCCATTAATTCTTCAAAGGAAGATGTGCAGTCATTTTCCTCAGTCTAACAGTTTCAGTTTAAAGGATAAAAAGTACACTTCATATGGAATGTGTTTGACAATGATATTTTAAAAGCTTATTCACGTTGAGAAGTGGTTCTTACTATATGAACTTTCAGATTTGTGGACTGAAAAACAGAGGTACAATATTCTTTGTTTAAGATGCTGTCTAATAGAATAACAAGTAGGCAAGACCTAGCTGAAGCTTAACTTCAGATGGTGGTTTAAAGTCTTCTTGAGCAAATAAACACTGGGGAGGAGAACCTAGGAAACTAACCACAAAAAGCTGTTTAAATTTTATATCCATTTACATTTGTACTACTACCTTAACTCTGTCTTGCATAGTGCTTTATGAAACAGAAATATTTCATAGACAGTTGGGTTTAGAAGAGATTCATTCTGATGTATCCCTTCACATTTATTTATTTATTTATTTACTAGCCATAACAAGCTGAAAAATATTCCAGAAGAGCTGACACAGTTGAGACACTTGAAGAGCCTGCTTCTCCAGCACAATGAGTTGAGTCACTTACCAGATGCGTTTGGACAGCTTATCCGTTTAGAAGACTTAGTAAGTTGCATCTTTTTTTAATGGATTTTTTTCTTGGTTGGCTAGTTTATCTGCACTTTGCTATTGGCAGTTCAAAAAGCCCAGCTTTGATAGGGCTACCACTTAAATCCACTTTATAAGTATTTTAAAATATTCTCATGGTTTCTTTATACCATTGGATGTGACATTGTGTCTGATTGAAATTTTGTTCTTTGGTTTGCCAAATGTGTGAGCTTTTAGCAGCATCACACTTAGCTAAAGAGAATAGATGGAAAGTTTATTATCTTGAAGTTAATATTAAAACCTTTCCCAAGTCTTTCAAATGCGCCACAGAAAGTCAAAGGGGCAAGGACTACTAAGTCATTTAGGCACTTTTGAAAATCCCACTGTTGTTGTCATGGACAATGAAATAATCTATCAATACATAGCAGTGGTCAAAGAAAAGCCAAAAAATGTAAGGATGTTTGAAGTATGAGATAGAAAACAATACTGTAGTAGGTGCTACTACCACCACTGCTGGAGAACCAGGTCTTCCACTCTAAGAGAAGGAAACTCCCTTAAGGGAGGGAAACTCCCATACATGCTACCCAACTCCATTTGATATTCTCTCTCAGTAATTAACTTTGCACATGTGCTGTTTCTAAACACTCTTCAATGCCATTTTGTCTACCATTTCTCAGTTCTTTTTTTCCCCATCCAGGATCTTTCCCACAACCAACTTGCAACCATTCCATCCAGTTTTGCTTCCCTAACCAGCTTGGTGCGACTCAATTTGGCCCATAACCAACTGAGGAATCTGCCAGCAGAAATCAGCGCAATGAAAAGTAAACTAGCTTCCTACAGCATTTTAAATATCTTACAATAAATCTAAAGTCTCTTATCTTGAAAGATGTTGCTTGCATTTTTTATTGCAGCTGAATAAATAGGTATAATATATTGGTAAAGGTAATGGAGAAATCTGAAATAAGTCATAGCTCACAGGTTCTCCTGGATATCAAACTTCAGCTAGCCGGTGTTTCTTGACAAAACATGGGAAGTATTTAAAGAAGAGCAAGACTGAACCTTGCTCTGCTTTGAGGCTAGTGTTCTTGTTAAGACTATATTACAGATGAGCCTTTTCCTTATTGCATATGCTGTATGAAAAACCAAGCACATAAAGAAGGTGGTGGAATTAGATCTGGGGAAAGTATAAATGGATTATGTGTAAAAGTTTATCTTTAATCTTTGAATCATCTTAAATCATCAGGCTTAATAGCCATTTAAGCTAAATATGGACCATAATTGCTGTAGCAGACAAAGAGGAACAGATTGTGTTCTGATGGTAGACTGTTAGTTTCTAAACTGACATAGTTAGGGCAGTTACAGTGTGTGAAGACCAGCCTATGATCTTTCAATACCACCTCCAATCCCAGCCCCAAAACAAGGCCTAGTGTGTGGCCAACTGGTCTGCATTGTCATTGACCACTTAATATCTAATGTGGATAGAGTACTCTGAAAACCTTTGAAGCCTGTTTATAATTAGACAAACAGAAGACTTTTGCAAACACTGAAGGTGTAGTTACTCCTGTAATTGACAGCTACTAACACAGTTTATTTTAGAAGAGCATATTTCTGTGTGCTATCTTCTGCATCTCTAGTAAAAGTATGTTTTAGAATTTTTGATATTTCAGTTTTTCACCACTGAAATTATTTCCATAGGCTTAAAACAACTGGATTGTACTAAAAACCACCTGGAAACCATACCTTCTGAATTGGCCAGCATGGCATCTTTAGAACAGCTTTATCTAAGAAAAAATAAATTACGTTACTTACCAGAATTTCCATCATGCAAGTTACTGAAGGTAAGTTTTGTTACAGCTTCTGTAATCTTTTGTAATTGCCGCTGTCAGAAGACAGGATACTGGACTAGATGGACCATTGGTCTGACCCAGTATGGCCGTTCTTATCTAAATGTGTTGGAGTAACTTTTTTTCCTTAACTTTGCTTTGCTGTTATGAACATGTAAATTATCACAAATTACTTTAAACATTAGCTTAAACTATAATGCTAATAGCAGTTGCAAGTAACAGTAAAACTTAAACTGGAAGACAAATCTACAACTATCTTTAGATTTGGGAAAATAAGAATTTGGATCGCTTTTAAGGGGAATGACTGAAAAACTGAATGTAATAATATATAGTAGATATGGTTTATACTAGTCTCTAAAAATACTTTGTTTTTCCAAGCATTTTGTAAAATGATGGGCTGTCAATCTAATCTGTATCCTACCTAACATGAAAATGGGCCTATTTTGAATAAGGGTACTCTGAAAGCTGATATGAGAAGCACATCTCTCCATGTATAGACTGTAAATTGTATTCACATTTGTTTTGTGATTTTAAAACTGTATCTTGAGTACGAAAGGCAAAACCTAAAAGAAATCCCATTGATATCTGCAAGGCCTAGTTCTGCTGTATTCTGAGTCATATGGATGTACACATAGTCATATAGTGTAAACCTATAGCAAAACCTATCTGGATCATTGTGCTCTGAAGTCCGATGGTCCAGACTTACTGGGAATGACGTTATTGCTATTCCTAGCTTTTTGTTGCAACGAAGATATATATTTTTTCTATACACCCAAACCTTATATGCAAATGTCAGTTTGTGACCAAAATTCCTAATAGTTGATGATGAAGGATATTGCATATTAGCTGAGTGACAGACTCCTAATTTGCTAACAGAAATGGGAAAAATAGAATGCTTATTGTTGTGTGCTTTCTAAGTCTGTATTGAAGTCTCTTAAATGTTTTGATGAAGCAAGATTTGTCTTCTGTATATAGGCTCCCCACTTACAAGGGAACCTACTCCCTCTCTTTTCTGTGTACCTCTTCTCTTCCTCCCTGCATTGAGAGCATATCTGTTTAATATTAAAAAGTTACAGGGCTAATTATAAATAAATCATCAGTTAGTATAAGCACCTTTGTTAAGGGATATTAGTTTTTATAACATGAGGAAAACATAGGAAAAGGCTATGAAGGAAATGAAAAAAATTCTCCTCTTTAGTAATTAAGCCATGTTTTATTTTTATTATAATTGATTGTCTGTTGTATCTATAACAATGTTCTGTTACTTTTCAATAACACACCTTCAGAAATGGGATAAGCAACACAGCTTTAAGGATAGAAAAGATTTAAGGCTAAAAAGTTCAAACATGGGTTCTTATGGACAAGAAGGTTCAGAAGTGACTTGTAATTATGAGCATTACCCCCTTCTCCGTGTCAAGTTGGACGCCCAAAAATGAAGGTGCAGAGTTGAGATGAATAAATTACATTTTGCCACAGAAATATAATTGTGATTTCTGCTTCTATAGGAGTTACATGTTGGTGAAAATCAGATTGAAGTGTTAAATGCAGAGCATCTTAAGCATCTGAATTCTCTCTGTGTGTTAGAGCTTAGAGATAACAAGCTAAAATCACTGCCTGATGAAATTACTCTGCTTCAGGGGTTGGAGCGACTTGACTTAACCAACAATGATATTAGTAGGTAAGATTAAAAACCACATGAATCTGTGGTGAGGCATAGCTAATGAAATCCATCTTCATTGTTTGAAGCAGTGAATTATTATTCTAATAACTCTGTAGTTATAAATGTATATTGTGCTTCAGTTTTTTTGTAAAATGATTGTTATAAAAAAAATTGAACTCTGAACGGGTTCTTCTGATTCACTACCTTTTGTGGTCTTGATTCTACTACATCTCCTTTCTTACACAAGGATATCACATGTCTCTTACTGTTAAACCTAAGGTTCACAATACTAGGCAATCTGACTGACCGGTGCTAACCATATAATACCTTTGTTGAAGTCACTCTTTGAAATAAGGTACTTCTATTTGCAGCTTACCTTATGCTCTGGGGAACCTTCCTCACTTGAAACTCCTGGCACTAGAGGGAAATCCTATGAGAACTGTTCGAAGAGACATTTTACAGGTAAGTACACTTAGGAATCAGATACAGCTTGATATATTTGTACTATACATGCAAAAAACTATGTTAAAGGACTTTATTTAAATTACAAAGGGAAGCAGTCAAAAGTTAGGGAATGCCAGAATTAAGGTTTCCTGTGTAACCTTAATTCACGTTGTCCCCTGCCATGTATATGCTTTTATGGTATAGTCTTTTCTTATTTTATTATATCATACCTCATTCAGTGCACACGATGGATATTCAGCTAGTGAGCAGCTGTTTAATACTTTGTTTTCCTCCTCATTCTTTATTGTGTAGCCTGCATACTATTCAAAGCCTGCTGTGAATACAGAATTACTAATTTCCTTGTGGGGTTTTGTGCAGGTGTTGACTCACTCCAAGTACCCCATTGTGGCTGGGTGTAGGTGTAGCAAGCTCTCCTCTTCCCGGGCATGCCCTGCAGAGAACTGCTCCAGCCTTGCAATGGTCTGCCTGCTCTTGTGAATCAGCCCTTTGTCCAGGTCACATATATTTATGTCTGCCCTTTTGGGGATACATAAAGAGTCTAGCAACATATAGTCATCATATGGTCAGGCGAAGGGCTCCAGGCCTCCCTGGGTCAAGGTCTCAGGGTCTTGACTCTTTGATTTCAGGGCCTTTTCTTGTCCCAATTCCCCCATATCAGGAATAGGCACCTGCCCACTCCTAGGGTTCAGTTCCAGGCTCAACTATAGGCAGCTAAGTTTTGCACCTAAAATGCTACACTTACTTCCCTGGATCACTTCTTGCCAGTCCCCCCTTTCCCAGTGTATAAAGTCACTAAAAACTGAAATCAAAGGTAAAGTCTCAGACCTTCTGAGGGTTTGCATGTCCCTTCTCTTTGAGTTTGCCAAAGTCACCACAGCCAGAAAGCTCAGGCAGCTGAACCACCTCCAGAGCTTCTTCCCAGGAGCTGCATGTGTAGGTCAATTTATCTCCGCGGTCTGCCCTCCGAGTGAGCTGGTCTGTTCTTCTTATTGAGCTCCTCTGAGCCATACGTGCTTTGCAGGTGTGGCAGAGTAGGGTTGCCCAATCTCAGAGTAGGTTCTTAACTTCTCTTTGCTGGTACAGGGTTTGTATACTCCATCACAGATGCTTGTCATTATAGTATCTGAGTGCTTCAGAAATCATGGATTATTGTTTACAATACCCCTGTGAAATGAGGCTGTGATATTACCCCCATTTTACAGATGGGGGAACTGAGGCACAGTGAGATTAAGGTCAGAAGTATCCACAGATTTTGGCTGCCCAATTTGAGATACCTAGAACCTGATTTTTCAGAGCACTTAACATTATATAACACTTTGTATGTTCAAAGCAGAACTCCCATTGACTTCAGCTGCAGTTTTGTTTGCTCAGTGCTTCTGTAAATCAGACCCCATTGTCTCAGTTAGGCACCAGTAAATGAGGAATGCACAATTAGTAACTACCTATGAAAAGTTTGGTTTAAATGCCTGTCCTAGCATCACATAGCAACTCTGTGGCAGAGGCAGGCGTAGAATCCAGTTCCCCAGAACAGCATTCATCTGCTTAACTGTTAGGCCATCCTTTTTTTCCCCCTGCAATCCCCTGCTTCATTCACTATATACCTTTGACAGCACACATCTATGTAGGGTGTGTCAGGTTGCAGCCCCTCTTCCAACTCCTTCAGAACCTTTTACTGAGGTTCTGGCTGTGCCTCTCCCCTCACCTCCTGATTTTTTGCACACCCCATCTGTGGCCCTACAAAGTTGCAGGACCATCTTGTCAGCCTCCTCCTGGCACTGGCCAAAATGGCCATCCATTATGCCAGGAGGAGGAAGCTGGATGGGGGGTGATCTGTGGCTGTGGGGCCTATTTCCATTCCCTTATCCAAACATGTCTCTGAGAAGAATCCACTGACTCCCTGAATGCCTTTGAGGAACAGTGGGCACCTGTTGGGGGAGGGGGGGTTCTCTGCTCAGTGTCCCCCTCTAGATCCCTGATTTGTTAATGTTTGAAACAACAGAAATGGGAGTGAGGTCATTTGTTGTCTCCAGAAATTAATTGTGGCCTGGGCTTAGTGGTTCATCCCCCTTAACTGAGGGGACAGGCCTTTAGTTATGAGTGGGCCTAAACCCAGTCACAGTTTCTCTCTTCCCCTGCGCTCTCCCTCTTTTCCAGTCCCAGTCTCACTAGCTCCTTGTCCCATCCTTTCTCTCCCACTAGTCCAGCTCTAGTTAGGTTCCCTCTTCCATGCTGCCTGGATGTCAGCAGGGAGATCATTGAGAGCGCTGCAGAGACAGACTACATACCCTCAGTTCTATTTCCTAGCCCTGCAGCAGCCAGGAGTGACAATTACAGGGAAAATATGGCTTCACCTCTATATCCTGAGGCTGGAGGAAACCTGACCAGTCACTTTATGGAGAAGTGTGTACAGAAAACTGAACTGATCACTCTGTGAGGAAGTCTCTACTGAACTTGTGTGAACTGAGATTTTTCAAGGGCTTATGAAATTTAGTCAAATCTGGGTGGATATTCACAGGACCAGCCCAATTGCCCACCCCCTGCCAAATTTCAAGTCCTTACTCCAAAGCATGAAGGCATTAGCACTTCTTAAAGAAAATGTCACCAGAATTTTTTAACATTGGCAAAACAATGTTTTTTTCCTGACTTCATACTTGGAAATGGCTGACATTTTCCAAAAACATTAGCCTGAGGCAGATACCAGACATGAAAATCTTCAGCCCAAACGATTAAAGTTTGGCAAAGTTGGTAAGCATTTGAAAACATGGTCTTATAATGGGAAGTGTCAGGCAACCTTAATAACATGAAGTGCTATGAGCCTTCCCTACAATATTGACACTTTTCATTCATTGTTTCTAATAAAACGACAGAAATGCTGATTAACAAGTGCTTTTATCTTTGTTTTTTCTCTGCATTTTTAGAAAGGCACTCAAGAACTTCTGAAGTATCTGAGAAGCAAAATCCAAGGTACACTATACTGTGCAATATATGTTGAAAGAAAAGACTTAAGAAAATAAGTGTTGAGGCTTTAAATGCCTAATAACTTAACCAGGGCAACTGTTGTTCTATCTCATCTAGTTTTCCTAGTATGATTAGCAATGCTCTTTTTCCACAATAATTTGTTTTTATAATTCAACACTGATGTCTCCTTTCCTCATTTTCACAGAGGATGACACCAATTTGACTATATCCAAATAATGAGAATTTGTTCTGGGATATTTAGAATAACGTTAATTGTAAAATGTTTTCCTCATGTGCTCCTGTGAGTTTATGGCCCCTAACTTCTTCATAAAGAATTTAGATGTTAGCTTTTTTTCTGAACCTCCCAGTTGGCCTGTGTCCTGCAGTTCTCCCTTTTTAAGCTCCTTCATTTGCCCAGTGGCTTGATTGTACGGTGAGAAATGCTGATCCTCTACTTGAACGTTAATTGTACTTGCAAAATAACCTTACCCTGGGGATTACAAATTTAAACTGCCTTAGTAGTTGTATATGTAGGTGAGTCTCCCTTAAACTGTCTTTTGTGCCATCAGGACTTACTTTAGCTAATTAAGAATGTAATTGTGAACAGCAGTATTTTTGGCTTGCCTGTAACTAGAAGGAAAAATAATTATTATAAATGTTCAAATCCAGGTTCATCTTAACTGGCCTCTCTCTGTTTAGTGGTTTATTTCCATTAGCGTTGTTGTGGCTAACTTGAGAATTAGATTGAATGTTTCAGGAACGTTATTTCTCTGGACAGCCAGTTTGATACTTTGGTGGGGTACTTTCTCTGTATGTTGAATGGAGAAAACTGATTTGATCTTGGAAAACATACCTTAGAATCTAGCCTCTACCACTCTGGATAGCAGAGTTTAAAAGCTCTGTAATAGTAAGAAAGACCCTGGATAAAATTTTCAAAAGCACCTAAGTGACTTATGAGTCAAAGTCCCATTTTTAAAAGTAACTTTAGAATCTTAGGAACTTTTGAAAATGAGACTTTGGTTTATAAACCACTTAGGCGTTTTTGAAAAATTTTAGGTTAGAATTTGGGTAGATTAAATGGTGGCAGTTACTGATTATAATGAACTTTAATGTGGAAATGTTTGTGGCTCATGGATGGTTATTTGTTTCTATAGATGACTGCTGAAAATATTCTTTGGCAGGGCCTGAACCCACCCCACACTCATCCTGAAGTGCAGATCCTGTCCCATGGCAGGTGCTTGCTCCCCACTCTGGCCCATTGACTCCCAGCTCTGGTCTGTTGGCTCTCGCTGCTCTAGATGCAGAGGAGCCTGCCATAGCATCATTTGATGTGCACATCTGCATGCACCCGCACCCTTTTTGGCTTTGGCACTGCCAGATGCAGCGCCTTCGGATCTGTCCTTTCCTTCCCCATCACCTCAGGATTTATGCCTTCCCAAGGGAGTTTCAGCTCGTCCCAGTGAACTGTCTCAGGAAGTACTGCTCAGAAGCCAGCTGCCCCCTCTGGGGACTGAGGAATCTAGTTACAGCTGCTGGGATTCGAGAGCCAGCAACCTCTCCTCCACGATACACCACCCTGCCCTCTTCCTGGCCCTGGGTGTCATCAGACATGGCTTCACTTGCCAAACTTGCACCCAGGAAGTGTGATGGCTCAGAAAATAGATTGTGGGGGGATGGGGACTGATCCCTCTCTAGCCTTAGCTCCACCCACTGCTTGTGCTTGTTTCTGCCCTTTTCAAGAGAGAAAATTGCTCCATGAATCTTTCTACCATATCCAGAATTTCTCAGGATCTTTCATTTGAGTGACTCTGTTATAAAACTAATGGGAAAAATATAGTACCTTGCCTGAAAACTAATTAAATTATCTAGTGATTTGGTTTGCATGATAAATAGATATCTATAAATAAAGTACCTCATACATTTAGGACTTTAGAGAAACTTTCTCCATTTCATGTAGAAGGGGTCTTGGTAGCACGTATTTTGAGCATAGCTGTTTGAATACACATACACATTCTGTCTCCTATAAGACCTTTCACTGACCATGTATGTTTGTTTTATTCCTTTTTATACTGTGTTTATCTCTTTGCACCAGAAGATAGCAGTATTAAACAGTCAGTTCAGTGCCTTGTACAGGGTTGCACATGGCTTTTGACATTGGTAGTCAATAGGTGGACTGCGGGCCAAATCCGGACCGCCAGATGTTTTTGAACAAACCCCAAAATCTTTTTATTTTCTTATAATTATCATTATTGTTATTTTTAAAAATTATTTTCTCTGGAGTCTGGACTTTGCTTATATCTTGACCAAAAAATTTGGACCTTGACAAAAATAATTGACTCCCCTTGGCTTTTGAAATGTCTGTTTCAATATTGTCCTGAAAAATTCAATCCTAGCAGTAAGTGGGTAATGTGAATGTGGATATAGATAGTTTATCAGACTCCCAAAGTCCCATTTTCAAAAGCTCCTAAGCATCTAAAGTTATATATAGTTCTTAGTTTATATGGAGATGCTATGTGATAGATGATAAAGTTATTAAACTTACTGCAATATCTATCTAGGTGCGTTTGTTACTATGAGCTCTGAGTGTTAGATAACTGATGGCTACAGCAGTCCTGTTTCATAGAAGCTTGGTTTGAAAAATAATGCATGTTGCTGGTTTTGATCACTCTGAATTAAAAGCTTGATTGGGTGTGCTAATCTATATCTCTTCCACATGTTTTCATAAGTGCTGCTTAAAGTCTGTATAGTTTCCTCCTTTAGTGGAAATTAGGCTTAGAATATAATTGTACTTTCTGACGGTTCCTTACACAAACCCAGCAATTCTCAAACTTTTTGTATTGGTTACCCCTTTCACATTGCAAGTCTCTGAGTGCAACCTCCTTACCCCTGTGAGCACCTGCCCCTGGCCCCCACGGGCTCTCCACTCCCCGTTTGCCCTTAACCTCTGTGGGCTCCCCACTCCTGCTTCGCCCCTAAGCCCTGCATTGTGTACTCTTCACTCCTTCCTGTGCCCAGCTGGGGAAACAGCTGCATGCAGGGAGCAGCGGCTATTGCTGTTTGCTCCCACCTCGAAAGCTGTTCCTCCACGCACCCCCAGGGGGCTGGGAGCGGTGAAACAGGGAACAATGGCAGGTCACTTTCCCCACTTGGGCTGCCTAAGGGTAGGGCAGAGAGCAGCAGCTGCTGAGGTTCACCTCACAGCAGTGCCCAGTGGGGAAAGTGACCTGGATGCAGGGAGCCCTGTCATTGCTTCTCGCTCCCTCTTCCCTCCCCAGTTTCCTAGGTGGGCACGGAAGAACATTGGGGGTTGACCAGTATCTGTGTATCACCGCTTGCCCCCTCCCCTTATGTTCCTCTGCCAAGAGGAAGCAAGGAGGCTCCCAGCCCCATGCCTGGCAGAGGTCAGGGCTCACAGATGAGGGGGTCACAACCCCCAGTTTTTGAACCAATGCACTAACCAATGGGTACATGGTACCTTAAGGCCTGTTGTCGCAGCTCCATACATACATAGTTTATAGCTTTGGTTCCTTTAATCCTCTGAATTTACTAAAGAGATACATTCCCGACTGTTCCCTAACCACTGACGCCATTTTCCTCAATATAGTAGATGATAAACAATAGGGTCTCTAGAGAGGGGTACTATATGTGTACTTATACAAGTATTAACATTTATTAAATGCTGTTTTTTACACATGTGGTTATGTTTTCTCTAGATGATGCAACTAGCCCGAATGAGGAGTCTCCTGTGACAGCTATGACTCTTCCAAGTGAGTCAAGGATTAACATACATGCCATAACTGTGTTAAAAGTATTAGAATATAGGTATGTGTTTTGCAAGGCTATCTATTTCTAGAACTGTAATAATCCTTTCTTATTTTACATTTCCTTTGCTTTGAGACTCTCAGTAGTAGAGCTGGTCAAAACTTTTTTTGATGAAGCTTTCTTCATGACTGGCCTATGCCAGCTGACTCAGGCTCGCGGGGCTCTGGCTGTGGAACTATTTAATTGTGATGTAGACATTTTGTCTCCGGCTGCAGCCTGAGCTCTGAGACTCTTTCCCCACCTTGCAGGGTCCTAAAGCCCAGGCTCCAGCCAGAGCCCGGAATGTCTGCACTGGAATTAAACAGCCCCTTAGCCTGAGTCAGTGGACGGAGGCCAGACATGGATTTTTAATTGTAGTGTAGTCATACTCTGGGAGACCGAGGTTCAAGTCCCTGCTCCAAACCAGATAGGGCTTGAACCTGGATCTCCCACGTCCCAGGTGAGTGCCGTAACCACCACATGAATGTGGCTATTCTGGTGTGTGTCTGTCTCTTTCTCTCTCTCATACATATCAACAAGCAAATTTGAATGACAACTAATGTTTGTCATTTTTTCAGTTTTCTCAAATGCTCTATGGCAGAGTTTCTTTAAAGCTCATTGAAATGTTAATGCATCAGACACTTTTAGCACCTTTTATCAGATCTCAAGCATTTTAGAAATATTAAGCACTGACCCTCCTAAAACCCCTTTGTGGTTTGTAAGGAATCTCTTCAACTACTTTTGAAATGTAAGCAATGCTTTACAGGTTAGGCCAGGACGTGGAAAAATACCACATCCATTCGAAACTGCAGGGTGACTGTGCACAATGTAATTTTTGGTATTGGAATTGGGCCAGAACAGTAAGGTTAATGCCCGTTCTCTAATGAAAAGTGCCATGAGATCTTTAATTACCACAAATGTTCAGAAATTCAGCTTTATTTCTCATCTGAGAGATGACAACTCCAGCAGCAGGGACCGCTTAGCACTAAACTGGGGCATTGGTTCTGAGGTGAGAGTGACAATCCCAACATCTCTTCCTGTTGCACTTACCTGTTTGAAGTATTGACTTGGCCCAACATTGCTTATCTTCCACAGTCTGACAACAGATCAGCATCACACCATGAGGTGATAAAGTTGCCTTTACACAAGCTGGCATAGCGCAATGTTCTGATAGCTTCCTGATTAAGAAGCCTTTGAGGAATTTAAAAATATGCTCATTTCAGTGATAAATTTTTCTGTTGATTATCTTTGTCTAAAAGTGAATGAATGTCCAGTTAATGAACAGAGACTGATTGACATGTTCATGTTACTCTGCTAAATAATGTGCTTCTTGTTTAGTGAGAAACAAGCAGCTGTGATTCCTGATGAAATATTTAATGCAGTCGGAAGCAATTCTGTCACTACTGTAAACTTCAGCAAGAATCAGCTGAATGAAATTCCAGAAAGGTATAACTACTCCTTGGTTGATGTCATTACACATCCCAGTAATTTTTTCTCCCTTTGTCCCTCAACAATTTGTTAAAATGTTGTATTTTTAACCTTGTTGCCAAGAATTTTTACTCCATATCTTAATTTCTGCTTCAATACATATTTTAAAATGTTATGAATAGGGCGATTGCACCTTTTCTTAAAAAGAACTTTGCTTATTATGAGTCATGTGCAGGTATGTAACATAGATTCTAGTTGTAGGTGAAAGAAGCATAGCTAGAAGACGACATGGCTGAATAATATTTTCATTACACACGTGCATGTGTGGGTTTTTTTTGTTTTTGCTTTGCTAAATGTTGTTGAAACAAATGAAGGGATACTTCAATGACACTTCAGATAATAAAAATCCAGTAGAGCCAGTTGACTGGTGTGGTGAATCTTTACAAAGTTCACCTTTTCCTATACATAATTTGGGTGGATATAGCACTTTAAGAGCTGACAGTTCTGTGCTGTAGATGAGGTCCAACTTAAAATGCAGCTTTTTCAGGTAATTCAGTTTAGTGTTTCCTGCAAAGATAAATCATTTTCACATTTTCTCCCTCCAGTGATAATCTGGAATCCTGTCCCAACGTTACACCACCAGTACACTAACACTAGATATTACTGGCCTTCATTCTGCCTTAGTGGAAGTCCATGGAAAGCTTTGCAATAACTATAGTGGGAGCGACACAGTCTTTTATTTGTAAAGCACTTAAGAGTGTGCTGTACTAGATTTAAAAGAAGACATGATCCCCACCCAAGGAGCTTACGGACTAAATGGACGACACAAGAATGCACGTAGTTCTAATTTATTTAATACTGCAGTGGTATCTTTTTACTACATGAGTTAGTGTTTGGGGGCCTCGAGAAAGAAGTGAGTTTTGAATGAAGATGTTCTAACCCAGTACTGAACAGGGGAACTGAGAGCTACTGAAATTGACTCCCCTGTCTGGCACAAATAGCCTTGTGGCTCAAGCTAGGAGCCATAGATCAGAACTGCCAAGCCACCATCCACGCAGTGGAGCAGAGATGAAGAATCAGAAGGAGAGTCCACCCAGGGGAAGGAGGAGCCACAATCCTGATCAGGGCCTCTGGGAGCTACAGTAAAATAAATATTAACCAGTAAGAGGAACAGTGATCTTAGCTGTTCTGACAAGCAGAGTATATAAGCTGTAGTACCTAGACACTCAAAAAGGTGAACGAAATAACATTGACTCTTGCTTCTCTATACTAGCTAGTTTCTTGCTGTTATACAGTATTTTACATACTTACCACACTTTTAAATCTTGCAATCCTTATTCAGACAAAATTTGTATTATCTTCAATGGCAGTCTCACTTGAATAAAGGCTGTAGAATTGAGCCTTGCATGAACGCTTATAAATTCTTCTAGGGTGAGCATTTGTACTTTATACGTGATCCTGACGGGGGTCTCTAATAAAAATAAATATATAATGATCATATATGCCTGCATGTCTGTATATAGAGCTCTTATTGTATTGCAGCAGTGCCCAGTATCCCTTGTTATGGACCAGGACTCCATTGCGTTAGTCACTGAACAAAAACAAATACAACTGACAGAGACAGTTATTTTGTTCTATTTCCTCTTCAGTGCAAGTGTGTTCCTACAATTCTGCAGAAAAATCAGTTTATTAAACCAGTGTTTTGTGTCTGTATCTAAATAGCCCCATTTGTTTTGTCACTGTATTAAAGACTTGGTGAGGAAGGTGTAGGTGAACAGCCTATGTGAACAGCTGTTTGACAGGAAGGAATTTCAGGAAGAATCACAATTTGGAGAGATGAGTACTCTGCGTGTTAATTACCTTATTGGTTAAAGTAAGGCCTTTCTCTGAGGGATTTCAATTAACTTCATGAACTTCCAGATAGTTCACATCAGAGTGTCAAAATTATCTCAGCACACTGCTTAGCAGAGCAATAAATATAATGTTCTCTGTAATTCATGATAACGATTCAATGAAACAGAAATTGAAGACGGGAATTTAATTGCAACGTTGAAACGAGCTATTTATTCCCTTTCATTGTGGCTACTAAGAAGAGTTGCTTTTCAGTGCCTTTTTAGTAAAATAACATTTACAGTGAGGAAGTTAACAGTGAAAGTCCAGTCTATTTTTGTCACAGCTCTCTGAAATATTTTGTTTGCGGATTGCACTTTTAATAGTAAAACCTGACATTTGGATAAGTCTTGGCATTAAAATTTAAGTCTCGAGGACAGTTAACTTTCATGAATGCATCTCCCATTATTTTCTTCCTGCCAAAGTTGCCACTGAAATCCCGAAGAGCACAGAAAATCCCTGACTTATCAGAATTCCATAACAAGAAAATTGGTTTTTATAACTTACACAGAGAATAAGAAGATATTTTACTTGTATAATAAACTGTATTTGTAATGGGTTGCAGGATTGTGGAGCTGAAAGAATCAGCCTGTGATGTCAATCTTGGCTTCAATAAACTTTCTTCCATTTCCCTGAAGCTCTGTGTGCTTCATAAATTGACACATTTGGATATCAGGTTTGTGATGTTTTGCTGGATTTCCTTTTAGAGTAATTTCTTTTCATGCCTTTTTAAACCATCTGTTGGTCCAGTACAGCAGTACTGAAATAATTTTTAATTTTTCTAATTGCTTCTGTGATGGTTGAACTATTGGCAGGCTTGGTGTTGGATGATGATCAGGTGGCTTCAACTTAAGCACTGAAAATTGATCAAGTAGACAAGCCCAATGTGAATAAGACATGATCTGACTGAAATGTTCTGCCTCAGAGATGTAAAGGCTCTCATGGAGTTCATGACTCTGAGAAAAGAACCTTAAGGGCAGCTGCAACAGCAGCGCCAAACAGTTATGCTCTCTGAGAATAATATAATCCTCTTGTGCTGCACAAACTGTGTGTGTGTGTGTGTCCTTGGGCAACTATTTATAGTGGCTTCAGTAACTTCCAGTAGGCTCCTTATTGTCGTTCAGATGAATACACTTGATCTTCATAACTTCTCCTGGGGCTCAGGGTGTTCATTCAAGGTGGTAGAATTGTCAGTGGCACTTATTAGCAGTGTGCAGTGCAAAGTGAAAACTAGTGGGGCATGGCAGCTTGCATTGGCATAGTTAAATTAAAACAAGCTGGCTTAAACAAGTTGTCTCCTCAAGCCTCCTTCCTTTTCTCATTTAAGAAGCTCCTGAAAACCTTTTAAGAAAGAAGGTGGGTTTGGGCAGTGCCATTATGTATATGTTCTATGTTAGGGGTGGGATGGGGATGCCAGCTCTTTACACACTTTGAAATGTTCTGCACTGTCCCTACCTGTTGTTTTAGTCCATCAACTCCTTGGATTGTTCTTTCGTATGTCATACTGACCATTGTACGATGCTATATTGAAATTATGGCAGTGACTGTTAAAGATTTGATTTACTTAATTCCTACTCATCCATATTGAAAGTTATTGTCAAATGTGTATGAATGTGATGCCACATTATGAAATGTTTCAGTGTATCTTTATGATAAAACCTTCTCTATTGACTGGCAAAAATCAAAATACTAAAGAAAACAATGATTTCAGTGCTCATCTGCACTGACTTTGATTTTCGCATACCCATGAGGCAGTTTTATGCTTTAGCATAGTGTTAGCAACATCAGCTCAAGGATGGACTAGCACATTTGTTTTCTGGAAAATCTTAATTAAAACCTTAAATTTGCTAAAAGTTAATAAATACTGTTTTTCTTTGTTTAAAATTCAGAAATAACTTTTTGACATCTTTACCTGAGGAGATGGAAGCACTTACAAGACTGCAAATAATAAATCTTTGCTTTAATAGGTAAGTATCCTTGCAGATAAGCCTAGTAGGCCTATTAATATATAACAAGAATTAGACCAGTGTGTGGTATTCCTGATTGTGTGTTTGAAACAGTGTGCCTGGGAGGATGAAAATGGCAATGCTTCCATCTCCTCAATACTACTGAGCCAGTTCATATTAGAGCAGGGGTTCTCAACCTTTCCCAACTACTGTACCCCTTTCCAGAGTCAGAAGCCCGAGCCCTCCCCAAGCCCCATCCCACTGCGTGTGAGGCTGAAGCATGTAACTTAGCTTCGCAGGTCCCCGGGCAGTTGCCCTGCTTCTCACGCCCAATGCTGGCCCTGCACTTGCGACCTCCCCCAAACCTCTCTGGGGGGTTATGACCCTCAAGTTGAAAAACACTGATCTAGATAAGTTGATATACCCCTGGAAGACCTCTGTGTATCCCCAGGGGTATGCATACCCCTGCTTGAGAACCACCATATTAGAGTTATGATTCTGCTAGTAAAGAAATTTTGTTTCCAAGTCACTAATGAAAAAAAAAAGAATAATTTGAGATGTTAGTTATCTCATTTCATTGTTTTTTCAATGAAAAACACCTTTTTCCTGCTTTTGCAGCCTCGGTAAGCACTTTAAATGTTCAAAGCATTCTGCAAATATGTTAAATAAGGAATTGGTTACACTGCATGTCATATTTTAGCAGGTGCAAGTGTTCTTCACTTCCATCTGCTGATTTCTCACACTGAAATATAAATTAACACAGAAACATTCTGTCATTGGTGCAGGGAGTGGGAGGGAGGAAATATACTCTACTTGTGATTTATTTTTTAAAAGTTGTCTCTCTGTATTTTTGAGGGTTTCCTATTGTTCACTGGCTTCATCCTGTTTCCCTGATAGATACATTTTTTAAAATCCTGGCCCTGCTGAAGTCAATGGGAGATTTGACATTGACTTCAATAGGGCTATTATTTTATTCTTCATATTCTACCAGCAATAACATTTTCCCAGACCTAGTGTATCTACCAAAGCCTATCACTTTCTTAACTTGCAATGATCTTGCATCTCCCAATTTTAGTTAGTGGTGGCTCATGGTTTTAGAAAGAAACTACTGTATCCTGATTTGGAGCTGGCTTGAACATTTGGCACTGTTGTTAATCAAAGCTTTTCAGGGCAAGCTGCTTCTTATCAAAGTCTAAACACAAACTTCTGCCCAGCTTGTTGTCTGTTTGGCATGAAACAATCTGTTTGAAAATATAGATTTTGATTCCTTTCATGAATGGCATTTCTCTGTGCTGGTTAGTTTCACATAATTTTCAGCCCATTTTAAAAAAGTCAGTTTTATAAGAAAATATAAATTGTCCCTTGTGCCTGCTCCAGGATTTTTCTTCGAAACCATATGTCAGTTTGCTTGAATGTATCGAAGTCAGCATCTTGCTGGATCGGGCCCTATGTGAACAGTGTATCAGGGAACTCGCCTCAGTACATACCCAGTACTAGGCTGTGATTCATAGAGATGCTAGCTTTTTCTGTCTATGCTGGTGTCAATAGTGTGTGAACTTGGGGCCAAACTTTCAAAGCAGTTTACAGAGGTGCACAATGGGGTTTATAAGCAAACATTCCTCTGCATGCACCATATGATACTTATTTTTCAAAAAACTATATGCAGACACCCACAGGCTGAATGATAGCTTAAATGAGTGAGGCCAAGGTGTGTTAGTTAGTTAGTTTAGTTAGTCCCCCATTATGCCTCTGGTGTTTAGGACAGCAACAAAGCTCCTCCACTCCTGTCTGTTTCTTTCAATGGTTCCACAGCTGTGCTCCAGGTTATTTAGCTTAGCTTCCACAGTTCTTCGCCATGTTTTTGGGCGGCTTCGTTTTCTCTTGCCTTCCAGTTTCCATTTTATTGCTATTCTGATTATGGAAACACATAGCCAATCCATTTCCAATGCCTTCTGGTAATGATGGTGCTCATCTTCTTGGCTACACTGTATGAATAGATCTTGATTTGAAATTGTTCTGGGCCAAAAGATACGGAGGATTTTTCTAAAGCAGGTTGTGTGAAATGAAGTCTGCTTGGACATGTCATACTTTGCCATTTCCCAGCCTTCTGTACTATAAAGTAGTGTTGAAAGTACACAACTCTGATAAATCTTAAGTTTAGTTTTGATGTTATATTTGGATGACTTCCAGACTGTGTTTAAGCTCCAAATGCCTGCCTGGCTTTATTGATTCTGTTCCAAATGTCCTGACTTGTTCCACCATCCTGGCTGATGGTATTGCCCAGGTCTGGGCATGTTTCTACGTTAGTAAGAACATAATCCTCTATTCATACTTCTGATGGTGAGGCAATATTAAAAGTCATGATATCCGTCTTATTGCAGTTGATTTTCAGTGCAATTTGCTGGCTGAATATGTTGAGTCGAGTTGTTTTCTCTTGTATATGGTGATGGGAATGTGATAAGAAAGCAAGATCATCTGCGTAGTCCAGGTCTTGGTATGTCTTCTATTGCACGCCACATTACCCAATCAATGGCAATGTTAAAGAGGATTGCAGACATAACACACCCCTGCCATACTGTTTTGACTTCAAAATTGAGCTCATTGTGACCAACACTACATGTAAAGTTGGAATAGAAGTTTTTAATTATGTTAATTATACAAAGAGGGATTCCATAAGCTCACAGATCACGCCATAGGCTGATCCTGTGAATGCTGTCAAAAGCCTTCTCAAAGTCTATGAAATTTATGTAAAGTTGTTGCCATTCTAAACATTGTTCTATTATATTTCGTAGAGTAAAGATCTGATCTATGCATCCACGTCCTATCCAAAAACGGGCTTGCTCTTTTCTGAGAACACTATCAACTGTCTCCGATATCCGCTGGACTATGATCTTACACAATATTTTACTTGGCACAGATAAAAGTGTAATACCAGGCCAGTTATTACAATCACTGAGAGCTCCTTTCTTTGGTATCTTCAGTATAACCCCTTTGGTCCGCTCATCTGGCACTCTTTCTTTTCCCCAAACTTGAGTAAATAGAGGGGCCGGAATAGATGCTGCTAACTCAGGATTAACCTTGAACAATTCTGCATTCAAATGATCCTTGCCAGGAGCTTTCCCATTTTTTAAAGATTTGATTACTTGAATGATCTCTTCCTTTGTTGGGGTATCTGTGTTGATTATGAAGATCTTCTTCTGCCTCCCAAATGTTTGCTTCCTCTTTAGGTGGCTCTCTATTCAGCAGTTCTCTGAAATGCTCTATCCAATGCATTTCTTGGGGTTTTTTTTCTGTTGTCAGTAGTTGCCTTGTTTGTCCCTGTGAGTGTTTGTTAGTTGTATGCCATTTACCACTAAAAAGCCACGTCATTTTGTAGACTGTTCCTTGTTCACAACGGACAGCTGCATCCTCTGCTTGTATTGCCAGATTATCCATATAATGTCGTTATCCACTCTCACAAGGTGTTTAAGCTCCCAGTGTGCCTTACTATACTGCTCGTGGTATTTGTCCTTTAGCCTCTGAGATTTTGTGTCTAAAACTTTTTCCTTAAGGGCTCGTCTGGTTTCTATGGTATTCCATGTGCTGGGTGTAATCCACTCCTGTCTTTTCTTCTGCCTATAGCCTAGACAGGCTTCACTACTTTGTTTATAAATTGTTGTTACTTTGTCCCACTTCTTGTTGATTTCCTCATCTGGGTTCCCCTTCTCTTCTTCAAGATCTGCAAGTACCTGAAACCCGTTCTTTAACTGCAAAACAAAGATTTTCTGTATTTCGAGTGACTTTAATTTATCAGTGTCATAATACCTATATTTCTTGTTTAATGGACCCCCATTTCTCAGTTTTAGCTTGATGGAGGCTGTCACAAGGTGATGGTCACTACCATAGTCTGCTGCCCTTCTCACTTTTACATCTGTCAGTGAGCGTCGCCATTTACCATTAATCATTATATGGTCAATCTGATTCTTGTCTCAGCCATTTGGCGAACACCATGTCAGCTTGTGAATTTCATGATGTTGAAATAGAGTTCTTCTGATGACTAAATCATTCATATTGCAGGGATCAACAAGCCTCTCTCCATTTTCATTCATAGAGCCACACCCATGTCTTCTCTTTGCTTTGTCAATATTTGTGTTATCCATACCGACCTTAGCATTCAGATCTCCCATGACGATAGTTAAGTCATGGCATGGTACTCTCTCCAACTCCACCTGTAGTTTAAGGTAGAAATTGTTCTTTGCTTCTTCATCACTATCATTTGTTGGAGCATAGCACTGAATCAGAGTGATATTATTGTGTTTCTCTTTCAGTCTAACTCTCCTAAGTCTGCTGCTGATGGGCTTCCATTCAAGCAGGGATTGCTCCTCTCCTTTTTTCAGAAGAGTGGCACCACCCTCATATAATGTTCATCATCCTGACCAAAATAGAGCAAACTTTCTCCAGAGGCTGCCGTTAATCTTCCTGATCCTGTCCATCTACTCTCAGACACCCAGGATGTGTAATCTATAGCATCTCATCTCTGCTGTGACCTAAACTAGTTTCTGTTTCGTACATTGTCTGTACATTTCAAAAACCAAGTTTCTTTTTTATCTCGATGCTGAGCACTTCAGTCTTCCTGCCAGTGGCTTCCTTTTGGCTTTCACCACTGGCTGTCATATGAGTCATTGATTCCTGAAGGCCATCACACACAGTAATGTTTGATTTCTCCACCGCTGTTTCTGTAACACATTTTGTTTTTTACAGGACAGGGTTGTTAGCCCTGTGACTAATCTCCAACCTGGAGGACCAGAATGTCCTTGTCTGGCCCCGCCTCCACAGACCAATCCAGCCTGGTTGAACCTATAGCAAAAACAGTGAAGATCTGTTTTGTTTTTAAGCAGTATTGAAGGTTCTTCCTGTATTAATATTTAAAAGAAAAACATTCTTTTTGGAACCAAATCTTGCCTCTGTCTTAATGAAAACAAGCAGTGGAAATAGGGAGGGGGAGAGGTGATTTAGTTTTTTGCTAAATCACTGGATGCTGTGCATTATGTGAGAAATACAGCTGTTAGTATTTAGCAGAATCTATAAATAGTTTGTAAATAAGTATTTCTGAATCATTTTTAAATTGTGTGGTGCAGTACAGCCTTTCCTAGTGTTTCAGAGCTGCAATAGTCAGATGTCACCATAAGGGAGAAGTGGGTGGATAAAATGCCGGATGATTACAAGTAATGAAGCTTCTACTTAATTTCTTTGTGCCATGGACTGTCAGCATGGTGTCTTTAAATGCAGGACTCTTGTTTTAACGTAGAAAGTGGTCATAAGTGTGGTGGGATTTGGGGAAGAGGAGTTGGTATCTGAATGGTGATGGTTTTTCATCTGTATAAAACAAGCAGGATTAAGCTTGGGGAATGTAATGAATGTGTTTACAGAAACTGTTAGCTCAGACTGTAGGAGGAATATGTCCAGCTACAAAATATGTTACAGTTTTACAAAATGAGTGCTACTGGTCTTGCATTCTCTGTCTGATAAGCACTGAGCAGTCATCTGAGTTGAATAGGCCTCAGCTGGAGTATTGTGTCCAGTTCCGAGTGCCACATTTCAGGAAAGATGTGGACAAATTGGAGAAAGTCCAGAGAAGAGCAACAAAACTGATTAAAAGTCTAGAAAACATGACCTATGAAGCAAGCCTGGAGAAGAGAAGACTTGAGAGGGGACATAACAGCTTTCAAGTACATAAATGGTTGTTACAAGGAGGAGGGAGAAAAATTGTTCTTGGCCTCTGAGGACAGGACAAGAAGCAATGGGCTTAACTGCAGCAAGGGAGGTGTAGGTTGGACATTAGGAAAACTTGCTAACTGTCAGGGTGGTTAATCACTGGAATAAATTGCCTAAGGAGGTTGTGGAATCTCCCTCATTGGAGATTTTTAGGAGCAGGTTAGACAAACACCTGTCAGGGATGGTCTAGATATTACTTAGTCCTGCCATGAGTGCAGGGGACTGGACTAGATGATCTCTCGAGGTCCCTATCATTCTATGATCATACAAATTACATTCTGCTTTTATGTTTATGAAGTAGACTAATCAATACAACTTCCACCCTCCCAAAAATGCACGTGTAAAAATGTACTTTTAATAAGTGTTTATTATTAAACTCAGTTAAATCTAGTCTTTCACCTCACTGTTATCTGTTTTCTTACCCTTTTTGTATATTGTCTTTCTGATTTGATTCCTTAAGGGAATTTTTTTTCATTTTTGATAGGTTTAAAATATTTCCCAGTGTTCTTTATCACATCCCAACACTTGAAACTATCCTGCTTGGTAACAATCAGGTTGGATCCATTGACCCTCTGCAAATAAGGAAGATGGACAAGCTTGGCACCTTAGACCTTCAGAATAATGACCTCCTTCAAGTGCCACCAGAACTTGGAAACTGTGTAACTCTCAGGTGACTTTGTTTTTTAATACTGTACAGTAATTTGTTTTATATAAAAGCATGTCTTGTTTTTGATAACTTCTTTGGGCCTTTTTTAGTCACAAGGAAAACCATAGAGTAACAGTGTACTTGCTTGTAGTTCTAAACATATAAAATGTGTGACCTCTAGTCATCAGTTATGAAGCAGCTGGAATTCTTGTCTTGAGAAACCATGAAAAAAATAGAGGACATTTTTGGTTTATGATTTTATCTATCTATTTATTAAACAGAAACAGAGTAACATGAAAATTATGCTTAATGCTAGAGGCTAACTCACATTGCATAGAGGTATGTGAATGTGGAGTTGGGCCTTGAGCGTTGAATTTTGCAGTTAGTGCAACTTTAATAAACCCGGAAAATTCAGAATTAAGCTTCTGGTCTACTCTTGATTAGCTTTATCTTTCCTTATTGCAGGGATTGTTCATAACATAGGATTGTCTTCCATCTCATGCAGAGTGCCCCATTTATTGACACTTGTTCCATGGCTATTTGTTAAAGGTAATTGCTTAAAAGACTAACAGTAGGCTGCCCTAAGATTCTGCACTAGGACTGATATTTAATGTATTGATCAATGATCAGAAAGGGTGTGTGTGTGAGTTAAATGACATCATTTGCAAAGGACACGATATTTAGGGTAGACGACTGGGAAAGCCAGTGAGGAGTTTCATAGGGACCTAACAAAGATAAGTGAATGAGCAACATAATGGTAGATGAATATAGCATTAACATCTGCATGGTATTTCACATCAGAAGGAATCGTTTGAATTCGTCAACTACATTTCTAGATTCTAAATTACTTTGAACATTCAGGAGAAATATCTGTAGTTGTATAAGCTCCATGAAAACCTCTGCTCAGGGTGCTGCAGCAGTGTTTAAAAATAAATAGAAAAAAGGCAATTGTTAAGGTGCATAAAGGGTGTGATAGAAAATAACAATGAAAAATTATATGAGCACTATATAAATTATTAGGCCCTCACCTGGCATACTGTGGTCAGTCCTGCTTGCTCAATATCAAAGTTTATACTAGAGACAAGTGGTTCAGAGGTGGGGATTGCAAACTATTACAGGCATAACAAGAGTTCCTCATGCAAGAGCATGGGACTATTCTGGTTTAGAGAAGAGAGATTTCAAAAAGGTCATAAAAATGATTGGTACAGAGAAGGTAAATGGAGAGCACTTATTTCTCTTTTTTCATACTACAAGATTAGGGGTTTTCGACGAAAGTGGAAAGTAATACATTTAAACTGATAATAGGAAATGTGTGTGTAGACCAGAGCTGGTCAGGAATTTTTTGACAAAACCATTTTTGTCAGAAAATGAAAATGCCAGTTAGTTGAAAGCAAAGCTTTACATAGAAAAGGATGGTTTCAATGAAACATTTGTTGGGAAGGGTTCTTAGGTGCATGATGTGGGGCATGAGATGGGAGAAAGAGACCCTGCAATATCCAAGAGGCCAGTGGTTAGAGAACTCAGCTCGGATGGAGGGCACATGCCTGGTTGTGGGAGAGAGTCCCTGTGTCTCCTCCATGCTAGCTGAGTGCTATAACTCCTTGGTTAGATTCAATAGATAACGATTTTAAGAATATAAACTCTCAAGCTTTAGGAAATAATCCTATCCCTAAATGAGAGTTTGGTTAGAAACTTGACGTGGGGCAGATCATTTCACCGTTTACTGTGTTGTTTCTTTCACCTTCTGATGTTACAGGTGTTGACAAAGACAGGATACTAGACTAAATGGATCACTGGTCTGCCAATTCCTGTGTTTCTTCTTGCAATTCATTAAATAAAATTTTATTGTTAATATTAAGGTTTTGAAGTCACAGAGGGAAAAGTAACTTTTTCAGTAACTGCTCTTCAGCCTTCTGATATCTTTACCAATTGAAACCATTTTCTGAATTAAATTGAAATCTCAAGTGGGCTGACAGCTTGTTGTATATCAAGCTTCAGTGTAGCATAGTTTAAAATGGCCAAGTTATGAACCCTGGCATTGCTTTTTCCCATAGAAATAGCGGTTGTTCTCTTAGCAGCATGAGTGAGGACCACCTGCTACACAACTGATTTGGCTTTAGAGGAGGTCCTGAGTCACCCAAATTTCTGAGTAAATAGCATACTTATTTTTCTGATTGTGGCTTTTACAAGTGACTTGATTGGATAATTACATTTTCAAGAACATGAAGATATGGGCTATGAGACTCTTGCAGACTTATGCAGTATAGTTTTCCTGTGAACATTAAATGTAGCCTGTGTAGGCTGATAAGTGCTGTTCTCTAGTAGTAGTTAATACGTTACTTAACACATTATAAAAATACATCTTTCCCCCCTCTAGTTTAGACGTGGCCTAAGAGTCTGACTAGTTCAGCAAAACACAGATCCTAGGTGATGGGGTAGGCTTGAGGGGAACGTATGGGAATGTGCTCTGGTGATAGGATTTAAAAGGCCAGTGACTTGTACTTACCTGAGAGCATGTGCGTAACAGCTGAGTTGGGGAAAGGCAATGTTGCCATTTAGCATAGCTCAGTGCTCCAACCAGTTATTCCCACTTTATTTATTTACTTACTTTTAAAAAGCTCTTTTTCCCCACCCTGCCCAGTGGCCAAGGGTTTTACTGAAAAAATATATGTTCCCCTAAGTATAAAGTAGTACAGTATTGCAGGGCGCCTGTGTATATTATGCACACACACACAACTATCGGCATACTATTAGCGTTTGGAGTGGGCCAACATGAAATAGTAACACTATATTATGAATTTCTGCTACCCTGTTTCATCTTTAAGCAGGATTTTTATTTTCTAAGGAACCATACATGTGCATGATGTATTAATGTGCTGGCCCAAGCAAAAGCACTGACTGTAATCATTTTTATTTCTCTACTTCCCAGGACACTTCTGCTAGAAGGAAATCCATTCCGCATGCCTCGAGCAGCTATTTTGGCAAAAGGAACAGCTGCTGTACTAGAATACCTAAGAAGTCGAATTCCTACTTGATCAGAGTACACTTGTTTTTTGTTAGGCTTATGGATCAAAATACAAGCAAGATTTTTTTACCATCAGAAACCCAAAGGCTACACCCCATTCTAACTGTCTTCCTTCCTGTTTGTCAACTGGCCTGTGCCATAAAGCATTTAATTTTATTCTGCATGCCTGAAAAATGGCCATCCATAAAATCTCTGATTTTCTTCCAGCTTTGCATACATCAACATTGCAGTTGAAAATACCACAATGCTAATTTTCTTTTTTATTTGTAATGCAGTGATTTCTTAGGCTATTACAATTAACAACGACAGTTTTTTTTTCTACAATTCAGTTTTAAAAAAACCTTTTTATGAATTAATTTTAGGAACACTAAAGGAGTTGCATAAAAAGTAAACTTTGATTTTCTTCAGTTTGTTTTGTACGTAGCTGTGAGACGAAATGCTTTATAGAAGGTGACCTCTTAATAATTCAATCAAATAGTTTGATCCTGCCTGACTAATAATGTTAAATGCCTGAAACCTTAAATTACACAGCTATGCTATAATAATAATAAGGATACAGTATGAACTGTGCTACAACCAGTGTCAAGAATGTGTTTACAGTAGAAACTGATTGAATTCTACTTGTTTTACTAGTAATGAATAAACGTTTCCTGATGGGTGTAAACCATTACCTTTTGTTTAGTTTAATGTAATACAATCAAGATCTCTAGCACAATAACATTTATATATCCTTGTCATATTACATACAAATGGGTTTGTTCATCCTGGAAATGGCACCTTAATAAGCATGCCGCATCAACATTAGTAATACATTTTTAGGGGGAAGGGCTTGTCAGCTCTGCTCTTTATTAGGCTTTTATATGCAACAAATTGTAGCCTAAATCAAAGTGGATCCCATGGTGGTTTGCATTGACCATTATTCTTTGAACACTTCACTTCCAAAATGTATTGAAAACTGATAGTTCCCCGCATTTTAAGGCTGTATTTTCAAGGGAATTCAATGTTATGCTGGAGTTCGGAATAGGCGAACATACCTTTGGGTTCAGAAAAGTAATTTTTCCCAGCCTTTTTCTTCTAATTGCAACTCATTTCCCCCCAGCTTGAACTTAAAAGAAAACCAGGTCTTGTACCTAAAGAGACTGCTGTGCTAATTATTAGGAATAGAAAAGCCACCTCTCTCCCTCATTCACCCTCCTCATGTCCTTAGAAGCCAGCCAAAGTGGGTATCCTGTACATGATATATTATATATATATATATATATATATATATATATATATAAACTATGCTTTCATTCAATGCTTTTCTCTCTCTTATGCAACAGCAAAATTAAAATACCATTCCAATTAAACTTTCAAATAAAGAATGGTTGAGTGGGTCCAAAATAAGACAAAAATCAATCCACCCGTCCCTAATGTCTTAAATTTAATGAGCACCTTTCACAGTAAACTATCACAACACACTGTACAAGCAGCAGCCCTGCAATGTAAATCCTTTGGAGAGGGAGGACAGCAAACAGCTGGCACATAATAGGAATGTTGGATGTTTGAATAGATAAATTACTGTGTTTTAAGACATTGCCCCATCCAAAAAAACCAAATAACCAAAACTTCAAAAATAAATGGCATTGTATTTATGTGGGAAGAATGGTTGAAGATCAGAGATGCCCCATCCATATTTGAATGAATGATACCCAGCATGCTATAGCTATTTCCAATGTAATACTTGTATTACTGAGGCACACTTCCATACAAAGCACATTTTACAAAGACACTGGATTTTAGACCTTCACGTGCTGTAGCTTTTCATCATACAGTTGCAATAATTTTATGTATATTTTTGATGCCTCACTATACTTGTTGAATGAGTGGAGTATACATGCAAGTTTGGTATAGGTTTGGGTTTTTTTTACTTTGAACTTCTTAAACTAACTCTGCAATTAAAACTAAACTCAACCATTACCCATGCAAGCCCATATATTTAGTAGATAAATATTTACTGCAGCTTTGATAACTGTGTCATTATCTTACATAAGAACAGCCATACTAGGTCAGACCAATGGTCCATCTAGCCCAACATCCTGTCTTCCCACAGTGGCCAATGCCAGGAGATTCAACAGGAATGAACAGAACAGTTAATCATCAAGTGATCCATTGCCTGCTGCCCACTGCTTTTTTTCCCCCCTCATTAAATCAAACAACATATTAAAGAGCAGTTTTAAAGGAATTAGATTAAAAACCAAACAAATCCTTCCATAAGCCAGAAGACTAGCAGTAAAATTTACTTGTGGATAATAGATATTCTTTCTTATGTTAAAAGATGACAAAAGTTAGTTACAATAAGGTGACTTTTATTATTTGTACAGGAAAGAGACTTTTTAAATATGTTATTCAAAACACTTTTTAAATACTGAAAAAATTGGTACACCAAAGCCGAAAAATGGCTCTGCTATACATTGCACAGCATTGTTTTAGTCCCTGTATTTTTTTATGTACAGAAAGCATCTGCAAAATGCATTCTAAACACAATATGCACCTTACCAATTAGTGTCAATACATAAAATAAAACTGGAAGGATACAAGTTGCATGTGCAAATTAACTAACAAGATAATTGATTTCACTGAATCAATAGATTTAAAATATAATTTTAAAGTACCTTTTTGCACATAAAATGAAGCAGCTTTCAAGTTCAGTAAGTCCTTATAACTGCAAAAACATTAAATACATTCACAATCTATGTTAATAAAGTAGTAAATATTTCTTCATTCAGCTTTATTTACATCATACTGTAATTAAACTGAAAAGTACTGTTAATTATTTTTAATATAGCAGTCTTTTTAACACATACAAAAATGACATTTTTTTTGTATATAATTTAAGCTCAATATCACAAAATATTAATTACAATACAGCCATCTCCATCATAATTAAACATGTCTTATAAAATGGTAAAATTTTTAGTAAAGTAAGCTGTTGGTTTTGAACTGGATACAGTACTCACAAGTAGAAAACTTTAACATAAGTCTTTGTTTTAACCACGATTTCAGAGTAAAGCCACCTAGGTTAGCAAAGAGGCCTAAAAGGCCCCCAATTTATAAAGATCAAGCCTCTTGTGCTGCACTGTTGTGGCTTGTTGGTGGTTCTTCGGTAAAAGTTTTACATGGGGCATGTAAATACTATATGCAATGAAATGGCGTGCATTAATGTACAGAATGGCTGCTTGAACTGTCTGAGGCTATTAATGCACATTAATGCTCATAAGGATTGCCAAAGACTTTCTAAAGAAAGAAGGAACTGTTTAAAATGCAATGAGTATCAAATAATAGCTTCTGAGAATTTACTTTTGCAAATGTGGAATTTCATTTAGATCTGACCAAATTCAGACTGCCACTTGGAGGAAAAGGAGCTCTGGTTACCTTTCCTGGCCTCAGGGTGTCACTGTTGTGCTGCACACCTATTGCTGTAAGGCCATTTATTAAGTATAGCAAAACTGGAGTCATAAAAAGACTAACAATTTATATCCTATCCAAACTACTGGCCTGAAAGTTGCATCATTGCTTTTATGTTTACAGTACAGTGAAATAATTAATCAAATCTGGTTAACTAAAAAGCAAAATTCATAATTTTATTCCATTTATTTGAAATCTAAAATAGATTGGATGACTATTTTATTTTAACTATTACACTTAGAAGTTTAAAATATACTTACTAGCTTTTCATTTTGTGTCTAGGCTTTTTTATATCTTACGCTGAGATGGCCAATTCAAAGCCGAAACTGGTGCTTGTAATTTTGTGTCCTGTTATGAATATTGGCTAACTGGTGGTTATATTAATGTTTACTTCAGTTCCAATTGGGTGTGCAATTTCCGAGAGAGATGTGAATGGAGGCTGAACCCATTACACTCACAAGCTAACTTTACAGAAAGTTGACCAAGACCCTTTTCTAGGTAGGAAGATGGGTGGCATAGACTGCAAAGGTATAGTCCTAGTAGAGCTAAAGGATTGACCCCCAAACTTGCATTGACTTCCCTGGGAGTTGGGACATGTATCCTATGGCAGACTCAGGTCCTATGTTTGTTTTGAACTTTCACATGTACAGGACAAGAAGAGAAATTACGATTTGTGAAAGTGAACTCAGTCATTTTTGCTTTACTAATGCACAAAATATACATCTGATCACATAAACTGAATAACAGGGATTGGTTAGAGTTACAAGCAGGAGCAAGATATCATATGAGCGGGACATAGTACTATCAGTGGCAAACAGGTTTCTTAAACCTATTACATTTGATCATTTTAACGGCTTATAATGGACAGATGCTTTTTGAACTGTCAGGGAGGTGTATTGGTGCTCTGGGAAGTGCTGGTGGTATGAGTCTGCAGCTGTAAAATAACCAATGGGCTAAAACAATTATGTATAACTTTTGTGCAGTTTCCTCATTTTCAGAAAACCTAGTGATACCTTCAGCCTGGGAAATTCAATAGCTACCTGGCAGCTTTCTATTTCACCATTTACACCACTGGTATTCAGTTGTGAACTTCTTTAACATATTAATTGTCCCTGTATATAAACAGAGCTAAGACATGGTCAAGAAGCAGACTTAGTTATATTCTGAGTAGTCACTCATTAGATCAGAATTGCACAAAGGAGGGGGATCGTGATGAATAAGGGAGAGAGAGATTTTTACAAATCTGGCTTGTTAGAAAATACATTTCAGAGTATGAAAATATATTTAAAAGGACTAACTTCTAAACTTAGTGTAATACCCTGTTCAAACCAATAATGAATAAAAACAGAATGGGAAAAGAATTGTTATTGAGACTGGAGATTCCTTTAGGAAATGGATTGAGACTCCTGTCATCTTGTCTCATTAGATATTTCTCCCATTCTGAGAATGACCTTTGGCCAGTGGTTGTTTAGCCAGCATTCAATTCCAGCTGTGGAATTAACCAGTGGGCTGCAACTGGAGAGAGAAGAGTTTTAAGCTCAGAACAAGCCTAGAGAAGCTAAACCACTCCCCCAAAATCTGGAAATGGTGTTCTGTATAAAACTGGAAACACAAAAGTGGTTGTGCCCATTCTTGTACCTTGAAGCAAATTTATATGACTGTAAATATAGTCAATTGGGGAGTTATTGTGGCCTTAGTTAATACAAGTTTGGCTGAGGTTTAGTTCTGAAACTTTCATTATACATTTTCATAGTGGCTGTGCAATAGGTGCATATTAGAAATAGACTAAATACAATGATCAATTTGGGTTTCTAAACAGCAGCTTATTTTAATTACAGTACTTTAGCTTACTGTGATTCTATTGGCAGCATCATTATTTTGTTTGGGAGTTGAAACCAGGGTAAGTTCTAGTTTCAGTACAGTGACATGCCATGTGAGCTGTGATATTAACCATTCTGTGTTCCTTAACAGCTGCTGTAAAACCAGAGCAAGGGAATTGTAGCAATGCACTGCACTTTTAATCTAGCATTTATTTGAGGAGCACTAGATGAGCTTTGTTGTGCAGAAAGCTAAAAAGTAGTGTCACAGTTTTACTGCTAGCATAAGTGTTACCACAGGAACAAATTTAGCACAGATGAAAGCCTACAGGAAGCTGGGAATTGAAAAGGGTAGACGTTCCAAAGGAAATTTGGGGTTTCTGGTGTTATTTCTAAAAACACCATGTTTGTCATTGTCAAAAATTCTCATTAGTAGCTAAAAAATATGCCTGAGCTATTGTGTACTTGATATGAGAGCACATGGTGTAGTGTGTGTTATAATAGCCTGGATCCAGGATGCAATATGCAATTTTGAGATCACAGCTGCCTGCTTCAGAACTCTGACTAAACATGAAAATAACCACATCTATGGAATATACTCCAGGGTGCCACGTCATATATACACGATTCATCTGCTGCCAGTACCTGCCCTAGAATCTCAAGTTTAATAAGGTAGCAGAACCAAGCTATGCATATAATATGTGACTTCATAACTGCATACCTTATTGTATGTTACTGCTTACATAAATCTATTGAAATCTCTCTAGAAAAGAGAAAGGGTGTGTTACATCATAGCAAGAACCCCACAGCCTAATTAGCTACAATTAAGACTCCCTTCATTGCTCATAATAGGAGCACCCCTTCTGCCAATTTGAATACGAATAAAGCAAAATACAAAGAGAATCATGCTTTTGGGGAGGTGGGGGGCCTGAGGAAGACAAATCTTGAAGCTCAACTACTGTACATTTGAATGAAAAACCTGAATTCCCACTCACCAGGCAAAACTTTTGGAGTCAATGGAAGTTTTGGCTAATTAAAATCTGCAGCATCAGGGCTTAAATGTGATCGAGATTCCACTGGAATGTCTGGTTTTATTCCCAACACTAACTTCCCCCTTAATTATGACATATTAATGAAGTCTGTAAGTCTCCAAATACAGATCTGGACACAGCCTACTGTATAATGGACAAGAAAGAGCTGGGGGAGAGGTAGGAGAATAAAAAACCTACTTGTATCTTGTAATGCTCAGACTTACAAACCACATTGGCATAGTCAGTGTATGTAATGAAAAGAGGACTTCAGAAAAAATCCATGAGAACACAATGTGGTGCGAATGAGACACATTAAAGATCACTTGGCTTTTGTTATATTACATCTTTCATCAATATGTTGTCTATGTAGTTTGTAGGCTCCCTGGGGCAGAACCCTTGTCATCCCACTTGTCTCTGGGAAAAAGCCTACCATATTTTGGTGCTACATAAATAAAATAAATATTTAATTTTGTAACATGTCTTCTAGTTTTGCTTAGGGGAGGGATGGTTGGCTGCATCCCATTTGGTGGTAGGCAATGTTACAACATGACTCAAAACTAACATACTTATTTACTCAGTTTTCTTGCCAGAAGCAGAAGCCAAGAGAATTATTTGAGCTATGCAGATAAATGACAATGAAATTCCTACAGAATGACTAAGTAGTATTACATTTAATGTGTTTAGATTGAGTGAATTTCTGCATGTAAATGATGGATGTGAGCCTCTTTTGACTCTGTTTCATTACAAAAGGGATCGCTGCTGATGCTGAGAATATGAATGCTGGCCTCTGCAATTGTTTCACTGTTAAAGATGCTGCATAACTTATCAAGATGCCTTCCTGCACATCAGCATGACACAAATAACTGAATAAATAATTTACCTTGAATAACTGATTTGAATCTAGTTATTCTTTAAGCTCAGAGTACTGAGATTTCAATTTCCTCAAGTTCCTCTATTTGAAGACATTCAGCAAATAAATTCAAACTGTTTGGGTATAAATACTTGAAATTAGAGCTGTCTAGACCAGTTGTGGGTAGATAAGTCACATGGTATTATGTCTGCTCTCTGAATGAATGAGTGCAGCAGCAATTCTAGTGTGAAGACTTGTATAAAATGAACATTTGTTTTCTGTGAGAGCTTACACGTGCAGGTTTGGAATAAACTTTCCAAGCGTGTTTTGTGCTAATAAGCATTTTGAAATCAGGAAATGTGTAAATACAAACAAACCCCTAACCCTGCATTCCTGTGCACCCAAAGTTCCTGATTGCTTCAGAACCACAATTTGTCTTTGTGATAAAGTTGACTGCCCAAATTGCCTACCATATTGTCAGACTGCAACAGCTGCCAAGTGGCAGCTGAAAATAAATCCAAACAAGACAGAGCAGCAAGTTCAAAACATTCATCGGGGAACAAGCCCCAACTCAACTATCTAATGAGGAATAGAAGCCCTTCTAGTAGACAGGGCATTACATACATTGACTTTTAAAAAAAAAGCCAATTTAGTTTTGGCTTTAATGAAAATTATAATTAAACTAATCAATATGTAAATTAATTGGGAAAGTTTTAAAGTTATTGTAAGCACTACAGCAACACCTCAAATTAATTAAAAAGTTCTTGACAGTGACGTTAAAAATCTACAATAGCCACAATTCAGGCAATTTGTGTTTTAAAAAAATGTTCAAATTTAATTAAAAAATTACAATTCAGAATACTTATTTTCTCCAAAAACTTTCAGCAGAGTCTCATTCCTGCTGCCAGTAGCATTCACAATCATTTTATCACTGACTGCAATGGAAACAGGATTGGCCCAATATATGTAGATTTATCCATAGCCCAGAAATTGATTTTCCATGCTATCAGCCGTAGAAATGATTAAGACTATGTCTATTCCTGTCTCCTTAAAACGCCACTGAGATCTACCTAGTGGTATTTATATAGCACACCTCTGGGAGAAAAGTCATCTAGTCTGTCACCCTTACAAACATTGTACCTTACTCTGAGTAGTTCCACTGATTTCAATGGGACTGCTACCCACAAAGCACCAGATTTGACCATTCTTACCCAGGGTACTACAGTCTGGCTCACAGTAAGATGTATACAACATAAGGGAGGGAGAGAATTGGGATAAAAATTTAGTGAAAAAATCTATAATTTTAAATAATTTCACAAAAATAAACCATGACATTTCTTGCCACCCACCACTCACTGCTTTTATTTGAGAAACATCACTATCTAAAATTATCTTCTATTTCACAAGTTTACATGTAATCAGCCAAAAGAATCAGATAAAAACAATTATTTTGTCTAGACTATTATGGTTAGATCCCAGGGTTGAAAGTATACTTTTTGAAGTTTTTCACCCTGTATTGCAATAATTTAGCTAATTAGTATGGACTCTGATAAACACTGTACATGTACAGTTATGTCTATAAGGCATATATATTTGCACGGAAAAAAAATCAACATATTAAAGTTCAAATTTAATATATACTTTCGTAGCGGTATCTATGAAAATATTTTTTTCTCTATAATCTTTTTGTATACCACTGATAGAAATGTTTTATGGGAATTACAACTCAATATATATTTTTCTTTATAAAGGTATATATACAACTTTGAGGCAGTATTTTTGATGGACAGCAGAAGTCATAAAGAGCTTGTGTGTGCTTCTATGTTCTGAAGTTATATGAAATCCACTTTGAAAAGTAACTTGATTAAAAAAAAAAAACTGCACCAATGCACAGCCCAGAGGCTGACAATTAAAACTAATACATAACCACATGAACATCATATTTATATAGTTAACATTTTTCAAGAGGCGCAGTACTAACATATAGTATTATACATTTGGCACTAATGTTTGCCATTGGTCCAGCAATTGGCAAAATTTGTTTCCTATGTATAAATTTCTGTTTGAACATTAGATCTGGCTAGACGTATGTTTACTATTTATAAAAATACTTAGACATTAAGCTCACGTTGAATAACTAGGTCTACTGTATTCTGGAAACTCTTCAGTAGTAATACAGCTTTCTCATGTTCCATATGTACAAAACTGTGTCCATTTGCCTGTAACACACAAATAAAAACAGAAAATAATCAAATGAAGTTCTGTTTAGCACTTTTCCTTTTTTTTTTTCTTTTTTTTGGGGGGGGGAGAGGGGAGCTGAAAATTAAAGTAAAAAACTAAAAAGAACATTGGACTACTTGTGATTGGTAGAAATGCGATTCCATACCTTGATGAGAATAACAATAAAGTTAAATCAAATAATAATATTGCAGGAAGTCATTTCTTATATCATTTTTAAGAAATCCTGCTATAACAGTATCTTACACAATAACAGTTACAGCTATAAAATTGGGGTTTTAACTGGACCAGCAGAGTACAGATTTAGAATATATAAGGCAGATGTTACCCCAGCAAGCATGGTTTGTAAAGAGCCAAAGCAGAAGAAAGTTCCAGAGGTGTCCAAGCAAGCAGAAGATGTAGCCAAGAGTGTATGTGTTATGCTACCATAATCTAGAAGTGATGGAAGGGACAGAACATAGCAAACACTCAGGGAAGGACTCTATATGAAATGGGTAAGTCTGTTGAATAAAGAGTGAGCGTGTGTGCAGTGAGAGCCTGATGGCGCAGTCACTCTGCATGTGGCACTTTTAAATGAAGCCATTGCAGACTGAGTCTTGTACTCAAGGAGCATGCCCTCTGAATCTACAATAATGCTAGCTATTTATAGGGTGCTAATCACTGTCATTTCCAGATGAAATGTACAAGCAAGTTAATTCTGCCTAATGCATCACTAGCTACTAACAGAAAAGCAAGTCACAATGATGGGGAAAATGGCAACTGGGCAGCTATGTCTGAGGAGGGCAGATACTGCTGAGCAAGTTGCTTACATCTAGTTCTACCTAATCTCTACTTTGCCTGTAATAGTGTCTAGATACCATGACAGATAGATCTGGCACTCCCACCTCAGAAACACAAAGATCCAGATCTTTAGTAGAGTCTAGGCATATTACCATACGGGCAGAGAATACCAGTTTGTGGACAAGGTGCCGATGATGTGCCAAAGCAGAAGACTACTGATCACATTAAACAAGTATTTCCAGGTGGATGGTCATTCCACATACTGCTACAGACAGCAGTCACAGCATGGCCCCTACACAACACAGTCATATGTACTCCCTTGTATTCAGGACTTTGCCAACTAGAAACAACAGCCCAGAGGGATTTTTTAAATTTAGTTCTGCATTCTTTCACAGTACTCTCCTACTGCGAGCTCTTGGGGCCCATAGAATTTCTGCCTCTGTTGAGGCCACCCGCACTGTTGTTTTCACTTCACATCTAGAAGACGTGTGCCTGTGCATTACTTCATTTCTGCTGTTTTTCAAGTATTTTATCCACTTCTGACTGCTGGGATGACATGGCTCACATGGTCTTTAGGAGTATGTTTTCACTGCACTTTTTTCTGTACGCTAGTATTTTAATCATATCTTCTGTTGCTTCCAAGAAATTACACACACAAAATTATGTGTGCATATGATATTAGATCAGATTCTGTCCTCATTTACAGTAGGAAAAATCAGGAGAAAACTGTGCTGAATTCAGGCCTACCACAAAAAGCTGACACAGTATGCATGCTAGATGTGATATGGGTCTGAAATTTTAAAACGTGAATAGATTACTTATAAAAACATAAGCATTAAGTTTTTAAAAATAGTATTAGTTGATGACTAATAAATCCAAAGGAAAATATTTTGACATCTAGTGTGAACTAGATGTACCAAATCCTGATTTTGGTTACATCAGTATAAATCTGGAATAACTTCCCTAAATTCAAAATGATGTTGTGTCTCTCACACATGCAACTCTCTACACAAACACTACATAAAGTTACCATCAGTTGTGGTGCTTTTACTAAGTCCCTAAATTAGAATGTCTAGGGCAAAAAACAGGAACTTCCACTCTTGGTCCATGCAAGTCCCAGGTAAAAAGGCTCATCTGTTTACATGGGCTTTTGTCAAATATAGGAGGCACGTACCACATTGTTTGGGGTAGAAGTATATTTTGTTCTGATATTTGTTTTTTGATTTTTCATTTTTGTAAAGCGGTTTGAATTTTGTTTGAGAAGTACATTTCATAAATTAAAAATAAATAAATGATAATATCTGAGAGGGAATGCAATTTCCAAAGAAGCTCTAGGTGGGTCCAGATCCCGTTCTATTTGAACACATCCATTGTTTTGAACAAACAAAGGATCAAGCACCATGTATGGTGACTAAATGAAAAATCCCATTTTATTCTGTTCTTCATGAAACATGGAGAATAGCTCCTCTGAGAGGCAACTGCACAGTTGAACTCTTTATTTATCAACACACTAATGCATAGTGGATGCAAAGGATTCAGGTTGCAAACTCCTGTTGGTGAGAAAACAGTAGGTGGGGGAAGTGCCATGTAATAACAGTAAAGTAGCAACAACAGTTACATACATGTACTATACAAGTATAAGTAAAGAAGTAAAATAATCATACTGAATAGAAAGACAACACTACAGTAAAGAGCAACCCCTTTTATTCAATTTTTGTTTTGCTTAATAAAGTAATATAATTTAGCACGGAGAAAGAGTACAAATATCAGGCAGAAAAAGGTTTCAAAGACATTCATTATGTGTCAAAAAGCAGAACTCCAGAAGGACACTTTGGCATTCAGGGCTGTGTTTGGGGCCTCTTTGGTCCCTGGCATTATACACAGCAGCCTCAAAAGCTGATCTTTGTTACAGCAAAGTCACATATCGACCTATGGTCTGTTCCACTCTCTTAGAATAAGCCAAGGCACAATGCACTCTGGCCATGCCCCATGTAATCCACGAAATGCCCTATGCTGAGTTCTGCAAATGAGGGTTGTGTAGGGCCAGCCCTAGTCACTGGGGAAAGCCCCTTTACCAAGGGAGCATTTCCCAGGGTGCCAGTTTACACTGCTTTACACTTCCAGAGCAGTCTCAATAGGCCACAAATGGAAAGAAAATTCTGTTAGGTAACGTATGGGTAAATGACAATCAGGAATCCTCTATTTCTTTCAGCCTATAAGCTGTATCACCCCATTCCCTGTAACACATGCTATTAAATTCATGTATATCTAGGATTTCTGGGCCTTTCTCTCCATCGCCTTGCACTTTGTATAGTTATTTAGATCTAATTCCTAGACAAAAAAAGTATGTTAAACTGGAGGCAAGATTGAGAGTACATATCAATAATTTACTGTAAAAATATATTACAAAGATGTTGTAATTATCTTCCCCAAAAATTAATAAAAGAAACAAACAAATAAAAAAAAAAACAACTGCAAGCCTTACAAATCCAGGAAATTCAGAGTTAAGATTAAAGTTAAAATGAATCCAAACACATTAAAGTATAAGAAATGCACAGTGAGGACACCCAAAGAACCTTAACTCTGCCCTACAGTGATGACCATACCAATAGGATTAATGTATTTTAGTGTCGGTGGCCCAGATTAAATTAAAGAGATGATTAATGACAAAGTAAATTTTTTCTTTCTCCCCTTATGATATCACTGCAGGTGTCACTTCTATTGAAAACAATGAGAGATGGCAGCCACACTGAATTCTCTGAGGAAGAATATTGTATTATAGCTTCCACTGAATGACAAGCTTTCAGTTATGAAAAAAATCAGGAATAAATTACTATTAATCCCCACCATTTTTTCCACAAATGTAGCCTATGCATGAAATATCAGTGAGTTTATTTCAATGGGTAGTTTATAGAGTTGTGTTATTTTGTTACCAAGATCACTCAAGACCAAAAAAGAATCTTACATCCATACAAAATGACACTTCCATAATGCGAAGTTATTGGAAAATGTTAACCAAGTGTAAGAGAAGAATTCTGATTTGGTTGTTTTACATGCATTTTGCATAGCAGTAACTGACAACACAAGGCAACAGGCAGTGGAGAATCAGGTCCAGTAGCACTCTTTTATTCTAAATTCTCTGACATCTGTCAGTTCTGTTTCTAAGGTAGACTTCCTCTCGTCTGCTACAGAGCAACCTTCAGGATGACCAATGTCAAGCCAAATGAAGGCAACTGCATAAGCAGACTAGAAATTCCTCTACACCTGCATAACAGGCTTAGAGATTCAGTGCACCACAAAAGGCACAAAAAGCACAGAAAATCAGAAGACTCATCTTCACTGATGCTCATAACACAGTTTTCCTTCCTTATCATCATTTCTGATTCAGATGCTTGTTGCTGCTTCAAAAGGTACAACAAATCCTTCAGTTTCATCTGAAGGAAGACATTTCATTCTGAGTCACATTCCTTTCAGCAGTTAAGAAGGAGGTATTTTTTACTTGGATGTCGTGACTGGAAGCAAAGAGACTAGGGAACACTCACAAACTTCTTTTGTAGGGCATGAAGCACTGTAACTCTGAATGTACATTTTCAGCTACTCCCAGTCAGTACTCCAGAGAAAATGGAAGCGACACTCTTCACTTTGCTGTTGCTCTACACTGTGTCAAATCTGGAGATTTTTCTGACCTAGTGATGGTGAAAATTGATAGGGAACTACTGTACTGAGAAACTAAATACATATTAAATGACGCATCCCAAAGTCCCTACAGTTGAACAGCTTTGAACAAGAAGAGAAATTTCTCAGTAATTAGCAGTTCACCTGCAAAGCATGTGGTTTCCCTGTATCTTTAGCCCTGACACAATGTCTTTTCTTGAAACATTTGTAAGGATTTACTCAGTGGGACCTACTGTAGACTGGGTCTCTATATTTGCCATTATTTCCTCACTATTCCTCAAAATTTCAATGCTGATTTTTTAAACCAGGAAGGGCAGGCTTTTTGAGGACAAATGTTCCCCATTCATGGGCCATATCAGATAGCATGCATGTTATTGCAAAGACCTGACACATTTTACATGGCGTGAGCTAACCAGCTTCTCCAATACACACATAAAAATCTCACTTTTGATACCTCAGGCATTTTAAACATGCTCTACAATTGACTGTCTTATGCAATATTTCTTCAGGACAGAAGATTGGCTCTGAAATGGGGTCTGGAAGTATCTGCTTCTTCATGTGTTCTCTCTGCCATCTGCAATTTAAAGATATATGTTTTTTAACATTTTTTCACCATTTATACCATCTTTAAAGAAAAATCCTCATCAAGTCTAACTCAATGGCAGACTTACCAAGAATCCATCCCAAGTTTGTTGGCCAGAATTTAAGCAATGGCCAGGTTCTGAAATCTGAAAAAGGAAAGCATAGTGGCTGGGTTCTGGATAATTTGCCACTATGTTATGATTATTAATACTTTATTTACTGAGTGTCAGCAGTGCATTTGGTGCAGAACAAACATTTAAGATGACACAGTTCCTGCTGCCAGATACTTACAGTCTAACTCGGACTCCGATAGTATAGTTCAGACACATATAATAACCCATATTGGCTTGTCAGAGGGTATTATGATTCCCTGCAGTAAATAATCTCTGGTGGGATGATTTAGCAGTACCTAGCAGTGAGGTGAAACCCAGCAGAGAAGGGGAAATTACCTCAAACACCCTTCAGTTTGATGTTGGAATTTTAGCTTCTTTAAGCTCTATCACCTCTCTGACCATTACCGTTTGTTGTATACACATAGGTTAGATATACTTTCTAGTTTAGAGGAACTGGATTAGCCACATTTGTCTCAAGATGAATGCACACTACAGCACATATAATCACCTTGGAAACAGAGTGATATTTTAAGGCCCCATAGGTCTAGAACTTAGGCCTGTAGAGCTACCAGGCAGCTGACAGCTCCAGGGCTGCCATCTAGCAGCTGTAACTAACTCATGCTCCACTTCCCACAATCTGCTGTGGACACAGCCCATGGGAAGTTCCGCCTCAAGCATTTGACAGACAGCAGACCTGTGGCTCCTGATTGGTTCCCTGCCTTATATAAACCAAGGGGCATTTCAGAAAATATCCAGGCAACAGTATGGATCTTCTGTAGCTGCCACGACTGTTCCTGGCTCGATTTGGACTTTGCCTGCTGATTCAGACTCTGAAACCTGACTTGGATGAGGACTCTTGGTATTGACTGTGGCCTGGACTTGATTACAAACTCCTCTGCTACTCCCAGCCTGCTCTTGTTGGGATCCTGGCAGATACTGGGCCTGATCCTGGGAGGTGCACAGCTTTTGCAACCCCTGTTGATTTTGGCTGGTATTTCTAAAGGAACTAATGGGAGAAGGCATCCAAATCCCTCTGAAATTCAATAAGAGTTAGGCACCTAACTTCCTTAGACTCCTTTAAAATCCCAGCATATGTAAACACTGTATTAGCCACAGAGCAGTGACAAAGCCCATTGAACTGAATATACCCTTCTCCCCATGGAAACTGGGGAAGTGTAGGAGGCCCACCACTGTCCCCCCCCTTAGTACTACAAGATGCAGACTGAGGTCTCATCCTCTGCCACAGCTGATATAACTCCTGCATCCCTCACATCCCCAAATAAACTGTAAAGGGCTGCTCAGAGGGATATGGTGGACAGGAGCTCATTGCATGTCTTGCCCATCCTCCTTGAACAGCTTCTGCTTGTAGAGCAGCAGGACCCCTTTTTTCCACTGTGCTCATCCCATCACCACATTAAACAGCCTACGAATAGGTGAGCCTTGTGAGCCGTGGTTTCACACATATACTCTGCCTTTAGGAGACACTATCATGCACAGCCAACTTTTTCTCCAAGTTGTCTCTGTTTTTTGTTTTGAGAGTTGGCAAAGTCTGGTCACTTGAGCATGAGCCTTTTCTTTCCCCAACCACTCAGTATTGTGCACCCATCAAATATCGGAAACATTTCTTGGTAAATAGAACATAATCTTAATGGTCAGCATTCATTCAGGGCCAGGTTCTGTCACCATTTGCCCTTTGGAGCAGTTCTATTTGAGTGAACGGTACTGTAGAATAAGATACTATTCATTATGTGTAAGGGGAGAAGAACTGAGGTGTTATTTTTTATTTGTTTTTTTAACAGGGGAAAGTCACATTCTGCATTTTCTCATATAAATAACATACAAATTGGCTGTCTGCTGGGTAGTAACTCTCTCAAAATAAGAATCTTTATGCTGATGTTGCTGCACTTGAAGGAAGCTCTTTAACATATGAAAACAAAAGTTATTTGAGATAACTAGTTATTTTCCTTCTTATGTTTTCTGGACTTATTGTAAAGTATAGTCATTCATCTCTAAATCAATTGATTAAAATTCTTGACATTTTTTATAGCAATATAAATATTTCTTACCTGATAAGCAGCTAAATTATCTATTAGTTTATGAGTGACAGAGGAAAGATATGAGAATTCTGGTTGATAATGAGATATAGCTTAATGTTCCACAAAGAAACCAAAAGGAAGTTATAGAAACAAATGACTTTTCATCCTCTAAATAATTAACACATGGTATCAATACAGCACCTTCTGCGGATCTTAAAGCACTTTACAAACATTAATGAATTAACCCTCACAATAGTCCCACATGATATCTGTATTAATAGCCCCTTTTATATGTGGTGAAATTGGGGTACAGAATGATTAAGAGACTTACGGTATGTCTACACGTAAACCACAACAGCAGAATCACTGTAGCACTTCAGTGTAGATGCTACCTATGTTGATTCTCCTGTTAGCATAGATAATCTACCTCCCTGAGGTGCAGTAGCTAGGTCGAAGGAAGAATTATTTCATTGACCTAGCGCTGTCTATACTTGGGGCTATGCTGATGTAAGTTTCCAGCATAGACCAGCCATTGCTTAGTTAAAGAAGTCTGAGGCAGAACTGGGAATGGAAAACAGGTGTCTTGAGTCCCAGGATTCTCCATATATGGCCTTACAGTTTGAACAATAATATTCAGCTATGAATTAATAACAAATCAAAGAATTCTGTTGTTGTGTTCACTGTGCATATGCCAAATTCTCCTTAACCTAATACATTAATTAGTACATCTTTTTTTCTCCTTTCAGTGACTTAATTATCACAATAGACAGTAAACATCTTCATGGCTTTAAAACTGAGCAAAACCAGCCTATTAAAATCCCTGAATTACAGTTTCATTTTATTTCAGTTGCACTTTATTGATAATTTCAGAGTACAAAAACTCCAAAATAATTTCATGCAGTTAATTGCATCTTTAAAAGACTATAAACCCACTAAACTTTCTGTGGTTTTAGGATAATAATGCAACTTTTTACAAGGTATATTCAAGTCAGCAGAGCTTGATGAAATTCACTCAGAGTGCTTACGACACTAGTAGAAGCAATCTCAGAACCATTAGTGATAGAATTTATGAAAGATGGTGAAGTGCCAGATGACTGGAGAAAGCAAACACAATACCTATTTTTAAAAAAGGTGGGAAAGGAGTATCTGTGGAATTATAGACTAGTTGGCCTAACTTCAATTCCTGGAAACATACTGGAACAAATTATCAAAGTTTGTAAGTCTAGCGGACAATAGGATCGTAACTGATAGCAAGTATGGATTTGTCAAGAGCAGATCATGCCAAACCAACCTAATTTCCTTCTCTGACAGACTTACAGACCTAGTGGATTGGGGGGAAGCAACAGATGGAATATATCTTGATTTTAATAAGGCTTCTGACACAGTCCTATGTAACATCTTCACGAGCAAACTGGGGAAACCTGGCCTAGATGAAATTACTATAAGGTGAGTGCACAACTTGTTGAAAAACTGTATTCAGTAGTTATCAATATCTGCACAGATATATATAAATAAGGCAGTGAAGAATTAGGCTTAGGTGGGTCCAAGCCTAATATCCCAATCTGAACACCTCCAAACTCTCGGGAAGCATATGTCCCCATTCCAATCCAAAGTTTGGGTCTGGACTCTGATTGTACAATGGATTGAAACAAGACTCCAGAGCCAAATACTTCCAAATTTTCAGATGTTTCTCAACTTCGCCACTCAGAGCAATCTATTGTGTGGGGATTTTTTTAGCACTCTGATTTCAATCAATTCCTTAGGATGGAAATGAACAAAGAAAGCTCATTTTGTGCTGTTCAAACCAAATACTATGACTACAATAACAATTTTTTTGTACCCATGCTACTGGAGGATCAGAGAAGAATAAGGCATCATATGTTCAGTGACAGCACACAACTTTCTCCTTCCCTAGAAAAGCCTTCCATTTTAACTACCAGATTATTCTCTAGTGGAACTTTTCCCCAGCATGTCTTTTGTTGGTCTGGCTCTTTAAATTTGACTTAGAGAAGTACCTGTAGCCCTAAAGTGGTCATTTTACTACTAGTTGCTGCTTCCTGTATCTCCATCTATTTCAGCTAGTAAGTATTCTTCATTTCTAGTATGTTTCTCACTTATTCCTGAAAAGTTCCTGTCCTAGAACCATGTTTAAAACAATGTTAAATTGACTGTTTTATTCAAATGGATAGTTAAATTGGGAAGTACGGTTCCAAACTGAAGCACTGGGAGAGATGTTTAGGACAAGAAGTAATGGGCTTAAATTGCAACAAGGCAGATTTAGGTTAGACATTAGAAAAAGCTTCCTGTCAGGGTAGTTAAGCACTGGAACAAATTATCTAGGGAGACTGTGGAATTTCTGTTCCTGGAAGCTTTTAAGAACAAGTTAGGTGAACACCTGTCAGGGATGGTCTAGACAATACTTTAGTCCTACCTCAGTGCAGAGGACTGGACTAAATAACCTATTGAGGTTCCTCCCAGTCCTACAATTCTATGAAAATGGGTGAGGAAGGAGACCTGACTCAGAAAAATAGAGAGACAGATGCAGGCATTGATGGGGCTGATGCCAGGACCCTTCAACGTGGCTAGGACAGTTTCCCTTTTTAATGAATAAATGTCTGGATAGTTGGAGAAGACTAAAGGGAGCATGGGAGGGTATGGAGAGCCCTGTCCTGGGGAAGGTCAGGAGCATCAAGAAATGTGACTGTTTCTATATTACTGCAATGAAGTTCTCTTCTGCTCCTTGCAAGAGTGTCCATGCCTGAATGTCACTCTCAACCCTCCCTTCCAGTCAAGTACAAGACTATTCTCCCCTTCTATGAGTGGACGATAGCAGATCCCAGAGGACTTGGCCTGCAGGATGTGGAAGAGTGCTGCCTCTGCACCATACTTGCCCACCTATCCTTTCATACCCTGGTAGAAGCCCCTTTGCAGATGCCCTTTCTGGTTGGGCCCCTGCTGTTCTGAAAGGGGCAGGTTGGCTGCTTCCTACAGAATGTCTTTCACCACACCAATTCCGTGAGCCAAACCAATTTATGTTAACTTTCAAGGGCTCCTCCTCTGTCCTATGGAACCCTTCCTCTCTCCTCCTCCATGGAGAAGGTAGGAGTGACAATGGCCAATGGGAGATTATATAGGATTCTGGAAATATGGGGCTGGAGGAAAACAATCAAAACAAGGGAAGATGTCTGGGAAGCCCCACAAAATAATAACGCAGAACCATAAAACATTGTGATCTCTCCCCTACCAAACACATACTACTCTGTAAAAATCTTTTTAAAAACCCCAAACAGATAGAGGTCTAATAAGGAACAAAAGATAGTAAAGGTGCTCAGATGCTACAGTTATGGGGACAATGTAATTACATTGACAGAAATAAATAAGGAGGCCAGCTAACAACAGTGGGGGGAAAAGGTTCCCTAACTTCAGGAGAGGGAGAGAGAGTTGTGAGAGTCTATGGCATAGAAGTGACAGATGAACTTGTAGGATAGATTCAGGTTGCCCAGGGAGAGTAAGTGAAGTGAAGATAACAAGGCCAAGAAACTATAAGGGATTATGATAAAGGAGGAATCGCCAAGAGAAACTGAAGCTAATTATCTAAACATGCAGAGACATACAAACTACAGAAAGACAAATAGTTAATATCAAAGGCTAACAGTCAATCAAGCAGCAATCAGATGGATTAAGTACCCAGTACTTACCACTAGTACCCAGATTATTTGTGTGCATGTGTGTGTGTGCATGTTTTTTAACTTGGTAAATATGGTTTCAAAATTTGATTAAGAATAATGCAGGGCAAGAATACCATGTTAGAAAATGAAGGAAGCATTGACCATTTCATTCTTGTTCCACATTACTTTGTTGAATGAGCTCACATTTCAGACAATAAAACTGACTCTGAGAGCACTGTCATTAAGCAGGTGCAGATTTAGGGATATATGAGCGGGCTGAGTTAATCAACTTTTCATTGATTTACAGTATAGTCCACTGTTTTTTGTATCAGTATAAGTTTGAATCACTGATCCACTAAAATCAAGTCAGATTTTAAAGGATAGCAATATTAAATCAATTTATATTTTGGAAAATTCAGAAACCATAGTGACTATTTCTTTAAGCTATTTTGGATGATATATTATTGATGTTTCAAAAAATTAAAAGATCATTTGGCTTTACATGCAGACTAAAGGGCAGTTTAATTTCTATTGCCCTCAGTCCATTTTAATAAAATTACAGTAGATGGCATGGTAGAAAGTGAATTTCTAATTAATTGAACTCATTTCTTTTACATTTGGATAGCTACAATCAATTAACAAAACCTGTTGAAACTGGGGGAAAACAAAATATATAGATAACCTCATTTAAATGTTTTGCTAATAATAGTAGGGGGGTTAACTTTATTTCCTTAAGAATGAAGCTAACATACTTAGGAATACATGAAAAAATCATATCCAATTTTAGGAACTTAATGGTGAATACTACAGGTTAGGTAAAGTTGGCTTGATCTAATTTCTACTTTTTTTTGTTAAAATCATAAACAATGATTACAATGTAGCAGTAAGAAATACTCAGGAAGGGCCAGAATCCACCACTCTTTCTAATCCTGAGTAGTATCTTACTCCTGGCTATTTAAGGAATAAAGTACTTCTCCACATGAGAAAGGGTGGCAGAATCTGACCCTAAGGGCTAGAATTCTTGTAGCTGTGTTGGTCCCAGGATATGAGAGAGAACAAGATGAGGGAGGTAACATCTTTTATTGGACCAACTTTCGTTGGTGGAAGGGACAAGCTTTTGAGCTTCACAGAGCTCTTCCTGGCAGACCTGCCCTGAGGAAGAGCTTTGTGAAGCTCAAAAACTTGTCCCCTCCATCACCAGAAGTGGGTCCAGTAGAAGACATTATCTCACCCACCTTGTCTCTCTCCTAAGGGCTAGAGTCACAAAAGGACTTAGGCCTTGCGATGCTCAGTACTGTGATGCATAGGTTCCCTGCCACACTATGGATTTCACAGTCCCGAGTTAGGTGCTCAGGCTCCCTATACAATACATGGGAAGAGTTAGATGCCTAAGCATGGGATTCACAAAAGCCAGCACTCTGAGCAGGGAGTTGCCTCAGCTATCCAGTAGGACATTCTGAGGAGATAGGTGCGGTTTAAGCTCCACTCCTCAAAGAAACTTAGGTGCCTAAATCCAGGCCAGAGGGAGGTGCCTATCTCTGCTTGGGTTTCACAGCCATGAACCCTCTCCTGGTGTTAGGTGCCTAAGCCCTTTCTTGGGGGTGGGGGTGGGGGGGGGAGAGAACTGTAGTGATGGTGCTTCCCGCACTTAACAACCTTTAGCCTAGTGTTTACATCAGTCAACCGAGACATGGTTCAATTCCCTGTTCTGCCTGATGTGGAGCAGGGATATGAACCCCTAAGGACAGTACTCTAACCCCTGAACTATGGGATATTCTAGAAGAGTGTCTTTCCTGTTGAAACTGTTCCACTTTGTATAACCAATTAAATAGAGATTTGAACAGGTAATTGAACGTGGGTCACCCATATCCTGGGTGACCATGCTAAAGATTATAAAGTGGGGGTACCACCATCACCTCCTCCTCTGGCCTTTGAGTACACCTACCAGATCAGGCCCTGAAGGTGACATAGGTAGGGCAATGCCTAGTTTTAGGCTCCTGCCAAGGCTTAGTCAAGAGCTAGCACCTGGGCATCAGCACTGAGGCAGCTGGGTGCATGTTCAGCAACAGATTTTTAGGTGTCTATACTGGCAGAAAGGTAGGAGCTTAAAGATTTAGGTGATCTACAGGATTAGGCAGCAACTGAGCGGTGAATGCATTGGTAGCTAAACGTTGGAATTAGGCAGTTAGTGGCAGTTAGGCACTTCAATCCCTTTGTAAATCTGGGCCTAAGTGTATATGAGTCCAATCCAACAAGCCCTCTAAATGCAGGAGTCCTGTTAAAGCACTGAGAATTGTGTGCACAGAAGACTTGGGTGCATATATATCTTTATATAGATCTTGAAATGCACAACCTACATAAACGTATTTATATCTCAGACTTGACATAGCTAGTTGGCTGTAAGTGGCGATAGGGCTACTGAGAATGAGCATGCTCCAGGAATCTGTGAGGAAGCAAGTTCTTTCCCACCTGGTCTAAAGTTGGTCTTGTGGTTAAAATCTGGAATGGGAATCTGGGTTCAATTGCTGTCTCTGACAAAAACTATCTGTATAATCACAGGCAAGTCACTAAATTGGCTGTAATTCCCTATTTATAAAAGAGGGATGATAATACTTTGTCTGCCTTGTCTATTAGAGTCTGCGTTCTTCAGGATAAGGACTATTTTTTACAGTTTTACTGCGTACATAGTGCTTCGCAAAACAGGGCCTCAGTCTTAGTTGGGTATTCTAGACATTTCTGTAATCCAAATAATAAAATCACTGGGTGCCACTCTGCAAAGTGCAGTCTGGGCCTTCTCTAGCTGACAGCTTGGTTTCAGATATTGTCCAGGAATAGAACTGGCTAAAAAACTTCAAATTTTGGAATGTCAACATAAATATGGTGAAATTTTAATGTAAATAAGGTCCTGGTTTTTGACTATCTATCTATAAACAGGAAGTGTGGCAAGGACCATACAGCTAAGGAAATAAAAAATGACAGGTGACTGGAGAAGGTGATAAGGGTGATAGGAAAAGTTCCTGACTGATCTTACCCCAACAGCATCCTTCAGTAACTGGGGAAGAAGGGAGGAACTCTTAAAAAGACCCAATCTGGTAATTTGGGTGAGAACAAAACACAGAAGCAGATTTAATCCAGTAATATCTTTTGTTTTTAAAAAGCAAAATCTTGGTTCATAGTTTGGCTAGGAGCCAATATGTCCACACACTGGCATGAGACCTATTCCAACACTACTAGAAGTTAATAACCATGAAGAGGAGAACTAATGCCCCTGAGATATAATTTATAGGATGCATGGAGGGAGGGAGCATGACTGCATGAAATCCCCCAGTTTATTTTTCAACATATCAACATGGACCTGGTATTTCTGGAGCATCTGCAACAGTCTGACTCTGAATAAGCCAGGCAGCTTCCTTCTGGTGCTTGTATAGCTCTGAAAGCTACAGATATTTATGGTTGGACAGTCAAATACCCTACACAATCATCTGGGTACTTTCAAACTTTTCTGAACAAAATATTCGAATTGTATGTTGGTCTTAAAGGAAATGGCATAATATGGTTAATGAGACAGATATAAAGACATTCATGTCATGAAATACTGTACTTAAAATTGTTTACTTCAAGTTATGCACTGTTGAGTTTATATACATAATAATTTAAAGCATATTCTTAGATATTCAGGTTATTTCTTCCATCATTTTAAACTACATTGTAAACGTTATCTGAGACAAGCCAATGAGCACTACTGCAGCTTGCTGATTTACAGTATGATTAAGGAATTTATGCTACCTTAAATTGGCAACAAACATTTACATTTAAGATTGATAATCATTATTTCCAAATCATTATCCTGGTTTTTAAAACTCAGTTTCTTAATATGCAGTTCTTCTCTGAAAAGTTACTCTGTAAAACTGGCATCATGGAGTTCTATGTTTATTGTTTCACTGATTCCAAATTGAATTTGCTCTGTATAAAAGTTAATAGATTATATTTTGCCAATCCTCCAAATTTACCTGGACACTCAGACACAAGCTGGGTTCTCTCATCCTTGCACACCATTATCAGTAATAGAGATTCTGCAGGTCAGATGACTCCGTGACTACTACACAAACCCATTAGCCTTCAGTGGCATTGTACAGATACGAGCAAAGTTATAATTGGAAGACAGTAGGGTTGCACAAGGGTAACCGAGGACATCATTTGCCTACAGTGTCTCTGTTACTGGTGATAATGTACAAAAGTAAAAACCTTGCTTGAGTTTTACTTCCCAGCTTGAGTTTCCAGGGACTGGTACTGAGAAAAAATATATTACTTGTGAGTTGTGCACATTGATATGGAAACTGTGAAACATAAACCTGGATGCCATGATGTCATTTTTAGAAAGTCACTCTTCAGAACAGTAATGTAAACTCCCTTAACATAATTGTGCCTGTAAGGCACTCCCCCAGTGGTGATACCAGCTAAGTCGAGGCAGGCACTGTGACTGCTGCTACACTTCTTCATGACATTCTGCTTACTCCTCAGACACATCTAGTCAGCTTTGCCAGGCACTGCAAAGAGGAGAGGGAAAGCAGAGCCCCACTTTCTTCCCATGTCTTTTTAGGCTGCACAGATAGGGAAGAAAAGGATGCTTGTGTGCTTCCTCCTCTCCTCACATTTCTACGTAAGGGTCACAGGCAATCCTATTTTATTAACTGGATAAACTTTGCTAATGTAGTTAATTAACAGCTGATGGTTGTACTTTTTTGAATTGTTCTGCACTTGAAGCTGTTTTTCATTTACCTATGGTAACTGAATGGTGTTCACTGGCAAAATTGGCTCTAGGCTACCACCATTAATCATGCTGTTAGACCTCACAGTCAGCTAGGTACAATAAATATTTTCCTCTAGCCTGCTTTCCCTCTCAACAACAGAGTAATCATAATTAATTGAGTGTCACTATTCAAATGAGATCAGAATTATAAAAAGGATAACAAATTAGGTCAGTAGGTAAACCATCTGCATTGTTTTTCAGTTACAGTGCATTCTCTGCAGTATGGACAGCATACAAGAGATAGAATGCAGTTCCAAAAGTTGCAGGTACATTTATTATTAATTTACTTGTCACCTATTTGGAATAAATGTCTTTTGTTTTTCCTGTATTTAATTATATCATCAAGACTCCTTCCTGATGTATAAGTGAAAGAGTACAGGCCAGATTAACAGAAAAATTCTGAATAATTTAAAATGGAAAGCAGACATTCCCTTTTAATTATATATTGCTGCTATTATACCTCTTGCATTCCTCTGCATCCCTCTTGATGTCAGTTTCTTCGATTCTAAAGCGTACTGAGTCAACCTAGTGACAAGGGCATTTACAAAAATTCTCTCTCCTGGGGTCTGTCAATTTACTGCATTTCTGCAATTATCAGGCTACAATTTAGGAAGTGCAAAACAATTTATTACAGCAGTGACACATGCTAATGGTAGATAACTCAATGCCATTAACATGTTGTCCTGTGAGTGCTAGTCAACAAGTACCCCTGTTGTATGACATCATGAGAAATCATTTGAGATAACATGACAACCATGAAATAAAAGCAGGTCAGAACTGAACATCCTAGATAAATTATATAATGTACAAAATAGTAGAATCCATCATCCATACTTGTATAAAACAGTACAAACTACAAAGGATTCCATCAGGAATACTCCCACAGTTTTTGCACACTGCTTGCAACTTTAGACAACATTCTTACCTCATTAATTTTTGTACTATGTCTTTTTTCTTTGCTTTACTTAATCTAGCTTTCAATATTCTGCTTTATAATTCTAGATGTCTCTTATTTAAAACACTTCATTTAGATTTGCTAGCTGATTTTCTTAATTCATTGATCTTTAGGAACACCTTCAAGTAAGTGTATACTATAGCATTAATAAATTAGTTCATAAAGATGTATGTTAACTGAAAGCACATTAACAACATTAGCAGAGCTTTCGTTTGAAATCAATTGACACAAAAGGTCCCCATTTCTTATGAGGCCATTTAAATGTTTCTGGGCTCCAGCAGAAAGGATATTAGCTTTTCTGGTGAGAATATTTCAAAGATATTCACACAGTGAAGGAGAGGTAAAGTATTGTAGAAAGTATTGTGAAAATGTGACTGCAGAGAAATTTGGTTTTATACTGGCAGAAAATGTGAAAATCATAAACGTGTCTTGAGTTGTCAGCCACTTAATAAAATGTTCAAATTCTTGCTTTCATTCACATAAAAGAAACAAGCAAAGGAATAACATATTGAAATAGCATAATGTTATTAGTTTATACAATAGCAGTATTGTTGAGGCAAAAAAAATAATTGCATACACTCATAGTGACTAAAAGAAGTAAACAAAATTTTTGTAAGTTATTGGTAAAACTGCTTTTTATCATCTCAGAGTAGCTCTATTGTTGGCCTTGCATTTAAAGACAATAGATGGGATTGTTGTAACTGTTACCATTCAAAGCATGGGTTTGTATATAGTTTGGATCCTGTACAGATCCTTACCCACATCATCCATACAGCTTGAGATCACATGGGTACTCCTGCTAATAGATCCATGATTTCAACTCTGCAGGGCAGGTGAAAGGGCATTCCCAGTGAAGACCCCTTTCCTTTGGAGTGTACTATCCTGTTAGTTTAACAGAGCTGGAATCTGTTGACCTTGATGCAAAGCACATTTTTTTCCAGGGTTTTACATCAGTGTGTGTGGGCTGAGTGGAGGACCATGCTTTATTTTTAGTCAGTTTGTTTTCCTGAACTGATTATTGTTGTATGTGCATTGTGCATAGACAGAAGTAACAAGATGGGCACCTCACTGTACATAAAGAAGGACCCATTCCTCCCCTCTCTGCAAAAAACATGGGAGAGCAAAAATGATGAGGAAAACCCTCTACCAGGTTCACCTTGGTGCCACAGGCTCATTTCACAGCTGTGAAATGTGCTCTATGGGAGGGAGAAAGGTCACAGTTTCTAGACCCTGTGGATCCAAAGCATAAGCCCATGGTGGCCTGAGCCAACCCTGGCAACAGACTCTCTCTCTGAACCATTCTCGGCAGGTCTAGTATCCTCCTCAGCTATGTTGCCATTAGCTCCTCCCTCCTGTGCCTGCACACTACATCCTCTGTGAGGGAGTAGAAGCCACAGAAGAATTAATGCTCCTTGGACCTCATGCCCCACCCCTGTTTAACACCCCTCTCTGATGTGAGAGATTTTTCCAGGAAGGGTTTCTTCAGCTCCTAGGAAGGTGGAGCATGCCATTGAGACAATGTTATCCATCCTATTTCCATACTGGTTTGTTCCCTTTCCCTCTTAAAAAGGGGAAAAAAGTCTAGCCGTAATGAAGCACTATAAATGAATTATAAACTAAATAAATAAAATAAATTATCTAATAAAAAGTGGGCGTTACTCTAAACTAACTGTATGGAGAAAAAAATGTAGTTGTAAATTGGGCATATTTGATCTAGAACTAAATTCAAATTACAAACTAACCTAAAAACAAAGTTACCTCTTACCTTAATGATCTTATCACCAGGCTGGAGCAGGCTGGATGCTGGTCCATCAGGCTGAACCCTAGTAACAAAGATACCCTATAAGTCAGAAGTAACAGAGGTTAGGATTCTATTACCAAGCACTAGGCTAAAGGTTTGTTTGATATTTTGTACTAAAAATGAAGGAACTTCAGCAATGACCCATGTATCATGGTAGCTCAATTTCTAGACGTTTCCATTCATTGAGATGTAAAGGGATTTGATGTTATGCAACAGTAGAAAAAATACCAGTCACCATGCAACAATAATTTAGAAATATACATACATGAGCAAGTCACTAAGAGTGAATTGTCCAGCTTCAGAAGCATGGTGTTGAACTATATATACACTATAGGACATTTTTATTTTAAATCATCTGGAATTCCTCCTGTACTCAGCTTTTATGAATATACCCTGTAGATTTGACCCCAATTATGCCATGTACTCTTCAAAGATGTGTTAGAACTGTTTCTCCCATTGATAATTTTATTCTGTTACAAGTTTAAAAGCTTTATAAAGATTTGTATGAATGGAAGTAGACCAGTGATTATAAACTCATACTTCAGTGAAATACTGATTATCAAGCAAGTACCCAGCTGTATGCATTAAATAAACTTTCATAAAAAACTTTAAAGGATTGATTCTTGCTAAATATCCTGTAAGAGACCAATACAATAATTTTCTGAAATCTGTCCAACTGCCTATTGTTGGCTGATCTGAAGGCTTTATATAATCCTGTTAATTCTTTAAAGCTAAAACTTTATCTATAAGTAGCTAAGCAGCACCCAAGTTACAGCAGTTCTGAATTGTGCTCTCTTGGTGTTTTTCTCCTGATATCAATTTAATTAGTTAAGGATCATTGGGAGCTAAGATTCTAGCTCACAGAATAAGCCAATGTTGTTATCATTTCTGAGTGTAAGTGAGAGGAATGGTGTTATTGGGAGGAAAATGAAAATGAAGCCTGAGCTGGTTAGTTACAATCTAATTTATGTAGCATGCTTATTTATTTCACCTAGAGAGGGGAAAAAGCTGAAAAGCATTCCTTTTGTGATTCATTGACAACTAGACTCATTGCCTATGAGAGTTTCTTTTAGTCCTATGTCTCTGAAAGGAACAACTTTAAAGATGGCAAACTTAAATAGAAAAGAGTGTTTTTAGTTCCAGTATTTCAGGAAAGTATATTAAACAAACAAAGAACTGATATACCATTTCTGGGTGATCATCCAATTTTGAACCTTTCACATAAAAGAACATCCCACAAAACAACCTCTCTTCATGGTTATCCTCAGCCCTGGTATTTACTGTGTATCCTGTCTTCTATATGTGTCTTTTGAACTGTAAGATTTTAGGAAGAGGATGTCAGCCCTAAGAAATTACGTTTTCTTTTTATCATCATCATCTTAGTCCATGGTGAGTCCACTACAGTTTAATGGCCTGTTGTTGCTCATCGCTTTGTCTACCTCAGACAAGTTCATTTCTACCATTGCTGTTTTATCTCATCAGCACACTAACTTTCTGAAGAAAGCAGGGTGGAATTCTCGTGTGTAGCTTGCATTTGTTCACCCATCTGGTCTATATGCCATCATATTTGTGAGACAGATCTGCTATTCAACACCACTGAAGTGGACACAGAGGCAAAATGAGGACAGACACATGCATGGAATTAAGTGGCAGGGCTGAACTTTTTATTTAACAAAGGGGAGGGGTGCTACCCACCCATTGCCCATTGCATTTAATTGGTTCCAGTGGGGTGGAGTTTACAGGTCTTCTTACCACAGAACTCATAATGTGAGGTAGGCTCTCTACAGCCTACCCCTCAGGACTCTTTCTGAGTCCTAGCACCCAGCAGGGTGAGCCACACTACCACTAGATCTGGCCTCGGCTCACAAAGGCCACAAGGTCTCACCCTATCGTATAAGCCCAAGACCCATCACCAATATCCCAGATCTTTTACTTCTGGGAACCATTCATTTTATTTTCTTAACCACACTGGAAACTGGCTCCAAGTTGTGACAAATAAATAACTCCATTGCAGTACCTCAGTTAGTTACCAAGCACATTTCTACTTAACCCACTGTGGCTTGAAGGCGCTGTGAGGAAGGCAAAAAACTCCCTGGATTTCTGCCAGTTGGTCCATGGGAGAAAGAATTCCTTCCTGACCCCCTAAACAAATGATCAGCTAGACCAGCAGCATCTGTCAGGCCAGGCTCCCATTCCTAGTTTAGGTGGGTAGGGTGGATGTTGGAACAAAGCTGAAAGAGGCTCCCTATGGCCCTCGCACTGGGTTAAATCCAGGTAATTGGGGAATGCTGGCCAATCAGCACCCCTCTCCTCTAGCTGGCCAATGGGTGCCAGGGACTCCAGGGAGAGGAGCTACTTATTATCCTTTAATGAGTGTCTCCCTCCCTTGTTGCTGGGACTGTCCCCCTTTCACTGCTGGCCCTATCAAGTTCTCCCACATTTATGTGGGTGGGTGGCATTTTTTATGCTCTCAGTTACTTCTTTGTTCCTTTGGCCCACTCTGTGAATCATTTGGTTTGCAATCTTTCCTTACTGGTCACACCCTGTTTCTCTGCTCTTACCTAAATCTTTTTACTATGTTTAACTGCATCTTTGTTTCTCTCTGTTATATAGGTCATACTTGGAAATAAATATTGATTAAATAAACTTCCTCTTGATTTAGTTTGGAATCTGACCTCTGGATAGCACATAGAAGGAGGAGGGCAAGGATGCCAGACCATTTCAAACACTGTCAAGAAGATACTGCACATAAGAAAAAGGTCAACCCTTTCTGCACTAAAATATTGCAAATATTATTTTAAGTCTACTACAGTTGCCCTTCATTTTCATGTCTGTCTGTCTCTCTGCTTCGCTGACGTCTCATGCCCAGGTAAAGTACTGCCAGTCAATGACTGAAAAGATGTACTGCTTTTAGAAAAGATGAATTAGTGCACCAAAATATTAGGCTGAGTGAACTAAGAGCGGCAGAGGCAAGTACATGCTGGCTCTTGAAAAATTAAAGATCTTAAAAAAAATTGATGCAAAACTAATGTCTTCAAATCTTTATTCCTTGGACTGGATGTTGTCTAACTTTTCTGACATTCTTGTAATTAGCTTTGTAAAGAGTTTGTAGGTGTTTGGCATAGGATTTTGGGTTTGCACTTCTTGAAGTCATCCTTTCCTCCCTTTTGATGCAGCAAAAGCATGGAAACATTGTTCAGGTTCCATGGCTCAACTTCCATTAGCACCTGGTCTTTTTCCCTGTTTTTTGATAACAGAGACAGAATAATGTAAGAATTAAAACAGTGATTCTCAAATTGTGCTTTACAGACCACTGGTGACCCAGAGTTCTTGATGATGGTCCAGAGGGTCATAAATCTCTTCCTTATTTCCAACCGCTAAATTGCATTGGAAGGTAGGAAAATATTTAATGTATTTTTATCTCACAGTAGCTTTCCACATAAGCATTTGCTGTAGTTGCCACAGGAAAAAGTTATGTGAATGCAAATGGGAGGGAAGGTGGTTTGCAAAACAAGGAAAAACAACAAGAGTCCTGTGACACCTTAAAGACTAACAAATTTATTTGGGCATAAGCTTTCGTGGGCAGAAACCCACTTCATTGTTTTGCTAAAAACAGACTAACATGGCTACCCCTCTGGAACTCATCAACAGAACAAGGAAAGATGTCCAAACTATGAAAATGTACAAGATCCAACCACGCATAAAGACGACTAGTTCCCTGTTATCTCAGCATACAGATGCCATAAGTTGTTAGCCATCAAAATAACTGCTAGGTGATTAGGAAACTGAGACATCAAACAGGAGCAGGGAGAGTTCACTTGTAGTTGAGCTGACTAAGGTTATGGACTGAATAGGCAAGGTGATCTAGGCACTTCTGAGATGCAGAATTTTATGCCATCAGCACATCTTATTTTAACTATATATTAACTATATATTAACTATATATTAACTATATATTATAAGGATTCTTTAGCATGGTGTGCTCTGATAAGTCTACTGATTTCACCTGGCATACAGTAAAATACTGTACATAAAGTATTTATATCTAAATTATTGGAATTGTATGATGAGAGAGAAGTTGGGCCCCACTATGACCTTTACAAATATAAATATGCAAATAATGAATGAAGTATTAAAAACACTTAAAATATCTGAAGTAAAAACATGTAAGGATTTAAGAGCAATGATTTGAAATAACCTGAAATAATTAATTCCTTTGATAAAAAGAAATAACAATACAGAAATGCAACCCTGCACACAGTCTAACTCTCTCTCAGTAGACAATTCTCTGGTGTAATTTAAACTTTTCTTGATGAATTGTTAATCATATTAAAATATATGGTTATAATATTGCTATATACAGTTGTTACAAATTCAAATGTATTACTCAAGTAGATACATTCATGAGGGAACATGGTTTCTTTTTTAAAAGAAAAGTCTGAAGAATTTCAATTCAATGACTTTAGTAGGAGTTGGATCAGGTCCTAAATTTATATAGTTACAACAAGTCAAGGAAGTTGGTACTTTGGAAAATGGTAACAACCTAAAAAGATTAGCTAGTATGATACAGGGAATAGTTTATTTTGATTAAACCTTTATTTATCAACCAGAAGGAAAATACCCCTTTTTAAAAAAAAGTCACATCCTGGGTCAATTTTTATATGTTAACACAAGTCCTATTGAAGCCAATACAAACTTCACATGCTTGTATTTGAGGACATTGTTTGGCTCACTGTAATAAAGATCGTTAGTAAGAAATTCACATCTTACCTTGTCAGAAGGTTTGAATGGATTTCCTTGTCCACTTATTCCACCACTGATACTAAATCCAAGGCCAGGATTCTTTTCTATTCTCACACAAAACTATGTTAAAAAGATATGGAAAGATAATCGAACACCATCATTAAAGCTAATCTTCTAAACAACCGTGTCCCTGCCTGACACATTTTGGTTTATGGTGAACTATTGGAGTTGACCATTCTTAATTATGTTGTACAGAGTATTAAAAATGATTAAAATTGTTATTTTGAAGTGCACAAATGTGATATTTCACAGTTTTCAATATGCATTAAAGCATAATGCCATAATATTCATGTAGCTGTGGGGTTTTTTTGTACATGTTTTCATTCTTTTCTTTTCCTTTCCAATGTTGCTAAATACTGTTTCTGTTTCCATAGTTAAGTCATTCTGTAATCAACAAAAGCAGTATACATTTAACTGATTGGGCAAATTCTTCACTCATATACGCAATATGACTCATACTAAGGTCAATGGGAACTGCATGCATAGATGAGGACAAAATTTGGCCCTACAAACACATTGTCTTGTACTGTTCCCCTAAGAATCTGGTTCATTGTACTTGTTTATAACAAAAACATTACTTCAGAACCCTAATTGTGATTATGGCTACAAACATCTCTATATTTATGAATTATATGAGAAAAATCTTTAGCTTTAACACATTGATCTCCTCTTTTTTTTTTAATATCACTTTTGCTGTATTCTAGCTTGATATTTTCCAAATGTGTCAACAATTTAAATTTTTTCTACATTATTTCTTCACCATCTCACAGGATATCTGGGGTTCTTTTTTCTTCATGTGGCTCTGCCTTCTTTCATGCTTTTAATTCAGTTTCTTTCAAAGTGAATTGAGAATTGCTGGTGATGATTGTATACAGTACAGTATTAGCAACTGTATGTGTTTTTCAATTATCTCAATAAACTTTACCTTTTCATTTATTTTATTTCCATCTTTGTACAGCACTGTGGTTAAAGAGGGGTTACTTACTAGTAACTGTTGTAGTTCAAGAGTGTTGCCTTTGCATATTCCCATTAGTGGGATTTTTCTAGTGAGCAGAGTCCATTAGGACCCCTTGCCCCCTCCCTTTTTCATAGAGTATTCTGATAGTATAAAAAGGGGGAGTGGCCTAAATCGCCCCTCAGTTCCCTCCCTAATTTCAGAATTCTTTACCTAAAACTCTAAAGTGGAGCAGGTGCGTTGGGAGTGTGAATGGGCAGAGGTGACACTTTTCAAACACAGTTTCTGATAAGTAACCTCTTTTTTCTTTGAGCAGCCTCTACATATTCTCAATTGTGGGAGATTAGCACGCAGTGAAACCTCCTTGGAAGGTTGGCTGAGGAGTTGATGAACAAGGACTGAAAAAAAATGCCAAAATGAGTATCAGCTCTAGATGGCATGATGAGAGAATATCTGACCACCATTTCATGCTTCTACATGAGACCTCAGTGAAGGACAGTGGTTCTCCCCCAGTTCCAAAGTACATAGAGCTACAAACTCTAGATTAAGTTCTACAAAAAAGTCAGAAGTCCTGCAATAAGTGCTGTCTTTGGGTTAGTTGACTACCTTTGAATGAACATTTGAAAAGTAATAATAGTGTAAAATAAACTTGGGGGAAATACAGAGTTTAGTGATCTGTTTGAGATGGAAACAGAGATGATTTGGGACTAGGAACTGGGATTTGAGGGCACTGACCAAGTCATATTTCCTACATGGACTACACTTTATAGATATTGGCCATTTGGCTTGTATCTCCTCAAATTCAGGTAGTAGCTATGGCTATGAAAAATGTCCTTTTCTCAGGTGTGTAGTACAGATGATATTCTGAAAAAGAACAGACCAGAGGATCAAGGAACTTTGAGAAACAAGACTCCAATTTCAATTAAAAAGAGATACACACACTAGAGGGAATGCCCCACTCCATTTGGTACTCACAGAACAACTGAGCATACTGTTAAAAGAAATCCAGAATCCCTTAGCACAGTCATGAAGGCAAAGTAGCTCTCTCTCAAGTAACCCTAGTGATATATGGAGCAATCCTTCCATAAACTAGAGTATTGCAAGATGAATGAGGACTGTTGCCCCAAACGTGAGGGTTGAAGCTAAAGTCACAACCTCTGCCATTTGAAGTCACATACCTCAGGATCAGGTAGCGATTCTTACCCCAACCTGAAGACAAAAATACAATAATCTGGAATTGGTACTAATAGACCTAGGATGTTAGAATCAAACTGCCAAAATGAATTAGGATTATGACAATATCTCGGCTGCATCTCAAATGACCTGCAGACAGATCTCCTGAACCAATGAATTAGAGGGAACACAGAGAGGAATTTCTGACTCTAGTCCAAGAAAAGGGAGTTTGCAATGACACTGGATTTTGTTTGACTCCAAAGCAGAGGTATAGAGAATGGGTGTTGTGCTTGGTAAGAAAGAGGCCTAGTTTTGACTTACTTGCTTTATATAATTCCAGGCTGAGATCTAAGAAAGACATTTGTGCTTTTTGGTCTAGGTAAATGGGAGAAAGTCTTATGGGCTAGACAAATTGCTTTCAACTGAAGAAGCCTAATTACTGTGGAAACTTTCCTCTCCAATAAGGCTCACCTAGGCTGGAGAACAAGTTAAACATGCCCGTCCACCATCTGGAAATATTACTGTATATAGAAAAGGAGGTGGGAAGGGAATTCCCTGATGAGTATGTTTTATCTTCACCTTCTGCATCCCCAGTGACCTGAGACATAAGTGAGTCAGGTGTAGATGGCATCAATAAGGGATGGTTCTTTTCTGATCAGTTTTATGGAGGCTATAGATATGCTCCTCCTGCCAAAAAATGTATTATCCAGTTATACTGTAATGAACCTATCTGTAGAACAAAATCTAAATACAGCCATGAATGCTCTGACATCCAACAGAGATAAGGTCAAGATAGCAGGTTTCTCACCTTTTTTTTTTTAATGCTGCTTTAAAAGCAAAGCATCTCATGGAGATTTGTGTCTAGTTGGACTAATGTAATAGAATTGGGGTTTGTCCAATTAAAAGAGGTGATATAATGCCAATGTCACCTTATAGGTAGCAGTTTTCTTGTGTTATGTTTGAGAAATAGCATTACATACCAACAATTCCAAGGAATTAGTGTTCTTAATTTCAGTGGGGAATCCTAAATTTACAAATTAAATGCTTTCCCACTGGGCACTGTCAATACCTCAGTGACCAGGTTCAAGCAGTTCTAGCATTATGAGAACACTTCTGAGGCACATGTCTGTGAAACAGCTTGCCTGCTACACTCAAACAGGTGATGAAAGTCCAAGGTATCAGAACTGATCTAGCCCAACACATAAAGATTAAGTGCATTAGAATTAAGAACATAAGAACGGCCATACTGGGTCAGACAAATGGTCCATCTAGCCAGAATCCTGTCTTCCAACAGTGGCCAATGCCAGGGAGGGAATGAATAGAACAGGTAATCATCAAGTGATCCATCCTGTTGACCATTCCAAGACTCTGGCAAACAGCAATCCCTGCCTATCTTGGCTAAAAGCCATTGATGAACCTATCCTCCATTAACTTACCTAGTTTTTTTTTGAACCCCTGTTATAGTCTTGGCCTTTGCTACATCCTCTGGCAAGGAGTTCCACAGGTTGACTGTGTATCATGTGAAGAAATATTTCCTTTTGCTAGTTTTAAACCTGCTGCCTATTAATTTCATTTGGTTACCCCTAGGTTTTGTGTTATAAGAAGGAATAAATAACACTTCCTTAATTACATTCTCCACACCAGTCATGATTTTATAGATGACCCCCCTGTAGTCGTCTCTTCTCCAAGCTGAAAAGTCCCAGTCTTCTTAATCTCTTCTCATATGGAAGCCGTTCCATACCCTTAATCATTTTAGTTGCCCTTTTCTGCACCTTTTCCAATTCCAATATATCTTTTTTGAGATGGGGTGACCAGATCTGCATGCAATAATTATGTCAAAGGTACTGGGATGTCAGCACTAAACTAGGTCAACCCCAAGACACAGGAACCTCAGCACAGAATCGATGGTGTCAGGAAACTGGCACTAAATCCAGGCTACTTGGAGGGACTAGGGAACCTCAGAGGTGCATCAACTGTGCCAGAACTTCAACATTAGTTCAACCCAGAAGAATCTGGGGACCTTGGGAGTATGTCAATAGTGCCCAGATCTCAGCCCTAATTAGGCTGACCTGGGAAGCTGGGCTCTGCTTTGACAGTGCTAGAAGTGTTGGGCTACCTAGAGGGACCTGAGTGCTGCTTCCATGGGCCGTGTTTCGATGGTGCTGACACCTCAGTACCAAACTAAGTCTACCAAGGGGACCTTGGTGCTGCTTTCAGTGGTGCCGAACTTCAAATGGTGCTGGGACCTCGGCACCAAACGAAGTCTATCCAGAGACCTAGGTGTTGCTTTGATGGTGCTCTGCTTCAGTGCTACTGGGACTTTGGTGCTAAACTAGGTTTATGTGGAGGGGACCTCAGAGCTGATTTGATAGTGCTAGGACTTCTGCACCAAATGTAGGTCTACTGTGGTGGGAGTGGGTGGGCAGCAGACCTGGGTGCTACTTCAGCTGTGCCAAGGCCTCAGCCCCAAACCAGGTCTATCCAGGGGGACGTGGGCTTGGTGCCACTTTGATGTTGCTGGGTCCTGGGCACCAAAGTAGGCAAACCCAAGGGAACCCAAGGACCTCAGAGCCACTTTGACAATGCTGCCACCTCCACGTTGAATTGGATGGACCTGGGGGAAACCCAGAGACCTCAATGCTGAACCCACCCAGACAGGAACAGGGTGGATGCTGCTTCAACCAGGCACAGAACCACTTAGGCTACCAGATTTCCAAAGTTGATGCTGGACTTGTACATTGCCAGACTTAATTAACTAGGCCAAAGAGCCTCCCCTGTCAACAAGGGTGTGTGGGGCAGCTCTCCACTTCTGAGGATCATCCTGACAGGTACTATTTCCTATTTGTTCTTCTGACTAAAGAAAGCCTCATTTGCTCTTCATCACCACTAGTCTTGCATCTTTTTTTTTCCTCACTGGAATCAGCAGTAGCACAAGTCACCTGTATCAAAAGATCTTTCTCCAGCATGCCTGTCATACCATGTTTTCTTAGATTTTAATCTAACTAATTCAAAAGAAAATAGCCACAATGGGCAAAATTAAAAGAAACTGATGAAGAAAGCTATTACATGTAGTGTTCTCATATGAGATGCACTTTTGGTGGCTAAAAAGGAACTGAAGGCTGGCTGGGTCCTCTCCCCCTTTTATATCCTGAGAATCCTCTATAAGGGAGGGATGGGGTGAGTGGCATCAACAGACGCTGCATACTAGAAAAATTCTGCCCATCAATGCTAGAGGTGCCAGATCCCACCATTGGTAATATGCAGAAGTCTCTTGAAAAACTGCTGTTTCTCATTTTTCTGAGTCTTACTCTTTAAAAGCTTTTTTTCTTCAATGTTTTGTTTATTTAATGTTCAGACGTCTAAAATACACACTCTTCCACATACCTAAGAGCCTATACACAGTTCAATAAAACATATCTAGATACACACGAATCTTCCTTTCGTCAGCAGTAGAAAATAAGATCATCTTCCACAACCAATCAATTCCTCCATCATTCCTTATTACTCTGCCTCCTACATCCCCTCAAATAAATGCCAGAAAGAAGAGATTGGCTTGCCTAAAAGTCAAATAACTCTGGATCAGTTAGACCATCTCAGAAAGTGATTTCTTAGACTGACAATGATATTATTAAAATAACTGCAATAATAGGCCTGTTACAACTCCCATTAAAGTAAATCGAAAAAATTCAATATGAATTAATGTGTATCGTGCCGGACCTTAGGTTTTCAGTTATTTTCAGTTAATGTTAAGTAAAAGCATCACATTGTAAACTTAAGCAGTATTTTCAGGAATAAAACTTTAAAAATATATTATGTATAAATCTGTCAACTGTCCACAAGAAGGGTACCTTTATGACATACCTCTCACCGAAGCACCTATTTTAATTAGTGAATCAGGGAAAAAGTCAGTGTCCTTCCTGATAAAATAGTGGGTCATATTTGTCGTGAAATGCATCACTTGTTTGTTTGTAAGTAGGCTTTTTAGGTTCCCAAATATAAGTATTCAAGCACCCAGATAGAAAGTGGACAGGAATGGGAGTGGATATACAATCTCCAAGTGAAACAAATTGCTGCAGGCACAAATAAGAAGACTGGAGCTGATTATGGTCCTTGAGATATTTCAATGAAGGTTTTTAGAAAAATGTCATGATCATTAGCACAATCTATGACCATTCAATTTACTAGTACTGTGTTAAGTGTAACCTCAGTGGAATAACCCAGCTATAAAACCAAACCAAAATGCTTTGAAAAAAATCATGATTCTGTCGCAGACAGAGTTATCTTTAAAATCTGTCCATAGGAACTCAAACATAAGTAGGCTCGAAGTTTTACTCCTTCCATAAAATATCAGACTAATCACACACATTGCTCGATGCTGTATATATATTAATTGGCATTCATAATCCACATGCCCTAGCATGTGCACATAATCACCAAACACTAATCAAAATCCTTGGATATTGATAACCCTTTCATAGACCAAGAATCACAACTTCCTTTTCATGTAGTCCCTCACTCTCCTAACAATTTAGATGCTACATAACAGGAAAAAAACCCAAATGTTGCTTTCATCAGCATCTTATTTTATATACACATTTTCTTACCTGCTCCTGATAAGCATCCATACTCCTCTGTCCCTTGGTTTGGATTAAGCACCGCCCTGCCTGAGGTGCCCGAGAGCTCTGCGAAGAAGGGATCTGAATAGGCAGTGGTGATTGAAACTGCTGAATGGTCACTTTATTCATATTTCCTTCATACTGCTGCTCTCGGCTCCGATGTTGTAGACTTTGAGATCCCATCAAAGTCTGGATATGGCTACCTGCCTGTGGGTAACGTAACCCGTTAGGCCAGAAATTCAGGAAGCTGAAAAGAAGCAATTATTACAACTTACACAGTCAAGTAAAAGCAAACCTCTTAAATAAAATATCAGAGGTTTGCCTTTTGACCACAGTTGGAAACAACCGTGATTAAAAACAGCAAGGATTTCTCCATTGCATTTAGTGAATCTAGGATCCATAACGGAGATCAAATGTACAGTGTCTGATTCATAAAAAGAAAATATTTTACTCCTTATTTCATATTATATGTTTTTGCTCAGAAAATCTTCTGACATGAAAACATATACTGATAAAATAAATAAGATGGACTTTGCAGCCCATTCTAAAAATGTTAAATATTGGGTAGCATTGAATTTGATGATAGTTTGGAATAGAGTTTATTCTCTATTGATCACAAATATACATATTGGCCTAAATTGTACATTGTTTCAGGATTACATATTAAAAAAACCTACATTTTTATAGTATATTTTAAATTCAGTGCTTGTTTATTATCATGTCATAGGCTAACAGATGCCAAATGGATACTATTCAGTGTCAATGTATTTTCCCAATAAAGAATGTGGTTTTTACATGACCGTATGTTTACCAATGTTATTAATCGTATTAACAACTTTTTGAAGAGAGCTAGTAGTTTGTAATTTGAAAAGATTCATGCTTTTCAAAATTATGGAAAATATTGAACTTATGTTGCTTTGGTTTACTGTCTTTCGATATTTATCAGAGAAGGGCCACTGATAATCGTCTTTAATCCCTGCTTATCTTTCACATTTTCAATTATATTGCTCTAACGGGTGAGGTTTGTATGTTACTCTATTCTTGACATGGTAAAGTTGCACACTTGCTTACTTTTCAACACACATTTTGTTTATACACATAAATTACATATACATTTGAGTCAAATCATTTAAAAATAAATTAACCGAAAACAATTTTATACCGTTTATGATGATAGGATTCAACTGTTGATGCTTATTAATGATTGGCATGCAACTTAGCCATAAAGGAATGAGTAAAATGAATGCTCATATATTACTACCTCCATGAAACATGACAATCCTATATAACTGGCCATCTTCAGAGTAAACTCAGCAATTTATGACAGGCATATTAGACAACATGGTCCAACTCTGCAAGTTTAAGTAAGTTTTTCTGCCTTTTTGGACACAAGTGCATAAACCTTTCTACATAGCCCTACATACAGAATGTTTCATCTAAGGATGTTAACACTGATCAGTGGCACAGTCTGTTCTAGTCCTTAGGTCTAAAGCAAAGAAATGAAACAACGAAGACCCTAAAACGATATCTGTAAACACTAAAGAGGAAAAATCTGTTTATGATCCTGATAGAAGAGAGATCAGCTGTAAAGATATAATTTGGACCTTTCTTTAGGAGACTCCTGTCATCACAGCATTAAAACATGTCGTATCTATTGGCTAATCATTTGACCATGGCCTGCTTATTGTCAGGGCTGAAAATACCTTGCAATGCATTTTCCAGATTTCTCATCAAAACAGTAACACAGTAATAACTGGACCCATTTATGTTGATCATCATATAATCTGAGCAATATCAGTAATGATTGCTAAGAAAATAAAATAGTGTATCTTGTTTCTGGGCTGACGACACTTTAATGAAAAGGTATATGAGATTCAGGTTTTCTTCTGAGTATCAACAATTCTCTGTTTGATTGAGGAATACTCTCAAAATGGCTACTGTAAAAACTGAGGCAGGAAAGAGGAAGAAAGAGTTACTAACTTGTTCCAAAATTGTTGTTCTTCAAGATGTTTTGCACATGTCCATTACATTTCAGGTATGCACACACCCAGCGTATAGTTCTTGGAGGTTTTTCCCTCAGTGGTACGCATGGGGGTGGTGCATGAGCCCTCTGCTGCCTCGCACTGCTGTGTGATAGTATAAAGGGCAGAGGAGCCACCCCCGACCTTCCTTACTTCTCTCTTTCCGGACAAACTCTGATATAGAGGTGAAGGAGGGTGGGTCGTGGAATGGATGTGTGCAACACATTTCAAAGAACAAAGTTATGGAAGAGGTTAGTAACCATTTCGTCGAGTGATTGCACATATCCATTCCACATCAAGTGATTCAGAAGCAGTTCAATCTGGAGGTGGGATTGGAGTCTATCTGAATAATGGCTGAAGGTCCACATGTCCAAATCTGGTATCATTACTAGATTGCACAAATATGGCATAATGTGATGTAAAGGTATGCACTGAAGACCAAGTTGCCATGCTATACATGTCCAGAATAGGCACGTGAGCTAAAAGGCTGCAAAGGCTGTGTCAGATCTAGTTGAATGTGCAAGTACTCTGCTTAATGCAGATACATCAGCTAAGTCATAACACAAATGCATACAGGAGAAAATTCACAATGAGATTCTTTGAGAAGAGACCAGAAGTCCCTTCATCCTGTCTGCAATCACCACAAACAATTGTGACAATAATCTAAAATGGTTTAGATTGCTAATGTTCTCCTAACATATAATGTGTGGAGACTCTCCTCATCCCAGTGAGCATGAGACTTAGGGAAGAAAGTTGATGCATATATTGGCTGACTAATGTGGAAGTGAATGACCACTTTGGTGAGAAATTTCACATTAGGGAATAGGTATACTTCATCCTTACAGAACACAGTATATGGGGGGGTCAGAAACTAGAGCTTGTAACTCATCTGCTCTTCTGGCCGAGGTGATTGCTACCAAAAAGGCTATCTTTGCTGATGGACAGAGTAAGACACAGGTGGCCAATGGTTCAAAAAGAGTCCTCCATTAGCTTTGTCAATACCAGGTTTCAGTCCCAAGGGAGGAATCGGATATATTCTTGGGAATATAATCATTCCAGACCTTTCAAAAATCTGATTATCATGGGATAGGAAAAAAAGAAAGTGATTACCATCTGGAGGGTGGAAAACAGATAGATGCCAGGTGGACTCTATGACCAATGACCAGAGGAACTAATGACCAGCCTTGCTGTTTCCAGTATAATAAATAGTTCAGCACATGATGTATTGGAGCCCACACTGGGGAGACCCTCTTCTGTTGAGACCAGATGGAGAATCTCTTCCACTTCACCAGGAAAGTATACCTAGTAGAAGGTTTTCTATGATTTAAAACACGACTTGCACTGCCTTTGAACATTTCTCTTCTTGAGGTGTCAACCATGGAGCATCCAGCCTGCCAGGTGAAGGTCCTCTAGGATGGAATGGAGGAGGCAACCACGGTCCTGTGAGATCAAGTCCGGTCCAGCAACAGAGTCAAAAGAGCTCTGACTGGGAGGCTCAACAGAATGGAAAACCAGTGTTGGCGTGGCCACATTGTTACTATGAGTGTTGCTTGGGCATGGCCCTGCCCTTGATTTTCATCAAATCAAGCAGGAGGCAGCAGAAAAACATCTGATAAAGACCCTGGACTGTGAGTTGCTTCTGAACAAAACTGATAACGCTTCCTGTAGATTTTTGCTGCAAACAGGTCTATATGGGGAATTCCCCACTGTCGGAAAAGGAAAGTGGCTACATCTGGGTGGAGAGACCATCTGTGGTGGCTAGTAAGGGACCTGATCACTTGGTTTGCCCAACTGTTCTGGACACCTGGAAGGTGGGATGCTTTGAGGTGGACTGAGTTGGTGATACAAAGGTCCCATACCAGAATTGCCTCTTGGCATAGCTGAGTCGATTGGGCTCCTCCTTTCTTGTTCACATAAAACATGACCACTCCATTGACCATAAATACTAGCTGTAGTAAGAAGTGAGAGCTTAAGGCCTGTAAAACAGGCTAAAGGCCTAAGTGGAAAAAACCAAGTGAACAGGAGTATAAGTGGAAAAAACCAAGCTAGCTGAAATTGGCACAGGAAAGTGCTGTCAAAATATTAAATTATGTAGCAGGTATATGAGGTACCAAGATACTAACTCCCTAAAATGACACTTTAATGAATAGAAATGACTAAAAAGTGATAAATGGAGTTGTTTTGCCCAAATCAGCCAAATTAACGGAAAAAAGTGGTACTACGTCAAGAGGGTGGCAACTACCTACGTCAAAAGGGGCAGAACGAAATTGTATGAAACAATGTATAAAGAGGGTGTCAGAGGGAATACCGACGTCCGATCTAGGGGATAACGGAAAGTCCCGCCGTTGGGCTGTGGCCATTGTAACACCGCCTATATGAAACTGACCCAGAGATACTCTGTAGGTCACTTCTTATTGTGCCGCATGCAATAAACCTGGCCCTGGGTGCCTTCGTTGCTCAGCTAATCTGTGGTCATGTTGATTCATTCGATTGTGAGAGTCGTCTCAGTTTCCTGATCAGAGCTGGGACAGCATCTGCACAGGGACACACGCACGCAGCCTACACTGATAAACATTGGTGGCCAACACACCATACAACACTAGCAAATTCCTTCTAGTGATTGGGGGAAGGAAAATGTGACAAGCTGATCAAATGGCTCTCAGTTCTCTCACATTTATGGGGAGAGTTAAATCCTAAGAAAACGAAAGACCTTGAGTCTGCAGTAATCACAGACAGGCCCACCGCCCCCCAAGCTAGGGCAGAAGCATCCATAACTAAGGTCAAAGTAGATTAAGGAGGGGCAAACAGAACTCCACACATACAGTGGATAGGTCTGTCCACCAGTCCAGAAAGGCCAACATTCAAGTTGACACCGAAACCACCATGTCCAGAGGATGACAAACCAAGGAATACATCAAATTCAGCCATCCTTGCAGCTTCCTGAGATGAAGCATGGCATGTCGAACTATAGAAGTCCAGAAAGCCACATGCCCCAGAAGTCTGAGACAATTTTCTACTGTTGAGGTATAAGGAGCCTTCAAATCTAAAGAAATGGCCCAGCATCATCTAGAACCTGGCCTGATAGAGGAAGCCGCTGGCTTCCATAGAGTCCAAATTGGCTCCTATGAATTCTTTCCTTTGTACAAATGACAGAATTGACTTTTCCTCGTTGAGCAATTCTAGCACACTGAAGGTGGACTGAATAATGGCCACACTGGACAGTACTTGGTCCTTGGGCTGGCCTCTCACCAACCAGACATTCAGGTAGCGAAATGCCTGAACCCCTGATTTCTTCAGGAATACCACCACCACTGCCTTGCACACGTGAGGCTGTGGACAAGCCCAAATGGCAGGACTGTAAACTGGCAGTGAGAATGGTTGATAAAAAAACCTGAGGAATTTCCTGTGTTTTTGATCTATTGCCATATGGAAATATGCATTCTTTAAGTCATGAACAACATACCAGCTACCAGGATCCAGGGAATGAATAATAGAAGCCAGTGTGACCATACAAAACTTTTATTTTCTTTAGGTGTTTGTTGAGCTATCACAGGTCTGTAATAGGCCTGAGACCTCCTTTAGTTTTTGGGATATAGAAAGTAACAAGAATAAAGCTCCTTCCCTCTGTGAAGTGGAGGAATCTCCCAAAGGAGAAGTTCCTTGTGAGAGTGGTCCCTGAAAAAATACAGGACAGAGGAATTGAAAGGGGGTAGAAATAATCTGAATGGTGTATTCCAGTTCCCCAGTGCTTAAGATCATACTGGGTCTGTAGTGATGCGGGTCCAAGCACTGAAGAACGGGGATAGCCTGTCAGAAAACACTGGGGTAGGAAAAGATGGCAAAATGGAGACTGAGAAGCTGTCCTTGAGAAACACTTCAAAATAGCTGTCCGCAGTTCCCAGGCTCTCTAAATGAGCTGACAGTAGCTGAAGAAGTAAGAGATGGTGGTCTCTTCCTCTAACTTCTATTTTTCTTCCTAGCCTGGTCCTGGTGGTAGGGTGTAAATGAAGCATACCGATGTGGCTGCTGGGGTCAGAATGGCTTTTTTTATAAATGCCCAAAGACTTGAGTATAGCCCTAAAGTCTTTCAGGGTATGCAGCTTGTCATTGGTCTGTTCCAAGAACAGCGATGGCCCCTTGAAAGAAAGGTCCTGGATAGTTTGTGGGACCTCATGAGGAAGACCCAATGACTGGAGCCACAAACACTTTTGCATTGTAATCGCTGACGTCATGACTCTAGCCTGCAGAGTCCACGGCATCCAGAAACGAGGTCCTGGTGACTAACTTTCTGTAATCTATTGTAGTGAAGAATTCTTGTCTTGCCTCATCTGTCAATGTGTCCATAAATTTCAAAACATTGTCCTGAACGTTAATGTCATAGTGACCCAGCAACACTTGCTAATTAGCAATCCTGAGCTGTAGCAAGCTGTTGAATAAAGTTTCCTGCCAAAGAGATCAAGCTTCTTTGCATCCTTTGATTTTGGGGTAGATGCTTGCTGCCCTTTGTGCTCTCCCTCATTAACAGGTGATACTACCAACAATCCCAGAGGGGGGCAGGTGTAAAAATAGTTCATAACCTCCTGTGAGGGGACATCACACCTTCGTTTACTTTTTTATGCAGTGGGAGGGAGGGATGATGGAGTCTGCCACAGCACTTTAATAGGCTCCAGAAAATTTTGTTAATAGGGATCACCACTCGAGAAGGCCTCACAAAAGCCAGAATATCAATGTGTCTGTGAGACCTTTCTTGAACCACCTCCACCTGAATATCTAAAGCGGAGGCCACTCTTCAAATGATCTTGGTGAGCCCTATAATCATCTGGTGGAGGCAAGGAACCCTCTGACAACACTGCCTCATTAGGCAATGAGGAAGAGGAAGCCAAGGCTTGATGAGGTGAAGCTTCCTTCAGTTCATGTATGGGGTTATCACCTGAGTGGATTGCTCCTGTTTGGTACATAGCCTGGTACTTGGAGCAGATTCCTACTATTCTTCATGGGACTGATTTCAATGGCTACTAGATGAAGCAGACCACCGTGTGTAGACAACCAGGAGGCAGGTGGAAAACCTCAAGGGTTTCAAAGTGGCTATTGGTATGGTCCCAGAGTCCAAGTCCTTCCTAACCATGGATCTCTTCCAGTCAGCCAAGATGGAGCTTCTGCCGGATACAAGGGTGATAAACACTGGGAGGGAAGCAGTGGCTAACATGATGCCGTCATGGCATATACAAGCCAATCAAGGAGGAGCTGCTCCTGTGGGTGCTGGATATCAGTGCCAGGAGTATGGAGAAGAGGGCATTGGTGATATCATTGTTGGTGTGCCTCTCAACAGTTCTGAACGAGGAGGAACCACAGTGAGCAGCGATGCCCATGGAACCAGATGCAGAGCCACCATAGATGGCAAACTGCAATTGTAGGGCAAGAAGATTTTTGTTCTGCTGATGAAACCAATACTTAGAGACTCAGCAGGTCACTTGCTACAGCACATATCACAGGAGCTGACAGTACCAGGATACTCCTGTTGCTGCTGAACTGATAAAGACTGCATTGCTGAGCTAGATAGTGCCACCTTAGAGGTCAGTCTCAGTAGGGCCAATACTGGCACTGGAGTCGATGACCCTCCCTGCAGAGGTCTCCACCCTCCTTGCCAGCATGTTTGCTGGACTTCAGTGCCAGGCACCACGATCTCCTAGGTACTGAGTCCTTCTATGTCTTCTTCCAGGGCCACCTCCTCAGGAGAAGGAGACCAGCATCAAGAGTCTTCCCAAATGGGAGAAGCACTCCTGATTGAAGCAGATGGAGGCTGAGGATGGGCATGGGGCTGCTTCCATCATTAGTCTAAAGTCTCTGTCCTTTGTAATTCTTGGTTCAAAGTCCCTGCAGATTTGGCACTTGTCTGAGGTGGCACATGGAGCATGGGTCGCTAACTGGCATCAGCTTCTTTGTAGGCATCACAGGGCTTGAAGGGCATGCCCTGGTAATGAGTACAGGTACCTAAACAGCAGAAATCAAAGAGTACAAAAAATGTACTCCAATAAAGGAAACCTATTACTAAAACTATATTAACACTAACGCTATTAACTATTAAGGAGTACCAGTTATATACAAATGTATAAGAAGGGAAATTGCAGTAGCAAAATAGAAAGCTCCAGTAACCATCACAGCCAGTAAGAAGGAAGTGAGGAGAATCAGAGGCGGCTCTGCCCTTTATACCATTGCACCTCATCGTGAGGTAGGAGTGGGCACATGCACCACTCCAATGAGTACCATGGAGGATAAAATCTCCAACAACAGTGCCCTTGGTGTGCGCACATCTGAAATGAAATGGGCACATGAAATCACTTGAAGAAGAATTTAAAGTGCCTCAATCTCCATCATCAAGTGGTAGTGACTGACAAAATTGTTCCCGACTTTGTAGGCAAAAACAAAAGAAAACAAAAAAATAAGTCCCCCTCCTTCCCTTTTATAGAACACCTTCTACCTGAGGATATGAAAACACTTCAGAAATTGTTAAGTTCAGCCTCACATTCACAATAGCCTTGTGAGACAGGTGAGTATTATTAATATCCCCTTTTTATAGTAGGGAAAATTGAGAGCCCGAGAGAACTTCAGTGACTTGCCCAAAATCACAGAGGCAGAACATAGCCAGAAGGAGAAAGCCGATCTAGTGACTCAAAACAATGTGCCTTAATGATAACTGGTCAGATCCTCAGCTGTTTAATGAAGCTATGACAATTACAGAAGCTGAGGATCTAGCCAGAATCTATGCATTGTTCCACATTGACTCTGTGCTTTGATTTTCAACAGATATTCATCATGGGATGTTTGAAAATGAGTAGCATCTCATCAGCTTCAAGTCACGGCCCAAATGTAATCTGAAGCTGTCCTTCATTAGCAGTCCACAGCAGGTGCACTGTCTGCCTCAGAGGAAGGAATCTGCTTAAGGGTCTTGCATACAGAAATTGTGGCCCAACATTAAAAATGTTCTTATCTATTTTATTGGCTTGGATCACCTCAGGGTTGAGCAACAGATGCATACAATGAAAACAAAAACCAGTTCCAGTTATGCACCAGTTCCTCCGTTATGGCCAAGCGATGCACCCAACTCAGAAGAGGAGGGGGACAGAAGTTATAAGCACTTTTTGCATTTTCTAATTCTAGGCCAGCAGAATTCACCAGAGAGCAAACAACAGTCTCATGTGGTTCCTATAGCAGCCAGGGTGCAGAGATACCCTGGCTCACATACCTTTTCCTTAGCCATGTTCCCTATACCAGCTGTAAGGAGGGGACTGGATGATATCAGTGCTGCTATGTTGGCTCCATGCCACTGGAGTATCTTCCTGTTCTGCAGTGATCCTCCTGTGGCCAGATACACCAATTTTCTGCCTGACTATCCTCCTTCCATTTTCCCCTCCTTCATTCAACCCCATTCATCTTCCCCTGAGCAATCCCCAACTTCATTTTCCGTGATCATCCCTCCTAACATTGCATCCCTTTCTTTCTCATAAACAAACATTTAACTCATAAAATAAATATGTAGATGACTTAATCAACTAGTTTCTTGTAGGCACCAGAGAAAAAATGGGTCTCCAGCAGGTATTAAAATGAGGAGTGGATTGTCTATTAGTAAATTAATAGATTTACAGAGTGGCATTCTAAATTAAAAGGCAAAAATATCAAACTACTTTTTAATGGAAATATTCCAGTGATTGCCTGCAGATTAATGTGTAATTGATCATCTTGGATCCACAAGCAACTGGCATTTAATTTGCACTCTGTACAGTTAAGAGGAAAGAAATAACCAGGAATTTATTATTTAATTGCACAGTAATTACCATGTTAATAGTGCATGGTAATTACCATAGTTGCATGGTACAATACATACATACAACAGTTGCATATTGATTATCCATTGCCTGGTAATTAGCATATAACTAGTCAACACTGGCCCTAAAGGTATGGATCATTTACATGATATATATTACGTCACGTGAACTGAAGAACTTAGATTTATTATGGCTAGGTTACACACATGGGGATCTGGACCAAATTCTGCTCTCATTTGCACTGACACAAAGCCATTAAAACTACTGTGATTGTTCTAGTGGGGGGACAGAATTTACCCTTTATTTATTTTTACAAAAATCACATTATTCAGTATATGGGACTTTAATTTTGCAGAAGACTCTGAAATTAATTTCAAAATGCATGATACATTTTAAGCCTTCAACTGGTGGAAAACACAAAACAAAATTCTCTAGGGAAAGGAGATTAGCATTCAAGGGAAGGGAGATTAGCATTGTCATAAAAGCACATTAAAAAGTACCTATTGAGAATGAAAGATAAATAATTTTCATAATTCATTTTCTCATTCATTTTAATAGATTTTGTTGGTGAAGATTATATCAATGCTTCTTGTGCCTTCATAGCATGGTTCCTGCTGTATATGGATACATTGATAATAAATCCTTTTCTTAGAAACAGAAATCACTAATCCTCCTGAAAAAAACATCTCTATTGTGTGGAATGTTTTCCCTTGATTTCATCTGTATTCTATATATTATTTTAGCTTGCATCATAAAAGTTAATTATTTCAAGCTGGGAGTCTGTTATTGCCACTGCAATTCAAACGGCTGATTATAGCTACAACAATGGATAATGCCAAAGAGTTAAACAGATTCTGACACATTGTGTAATATTTTAACATACCACATCTGTACAGCAGGATATTGAAATATCTAATATGGATTACACTTTGCAGTTTCTTATCATAATAATGAACAAATACATATCAGAGTTACAATACAAGACATAAAATATATTAGATTGTTTGGACTGATGAATCTAATCCTGATCTCACTTATACTAGAGAAAATCAGATGCAACTTCTTTCAGGAAGTACAATTCCCCTCCCAACTCCCTGTGTACAGGGGAAAATGTGCACATTATACAATCCCTTTGAATGGTTCAGCCTATTCTCAGTGCCCAACTCCACAAAATCAGGCCAGGGCCCATCTGCCTTCAACCAGTCTTTGTCTCATGCAGTGAGTTATACCCCCAGGGGTGGCAGGAGGGAACAGTCTGTGGGTTGCACTGAGCAGAGTGACTTCTATTGCATCTGGACCTCATGGTCTATTTGCGTAATTCTCCTGCCTCCATCTCTTTTCACTGTGTAATCTTTGTAACGGCAAAGACTGCTGCTTCTGAAACTGTGTAATTGAAAAAATCTGAAGCCAGTAGGAAAATATTTGCCTTATCAATACTTAAAGGTATTTGAACTACAGCATTCACTGAGATGTTCATTATGTCTTTGGACTTGACTCTGATTCAATTACATCATTTTTACTCACTTCCACTGGTGTCACTCCTTTGACTAGTGCTAGAGAAATCAGAACCATCACATGAGTAGATTAACAGTTTCTTGATCACTACTAAGATTTAGTTTGATTTTTTTAAACTTGAGTTTTTAAAATATTTTAGTTTGTCAAAATCCTTTGTCCTTCTCTTTTATATTAATTCATTCAATATTCATTAACAAGTTTACCACCAATGGCCAAATTTTCATCAGGCCTTGAACTGGTCTCTATTTCTCCACACTTAGTTTTGTGCATTAAATTACTGCACCCTAAGAATCAGGAATATGAATTTTTTGTCTATGTAGAGTGAGTCGTTATTTGCCCAGCTGTCTAATTTGTGTATGATTACACATACAGAACATCCTGGTACATGCATCCACTTTTGCAAACATAATAAGGTAACTCTGCATAAATGAGCTTAAAAACAGAGTTTAGAACTGAAAATATGGCCTTTAGATTACTGATTTTCAAGCTGTTTTAAGCTTTGAACCCAATCCTGTGTCCCATGAAGCCAATGGGAGTAGGGTGGCTGCTGCTGATTTTGGTGGAAGAAGGAATAAGTTACCAGTACATAAATGTTTGATTTTATATCATCATGTTGATATTGGTTACCTTTTTAGCAATGGTATCTGGTGGCACATCCCGCCTTCCAAGTGGATATGGATTCCATTGGCTACTGGCAGAAACATCTTCTTGTCCATTGTCTAGAATGTTGCTCTGCTGTGATGGAGTCTATTGTAAAAATGGTAGGGCATACTTTAGTGCCATGACAGAACACTGTATAAAACCATCACTTAATTTTGCCCCAAATCCACCTTGTTCAATTAATTGCACAACAACATTTCATTTGTAATGGGAATCATTTTAGGCTTTATCTCTGTATTGTGTTAATGTGTAAGAACTGTATACCCGCTGCATACCTGTTGTATGGACCTTACTTTAAATGGGAGAACTTTAAATGTTCATTAAGTATCTTGGCAATAATGAGAAAGGTGAGAAAATTAACACAAACTCTTAAGTCATAGAACAGTAAATATTGTACTGAAATTTCATTTTTAACACAATAGTTTGCTATAGAATCACACAATCTAAAAACATCTTACTGATTATTCAAATTGTAAGAACAGTAAAGAGCAATGAACGAATGTATACTAAATATCTCACCAACATCTATAGCATAAATATGAAATGTTAAGCTTACAATACATTCTTTAAAAGATGTATTTAATACTGACAATATTGAAGTTATAGCTGTCATACCCTGGGTTACCTTCTGCATTACTCTTACAAACCCCAATTCAGGAAAGCACTTGAGCATGTGTTTAAGTTCCATTTAAGTCAATAGGACTTAAGCACTTGCTTAAAGTTAGGCACATACTAAAGTGCTTTCTCAAATCGGATGGACTTAAGCACCTATTTAAGTGCTTTCCTGAACTGGGGTCATGCTTCTGTTATTCTTTTCTGTTTTCCTGTCTTATTGGATACATTTAATCCTGGTAATTTTCCTTCACTGGTGACTTTACTCATCTTTTTCAGTAATTTTTGTGGTGTTTGTGTCCTATTCTATCTTAATCTAATTTTATTTTCCAGTTATTATCATTTATTAATTTTTTTTTAGTTAGGATTAGTTAATTTTTGTTCAGATACATGTAACTTTCTTGTCTGAATCCTCTCAAAATGCATCACAGGGCAGATCCAGCTACAGGAGCATTTCTACACTGGGGAGGATCCTCCGACGATACTGCTACTGGCACCAGTTCATGGCTGGGAGAATGGGACCATAGCTGTGAGTCTATTACATGTGGCTGATCCCACGCCCACTGCAACAGACCCTTGGGACCATTGACAGATAGTGTAAACTAAAGCAGAGATTTTAAACCACTCAGCTTTATGCCAGGGACCAGCCTAGTACCCAGGAGGATAAGAGGATCAAAAGTTGCTTAGAGCCATCACCTCTATGCTCTATTTATTGTTTTTCTTGTCTGCAGTTCAGAATCTGGACCATTGTTACACATGATTTTCAATTTTTTTTTTTCCTGTGGAACACTTTCGATATCTGAGTACTGTCAATGCCTCCTAACCTGTTTCTCAGTTTGGTGTAATGAGACGTCATCATTGCTATGCCCTTGGACTCATGAAAAATGAGATGTGTATCTTGAGAGATTATTCCAGTCAGCAACATTAGAAATGAAAATTTGCCATTGCATATTCTCTATTCTGAGAATAAAAATACATAGAGAAAACCAAGTGTGTCATCCTTGTGATGTGACTAATCTTCACCAGTCTCTCTCATGGACTGAAATCCCTGGAGTTGCTCCTGCTTTCTAAGACCGATAAGAACATTTAAAACAAATCATGTGCTATATGCTATTCAAAGGTCTGTGTTATATGTCAACATTTTCTGATAAAGTAACATTGTGTGTGACTTTGATTGTTCCTAGGAACAGAGAGTAATATATTTTTGACACTGAAGTTCATCTAAGCAACAATCCATACAGTGTTAAAAAGAATTATGGTATGAACACTAAAATAGAAGGCATTCTTCTGAAAGAAGTTCCTTTTGTCACTGCAGAGAATGTGGTGCCATTTTAAAAAGAGAATAACTGTAATTATCAAGGTGATTTTAAGATGCAGAATAAATAAAAAATTTGGAGGTCATTTACTGTTTTCAGTATAAGATTGGGAAAAATCTGTGATGATAGTTCTTTTCATTTTTGACAAGAAACTGAATTTGGCTGCTCATAAGGTTACTCATTTGACAGAGGCTGGATGAACTGAAGTTTTACACCTATTAAATCAAGGTACAAAGTAAGAAGCAGCAGTTCAATGTGATGGTAGATGCAGTAGAATACGTTAAACAACGTTCCTGATTGTTTTCTTTGATTCTTTAAACTGCCACTGGTCAATTAGGCCTTAATTATGGCTATTTTGAGCCTGATCAACACTAAGGAGAAGCTCTAGAGCCATGTTAGTCTATTTTTAGCAAAACGAGAGTTTTGGCATTCACGCCTTCTCATCAACTGTTGTGAATGGGCCTCATCCACCCTGACTGAATTAACCTCGTTAACACTTGCCCTCCTCACTGTGATGTAACTCACCTATCCTTACATGTGTATATATACCTACCAAACAGAAGTTTCCACTTCATGCACATGACGAAGTGGGTTTCTGCCAACGAAAACTTATGCCCAAATAAATTTGTTAGTCTTTAAGGTGCCACAGGACTCTCGTTGTTTTACTAAGGAGAAGGAAGAGCAGGGCAAACCATCCAAGTGGTGTTGTCTGGATATATTACAGCTTTGCAAAGCATAATGCACGTGATTCCTTCTGACTATCAACCAATGGAAATCAGTGACTCCTTTGGAGTCAAAGGAATTATGCTGCTGTAAATGAGAAGAGGAGAAGACCTGGAGTAAGCAACTGATTTAGTGAGTTTTGCTGTAACTGTTTAACAGGTACAACAGGCATTCTCCTTAGTATAGCAATCATGATATATAAGGGGCTGAGACCCAGGTCCTTCCCTCCTACTCCAAAATACACCATTTACTGGGCTTTTAGGTCGGTTGAAAGCACTAGCTGTTTCTCCTTGGTTCCTAGCACTAGAAGCCAGATTAAGTCTGACAGTTGTGTGAGTGTGCTGTGGGAACACACTCCCTGCTCCATCTCCCCCCTTTACTGCACCTACATATGGGAGGAATACTTTTGCTCCTAGTGTTGCTGTCCCTTGCTTGAGTTCTCAGAGACAAAACAAAAATCAGACCTAGCTGACCGTACAGCTGAATGTCAGTAATTTAAGCATGGTATTGTTTTAAAAGTGTTAGAATCTGTTCTCCCATCAATATATGTATTCCACTCCAATTAATGTCAGGAGGGATTACATGCACATAGTAGGTATCCCTTTCAAAGTTTTTAAATCGATAAATGTAGAATTAAAAATTAAGAATCCAATAAAAGATTACAGATGTTTAAATTTATGATGGTGTTATTTCAATCTGTCTTGTTGTGGAGACACCTGCAAAATGAAGTAAGGTTATTTTAATAACCAGGATAATGATTAAAAAAATCTTAAACAACAAATAAGAGAGAACACAGCAAAAGCTGCCAAAGTCATTAAATTTGCAGGATTCATGGATGTGGATTGTCCATTGGCATTCACATTTCAGAAATAAAATGCTTAGATAAGCAATTTTTTCCCTGTGAGATATGCAATCTGAATGTGAGAATTTCAAGTGACTCATGTTTATAACTAAACATTCTACTATATTACCCTTTTTTGAATAAAAACTAAATCAACATTTTCTATGAAAAGAGTCTGAGTCCACAGCACTATTGCAGACAATTCCAGAACTTTCAGTAGACACCTTTCAAAGATCTACATAGTGCCATTGAAGATTTATAGTTTAGTATTTAGTTCATGAGTTATTCATATCCTGCATCCAGAAATGCAAAATGTTCTGGAAGATATCAGGGAATAAAAATAAGCAGTATTAGGAATTCAAATGATTACATCAGCACTGACTCTGTCTTTACTTTGCAAATTGTATAGTAAGAGAACATATTCCTTTCAAATTTTTTAACATGAGATTTTATGGTCGCATGTAGCAGAGTGTGGTTGAGGGCCTGACAGAAGGAAAATTAGAGTAAGAGCTTGGAGAGTCCTTTTTTCTGATAACATGAATATGCACGTGGAGTCATATATCATCCTAGATCCATACATGTAACTCCTCATTGACCTCAAAGAAATAAAATCAAGCACAGCATATGATCTAAAATTCTCGATGTGCATGATATATGAGATACCTTATTAATAAATATACATATATAAAATACTAAAGTTGTTTGGAATTACACGTCAAAATGATCCTTGCAAGGACCTGGAAAAAGAATTAATACATCACCTAAAGATATATCAAGAGTCTTTGAAAGAAAAAAAATATGACAAATGCTGGAAAACACTCTCCTTTTCTAAGCTACACATCTATATTTAAGATGCCATTTTTGGTTGTCATTAATTTTGCCACACTGGAGATGTAGAAGTACAAATATGAATGTCTGTAATACTGTGGTGTGAGGTGCATAAGGAACTAACCAAATGTAAAAGGGTAAGTTATTAGGTGCAGCTTGCAATGCAATGTGTGTATTTATACTGTTAATATATACCGGTTTGCTTACTGGCTGGGGAATACAGTACACTTATGCATTGATAGTTAGATGAGGCTGTTAGATTCCAGTTCAGTAAAACTCTTACGCATATGCCTAACTTTAGAGCATGTTAGTAGTCACATTGATTTCACATACACTTGCATATATAATATGACTGTTTGGAATTTTATGTCAACATGATTCCTTGCAAGGACCTGTCCTTAGCTCAGAAACTAACTCACATGCCTTAAAGCTGTGCTGAAGTGCCCTCTACATCATGCTACGAATATTTCGGCAAGATTTTAATGAGTAAACTTCTACTCTAGCTTGTTATAGCTACTTCTTTCATGAACCATGTATATTAGTAGATATTTATACTTGCATATACATATATACATACACCAATATATCAATAATAGGTATGAAATCAGAAACATAAAATTTTGAGAATACTTATTTTCTTTTCTATATCCCCAATACTTAAACCCAAAATTTAAAAATACTGTAATTGTAGCCAATAGGGGCTCAAAGCATGTCAGTGATGTTACAGATAAATTAAAGCCTGGAAGTGGAAAACCTTGGCTCCTGCGATGCAATCTACATACATTCTTTAAAAATGTCTACAGTACATTTCTAAGATGAAAGATCTACAACATGAAACATGATCCCAGCGCTATACCCAGAACATATCTTCAGGATAACATTAGTCTGCAACACGAGAGCAGAAAGCAGCAGTGACAGCCACATGAGCTCGTTATTCCAAAAAGCAAGGTTATTACCTAGGCAAATTATGGTACTAGCATCTTTGCTTTTTGGACTGATTACAGGGTATAAGCATGAATAATACGCAAAAGCTAAAGCAGGAAAAAGCAAAGAGTATTAACTTATTCTGTGATGTTGGTATATGCTGGCTATCCCATACTTACTTGTGGTAGAGGTAGCTCTTGCTGAATTTGGTTTTCAAATTTAGATTTAGTCTGCAAGTTTAAAGTCATGCTTCTGCCTGCATGCATTGCTGACAAACCTCCAGAGTGCAGCATGCCAAGGTTAACAGTGTGGTGTTTGTAAGCAGCGGTCTGAGTAGAGGAAATAACCACGTGACAGGATATGAACACACATGCTCACTGAATTAAGTTTAGCACAAATATGGTTAATTTCACTAGGTTTTAGTTTAAGCAAACAAACAATACCAAGAAATAAGTAGCTTTTTGATGCATGCACTCAGTTGAACAAAAGCACATACAGTACTGATTATACATAAAACAGATACCATAAAAGACTATAACAAATAACAGCAAATGAAATATATATTTTATACCTATAGTCTGAAAACTGTGGTATATTGTATGGTATAAACCCTTTTAAATAGATAGGGCCTGGGAAGCCCTTCACACCCATGGATGGCCCAAAATTCTGTGTTTCTGAAATGCCAAGAAGTAATAGCAGGAAAACCCATACAAGAGGTCTTTGAACCATCTTGTGTGCTATTTAACTGATCTCCAAGGCAGGTCTTTATAGAGGAGAGGATTTTGGTTGGGACAGACACATAGCAAATGAGTCTGTGCATAAAATGGACTAACTGGACCCAAATTCCATGAGACAGGATCAGCTGGCTAGATCCACTGCTGCCCTTTTCTTTTATTAGCAGCTGCAATCCAGCTGCACAAGCAACCTGATATGTTCAGGTTGAGGATTCCATCAGTCAGTGCAATATGTTTTCATCTGGAGCAAAGACCTTTTCAAGGTTGGTCCATAAAACTGATCTTGTGCAAAGTATTGTTGTGGTCGCTGTCTCAGTTTCTGACTTGTATGTTGCAAATGTACTATATACTAGATCACTTTCTATTGCAGAAATCAATATGAACCTAATTTAATTAATCAGGATCTTCACTACATGCTTTATATGAATGAATGTATTCCTTATATCAACACAAATGTTAAAAATAATTGTAAAGTGTGTCCTAAACCAACAACATCCAGAAAATACAAAGTTCAGCCTGAAATATCTGTCCTTAAGCTACCACATTTTGATTAGATATTACATGGTCTCCAAACAATGAGTAATTTTACACACCACAAGTACAGGAACTGAGGTAAGGAAGAAGTTTCAATTTTCAAGCTAAATTTTTAAAAGTTTGTCTGTTTGAGCCTTAGTGTTATTTTAACATGCATCATTCTTTAGTAAATGAATAGCAAAGTATATCTTGACTTCAGAGCTGTTAAGATCCAGCATAAATTATGTATTTGGATACATATTGAAATTGCATATAATTAACATATTAAACCACAGTAGTTTTTCAAAGTCGCTTTGGTTTATGAAACAAGCCCATATTTATAAAGTGTATTTTTGGCTGGATTGGTTATAGCCATGTATAAAAATATTATAGCACCAGTACTATATTTTCCATGAAAGATAACACGCTTATCTTTCTATAATTAAGTGAGTATAACAATCTCCACTCTGAAAAGCAATAATTGTGCATATCCAACCATTACAAAGTTAAATAAGCTACCTGTTCAATTTTGCCCCCCCCCAAAATACCAATAAGGTCTAGAATACATTTAGGACTGTTTACTTATGTTTTCCTCCCTCTTTTAAAAAAGCTATGATGTGTTTGAGATACACTATTGCCAAACAGTATCCAAAGCCTTTCAATACACTCTGAGCATTACTGAAGTGGTGGGGTTGCAGCAGGACATCCATATCACCTTTGACAAAACCATTAGCAGGTTTCATTTTTTTGTAAGGACTCCTGGAAATCAAAAGAATTAAGCCTTCTGAGTTAGTTTTTCCATGAAGAGTGCATATTAAAGGCAATGGAGTCATGTATGAAGAACTTCTGAAAGCCACTACGATACCAAAGCTGGAGAAGAAAAGCTGTAATAAGTTTGTCTTCAAAATCTAGACCAATCAAATATTCACTTTCATGTAGCTTTAGTTAGTGATTGTCAGAAGTTGAACTGACTGGAAAATTTTTGTCAAAAGAGTTTCATTCAGAAAATACCATTTTGATTAAACTGAATTTTTTTGTGTGAAATTGTATCGATTTCAGATAAATTTCATTAAAAAATTGGAAATAAATTTTAAAATGCTAAAACATCCCATTTCAAAATTGTCAGAATAAAGTTTTAATTTTTCATTTCAAAATATCTTTTCATTTAACAGTTTATTTTATTTCTTATAAAAATAAAAAGGGGGATCAAAATCAAAATGGAAAACTTCATATTTATCAAAACAAAATATTTGGATTGACACTAAACAATTTTTCCCCCCAGAGTTCTGTTCTCCAAAAAATTTCAAAGTTTTGGCTTTTTCTCCCAATTAAGAATGATTTTTTTTTTTCCCCCAATCTCAACATTTTTAAGGGATGGAAAATCAATTTTCTGATCAGCTCTAGTCAGTAGTAATGTTTTAATTGGTTTGGCCTTTTTTTTTTTTTTTTTTTTTTTTAAAGTGATGTCATGTTTGAAATCCCAATTAGTTATAAATGATACATTACCAACCACAGACAAAATTCTGCCCTAAATTATACCCCACTGCACAGTTGATAAAGAGTTATTTTCTCGGACAAAGGAATGTGGTTGCATCTGCTTGCATGTGTCTTCCATCTAAAGTGAGCAATGTGTGACCAAAGACAAAAGCATATTTGCATACCAGGCAAACAAAGCCGTCAGTGGGAAAAAGTGATCACACCCCTGGAAGCCCTCCTGCCCTTCAAAGAAAAGTTTACTCTGTAAATGAGAACAGAATTTGACCCCTTAATACAAAATCATCTCATTTAAATGAAAACATATCTACTATCAGCTATCCTTTATATAAGTTAGATAGGTTTAAAAAAAAAGGAAGAGGAGAAATAGTACAACCAGAGTCAGACCCTTGCTCTACTTTTTAAATGGAGTTAAGTTCAAAAATTGAAAATCCTGGTACCTATATTGCCATATAAATGAGTTGTAAAAAGTTTCTCAATTTTTTCCCCTGAGATATGAACATACACCATGAAATAGCTCTTATAAAGCTGAACTGGAAACTTTATATTTTTAAGTAAAAATTAAATTTTAAACCAGACTAGCAGTCTAGATAGTGTATAGTTTGCCTGGGGAAGAAAGGAGAAAGCTGATGAAGAGGCCTTGAGGGAAGAAAAAAGGCAACTTTAAGACTCTTTGTTTGCTTCGCTACTCTTCAGCAGTGCTTTCTCGCCCACTAGCCACTATGAATTTTCATTTTTTTCCATGAAGGTAATAAAAGAGCTGTGTAATGTTGTTTACATTCATCCCCAGAGTTCCATCAAGGTATGAGTCAGGCCCTCCCGGTTTAGTGTCCTTAGGTAGGAAGTGGGTTTTGGAAATGATTATTGGGCCACAAACTGCTGAGGAAAGGACATTCAAGATCACGGAAGGACTGAAGAAGACTGGGTCCAAATAATCTAAGAACATTAAAAAAAAGCCAAGGAAATACAGTTTTAAAATACATTTACTCAAAATAGTAGGGAATGGGTTTTGTAATAGTTTCCTTACAACTTTTTGCTTTTGCTGCTATGAACTGTTTTACCTAGTAGGGAGATATGTTGCATAAAATACCTTTGACAATTAATTTTTAAATTATTTTTGGAACTATGGGGCATGATTCTGATCTCGGTTAGTGGCATAATTCCATTAATTTACACCTGTGGGATATAAGAGTCATGCTCATTAAATTTAAAATAGCAACAAACTAAGCTAGGATTTGAAACCTTTGGCCATTGGTGCCCTTCTTGGGTATCCCAGACACCTTGTTGTGGCTAACTGCACTAATGAATTCAGAATGTATTTATTTTCTACAGGATACATGAACTGCTAGATTTATGTTGATGGTAGTTCCGTCCAGATCATCCACTCTCAATCTTATTTCTATTCTCTGAATTTGTTTTTAAAATTCTTCCTACATATAGTATGGGTAAAATGTTAAGTGATATTATTTTTGGAAATTAAAAAACAGTAAAGTTTAGATTTTTCCAATAAGATTCAGTCCTCTCTAGTTTTTGTTCAGAATCTCCTGCTACAGCTGATTCTGCTCTTTGGTAGAGATTATGGTTGTAGTGTTTCAGACAGTGTCAAAGTAGTAACTAAATAAAGCATGTTTTTTGTACCAGACACTTTTATACAGAGCCTTTATAAATCACTTTACCCAAGAACCCCCAATACTAACTGATTATATATATTATGTCAACAAAACCTTTGACATATGAGCTCCCCATAACACAAACACAGGGAACCTCAGAATAGCAAATTTTGATATTCACCACTGTACGTGCACATACTTAGAAATATTAAAATGTAAAACTAGAGCATTAATTCCAGAGAAATGCCAAACATACCCTGTCTAACCTTCTAGCTTCTATATGTCTAAGTAGCTGTTGTCTCCAGTCAGCAGGCATTTTAGCACAGCTCTCATTTCCCTTCACAGGGGTAAGCCTTGTCTTTATATCACTGTTATCTGAAGGCTTGTCACCATAGTTACCCAAGTTATAGTCAGATGGTATCTTTTCCAATAGAGCTGCCATTGTAGGCCGAGCTGAAACTGGCCTGGTCTGAGATGTACCATAACTCTCTGTACTGTAGCTTCTTGCAGACAATGGCCTCCTTTGTGTAAGATTTTTAACTGGAAAATTTCCAGACTGAGCCTTCATTTCTTGATATGATGGATGTTCGTCTTCATACCTGCCATTCCTTTTGAGGAACTGGGTTTCAGACACTGGGATACTGCTTTGGCGTTCCATAGCTGCTCTGTACTGAGGTCTGCTATACCTATCACTCTGAGGCAGTTCATGAGGTTCGCTTACTCTTCTATACATTGACATTTCAGTGGAGCTTGCCAACGAATCTGCTCTTCTCAAAAATCCTGATCTTGATCCCTGGGTTGAGAATGGAGGATTAACAGCCTCCTCATTAACTGAGGGCTGAGAGAATGAAAACATGTGCTCCATGGGGGGATATCCTCTATAGGCTCTTGGACTAATCAAATCCTTGGTAATGTTTTTACTCTGCTGAGGAACATATTCTGGATTGTGTTGAAAAGGCGGTGGTACCCTTTTTTCTGCTTTAACTTCCACTGCTCCTTGGGGGTTGAAGCTTTGGTCAAACTGATAGACTTTTTTTGTAACAGAAGGCTTTTGCTGCTGCTGTACCTTAACGCTTCCGTAACTCAGCAATTCATCATCTAGCATTGGTACAGACTGGCTACGCGACATACTAGACATACCATGCTCCTGTCCTATCATTTTATCTGGTCTTCCATGGGTTCCTGCATTGTCATTACTGGATGCATAGTTTTCTAATGGAATATTATAAACTTTATATGTACCAACATCTATCTCATCAATACTTTGCGACTTCTTAAATCTATTAGTTTTTAAATCTCTCATCATTGGGGAAAGCCTCTCTGTACTCTTGCTGATTGCAATAACACTTTTAGAAGACTCTGGACGACAATGAATATGTGAAAAGACATTACTAAGACTTCTGTTAGCATTTGAATCATGATACTCCCATGCTACTCCTGGAGAAAAAGTGCTAGCTATTTCAGATTCTTTGACATGATCTTTCCTTTCAGGTAATGGGCTGCTGGTGGGGGTGCTCTCCAATTTAGAAGGAAAAGCTGTCCTATCTTCAAAAGGACTTGGGGTTCTGGTCCAATTCTGCCAAGGATTGGGAGGAGGCACTTCTGATTCAGGTGTGTTTCTGAGTGTAGGCTGTTCAAGTTCCAGGGGAATGCCAACTATCCTGTCTTGTCTAATTAAAGGCCTGCGTCCATGAGCAGATGTGCTTCTAGATTTAGAGCATAAGAGAGGGTTAGTGCTAGGATTTGCCACTGTGCTCTCCTCTGCAACAAATCCTGTGTTATCATAGTGTGGGCTATCATTCCAGCTGTCAGCAAAAGTGTCACTCATTGGACGCCTATCATTGCGCTGCTGCAGATTTCCCACTGGAGCAGACTCTAGCTGGCTGAGTAATGGCTTTGTCTCAAGAGGTTGTGGAAAAGACTGCGTAAGCCTGCAAAAAGTAAAAATAAAATTCAATAAAGAATATCTGGGCTTCTGTTACAATAAGTGAGCAATCAGCAGAAAGAAATTCCTACAAAACATCTTAACATTTTCTCATCTATATTTAGCCCTTTGGATTATATTACAATATATATGAATTATGCCAATGTTTTTTTCACAAAATCCGGCATTTTTTTTTTTTTTTTTTTAACTTTTGAGAGCTTGGCTTTGCAACCTAAATAATTCTTTTAATGCTTTTTTAAAATGTAATATAACATATTTTCTAGCAAAGTGGGTAACTCTGCACAAAAGAATTCAGCTATAAAAACCTGTGCTGTCAAAAACCAGAAACCAACACAATACCAGGCTGCAAAACAAAGCCTCTGAAAATTTGGTGCACAATGGCCCCGATCCTCTTGTCCAGTTGGCAGCTTTGTGCTTCTGCAGCAAGGCAATGGTGCCTCCATAAAGCAAGCTTAATCTGCCTGTGGAGGATTCCCCATGTATAGGGACATATTTGGGTGGCAAAGAACTGCTGTAGCAGCTTCAGAATAAATTAAAGCAGCGTTCAGGCTTCTCTTACTTGTGCAGGGGTCCTGTCTCAGCTCAGACTTAGTGCTCAGGGAATATTAAGGTAGGTTACAAACACTCTGTCAATCCTGAGGTGTGCCAACCACTCCTCAGCTGCAGCTCAGGACCTAGGCTTATTGTGTGCAAGCCTTATGTTCCAGTCTCATTTACTATGCTCTTTCACTGTGTGGTTATTTCACTTTAGAAAATATAAACAGAGTGCCTGACTCTCCACTGTCTTCACCTTGTATTGTTACCTTCATCAGTGCAAAATGGGTGTAAAATGCTAAAACACCCAGTAGCACTTTGTACATCTCTATATGGCTACACAAAGTGAAAGGCAATAGAGAGTCAGACCCAGTAACCATATACATACCTGTTGCCCCACAAAGAATTATTCACTGCTTCTTTAGCAGTTGTTTGCAAGGACCCCATTTTAACACGAGCATTAGAGGACCCTGAGGAAGCCTGGGAAGGTGAATAGTCTGAGTAAGTGCCTGAGGAAACACTGTTATTGAGACAGTGGATTTTATCTGCTTCAGACTCATCTGTTGATTCTGAAATAAAATAGAACAGGCATTACATGTGGTTGGGAGCAGTCAGAAACAAAACATTTTGGAAAAATAAATTTTCAAACTAATATTATGCATATATTTAAAACCATGCTTGTAAGATATCTAAATCAGAGTGTAGTATCCAACACATGGCAGCACAATGTATTATTTCCAGGTCATCTATGCACCTGCATGCATTATAAATGTCTTCACTGAACCCCTTTGGGAGTGAAGATAGTACCTTTCTTTTCTTTACCCAGAAGAACAAGTTTGGGTTGATACAAGGGAGCCTCAGCCATTGAAGGGTGAAGTTCCCCTATTCTCATGTCATTAGCAGGGTGTCCATAGGAATCCTGAGAGACAGAATAATACCAAAGTATAAAATGGAATTATAGTAAAGTAGACTTGCAAAAGGCAATGAAGAAAGCCACATCCGTCATGAACATGGAACTACAAAAACCCAAGCACAGACAATGAGATCATTCTAATCATGCTGAATTTGTCACTCTAAAATTCTACTTTTTCATAAAATATTATAACAACAAAGCACTAATATTCTGATGATAGTGTGTATATTCTGAAAATGCAGATGGACTAGATAGAACTTGTGAGATGTGTCAAGACCACACACACATTCTTGATGGAGTAATGATTATAAAAATTTAAAATTTAAGTAGAAATGAATGAAAATTTAGAAAAATTATTTACTTATTGAAGAATTAAGTACTCCTCATTCATTTGTTCTGACTACAGTGGGACAGAGGTTTACAAATTCAACAGCTGCCCTGAACCAAAATGCTATGTTGGCTCCAAAAGAATTTTCTATGAACTGAGGCTAATAATAATGTCAAATCTGTGTTTTCAAAGCAAATGTTGAAAATGTTCAAAGCAAAGGATGAACTTCAAAAGCTTTCTTACACAATGCAAGGAGAAAATGAGATGTGTGCTTCTAAGGGCAGGTCTACACTAGAGGCACTACACTGGCGCAGCTGCACCAATGCAGCTGCACCGCTATAGCGCATCTGGTGAAGACACTCTATTTCGCTTAGGTTGCTGCAATTTGTGTCAATCGGGGTGTCTTTTTCATACCCTGTGTAACGTAAGTTAGATAGACTTAAGCAGTAATGTTGACCTGCCCTAAGATTCCTGCTGCAAAGAATTAGACCGATAAAACATGTTTCTGTTTTTAAACAAAATGTAGTTTTCAGTGCTGGGGCTGCCGGTGCCGGCAGAGGTTTTGTCGGTGCCAGATTGGAGGAGGTCTTTGGTATTTTGACTCTCGACTCCGTGCCCTTACTATGATGCTCCTTTGGTGCTGTAGAGGATGTGGACACTGAAGGGGTCTGGGTGACCATTATTTTGATCAGTGCTAGCCTCTTTTTTGGCGAGCTTCTTGATGGAGTTGAAGCCCTCTTCCTATCCTGTCGGTCAAATGGCAACGGTGAAGGCTCACGCCCTTGGTCTGAGGCAGGTCTTAGGGAGTTTTCCATTAGTATTAACTTCAACCTGAGTTCTCTATCTTTTCTTGCCCTTGCCTTGAGGTTCATGCAGTGGGGACACTTCTGCGTAAGATGTCCCTCACTGAGGCATCGTATACATTGGGCATGGCCGTCGGACACCAGCATGGCGTCTCTGCACAAGGTACATCTTTTGAAATCTGGGGAACCGGGCATAGTAACTGGGTAACTAAAACCTACTCTAAAGGAGAGTGGAAAGGAGTTTAAGAAAAGAAAAAAGTAAATAAGAGAAGGAAGTAGTAACTGACTAACCAACTAAACTAACTAACATATTAATTACTAATTAAACTTTTCTGTCAGAACGAGTCGAATGAAAGGAACTGTTGCAGCTTCATCTTGGACTGCTGGAGATTGAGAAGAAACTGAGGGACTCAGGTCATGCGCGTGCACGTAGCTCAAACCACCAACGGCACTGCAAGTCAGGCCGCGCATGTGTGACCCAAGCGGAAACTATAGATGAAAATCTCTGATCCGGACACGAGGGCACATCAGACACCTGAAGCGGAGCACCCACAAGGACACCACTCAATGAAGAATGGAGCAGTTCATATTAGGATTAAATTGAAAAACATTTCAAAAACCAAAATTCACTAAATTCATAGAATTTAAACAATAATGTAAAGAGAAATTATGGTTGGAAATGCAGAGAGAACGCTGAAAAGTCTGATAGAATCCCAAAAATTCGGACTCCTCTCTAATCTACTTATAAAACCCTTTTTTTATAGTACCTAGCAGTTACATATTTTTTTCATCCATATAGCTCAAATCATTTTACCAAGATAGATAAGTGCTATTATTGCAACACACAGATAAGGAAACTTAAGCATAGATTTATCTATTTCGAGTCAATGGCAGAGCCAGGAATAAAACCTAGGTCTCCTAGTCCACCAATCTACTCATCAGTTCATGGTGCCCCTTAAGTGTGGTTTCTGATATTGTTAAGAGCTGCGTGAAAACTCATTACGGGATTGAGGTTCATAGGTGTGAACTCACCCTTAAATTAAAATAACTGTAAGCATAAGCCCCAGCAAAGACAAAAGGAGTGCATGAACCCACATCATGAGCTTTTACTGAGTATTGTTTTGGGCAGGCAGGACGAGAAAGAAAGTCTGAGCGAGCACCTTCATGTCCGCACAGATGGAAGGGAGCCACTGAAAGTACGATAGCTGGCCCTGGAAGAAGCATGGGGAGAGGTTTTTGGGTCAGGCGCACAGGCTGGAAAGAATGTTCCTGGTGCTCTAAACAAAAGAAGCTGTTTCCTGTTATTTCATTCCTTCTGTTGTCAGCGACACAGGATTTTGTACATGCTTTGTAAATAAACAAAACTGCATAAAGAAATACCTGACTAGTACCAATTTCTATTCCCATCTGGTACATCCACTGGGCTCCAAACTTTGACTTGCAACTCGGGTCAAAAGGGGCAACAATATTTTGATTTTAGGGGCTGTTAAGGAAGGATAAGAGGAACTAACTCCAGGGATTTCCTAGGCTCTGCCCTTTTCTGAGATCCTAATTTTTTAAACCTACTTTATTTCAGTGCCTGTCTTCCTAATACCAAAATAAATACAAACTGAGTCCTCAGCTTGTGTAAGATTGGACCCTTTTAATTTAAAAAGTAAAATAATATATGGTTGAGTGGTCTTCTCAGTTGTTCCCAGGACTTAGCTCTTCTTTTACAGCTGTCATTTCCAGCATAAGATTCTTTATCCACAACTCAAATCCTAACTGTCCTCTTAAGTCAACAACCTCCCCTCCAATCAGAAGTGCTCTAGATTCATACATCTGCTCACTATGCACTCACCCAGAAGCTGCTATTGCTTGATGATCTCTTACTTCACTCAAAATTGTTTTAGCCCAATCTATCCCTTTGTTTTTCATTTCCAACTAGACAGTAACTGCTTTCCTTCTTGAGAATCTTTGTATTTCCATACATGAAACTGGGCCCAAATTCTGTACTGTCTGGCATCTACTATCTGACTGATTTTCTGTACTAACCAGCTATCAGATATGCTCGGAAAACACCAAGAACCAAGAAAGAGGAAGAAGGGAAGTGAGATAGTGGTTTGAACCATGGAGTGGTAATTAAAATTAGGGAATCACTGAACAGGGCAGATAGGTGAAAGGAATGGAAACATAAAGAGGGACAGTTTTCTATGCTCCTCCTTCTCCTCCCCTCCCACCATGACATGGAGATGATTCAGGTATGAGGAGGAGACTTCAGATGGAGACTTTGTGGAGGACACAAGGTGGGAGGGAGGATAGTGGAAAAACACACTATCCAGAGGAGTTACAGTGGGAATCCAAGTCTGAGGAGGGACCCTGGGGAAGGTAGTTAGTGGAACACAGCCATAAGGGGCACTTTGATGGAACACAGGTTCTGGAAGGTTGTCTCGTGGGGGTACCCAGCATCAAGCAGCAGGGAGGGTGGCGTGGGATACAGCCTCAGGAGAGAGATTTGGAGGTAGATGAGTTGGGGAGACAGATTTAGGGAAAGACCTTCTGGGTGGATACAAGTTTGGGGAAGGTGGGATGATATCTGTCATGGGGAAGAGGATGATTATTTGCAGGAGGAGGATTGGTAGTAGAGAGAGAAAGGAAAGAATGAGTGGTGTTACAAGGAAGGAGGAGGAAAAAGTTGACATTTATAAGTAGAAGTGATGGAGGGAATGTTGGGGGAAGAGAGGTGGTTCGAGTCTGCCTGGAGGTATATTTGTAGGAAACCACTTATACTACAGAATTAAGGCACTAGGGAGTCTTGAGGCACTAGGAGGCCCAGTTTCCCTGGTATTTGTTGGCAAAGTTATTCCATCAATAGTAAGTTAAGTGACTTTGTGGAGACAATAAAAAAAAGAAAAGAGATGAAATATTCAAAAACACAATTGCACTATCAGAAAATATACAATAGTTTACATTAAAATCATACTGCTATTGCTCTTATTTTCATAGTTTTACAAGGTTTATACTTTATTAATTGCTTTTAGTAACATGAGCGAAAGCAAAACTAAGCGATAGGATTGCCAGAGGATTGCCTATACAGTCCTTGTGGAGTACTATTATACTTATATAGTAATATTTTAATATTTTTGCCTTAAATGTACTTATATTTTCTCAAAATAGCAAAACTCAGATTCCTTATCAGCCAGTTTAGCCAGTCCATCAGTGCTGGTAAAACAAATATATATATTTGTTTCTTACACGTACTCCATGTTTATTGTAATATATTCAAGACCTTAAATTACTTTTATACACCAGAGTTACAGTTCCTTTATACTATTCTGTATTTCCTATACAACATAATAAACAAACACACAACTTAAAGCTGGCCATTATGCAATAACATTTTGTCAGTGCATAAGTCAGTTTCCACCCCAGTGTACAGACATCATCCAATGTCCTTTTTGAAAGAGTATGTGTGTCGCTTTCTCAAGCTGTAATATACTGTAATTTTTGAAGCACAGTGTATATTAAGTTTCACATTGTACCTCTGAACTTTCTGTATGTTCTTCTTTCTCCTTCCTGTTTGGGATTTTCAAAGTCAAGTTATGAATGTTGTCTGAATCAGACAGTTTCTCTTTTGGAATTCTTTATTTTCTCTGTCTAAAACCTAGAATCCCAATATCGTGCTATGAAACTTCTGCAAGTTAAGCGCCCAAAGTAAGACTATTTGCTTAAAGAGAGGAAGAACCAGAAGTTCATAAAAATTCTTTTAACTTTTCTTTGACATGAGGAAGATAGGCAGCTAACAAACAAAAACCTATTTGTTTTATGAGTTATTCTACAATACATATGATTTTTCCATCATAGCTTCTAGTCTGCTTTCCCCACCAAAAATTGACACATACTATACAGATTAGTATTTCTATGTAAAGCATTTTGGCATGCCTTGAGTGTGAAAGATGTTATAAATACAAAACCAAATTCTATTCTATTCAATCTACCAGTATCCTTGTCCATTCAAAATAATAGCCTAAACTTGAACGAGCATATGGAGGTATACAGGAAGCATTACTAATGAAAACAGAATCAGTTACAAGACAAAACCAAGGACAGAACAAAGAGAGAGGCAGTTGTGATACATGGGAACGAACTCTTCAGAAATATCAAGATGGAGACAAGTACAGAAAATAAAGGAAAACAGATGGTGAATTGTTTCCCAGGAGCAAGAGTGAAGTTCATAATGACTGATAATATTGAAGATATCAAGAAAGGAAATGTTGGTAATCCTTCATGTTGGGACCAACAAAATAGAAAAAAGCAGGCAAGAGCATAACAAAGTGATATCAAAAGCCAGAAAGAAGTCATGTTCAAACTCCTTCTAATACTCAGGGCACAATTGCACAGGATAAAGCAGATCTGTGATAGTGAATAGATAGCTGATGTGCAACAAGATAAAAGGGTTAATTATCAATAAGAAATGCATGTATTCCAGAAGAACTTCTGCATGTGCAAAAGGGAGAGGGACTATCTCTGAACGAGAAAAGTCAAATCCCTTGGAAGACCATCAAATAGACTTTAAAAAAAACAAACAAAAAACAAACAAACAAAAAAAAACAGGCAGGGAATGTGGTGGATATGATTTACCTATGATTTTCACACCCCTGAGCGACAAAGTTTTGTCGGCATAACCACGAGTGTAGACAAGCCCCTAGTTTTAGCAACATTTTCAATAAAATAATGAAGTAGCCCAAGGAAATTAATCAGCAAGGTGAAAAGAGTAATAACTAGTACAATGGCTGGAAAGAAATGTGGCTGAAGGAGGTGGGAAATGAGAGCAGCAAGGTTTAAATTTAATCATTTGTCCTCAATTGTTTATAGAGGAAAGTAAATCCTCCCTCCTTAAACATGTCCTCATAGATGGAAGTAGCAAGGGTTCAGATCTAGGAAGAATTCTATTTAATTTCTACACACTAATTCAAGGGTCTGTTATTTAGAACAAGTTGCTGGTCTAAATCTGACTGCATTAAATGATATAAGATAGTTGTGACAATGGTGGAAAATACCAAATTACATGAAAACTGGCTAGATTAAGGAGTTTGGCAATAGGATACAAAATGTATGATGCTATATTTAGGGAAAACAATATTGAGGGACACAAAGAAATAGAATGTAAGTAAACATGAAAAAGGAAGTCAGACTGAAGTGTGAGTTAGTGTATGTAGTACATACAGTACATATACATTTAAAGTCAATTAGTGAAGATACCAAATGTTGTATACATAAGAAATTGGCTTTAAATCTAAGGAAGCCATATTTCCATTGGAGATGCCCATTTTGGACTATTTTATTAAGTATTTTTTGATGAATTTGACATGGATATTTTGGGGAAAAAATGAGAAGAGCAACAAGGATATGGAGGGAATCTTATGAGAAAAGACTTTGGGATCTAAGTATGTTCAGTCTTCTAAAAAGGGATTATTGAGAGGAGATTTAATTATGGAATACAAACAGTTAATAGGATCTTGTAATGATCTAAGAATTAATTTCTTTCCATGGCGAAAGGAATTAACCTGTCATTATGAATCAACACTAAGGAAGAGAAGCTGTAGAATGGAAATAAAAAGTGGATTTTTCAAAATCAAAATATTCCTGTTACATAGAAACCTGTCAAATGAATTTGGTGGAGTTTACATGAATCTAAGATTGTGAAGCTATAGTGTTATTTATTTGGATACCTATGACATTTCTGATGATTCCGTAAAATATAGAGAATGAACTAGTTCATCATATAGCTTTCTGTCTAAAATGCCTTCGTTTCTGAAATAGAAAGACAATGAAAAGGTCATAATTTAATTTAATGGAAAACGTCTAAAACTGTTTTTTTGGTTATTGAAAAAGGAGGATGGTACCAGGGATTTGAAATGCAGCTTGTTACTCCTTTGACAACTGGGACTGTTTCATGAACGTCTGTGTGCATAAATTAATTGCAAGGAAAAGTACAAGCGTACAGAATGGAAGATTGTCCCAGCTCCTAAGGATGAAGCATTTTACATAAAATGAAATTTGATCTAATTATTAGAAATTGGCTTGAATCAAAATCCTATATCAGAATACCCCAGAATTTTAGGAAGTTTGCATTTGAACGTTCATTTAAGAGACTTAGGCCACTGTCCACTAATTATCTGAAGAGCAAAACAGAGCTTAGATCTGTTTTATTCAATTGTTAAATGTGGGATCCTGGTAAAATTATTTATCAAATCATTTCAGTTTGTTCTACCATGCCTTTTCTTTGTCATCCCCAAAAGAGCTAAATTTAACCATAAAGGAGAAAGACATTTCCAATTATTTAAAGAAAGTTGATAATGCTCATGTACTTTATAAAGAAAATAGATTAAGATGTCCTTCAAATCATAAAATTGTAGATCTGAATAGAAGCGGCTTATCTAATCCCCTTGCTTTGGACAGAAATGGCTCAGTTCTGTTCTTTACATAAAACTAACTTATCCTAATGAAAGAACCACCTTTTTTTTTTTTTTTTTTACAACATGGGAAATAGAGGATGGTCATTTGATGCCTTTGTTGCAGATCTGGCTCAAATTCTAGTCATGCAACTTTTGGAGAGATTATGATAGTAATGATTTTGGATTGAAAAGCATGTGAAATGTTTGCAGTTTGATATGATTATTATAAAAAAAGAAACAAAACAAAACAAAATTAGAAAAAATCTATTAAGAGTGTCAGAGTTCAAAGCTAGATGAGACAATACAAATTTACAAAACCGCACAAACACCCTCACTGAAGGAGCAGGATTGTAACATTTGGTGAAAGTGTCACAATTAAATTATTAGAATGTATTTCAGGGAGTCAAAAGAAATAACAGTTGGATTAAGGACTGTAAAGAAAAAAGAGCAAATGATTTGATTTTGAATACTCTGATTCAAAGTACCAACTGAAACAGTACCTAGGTTTTGTGAACATTTGTGGAAACAGTCCTAAAGAAAAATAATTTTGCTAAACTGTGCTTTATTAGGAACAAGCCCAAAAGAAATGGAAATGTTCTCACTATAAATGAAAAACACAAATAACAGTGCAATAAGTTAGACAATGGTTACTGGGTCTGTTGGATGTGTGAAAACCCAATCTGCAGTGGTACATGCTCAATGGGAGAAGACAAGTTAATGTAATTACGCAGTAACAGCTGGCTACAGGGTGGCACCTTTCAAGGATAATGCATCTATTGTAACAGTTAAATTACAAAGAGGCGAAAAGAAAACTTGATAAGGATAGAATGACTTTGTTTTCTAATTTATTTTCTTTTAAAAATCTGGGTTTTTTGTAGGGGCTTCCAAAAGTGTGTGAGGTGGTTTCCATGGATTTCTCCAGGTATGTTATAAAATGATCAATGAGTATTGCAAGCATCATCATGTTTTTAAATTGTATTTACATTTGGTTTAAAAAAGGGACTAAATTCAGACTTTGTATAAGTGAGTAAATGTCACTGCAATCAAAGGAACTGAACCTACTTACACCAGCTCTGAATTTGGCTCCATATAAAGTTAGTACTAAATTTTGGAGATAACTTTCAACAATGTTCACATTAGAATTGCAGCCTTTTACAATATAAAGATTTACCTTCTCTTGATAAGTATCTAATTTTTTAAGGACCAGGTTCCGCAACTCACACTCACAACGAATAGCATCTTAGTTCACAAGTAGTTCCATTGATATCTATCGGACTTCTGTAGTAAATTCTATTTAATAGGCCTGACAAAGTTCATTGAAGTCAATGGAAAGACTTTTGTTGACTTCAGTGACCTTAGGATCAGGCTCAATGTAAGTAAAAGGCAGAATCTTGCACTAAATTATTAGGTTTGTCATTACTTATTTGAATCGAGAAGACATTTATGAGTATATGACAGAGATGTAAATTATTATAAGGTCTATTCTGCTACTGCCATGTATATTTCACTGACATTAAAATTTAGGGGAGTTACATGCACACATCAACAGCAGAATAAATCCTTACATCAACTCAGATTGAAAATTGAGAAATTGAGTCTCTATTAATTTTAGAGAAAAACTAGGAAAAATTAATCTGATTCTAATAAAAAAGTTAAAACAGAAACAATTGCTTATGATTTTAAGATCAGATATAAAACAATGTCATGTATTAGAGCCAGGTTAAAACTCCACATTGAGCTCTTGAAAGTAACAATAATCTTGTAATATTACCTCCACCGAAATTTCCTTTGTTGCCATAGGCCACTTGTGCTCATACTTTTCTTTCATAGATTGCTCACTGTTGACAGCTGGCATTGAGTTCTCAGGCCTCACTCCATGGCTTGTTTTGCCCACCAGATTTTGAACAGATTTTACCATATTCTTTAAATCTTCTGGGTATGGAGTTGGATAACGTTTTAGATTTATTTCAACCTGAACATTTATAAAAAGAATTAAAGCACAAATACAAAATAAAAATAACATGCAAGTTAAATCTATGGTTACAGTACTATGGATAAGTGTATAATGTACAAGCAGTGAATTAAAATATTTGAGTAAAGTGTTACAAACATTTGTCATCATGAGTGGAGTTGTGTGAATAACTAATTTTCAGTTCAGTGGCTGAACGTTTAGTTTCATTCGACATTATCTTTACCTTTCAAAAAAATAAAACTAAAGTAAAATTCACAACGTAGTTTCAATTAAAAAAATCAAAGTGTTTCATTTAAAAAATGTCAAAATTAAACTTTTTCTTTTTTGCTGAAACAGTTAAGCGCATTCAACATTAATTTCACCCAGATCTAATCATGAGTCATTTTCAAAGTCCTTGGGCTGGAATCTAATTTCAGTTATACTAGTGTCAGTCTAAAGTATATCTCCTCTGATGTCAATCACAGATCAGAATCTTTCCCTTTATGTTTAGTTTTTTTACCATGTGAGGATACTGTGGTTCAGATTCTACTCTCAGATCAAGACCACTATCATATCAAATCACATCCTGCTCCTAATGACACCTCTAAAAATCTAGAATATTTTTGCTAAATTCAATGGAGTTATTTTGGATTTATACCAGAATAACTGAGAGCAGAATCTAACCTATTGGGGAACTATTTGTCCCTTGATATGTACATGTAGCTTGCACTGATCGCAATCAGATCTATTCTTATGTGTAAACAAAAACAGGAGAATAAATCCTTAGAGACTTAGCAGCAAGTCACACTGAATAATACCTCCACAGAGAGTCAAGCTGATTTTCTGTACTACTCAGTGCGACTCAGGGTGGCATAACCAAATCCTTAAAGATATACATATAGCACAGTAATTTCTATTATATAGAAAGAAATAGAAAATATATCTGATATCCTCAAATGCAGCAGAAATCTGTTGACAGACATGTCTAACATGACTGATTTGAAAACTAAAAGCTATAGGAACTAGCACTCAGTTCTTTACTATAATAAAGAATATATTAAAGATAGTATGTTTTGACATGCTCTCCAATAAAATATGTAAATGCATGAATATTATATTACAAGTTAATATGGAACTCCCACAGGAAAAAGAAATTGGAAATGATGTGTAAAATATAGCCTTGCTAAAGCTGTGGTTGATTTACAGTTGAAAATAATAATATTTATATGCAGTCTAATTATGAATTTGATTTACCACAAAATCTGGGCCATGATTTAAATATAAGAATACAATATAACCTTAAGGGTGACTGGGAATCAAGCCATATAGTCCATGCATGATCAAAGAGCATTGAAAAATACACTGTAACAAAATGAGCTACATAAAGAGAGGCAAGTCATACAATATAATGGTCTTCAATAGAACTCAGTTTATCATTGTGAATATAAACATTTAGTAGTAAAAAAAAACCTGGCAGCTGTGTTAGATAAAATCTATTGGGATGCATGTATTGTCATAACTGATATTAAAATGATATTAAGAATAACAATTACCAATGAATTCTAGACACCCTTTCTATCCCTGTTCTTTTATGTTTCATAGTTAATGCTACTTCAGAGGTAGCATGCTTGGGGGGGGGGGGGGGGGGGGGGGGGGACACGACGACACACGACACGACGGACGGACACACGACAACATGCTACACTCCTGAATGGAAGAATTTCTTTTAAAATTTCAAATATCAAATATATTTCAGCATATAATGATAATTGATTTACAGTCAATTTCAATTATGTAAGATACAAAGTGAAAGTTATGCATGACTTCAATAAAAATCTGTTAATCAATACTGATGATTTAATTAAATATCCAAATAACAAACCAAAGTCTTCTGAGTTACATCCTAAAAAACTCAACTGAAATTACTAGAGTTGCACAAGGTACTTGCTCCCCCCTCCCTCCAAAAAATTTGGCCCTACATGTTAAGTGACAGACTTATAGTCACAAAAGCTGTTTTGTGCTTCTCCTTAGTCCCCCTTCCTACTGGAAACATGACTGACTCAGAAGTTACATTAGAGAGACACGATGGGTGAGGTAATATCTTTGATAGGACCAACTTCTGTTGGTGAGAGAGACAAGCTTTCAAGCTTACACAGACTTCTTCAGTTCTGGGAAATTAAGGGCTAGTCTGCACTTAAGACTTACAGTGGCACAGCTGTATTGGAACAGCTGTGCTGCTGTAAGAGCCTTTGTGTAGCCACGTTATGTCGATGGGAGAGAGCTCTCCCGCAGACATAATAAAACCACCTAAACAAGCAGCAGTAGCACATTTAGGTCTCCCGCCGACATAGCGCTGTCAACACAAGTGCTTATGACAGCAAAATGTATGTTGCTCAGGGGTGTGTTTTTTCACACCCCTCAGTGACAAAAGATTTGCTGGCATAAGTGTAGTGGCATTGGTAGAACATTTGCTGGTAGTGTAGACAAGGCCTAAATGTCATTGCTAAATACAAGATTTAAACACATTGTTTAGCTTAAGTAGTTAATACATATTTCAAAGGACCATTTCAAAGTGAAGTGGCCCATTGACACTGCTCCAGTCATAAGAAAAGAAAGGGGAGGGGGAGAGCATTTGGGGAGGGGGGTTGTTAGTGGGTTACAGACTGTTGTAATTACCCATTAATCCAGTCTCTCTATTCAGTCCATGATTTTTTGTGTCAAGAAAAGTTATGAATTTCAGACCCCAGGCTCATCTTTTGAAGATGTTATACAGCTTTTTTTGAGAATGAGAACTGATAGGTCAGATATACAGTATCACTTCATGAAAAGTGTTCACCCACAGGTGATATGGTGTTTTTGTCTTTTATCATTTTCGCCCCAATGGAACCCATATGGGGTATCTTCAAGCAACTACAATCCATACTTGATGGGGATTCCATCTGGAAAGAAATCTTTCCTGACTCACCTCCTCTGACCTTCAAAAAACAAAAAAAAACCCAACCTCTCCAAGCTCATCATCAGAAGCAAGCTCCCCACAGACTATGACACACCAACTTAAAGCTGCACCAGACCCTATCAAATCAACAGATGCAAAACTGAAGACATATCTACACTGCTATACTGATCAATACCCCCCACAATACACCTTTCAAGATCCATGGGTCCTACATATGCCTATCACAACATGTGGTGTACTTCTTCCAGTGCACTAAATGCCCCAATAGCAACTATGTGGGTAAAACCATACTATCACTATGCTCTCAAATTAACTCACACAGGAAAATTATAAAAGACAAAACCACCATATCACTTGTGGGTGGGCACTTTTCACAAAGCAATCACTATATTTTTGACCTATCTGTCCTCATCTTCAAAGGAAACCTGCACAACACTTTCAAAAGACGAGCCTGGTAACTTAAGTTTTCTAGACACTAAAAATCATAGACTGAGTAGAGACACTGGATTCATGGCTCATTACAACAATCTGTAACCCACTACTGATGATCCTGGTACCAATATGGCTATAACACCACTGCATACAACAATCAGAGGATACGTAGTCATGATCCTTGCTGCAGCTGCACTGAGACCTTTCTAATATGGCAGACATAACACTGAGTGCAAATTCTATTCCACACAGCATGAATTCTGTGGCATCTTTCAATGGAAACTGCACTGGATTGGGGGGAAAAAGTGTAGCATGCAGAGCATCTGTTCCCTGCTTCCAACTATCTCCATTCTAAAATGAACTCTCTCAAATCTGCACAGCCATGACCAAAAGTTGTTCACATGCAGACGCTGACCCAGGGAGAAGAAGGAAATCATGTCACCATAGTGTTGATCCCTATATTTCCATGCATTCTGAGCATGTGTCCAATATATATACATACTTGCTCATTCTGCATTGCACAGGAAGGGCATAATTTGAACCAAAGTATAGAACAACCCTTGTCTTGCACAGTATTTCTTCTTTTAAAAAGTACAATTTACTCAAGTGAAACATCGCTATTGAAATAAACATTCATATTGCACTGAAATGGATATTCATGCTGTGTTTGTAATGTATATAAATATGATATAATGAAGTATGTTTAAATGCATTGGAGACAATTTTTTATTTCAGAAAGTGGAGAAAGCAAATAAAGGAGAGGCTGTTCTTGGTTTGATTTTACAAATAGGGAGGAACTGGCTGAAAATTTGAAAGTGAAAATGAAATGATAGATTTTATGATTCTAAGGAATGAAAGGAGCGAAAACAGCTGAATAAAGATAATGGATTTCAAGAAGGAAGACTTTAGCAAGATCAGGGAGTTGGTAGGTAAGATTGCATGGGAAGCAAGTCTAAGGGAAAAATGGTTTGAGAGAGTTGGTAGTTTTTCAAAGAGACATTAATTAAGGCACAGGAGCAAACTATTCCATTGTGTAGGAAAGATAGGAAGTATGGCAAGACACCACCCTGGCTTAATCAGGAGATCTTGGATGATCTGAAACTCTAAAAAGAGTCCTAAAAAAGTGAAAACTAGGTCAAATTATGAATGATGAATATAAAAAAACCCAATACAAGCATGTAGGGACAAAATTAGAAAGGCCAAGGCACAAAATGAGATTAAACAAGCTAGAGACATAAAGAGTAACAAGAAAACATTCTATAAATGCATTAGAAGGAAGAGGAAGACCAAGGATAGGGTAGGCCCACTACTCAATGTGGGGAGAAAGACAACAACAGAAAATGTGGAAATGGTAGAAGTGTAAATGATTTTTTGTTTCAGTTTTCACCAAAAAGGTTAGCAGTGATCAGATGTCTAATGTTGTGAACGCCAGTGAAAATGAGGCTGGATCTGAGGCTAAAATAGGAAAAGAACAAGTTAAAAATTACTTAGACAAGTTAGATATCTTCAAGTCAGCAGGCCTGATGAAATATATCCTAGAATACTCAAGGAGCTGTCTGAGGAGATATGTGAACCATTAGCAATTATCTCAGAAAATTCATGGAAGACGGGAGAGACTCTAGAGATGATTGAAAGAGGGCAAATATAGTGCCAATTTATAAAAAGGGGAATAAGGACAACCTGGGGAATTACAGACAAGTCAGCTTAACTACAGTACCCAGAAAGATAATGAAGCAAATAATCAAGCAATCAATTTTCAAACAGCTAGAAGATAATAAGGTAATAAGTAACAGTCAACATGGATTTGTCAAGAACAAATCATGTCAAACAAACATGATAGCTTTCCTCGACAGAGTAACAAGTCTTGTGGATGGGGGCTAGTAGTAGATGTAGTATATCTTGACTTTGATAAGGCTTTTGATACAGTCTTGCATGACTTTCTCATAAACAAACTAGGGAAATATAGCCTAGATGGAGCTACTGTAAGGTGGGTACATAATTGATTGGTCTTCTCATCTGATTCAGAGAATCTTCCTAAGGCAGCACTGTTGATACCACTCCAGATGCTTAAGATGGCTTCAATATGTCACCCATATGTCAGACTGTTGCACCAATGCCAGCGTTCTCTCTGCAGCTATCACCACCAGTGTTGAGGTGAAGATTATGAAACATCAATTTCACTGGACTGGTCATTATGTGCAGATGTCTGATACTTGTCTCCTGAAGCAAGTTCTCTTTTCTCAACTTAGTCATAGTAAGAGGACTTGTGGAGGACAGAAGAAACGCTACAAGGATGCCCTGAAAGAATATCTTAAGAAGGGGGGCACTGACCCCATGAATTGGGAAGAGCTGGCTGGCAATAGACTGCAATGGCGTCACATCATATATCAAGCCTCCGCCTGTTCTGAAGAGAATTGCCTTGCTCAAGAAGCTTAGAAATGGCAGAGAAGGAAGGCAAGTGTACAGCATCCTATCCAGCATTTGTGCTCTCTCCAAGAAACCACCTGTCACATATATGGAAAATCTGTAAAATACGAATTGTACTCCTCAGCCATCTTAAGTCTCATCAATGACTTTTCCCCGGCAGACATCATCTTTGTATCGAGGAATAGCTGACAACAGCATAATTAATTGGAAAACCATTCCTAGAGAGTAGGTATCAGTGGTTCACAGTCAAACTGGAAGGGCAATCGAGTGAGGTCCCGCAGGGATTGGTCCTGGGTTCACTCTGTTCAATTTCTTCATCAATGATTTAAATAATGGCATAGAGAATACACTTACAAAGTTTGCGGATGATACCAATTTCAGAGGTATTGCAAATGCTTTGGAGGATAGGATTAAAATTCAAAATGATCTGGACAAACTGAAGAAATGATATGAAGGAATTAGGATGAAATTCAATAAGGACAAATGCCAAGTACTCCACTTAGAAGGGGTCGATCAACTGCACACATACAAAACGGGAAATGACTGCCTAGGAAGGAGTACTGCAGAAAATAATCTGGTGGTTTTAGTGGATCACAAATTAAATATGAGTCAGCAAAGTAACACTGTTGCAAAAAAAGCAAACAACGTTCTGGGATGTATCAGCAGGAGTGTTGTAAGTTAGTAATTCTTCCATTCTACTCCACACTGGTAAGGCCTCAACTAGAGTATTGTGTCCAGTTCTGGGCACCATATGTCAGGAAATTTGGAGACAGTCCAGAGAAGAGCAACAAAAATGATTAAATATCTAGAAAACATAACCTATGATGGAAGATTGAAAAAATTGGGTTTGTTTAGGCTGGAGAAGAAAAGGCAGAGGGGGGATATGATAACAGTTTTCATGTACATAAAAAGGTTGTTACAAGGAGGAGGGTGAAAAATTGTTCTCATTAACCTCTGAGGACAGGACAAGAAGCAATGGGCTTAAATTGCAACAAGGGAGATTTATGTTGGAGATTAGGAAAACTTCTTAACTATCAGGGTACCAAGGCACTGGAACGAATTGCCCAGGGAAGTTGTGGAATGTTCATCATTGGAAGTTTGTCAGAAAAGTTTAGGCAAACACTTTTCAGGAATGGTGTAATTATTACTTGTTCCCGCCTCAAGTGTACAGGACTGGACTAGATGACCTATTGAGATCCCTTCTAGTCCTATATTTCTATGATTCTATGACTGCTATAACCAAATTGTATGTTAATACAAGAATGGTATTCTATTCCAGCACATTTCTAAATTGTTAGTATAGGTCAATGGTGCAGTTTTTGGTTTTGTGAACTGATAATATACTAATGGATAAAATTGGCATTTTAATCTACTATTCACTGCATTTTTTATTTATGTACTGAACCAGAAAACCAGTCAATCATCTGTAAGATTTCAGTGTAACCTATTAGTTATGAGTGCATGATTTTTTAAGTCAATTTATTTTCTATTTAACACCAAATAAACAGTGGAGTAGAGTGTATTTAATCTAGTCATAACAAAGTGGAAGAGAATATAAAACAAAAGAAAAAAAATAAAATTGAAGCCCCAAATGTGTAGTACAAATAGTACTGTAATTGTTTTTGTGTTTTATTTTTTAGAATTTAAAAAGCTGTGATTTTATTGTTACTCATAAGAGATTATCGCAGATGTCATTTTCCAGTTTGTGTTCCAGTAGTGTTCAAAGACTTACAATGGTGAAGTATTTAATCTGTGATACTTCACTGGTACTATATTGAAAGTAGAAAGTAGAAATTTTTGTGCCCACCTGAAAATAGATGGACCTGATGATGCTCTTGAACTCATGTAAATAAAAAAGGACTCCAGTGACAGTGCTGGAGTTACTCATACTAATTTAAAACTCGTATCCAGGCTCAGAAAATGGTCCTTGCCCTTTATACAGGGCGCACAAACTGGGAGGATGCTCTTTGTACTCTCTCCTCTTTGAACACTTATGCAAGGCCAGTGACAACATGGCTCTCAGTGAGGTATTGGTTTCATAAAGGAATTTAAGTATAAAGTATACTTACATAAAGTATAAATATTAATTGTGCCTCGTGAGTCACCTACTCAGGGCTATGGCTAACTAGCATCTAATCCTATGTGCTAAATGCTAGATGCATTTTATGTGATTGAGTTCCTTTTGACTCCTCCTAAATATCCTAAAGTAGTAAGTAGCAGTGGAGGTGATGTCAAAATTCAGCATTAGTTAGTTCTACTAATATTTGTCCTCAGATCCAGTAGCATTCCTCACTATATCTTTATGCACTGAGGGAGCTAACGTCATCTCGTGTATTTAGTAAAAATGGAAAAGGACCCTTGGAAAGTCTATTTAATTCATTTGATATGAATGTGCAAGATTAGCATGTTGTAAAAGGACCAGCTCTAATTGGCTATCAGCTTGCATCTCTCTCACATAGTTATTCTTTATATGGGCTGTCACAAGAAGGGGATGTCAAGATGCACTTAGAGCTGTGGCAGCCAGTATCATTTCACTCCTGTCAGATCAGGTTTGCAAACCTTCATTTGCAATTTTCTGTCTCCACGCAGTCATAAAATGTGACTCAGGTATTTATGGAGGCACCTACCATGTTTGTATCTAAACGGCAATGCAAAAACACTATGGATCTTAACAGAGTATCATGGGAAAACTCAAGTTCTGATAGTTAGGTAACAAGGGCATGAATGGAAACTGTTGGCGCATATTTCAGGGAAAACAGAACTCTTGTTTTTCATGAATGATTATATTTGGTCTCAAACACTTTCTGCAAGTTTAAAAGATTAAAAACATGTTACCATGGCATTTGTGTATTGGATCTTTTGTCCACAATATATAAGGCAACAAAAAGTAAAAGCAAAAAATAATAAAAGCTACCCAGTTACCTTAACTTTTCCTGCATTTTCCTCTTCTTCCTTTTTTTCTTCAAATTCAAAGGCTACAGTCATACGCTGCTGTCGCTGTTCCTCCCATAAAGTAGGGTTAAAGCTATCGCTGTCTGACTGGAAATCTACAGTTAAATTCCAGGTAATATCTCAGTAAAACTGCTTTGTAACAGAATGTGTAATTAGTGCATCAAGCAAAACAAAATGAAATGTAGTTTAAACTCTAAAAGACAAAAACATGTTTGAGGCCTGTGTCTTGGGTTACAGGCTTAAATCATCCAAAGGGTGATTTGTCACAACCTATAAACAAGTTACATATTTTTGATGTAATAAGATGAAGTTGAAAGGGCTGGTGCAAACCAGTTGTGTTTGAACTAAATATTGTCAATTATGGGATTTCAAGTGTCCTAACGAGGTCACAGGATTGTTTTAGCAGAAGACTAAGATGTATCCCATTTTATTGTAGTTTAGGTTAGAATAGGGAGGAAGGGAAAGTGATAGACACTCACTGCATGAGTGCCTCCTGCTACCAGATCTATAAAAGAGCACTGGCCATCCTCTTGCCTAGTGTAAATACTGGACCAAATTCTGCCTTTCATTGCACCATGCAACCCTAATGCAGTGAATTCAGGGGGCTTACATAGTGTGTCAGAAGGCACAATTCTGATACCAAAACAAAGAATAGAAAAAGGAGAACAAGTCTCAATCCAGAATTAATGAGTTGAGAATCCTTAGATTTAACACATAAAAAGAGCTGTTTAAAACTCCTTCAATATGACTAAATATATACTGCCTTGTATGCATTGTTTACTATATAAACAACTGCAGCCATTCCCATCCACAGAACCGTAGTTTGAATATTTAAAAATAAACTCCCCACTTTCTCCCTATGATTGCTAATGGTATTTTACCTTCATCACTCCGGGGCTGCTGGGGAAACATGTAGTTAGTCAGTACTCTTTGCTTTGTTTCTGGATGAGCCTCAGTTTGCAGAGGGATAAGGGCCTTGGACTATAAAAAAAATGAAAGCGTTTATAAGAATTCCAAGAAAATTAGATTTTATGATCTGATAAACAGAAAATATAAAAATGAAGTAAGACTAGTGTCTGTGGTCTAAATGAAACTGTTCTTACACTTGCTGACTGAACAAATGTATAATTCTGATGTGTTTTTTTTTTCTTTGCTCTCTCACTCTGAATTCATGTATAACTCTTATTGACTTCAGAAGGAATATTTCCAACATAAGGATAACAGAGTCTGATACACTTGATAGTGACCAAGTGAAATGAGAAGCCGGGAGGGGAACAGTCTAAGCACCGGGGGTCTGATTCTAATCTGATTCACATTGGGGTAAATGAGGAGTAACTCCACTAAAGGCTGTAGAATTACACTGGTATAAAACTGGTGCAAGTGACTAGAGAATGTGTACTAAGGTCCAATGAGTATTCTGATGATACTGATATATTTTAATTAAATTAATGCAAATTAATCTATGATTTCCTGTAGAAAAGTCCAATAAATTGAAGAAAATCATGTATCTTTAAAAGAATACAGGCTCTCAGTTGGTGTGCAACCTAGTTGTGCTCCTAAGCAGGCACTCCATTTTTCACACTAACTTTTCATTTATTTTATTTCATTCATTTATTTTGGGGGTGATATTTCTGTTTGTAAGGGGTCAGTTTTTGACAGGTAGGACTAGGAAGGGGAAGAGAGAGAAGGCTCTAGTTTACCACACTGATGTCCACTCATTGCTTTCCATTCTCGTCCCATCAGTTGTTTGTTTGCTCGCTTGCTTTTGACATTCAGTATATAGAGATATCATTAAAATTAGTTATATAAGTAAAAATAACATTAAGAATTATTAAAATTACTTGGTATTAACAATAAATCTCCTTTTTTGATTAAATTTGTTCTTATGGTGAGCTAATTGTCTTGCTGACCTATTAACTTATTAATCATGAGTCAGCAATACACATCCTCAGTGTTTGTTGGGAGAAGAACATCTTAGGCCCCAATCCTGCAACTGACTCAGCACAGACAGACTCTGCATCTGTGCTGAACCTCACTCAAGTCAACAGGACTCAGCAGAGGCACAGGAATCTTCACAGGGTTTGTCTACACTGCAATGTAAGCCCAGAATTAGTGGAATTCGAGTCAGCTGACTTACGTTAGGGAATCCTGGGCTTGAGCATCTATCTATCTATGTTGTATTTTAACCCTATATTGAGACTTTTCTAACTCATGCTTGAACCTAGGTCTCTGGTGTCCACACTGCAATGCACAGACCCAAGTCAAAATAACCATATTCTAGAGTCCCTAATGCAACCCCTGCCTCTCTGAAATGTGGCTGCTCTAGCCCTAGGACTCTGGTGCACTGTGTGAAAACTTTACTGACCACCCTATGTTTGAAGTTTGAAGCAGCTCGCTTTGCAAAAGGCTTGATCGGATCGCTCTCCATTGCAAACACAGGAGGCTTCTGATAGCATGCTTGCAGATCGGTGATCAGAAGAGAATGGGTTAATGCTGACCTGAGCTGTTGCCTTTACAAAAGGCAACAGTTATCCGCAATAGGTATACAATTCAAGGGAGAAAAAGAAGAGGTTATTGAAGTTATTAAAATAATGGAAATATTACTTTAGCTATGTTGAATATTTACAGTTTAGGAAAATTAAATTATATTCCCTTTAGTGTAATAGTTTAAACACCTAAAATTGTGAATTCCTCTTTCTACGAACATTTGTAGGGGTTGATAGAACTTAATCTACAGATCATAAATTGGCTGAGTTGTTACATTTTTGAGCACTAATGCTGGCTGCATAATTAGTTGAATAATAAAGCCCTAAAAATACAGATATTATTAACATATAAAGATGTCTGTTAACATTTTAACATTGGACCAAATCTAGGAGTATTCAAGAAACTCCAATGAGAATTGATGAAAATGTTTTCTAAATAAGGACTGAGGACCTTCTTTGTGCGTTCTTTCCATGTTCCGAATTCCCATTGACTTTAGTGGAAGTTTAGGCTATTCAAGGAGTGCAGGGATATAGGGACCAAGTGAAGACTACACTTAGGACTTGACCAACATATTATTTCTGGAACTCTGGCATCATTAGTCTCATGTTAGTTACAGATTTTCATGCTACAGACTAATAAAGCTCTGATCCTGAAAAAACTTATGCATCTTCTTAACTTTACATGTGTAAATAGGGTCTGAATGAGCTCTCCCGTGCCAAGCTGGCTGGGGGGAGAGGAACAGGCTTCAGGGCCAGACTGCATTTGCATGAGCACACCTATCCTGCTTAGATGCTTAGCATGATGGGACTACTTTGCCCAAATGGTCATTTTGGCTGATGATAGGTTACAAATCACTTTACTGTTGAATGTAGGGGTAATGAAATGTTGTTCTCTTTATTTTATGAGCAAAGGGCAGTAGAACTGTGCTTAGCCTGTCCTGATTGAAGGGTCACTCTCATCTGAATGAACTCGGTAAGCAGGGGGCTCGGATGCAGAACTCTGTGAAACGTAAAGGATGTGGGGACAGGTGTCTCTTTTGGGAAGTGTGGGCTTTGCTTAAGAGCCCTAGGCATGGTTTGACCTGCTCCTTCCCACTGTTTAAAGATAGAACTAATTACAGCTCCATTAGGAGTCTTTTTGGGTTTTTAAGTGAACTGAAATCACCTGCTGTGGGACAGCATTCCTGCCTGGCCTGCTTTCTCAGTGAAGTTCCCCCACTAAGAGTTGAAAAGGAACCTAAGGAGACCGATCTACAGAGAAGTGGATGGCAGTGGAAGACAATGGTGTGCATTGGAGCTGCTGGTGGAGAAGCCAGCAGAGTGGGCATTTTGTTCATGGTTTTATGCATGTGAATCCTGCTTGCGGGGTTTTCCAAGTTAATGCTGAGATTCTTTCCCCCTTTTTATTAAATGTCCCTTTTCTACATTCAGTCTCTGTGCTTGCAAGAGGGGAAGTCTTGCCTGCAGAGGTGGCCAAGCGTTGGTGTGTAATTTTCCCAGGTTACTGGGTGGAGGCTCAAGCAGGTTTTGTGTTGTATTGTTGAAAGGAACCCCTAGATCAGGGGTCGGCAACATGTGGCACGCATGCCAAAAGTGGCACATGCGCTGACTTTGACCACTTTGTGCTCGTCGTTGACACTGCCGCTGGACGGGGGCTCCAGACCCACCGCCGCTACCACTGGCATGGGGAGAGGAGAGGGGGGAAGATTGGACACGGCCCTTGTTAAGGTTGCTGACCCCTGCCCTAGATATTGAACCCATCCCTTGATGCTGCCAACTCGGACTGGCAGAAGGGTTACACATGCAGAAGTACTGCATAAATATTTGTAGGATTTGGCCTAAGGTGGGTTGCTTGTCATGGCGTGGTTGTGGCAAAAATAAAAAAAATGGAGACAGTTGTAATTTTTGGTTTTTTGTTTTTTTTTTAAAAAAGAAAAAAATGGAAAATGCACAGAAGACCAGAATTTCAGCTGATGTAAATATGCATAGTTCCACTGACTTCAACACTGCTGAATCCAACTAAGGATGAAGGCTATAACACTTAAATTATTATTACTTCTGGTCGGAAACTTTTCTAATAAATCCTTTTTTAGAAGAAACCAAGGGGGGAAAAAACTCGGTGATTTTTTTTTTTTGTGATTTCCTTCCCCCCTCTCATTTTAGACTAGGGTTAAAATGTTCAGAAATACCTAAAAGTCCCATTTTCAAAAGAGACTTCAGCACTTAGGAGATGAAAATCAATGGGAGTTAGGCTACTAAATGCCTGTCAATTTTGAGAATGGAATTTAGACACTTACCCTAGCTCTAATTACTATGTTTACTTTCTATTAGCAAAGAATTAAACAGTTATCATTGATCATTTAAAAGCATAGGACAATGGCAGAACATCAAAAGCGAGCCTAATGTGTAAAAGTTAAGCGAAGAATCTTCCTCTTCCACATGAAGAGGTGAAAAGGGGGAGAAGGTATAAACAGAAAAGAAGGCATACCTAGGGAATGGGGAGCAACAAGACAAGAATGGAGGCACAGAAGAATTAAGGAATACAAAAGACAGAGAATATGCCCAATATAAAACCTTTGGGCCCTCATGTCCCACCACAGGACATGAGTGACTCCCATTCACCAGAGTCCTTTGTGAATACTCTTGGTCTTAATTTATTAGTTTTAGCCAGGACATAGAAGCCTACCTGAAAAAAGCAGTAAATCCCTCAAAGGTGAGTTTTCCCAATTAATACCACAGCATTCAGTAGAACCTATATTTAGATCTGTAGCTAATACAAAGGACATGGAAACTGCTGGAACTAAATGCTTCATAAATCAATCTACAATAGTATCTTAAAACTTAGGTTTTATCTGTGGTCCTTGCAAAGATATCTTGCTCTTTACTACTAATGAAAAGATAGACATTAAAAGTTATTACCTGGTTGTCAGACAGCCACAAAGCTGCAAGTTCTTTAAGCTTAGTAAAAGTGAATGGTAAATTCTTCAGTCTGTAAACAACAATATTAGAACAACATGAACATCTCATGTATGCAGTAGCCTCTTTTAAAAAAACACTGTCAAGATTTTTATACAATGTATTTCAGCTGGATCATACTGAAATTGGTGACATTTTTCATTTTTATTTTCTTTGATTTTAATCCAACATATTTTTATAAAACATATTCTCATTGAATTATTTCATTTAAAAGCCAGAGCCACATTTTGAGCCTAAACAAACTGACAAAGTGCCTTTGAGATATTAAAGAACCATTGTTAACATATGAATTGATAGCTTTATGAATATTTTTCCCCTTGTTCAATAACAAGTTATTATTTGAACATGTCTGGCATCATACAATATCAATAAAGATCAAAATAATGCCTCATAACACAGTATTTCTTGGAAAGTACTTGCATTAAGGGGATTTGTTTATAGGTACAACTGTCATTTAGCATTTTAATTTTCTGTTAGAATATATTCTGAAATATTATGAAACACCTTTTGGAAGAGATATTATAATTCAGTCATTATAATTATTTTCTCTGTAAAACAAAATGAAACGTAACAATAAAACAAAAGCTCTAAACTGCAAAATGTAGTTATATATGCGAACACATAGTTTCATGGAATATCAGTTAGCTTGGGCAGTTAAAAGTGACCTGTAAAAGTGGAGTGGAAATGGTCAAATTCTATTTGTCTCACCCCCCTTTTTTTGTTTTGCTTCGCTTCTTTATGAGGTATAATAAAGGCCTGAAAGCTTTTGTCCTAGATCCCGCAGGAAGACAGACAAGACACCAGGAATGTGGTTTAACTAGGCTGCAGCTTTATTAAGTAACATATCTGGGAACTATCTATCAATAACTTACCCAGTGCAGGTCATCCTTCCTTTGTAATCTGTACCACCTGGTGGAGGGCTGCCATACACCACCTTGTTAACCTGGTCCTAGCACCATTGCTGAGACCCCATCACCATCCACTTGTAGAAGGGGTGGGGAGAGAGGGGTTTGTCTCCAGAAATTAAAGGTCCTAACCCCACTCCCCACTTTCTCTAGGAGGTGTTTTCTACTATTCACTTCCAGATCCAGTTTATCAGGGAACTGGACCTCCTATTGAATGATTTCCTGTACTAGGCACCTGCCAAGTTGCAACAAAATGAATTTTACAGCCTAACCTACCCTCTGGGTCCTGGGATTGCTGAAAGGAAGGTGAAAAAACCCACACCACCTAGGCCAAACTGCCTGTGAGGAAAAACATTTCTTCCCAGCCCCAACAAGGCAGCTAGCATGATGCTCACAGCAAGGCCCCCAAACCTGAACCTATTCGAATCCCAAGGGTCGAAGGGAACCTCTCTTTCCAGTACAGATTATAAATCCTCTCCTTGGGTATGCAGAAGCCAATAGATTTATGCTTCACCTGTCTGTCCAACTAATTAGTCACAGAGCCCCCCTCCTCAAGTCCAGAATACTAAGTGCCAACAAGAAGGAGAAGAAACAAAGTTTTTGCATCAACATTATCACCAGATACAAGCTATTTAATAAAGACCATACATTAGTTCAAAAAGAAGGATTATATTTACTTCTAATAATTCATTTTAAATAGTTATATTAAGAATCCTGGTTTCCTAGTCTATCAAAATGAAATAAATTCCATTGCTATATATGTATATTCTCCGTGAGAGAATCTACAATTCCTGATGTGTAAAATGGCTCTATAGATGCGAAAATGTTATATATTTTAAATCCTCTAATTAGTACCCACAAGAAAGGAACAGATGCCTAAATTAGCTGAAATTTAGTTTTCACTACTATGTTATCAGTAAAAAGGACCACAGATTTGTAACCTTAATTACTACTTGTCTCTGAAATATGACAGGCTGTGACGTATTCCTCATAAATTAACATGACAAAATTAATTTCTACAAGAATTAATATAAAGATTCCCAAACAGAAAGAATATCTGAATCTTTTACTCAGAGTTTGGCTCCTCTATAAAAAGCTAATTTTTTTTCTGAATATTCATACATGCTGAAATAATATTAAGGTTGAAAACCTACTTTGACTTGTATTGTTATGCTTAAATATGTAAAATCACTCACTACACTGAGACAAATTAATTGTTGCACATTCAGAGGTCAATGAATGGCCAAATTTTCAAATTCAGAGTTGAATCTAAGAAAGTTTAGAGAGATCTTTAGTTAACCTAGAATTTAAACCTTCTCCTGAGGCCCCAGACCATGCATGCTAAACAAATTTAGACTCCCTCCAGACCCATTTACATTTCCTTTTATTTATCAACATGTGATTAGCCACCCCTTTTATCTTATTGATTGCCCCTGACTTTGGCTCCTTAGGCTTGAGTATAAGGGAATGTATTCTGATATATGTCATGCACTGAAGAGCCAAAAAGAGTGGATTTTAGTAAGAAAAGCAATTAACAGTAGTGAGTAAGAATATGTTGTATTTTAATTTACACACTCATACATTTTTTTCTGGCTCCTCAGCGTGTATATTACACAAACTTAGACTCCCTTATACTCATTCACATATGAGTAGGTAGGCGTGCGTAGGGAATCTAATATAGTGTACATGTAAAAGGATCACATTCCGCTCTCAATTACACAGCTGTAAATCCATTGATTTCAATGAGGTTGCACCAGTAGGAATAAGAACAGAATTTGGTCCAGAGAGTTTACAGCACACCATTTCATATATCACTTTTATTTAGTCTTTAGAGTCTCTGATATTTGGAATTAATCGATGTGTTTTAGGTGCTGACAGCAACCTATGTAGAGCCACATATTCATCTTATTTGCCATATTTTTTTAATGACAGATATCCAAATGACCTGTTTTGCCAAAATTAGGTTTTTTTGTGAAATAAAAATTGAGTAGTATTTTGTTACAGCTAGAAAAATGTGGATCTGGAGCTGATTTGGGGGCTTGATCCTCCTCCCAATGAAGCTGATTTGCCACTGAGTTAATGGAAGCAGAATCAGGGCCTCACTAACTGAAAATTAAAATTGACTTTGGGAGGATTCATTTTTCTCCTGAGTATCAGAGATCCAAATATAAAATCTAGCCTCAAATGCATCATGTTGATTTATGACACTTCCTGAAGGACAAGAGACTTATGAACCAAGAAATGGTACAGTGATTAGGACTGGATAGAAAACAAGTATTCTATTTTGTGAAAATTTTTTGAGGTTTCCAAATTTATTTTCATTCTGCATCACAACAAAAAAGAAAGGTTACTTACCTGTACAGTATGAAGCTCTTTGAGATGTGTTGTCTATAAATATATATTCCACTCTTATGGGTGTGTATGTACGCCATGTGTTTGAGATAGGAGTCTTTTGGCCAGCAGCACCTGTTGGGGCTATGCATGGCCTCTGAGTTCCCTCAGACTCCCATACTATGGGAAGAAAGGGTGATTGCCACTAAGTTCCATCTCCACCCCAGACTAAAGTCTATAATAGTACTCTGAAACAGAGGGGAAGAAGTGTGGGGTGTGGAATATATATACTGCATATGGACAACACACACAAAAAAAGGCTTCGGATACTGTACAGATAAGTAACTTTTCTTTCTTCTTTGAGAATAGACATATATTCCACGCTTGGTGACTCCCATGAGTTAACTAAGGCAGTGGATGCTCAATCTGATTTAAAAATAAACTGTAAAACAGCTCTGTCCTCAGAAGTGGCTGCTCTGAAAGCTTCCATTAATAGGTCATAATGTCTGGTAAAAGTACATATGGAAGCCCAGGTGGCAGCTTCACAGATGTCAATTATGGGAACGCTTCATGAAGAAGCAGTCAAGGCTCCCTGAACCCTAGTGGAAAGGATTCTAAAATTATCTGATGAATCTAATGTAGCTAGTTCATAAAAGACTCCAACAGACCCTAAAACCCACTTAGATAATCTTTCGATGAAAATAGGGTAGCCTTTCATCTTCTTGGCAAAGTATAAGAATAGCCTAGGAGTGCACCTAAAAGGTTTTATTCACTGTAAGTAAAATGGTAAAGCCCTACACACATATCAAGGCTATGTAGCTTAGCTTAGCATGACTAGAATGAGTTTTGTGAAAAAATGTAAGTAGATGTATAACCTGATTTAAATGGAGGCTCAGTATTATTTTAGATAGGAATTTATGGTGTTGCCTAAGAGATGCTGTGTCAGAGTGGAAAACAGTATGGCAGTGTTGGTTCCCCATGAGCGTCCCTATCTCACCAACTCTCAAAACTGATGTGACTTCTACAGGAAGGGAAATCTTCATGGATAGTTGTAGGGAAATCTTCATGGATAGGTGTAAGAAAGAACATGATGTCATAGCTTCCAATGGGGGACCCATGAAACCTGCCAGTACACAATTAAGGTCCCATGTGAGGGTTGGCTTTTTTTATAGATGGAAAAACTCTCAACAAGCCCCTAAGGGGTTTTCAATTTTCTTGGGCTGGGTAGGTGAGTCCTGAAATTCCAGTATCAACCTGAGAAACCTTCTAAATGAAATTTTCATCAAAATCCATATGTTTCGACAAAATATTTCAGTTGTGATAATATGACATTTTTGATGGAAAGGTTTTGATGAAAAATTTTCAAACAGCTCTAACAGTGATCCACATATGTAGTTCCAACTGCTATGACATATATATTCATAGTCTTCACGTTCATATTTAATAGTCTTAATTGAATTTAAATAGATTTTAATAAAGTAGTCTATATAATAAGTACTATCCACATAACAAATACATTTCACTTTCCATATTCTGACCCTGTTTTTGCAAATGCTTATAGAAGTGCTTAACTTTACACAATTTAGTAGTTATATTGGGGGGCAGATCTTCATAGATTATCATAGCTCCATTGAAGCCAATGGAGCATGACAGTTTGCACCAGCTAAGGATCTCCCTTGTACACTTTTCAAATTTAAGCAAATTAGTAATTATATGCCAAAGAGAGGTTTCTGTTTGCTTTGAGAACAAAATTGAATGGACACAAAGGTGTACATTTTCAAAAATGATTAGTGAGTTTGGGTGCCCAAATTTAAGACACCATAATGGGTGCTTATTTTCAGGTCCCCTTAAGGTGCCTCAAGTTGGGCAACAAAAATATGAAGTTCCAGAGGGGTAGCTATATTAGTCTGTATACAGCAAAAACAACGAGAGTCCTGTAGCACTTTAAAGACTAACAAATTTAATTTCTGCAGGCATAAGCTTTCGTGGGCTGCAACCCACTTCATCAGATGTAAGGAATAGAAACCGGACTGTCACGACACAAAAGAATAAATGGACACAAATCAGACATAAAAAATGGTAACATCCATAAACGACTCAGAGAGCACTTCAATCTCCCAGGACACTCTGTAGCTGATTTGAAAGTTGCCATACTTCTACAAAAAAACTTCAAAAACAGACTTCAAAGAGAAACTGCAGAACTGGAACTCGTATGCAAACTCGACACAATTAAACTGGGTCTAAATAGGGACTTGGAATGGTTATCTCATTACAAGATGTAATTGTCACTATTCACACATTCTCACCTCCTAATCAGTGGTTGTGAATAGGCCTCAACTACTCTAACTGAATGGACTTTGCTCATACCTAACTTCCCCATCGTTGTTCCTTACCCTTAGATGTATATATATACCTCCTCTCTGATTTCTATTCCTTACATCTGATGAAGTGGGTTACAGCCCACGAAAGCTTATGCCTGCAGAAATTAAAAATACGAAGGCATGCAAAATCGCTAGTCACTTTGAAAATTTAGACTAGAACAATTTGAAATCTATATAAAATACCTTTTAATTCTACAGTGCATGTGTTTTGTGAATAACCACAGTTAGGATGTAAGACATGTAAATGGGGGGCAATAATTTATAGTATATATTGCATATATCTTTTTCAAACAAACATTGTTCATTCCTCCTATTATATTTTCAGCTAAGGTGAGGCTCAGCTTTCCTTTGTTGTCACAATTTGATTTCACAAAATTTGTGACCCTGTTTTTGTATTTGAATTGAATTATCAGTGCAAATCTGATCAAGTGAACTTGTCTGCTTGATTTGTGCCCTCAGTCTGGTGGTTAGAAATGCAGGTTCCTCAGGTTTGAATCAGCAACTGAACTACTAATGTAAATTTTGCATTTCAGCCACACTTCTGAAAACTGACCCAATACAAGCTGATCACATGGAGCACACTAATTTAGGTTGTGAATGATAAAGAAATGAGTAGATGTTTTTTCTGGGCTGGTAAGTCAGAATTATGCTACACTGTGTCCACAAAAGGATGTAATAATAGAGGCATATACAGATGTATATATGTCATTGGTGTAGACAGATCACTGATGACAGACCATGGGCCAGATCCCCAACTGGTGTAAATCAGCATAGCTCCACTGATTTCATTGAAGCAATGCTGATTTTCACCTCTAAAAATATGCTCTTATATGCCTCCTTCACTGAGCAGAATAGATGATAGAAAAGTGCACTATGCCCATTAAAATTTTAAAGAGTGTTTAATGTGCCTTGCTGCCATTTATCCAGCATTGCTGATGAGAATATTCAGAAAGTATACCAACTGCACAAAGAAGTCTAAAGTGTATGAATGTGCTATTCAACAAAGTGCTTATCTTTCATGCTTAAATGCCTAAATTTCTCACTAGACAGTTTGGAAAATTACTTACATAATTGCTTTTTTGTGTAATACATAGTTAAGGAAAAATGTATTCACAATATTAAGTTATCCTAGGTGAAAGTTGAACTGGTGCATGGATAATTTATGAAGGGGTTACCTAAACTAAATTAATTTATAATTCAAAAGCAAACCACGTGGTACCAAAGCAATCAATCAGTTTCTATTATGGGCCTAAACCACTGCCTGGCATTTATCAGCCCTGAGTAAATAAGTTTTGTGCTGGAGGCATCCTGTGGCTATCAAGGATGTGGGAGTGAGCTGGAATCTGAAGTCACAGGCTGCTATGTGATTGCTCCACACCCACTAGATCCTGTCAGTAAAGGATGGGAGGATGTTTAATGGATCTCTGTAGTCACAGATCTTGTGGCCATTTCCCAAGGAGCTAGGGCACATGACGTTCACGGGTGTGTGTGATCATCACATCTTTCATTCCTCTACCCCTCTGAGCAGAGGAAACATACCAAGGTCTTCTGCTGCTTTATTTCCTTGTTTGAGCTACAGGATTTGGACTCATGTAAAAGTTTTCAGTCACCAATAATTAAAATTGCAATCACTTGGAAAAACTTTCTTTAAAGAGTTTAAACACAAGTGAGAACTGAATTTTTAAAACAGCATATTAGTGCCACTCAATTTGTCTGCATTTCCATTCATTTAATTAAACAAAAAATATATATAAATGCAAAATCACAGCAGACATTGACAGCTATAAAAATTGAAATGTTTTTAGTAAAAATATTTCTCAGACATGTACAGGAAGCCATGAAACAATACTTCGACAGCATAATAAATCCCCAACTGGTTATTCAGTAAAACCACTATTTGCAATAACTTGCAAATAGCCCTGAGAAGCATGGAATAATATTTTCCCTTTTCTAATGTTTAATTTTCATACAAAATTTTTTCTTGTTAGAGAGAAGATAAAAAAAAGCAGAATTTCCCATAGAGTTTTTTAGGAAAAAAAAACAACAAAAAAAAACATTTTAATTATATCCCTAGGTCCCAAACTGTCAATAAGAAATGACCCCAGATCCTGTCATAAATTACATATCAGCAACTAATACTAAATTAGGATGAAGACTTTGAAGCAGTTCCTTTTTATCATTATTATTAGATTACACTCTAGTTATAATTTGAGATGTACTTTAAGAGCTAACTAACATCAAATTTGCCTATGTGTAGAGGAGAGTTGGAAAGCTCTTTTAGCTTCAGTTCAGTACTACCCATATTTTCTGACAATATGAGCCAGATCACTGCAACGAGTCTGTATCGGTCTATAGATTTAATCCGGATCAATTTTGAAAAGCTCAAGATGTGTTAAGTGTAAAGTTACTTTAAAATCTGTAACACATTAGGAGCCAGTTAACTGATGGCTTATTCAGGGATAGCAGTAATGTCTCTCTTGGTTTTAGTCAATTTATTGGAGTCTCTCATTTATTCACAGATCAGCTGTGGGTAGTTGCTGTGTAACCTCTCTACTCTTGTCTACCAAGGTATTTCCTCTGTGGCTTGGAGGGACTGCCTTTAGGATGAAGAGGGAGTTTAGCCTTTATTTCCATACGCTGCATGGCTTCTCTTCTCAGACTGCCAGTAATGCTTCCATTTGCCCCTTTCTGTTTCATGCAGGCCACTAAACCATCACTTTTGGCCACGATTGACCTGGACTGATTCTGAATTGATACCCTATCTGTAACATATAGTATCCCATTAGCAATCCTCAGTAATTAATTCAAATTAGTGTGGCAATATTAAAAAAAACCTAGGAAAAATCTGATAATGGATTTGTCGTCCAAAACATAGAAAATGTCACTGGGCATCCTCTAATAATGTAAACAGTATTAAATAGAATACAGTATGGAATGAGAGCAAAACAATCTTTTCTGGGGGGAGAGGGAAATGTTAATTTTGGCAGTTTATTCTAAGACTGGGAAAAGAAACAGCCTGAATTTTTCTTTCTTGGTGGGTCATTTCTCTTATGTTTACCAGAATCACCCACTAAATATTGTATGTTTAATACTGAATTATGATTTTGCCATGGTCTAAATAGACAAACTCAAACAACAAACATTATACTTATATTTCTTCAAAGCTTGCTTGTACCTCTTTCCCGGAGAGGCTAACCTCATAGTAAGTGAAATATTTCATACTGATCATTAACTTGAGGACTCTACTGTAAGACAAACTAAGTGCTGTAGGACTCAATAAACCCAGGTCTATTTTCTAAATTCATAAACTTCTGTACTTATTTTTGGTGACATTCAAAATAAGTATCCAAGTAATGACCAATGTATCTAAAACAGAGTGAAAATGGAAACTACTGAGTGTTGTGTCCTATTTGCTGTTTTTGAGTCATACCTCCATAGACTCCAGTATAACTTTCAACATATAACTTTCAATGTATATATTTATGTTTGGCCATATTGAAATGCCTATTTTTGGAGTTTTGCCATGGACTTCAGTGGAGTCAGGATTTCCCCCTTGATGTTTACATACTAGTGTGCTTGTGCCTGAAGAACTCCTATACACCAGTGCATGACCATCTTTTAATCAAGATCTTAATATATACCATCATTAGGCTTACATAACATTTTCATTAAGCAAAACCTTCATGAATGTAAGTGGTCACATTTTCACATGGTAATAGTAAGAGACAAGAGTGGTATCAGAATTTTTACTTTTGGGAATACATTGGCCCCGCCGAAGTTTTGATGTGGACTTCAGTGGGATCAAGACTGGGTGCTTAAAGGTGAAAGAACAACACCTCAGCAGCTATAAACTTTCAATGTTTAAAATCTTTGTTCAGCAAAATACTTCTAGAGTGAGATAATTAAATTATGCAAACTATACCTGTTATCACTCAGATTTAACACTCTCAGTTTCTGCATCTGGCCAATCTCATCAGGAAGAAATTCTAGCTTGTTAGAGCGCAGGGACATAACCGTTACATTCTTACAGCTTCCAATCTATGGACATAAAAGACAAGAAGTTAGGATTCTCACTTTGCCAAAGTTTCTCATCACTAATTCCCCTTATCTGAGAGGGTGGCCTAATTATGTCTTTAAAATTAATGAATGAGATAATTACTACTTGTAGTGTACTTCGCTGAGATAATATTTTGAGCCCAACTGACTTCAGTGGGAGTAGGATCAGGTCCTTTACTTGACAAATGGCTTTTCAAGTCATAATTTAAGCTATTTGCTATCAATAGCTTCCTGCTACATTAAGATGAATTTTTTACAGATCACATTATTTCACATAGTTTGATTAAAATGCTTTCTATTATTATAATGTGTTCATTAATGAAACACTCATTTCCAATTCTAGTCTCCCTATTTTACATTGATATTGACATTAATAGTCAAGGGCATCAGCCCTTAGTTTACAATGTAAAATGACATACAAAATGTAAGAGAGACAAGGTGAGTGAAGAAATATCTTTTATTAAACCAACTTCTGTTGTTGAGAGAGACTAGGGATATGAAAGCCTAAACGTTTAAATGTTTAAATGGTAATCAGCTGTTTAAACATTTTAAACAACTGATTACTGTTTAAACTTGAGGAGAGCCCTGTGAGTGAGAGCAGCTGGGCAGCTCTTGCTCGCAGGGAGGCGCAGAGCCCAGCACAGGGGGGGAGAGGGGGAAGGGAGGGCTCCCTCTGCACGTGCAGAGAGGGGGCAGCCACAGCTGGGCTTCGCTCAGCTCCCCGTGAGTGAGAGCTGCCCAGCTACAGCTCTGCACGTGTGGTGGGGGAGCTGCAGCTAGGCAACTCTTATTTGACAGTGAGGGGAGTGGCTCCCCCCCACTCCTTTAACCACTAAAATGTTCTATTTTTAGAACGTTTAAACGGATTCTTTATTACATGAATTTTTACATCCCTCAGAGAGATGTGCTTTTGAGCTTACACAAAACTCTTCTTCAGGTGACCTGAAATGACCTGAAGAAGAACTCTGTGGCTATGTCTTCACTGACGGCGGCAAATTCACTGCCATCAGATCGACTTATCCGGATCGACTGACCGGTCAGTAAAGACCACTTTCTCAAGTGGCATAGTGCTGCATCAACGGAAACGCAGTTCCCGTCAGGGCAGTGCAGTGAAGACGGCGCGTAGAATAGAAGCACAGACGTCGACAGGAGTTACGCAAGTTTTTTGCGTAGTTTGCGTATCTCCGGTCAACTGCCGCCGAATCTCCAAGGTAAGTGAAGACAAGCCCCGTGTAAGCAAAAAGTTTCTCTCTCACCCCCAGAAGTTGGTCCAATAAAAAGATATTATTTCACCCACCTTGTCTCTCTAATATCCTGGGATCAACACAGCTATGACAACACTGCATACAAACATTAATAACACATGAGAAACACGGGGCAAATCCTGCTTGCCTTATTCATAAAAGTGATATCATTGGTTCCAATGGAATGAATGATTAAGGCAAATAAGATATGACCCCATTCTGCAGAGTCAGGAAAAAGTTAAATACACCTGCCATAATTTCAGTGGGTGTTTTGTCTGAGTAAAGACTTCAAGGTTAGGCCCTTCACATAAAACATATTAATTAATAATTTAAAAATAGAATCAATTTCTCACTTCTCTAGGCAATTCAGACAGGAAATTCTCATCCACAGCTAATGTTCGCAGGTTATGAAGATAACCAATGGTAGAAGGTAGGGACTCCAATTCATTACAGCTGCAGTCAAATTCTTCTAATAGAGATAAACTGAAATTTTAAACACATTGCTTAACTTTTTTCAAAAAGTCTACCAGAAAACAAAAATGAACAGTTTCAAATGTTTGAAAGTTAATAGTGTCATATTATTACATTTGCAAGTCATATACTGAAAAAATAACATTTATTATTCAGACTCTCACAGAACAAAAGACTGAAGATATAAATTATCATATATACCTAGATGTAGTTAATTGTTAGCAATACTACTAATACTGAGGTAATCTAATCTATTTATTAAGGCAAAACTGTCAGGGTATTTTTAAGGGATACCACTCTGTTCCATACATTTATTAATGTTATTTATTGTCTGTAGTGTAGAAGTGCCTGGACTAGAAACATCTGCCAAGGAACCCAGCATGCTAGGTACTGTACATATGCATACAAAATGATGACAGGTGGAAAAAATTGCTTGGTGAGAAGAAAGTACCTGTATACACTACTGAAAAAGTATATTTTTCAACTGATGTCACTGATACGAACTCTGATACAAAAATCTGACTAGTGGAGAGAGCCAAACATTGATCCAAACTCAATAAAGCCATGTCAGCCTGCCATATTTAGCCATTAAAGCAGAAGTTGTATTCTTTGTAAATATGCTTATCTTTCAGATTTTGACAGATTATACCTTCCTATACTGAGTTTCAAAACAACCTTGGAAAGCCAACTGAATGGCAAAAATTAATACAAAAGCAAACAGAAATAAGTCATTTTAAAGAGTATTTGGTTATTGAACTTAAAGTATGTCATGGTTTTCATGACAAGTCTTTAATTTAAAACTGCCTGATAAGTGGAACTGTGTGCTGTAATGTGACAAGTACCTGATGTATTAAACATTAACATGCTCCCTTTATGAACTATTAAATTATCTCAATGTCTGCCCTGGATCATTGTTGTGCTGCAGTGTAAAAGGGCTATAGTGGGAATGAGAATCTCACTTGCATGCTTCAGAGGTGCTCTCACCCATGTTAATCTAGCCAGGATAGTAGTGTAAGAGATTTAAGATTTTTAAAACATTATACAAAATAAGATAAAGGTAAGACCTAAGAACGTGACCCTCACTCAGGTGAACAATGCTCATACTCATGGACAAAACTGTAACACTAAAATCAGTGACAGTTATAAGTGGCTGCAGGTCTGGACTTTTCAATATTTCTTTAAAATAATTTTTACCCAGCTACATTAATTTTAAAAACTTTTCCAGTCTTCAGACTCTGAGAAATGTAACATCTGAAGTAGCTAATCTAAACGCAGGGCCTAACTGGTTCTCAGCACTTTGCCGTATCTACCTGACCTCAATAGGTTCAAGGACTGAAGCATATCACCCTTCCATGAGCCATACAGTGATTAATGAAGTAAATTGTGAAGAGAACACCTGAAAGCTTTGCCAGCTATTTTATTACAAGCTTTGTATCTGCCAAGCTGTCCTTCAAACCAGACGAAGAGCAATATTTTGCAAAGGTAATACTCAAACACGTTCGTCTAGTTCATTCAAAGTCTTTCCTTGCAGAAATAGGCATATGCCATAGACCCTGACAGAAGACCCTTGCAGTGGAAAGTATATTGGAAAGGATGCCATGTTGTAAGCTGCCTACCACCAGCTGGGGTTTGCTAGGTGATATGTTGATTTAGCATCCTGCTCCTACATAGAATTTAGATTTATCCCCTGCCCCTACCAAGACCTAGAATTGGGAACATTGCAATCACTATCCTGCAAATATTAAATGTCAAGAGCCACACATGGGGTGCCACTGAAACCTTAATAGGCAATGTAATTCGATTTAAAAGATACCATCAGACATATATATCGTTAACCTCATTGCTTCTTGGTAACAATCAGGACAGAAATTAAGTTTGTGATAACAGAGGGAACAAAGTCAATGTGAGACCAGACTTTATCTAGCTATCTAACAGAGTAAAACAAATGTGTAATTCAGAAGTCTAATTTTCATTGTTCACAGTTTGTGGAGGGGAAGGTAACTTGGCCACCGCAGTTTATCACATGAATTTAGTTAAGGTTCCAGTAACCTCATCACTAATTGAGGCTGATATGCAGATCCATTCACATTCTCCTGGGTTTGCAGAGTATAAAGGTAATGGACTTATACGGGTCTGCTGTGTCAGCGTGGCACAGTGAGTGAGTCTATGCAGGGGTCTATCCCCCTTGGAACACATGCTTTACCTGTATTAGAGAGAAGAGTAACCCATAGCTTAAGAAGTCCTCACTCTCATTATGTCATTTTCACCATATATTTGATCAATCATCCTAAAGTTGGGGAAGAATGGAGTGGATAATGAAACATCACCTGATAAAGATATCTGATGCTGGGTGAGCCCACATATATGCGCCGTTGGCTGCCCCTCCCTCTCAGTTCCTTCTTGCTGGAACTCCGACTGAGGGAAAGGTGGGCGGGTGTGGAATGGACATGAGCAACACATCTCGAAGAACAACAGTTGCAAGTAAGTAACCGTTCTTTCTTCTTCGAGTGCTTGCTCATGTCCATTCCCTAAGTAAGTGACTTACCAGCAGTATCTCCAGAGGTGGGCAGGAGTTCATGGATGTGACACGGATGTGACCGAAGCCAGCGTCATCCCGAGCTTGCTGTGTTAAGGTATAGTGGGAGGCAAAGGTATGTACTGATGACCATGTAGCTGCCCTGCAGATGTCCTGGATGGTCACATGAGCTTGGAAGGCCACAGACGAGGCTTGCACTCTTGTTGAATGGGCCGTCAAGGACCCTGGAGGTGTAATGCTGGCCTGCTCATAACAGGTTTGGATGAAGGCCGTAATCCATTTTGTGATATGCTGCGAAGAAATGCGCAGTCTCTTCATCTGGTCTGCAACAGCAACGAAGAGTTGCTTCGAACGACAAAAGGGTTTGATCCTGTCAATGTAAAACGCCAGGGCCCGTCTCACATCAAGAGTGTGCAGACATCTCTCTTCATTGGAGCTGTGAGGTTTAGGACAAAAGACAGGTAGAAATATATCCTGGTTGAGGTGAAAGTGTGAAACTACCTTAGGCAAAAAGGCCATGTGCAAGCGTAGTTGAAACTTGTCCTTATATAACACCATGTAGAGTGGCTCTGATGTCAATGCCCTGATCTCTGAAACTCGTCTGGTGGACGTAATAACCACCAGGAAGCCGAACTTCCAGGACAAATGCATAAGGGAGCATGAGGCCATACGTTCGAAGGGAGGACCGGTGAGTCTATAAAGCACCAAGTTCAGGTCCCACTGGGAAGAAGGCTCCTTTATGGACAGGAACAGCCTTTACAATCCCTTAAGGAACTTGGCCATCATTTCGTGTGAAAAGACTGTTCTACCTTCCACTAAGGGGTGGAAAGTGGATATGGCCACTACATAGACCTTAACGGATGAGAAAGCCAATCCCCTCTGCTTTAGGTGGAACAGATTTTCTAAAATTGTTGGAATTGATGCCTCCATTGGGAACACATCACGTTCGGTCACCCAGCAGGTGAAGTGCTTTCACTTAGCCCTACAGACTGATCTGGTCGACTTCCTGCTTTCTAGGAATACGTACTGGACTTGGGCTGAGCAGGCCTGCTCCTCCTGACTGAGCTATAGAGCATCCATGCCATCAGATGCAGGGAACTCAGATCTGGGTGGAGCAGGCGACCTTGATCTTGAGACAGGAGATCCGACTGCAGTGGCAGGGTCCCGCCAACTCCAGAAGCATCCCAAACCAAGGTTTACTGAGGGAACTTGCAAAGGCAAGAGATGTTCCAGGACCATCACTGGCGGCAAGAAGGAACTGAGAGGGAGGGGGAGCTGACAGCGCCTATATGTGGGTACATATGCGTGCCACTGCCGGGGGCGCTAGAGTCAGCTCCTACTGGTACTACTGATGGAAAAAGTTATCCGGCACCGGAGCACGTGGCACATACACACCTACTTTGGGACTGCACATGAGCAAGCACTCGAAGAAGAACTTAAAGAAGCCGTCTCTCACCAGGCTTTAGTTATTACTTTTCCTCCTCTTTCACTTGCTGGAGTTTTTCCTACTTTACTTTGCCTGTATAGATCCACTAGAACAGTGTTTCTCAACCAGGGGTACGCATATCCCTGGGGGTACACAAAGATCTTCCAGGGGGTACATTAGATATTTGCCTAGTTTTATAATAGACTACTACAAAAAAAAAAACACTAGTGAAGTCAGTACAAACTAAAATTTCAAAGACAATGACTTGTTTATATTGCTCTATATGTTATACACTGAAATGTAAGTACAATATTTATATTCCAATCAATTTATTTTATAATTATAAGATAAAAATGAAAAAGTAAGCAATTTTTTAGTAACAGTGTGCTCTGACACTTTTGTATTTTTATGTCTGATTTTGAAAGCAAATAGTTTTTAAGTGAGGTGAAACTTGGAGTACACAAAACAAATCAGACTTCTGAAAGGGGTACAATAATCTGGAAAGGTTGAGAACCATTGCACTAGAAGGATAGCTATAGATGGGATAAATGAAGGGACATTAATGCTTTCCAGTATTTCTGACAGATGCATCATTCCTCAAGTATTTGCTTGACTTCACATATAATTTTTTTTAAATTGTATATTTTTTAAAGCACGAAACAATAATGGGAGAATGGTGATGGTTTGGTACCGAATATCACTAGGATATTTAAAAAAATTACCTCACACTGACGTGTAATTTGTATTAAGGAAGGTTGGTTTCAGGCCTGAACCTACATTTTTCGCACCCCAAAAACGCTCCCTAAAGCCAGTGGGACTTTTGGATATGACAGAAGTGCAGTTTGGGTCTCATTGTATAATAAAACGATAACTTTGTCAATAAGCAATCACCAATTTGTTTCATTTTTGTGTTAAGAACAGCAGGATATTTCTAATGTAGCTGTTTCACGTATAGCATTTGTTGTAGTAATTGCCCAGGAACTATATGACATGCATTCTGGAAGCCACTGAAACGATATTCGTTACACAAGTTAGATCAGAATACTTTTTTACAATAGTTTGCATTCTACAGTGTAGTGTATGTGCTATCAACACAAAAATGTTCCTTTGCTCAGGTATCTACACCATATTATACTGAGGCCTGCTAAAAAACTAACAGTGGTTCCTGAAATTGGAAAGGAGCTACCCAACTGCTTCTTTAGCATGGCAACACTTAGTTCCATGCTAGAAAGTTCCAACCCCAGGTCACTATTGAAGATATATATTGAATCCTGGGTGGAGAAAAGGAACCATACTCAGAAAACAAGGCGAGGCAGCTCTGACTGACAGGGCCAACCTGGGAAGGAGTAGTGAAACAAGATTACAGACCCAATCTAGCCTCATCTCTCTGTCTCCCTCCAACTCTCCATAAAGGAGAGCTGCCATGCTGTGACACTGTCCTTCCCATCTGACAAGTTAATTAGATTTCTGCTCTCTTTATGCCATTTTCAGCTAGCATGTGTATAACTATTTCCAGGTCATGAATGATGCACATCTCTAGAGATAAGAGTTTTTCTCTCTATGGGCTCAATCCAGCAAAGCACTTAAGCAATGGGAAACCATTGGGACTATTCAGAGTTCTTAAAGTTAAACACGTGCTTAAATGCTTTGTCGGATTGGGGCCACAGTGCTCAGCATCTTACAGGGTTGAACCCTAAATATGCCTTTGTGTGTAGGCTAGTCGTGACTAACCAGCACCACCACATTTTTAGTACCAATTGCCATCCTTGTTGGCAGTCCTATTAAGGCAAGAATCAAACAGGTAACAGACTGCTCAGTATGTCATTATAACATCAGGCCCCGGAGAGAGCCAGTTCCCACCTCCTCATTGCTGATTTTGATATTGCAATAATATGTTCCGGTGGGTATCATGGCTCCCACTTTTTGGGAAAGACCTAGCAGGAAACTGTCTAAAGCAATGAGTGAAGAAGCTCAAATTGAAGCAATAGGTACAGTCCTCATTCTATGGAAGAAAATTACTTGACCTCTAGTGCTGCCAGGCCCCTAAATATAACAAGCACAAACAATCATTGAAAAACGATGTAACAGTATTAGCTGATTACTTCAATGTTCTGCAAATCCACCTCTTAGAGCTCCAGTATCTCTCTTTTGCGATTTAAGTAAGGCTTCTTGAGAAACAATATTTAACAGAAAGTTGGCATAGAACCAGAGGATTCCTTTCAATGATGCACAATTCAATCACTGAGATAATATCTTAATGACAAGATTCTTTTTTTAAAAAGCACACTGCAAAAAGCCACCAATGCTAAGTGCCAACTAGTGCATAAACCATCTGGATAGTTTCCAGTATAATCTCTAGCATCTCCAGCTCTACCTAGCTTTCAATATTTACTGCTATATAGACTTTGTCTCACAGGATTCATGAAACCTTCTGTTGCTATACACCAATGTGCATTAGATAAATCCAATGACCTTCCATCAGAGAAGTTATGTCAAACCAAAAATCAGCTTTCATTGTTTATTGATATAATGCTGCAAAATTTAGAATTTTTTTAATGTCATACCAACAGTTAATTAAATTATTACTGAAAGATCATGCAAAAAACCAATACAGGCAGGAGTAGGTACTTGTTAAAGTTAGTTATACAGGGTAGTGACTAAAGCAGTTCTAGAGACTTTAATCTATTTGGTATTGAGTCAGAGTACAATTAAATCTATGTATTTTTGGAGAAGTATAATGAGCTATTCAAGAGAGTTTTACAATGAAGTCTTCAGGACAGAGCAGACCTAAGAAAGCTGCCTGGAGTAAAAGCAGGGTTTGTTGAAGAGGCTTTAGCAAGAGTAAGGAGTGAGGGAATGCTCTGTCCACCATACCAAGCTGTAGAGTAAGTTTCCTGTAGCTTACAAGTGGGATCCACTGGCAATATTTTGCTATTTGTTCAGAGGTTCTCCTAACTTTATTCAGTTACACAGTGGAGAAAGAATCTATGTTTTATCAGCAAGAACATCCATAAACTATGGATTTATAGTTTTTAAGTGCCCAGGCCAAGCTCTGGGCACCTTTATATAAATTAAAATGTCATGACATAAAAATATTTAAATATGACATCTCACGTGATGGAGTATACAATCACTGTACTTACCATAAATACCTATAAAAAAACACAGATAAAAATAGAATAAAATCTCCACCTAAGCAAGCATCTGAGTAAACTCCATAATTTAGGTATCTATTTGTTTGCACTCCTGCTTATTAAACACATGTTTAATATTGGGAAAATGCTAAAAAAAACCCCAATAATTTGAAAAGGAATATGATTTAGCAAAATGCTGACTGTTTTATGTTAATTTTTCAAATTATACAGGTAGAGCACATTGTCAGTCTCTCTTAGACAAGACAAACAATTCTCATATCCCAAAAAACTATATTGCTTGAACAAACTTTTTTATAAAATGTTTTTTAAAAATCCTACTGCATGCAGATGCTATATTAAGTTCTATTAGACAACATAGTATAGACAATATAGTATATTCTGAAAATTCTTACAAGCATTCATTTGATCCACATTTCAACAGTAAAAAGGCTTCTAACACAAGTGTCAACTCTATATCAGTTTTCTATCAAAAAAGAGTATGTATAATAGCAGCCTCTTGGAAAAGTATGTAAATCTTTTCACACCCTTTTAGAGAGAGGTTTGCATCTGTCTTGAATTTTGCAGTGAATTTGAGCTTTAACTCCATAATAAACTCAAGACTAAATCAAAAAAGTGCTACAAACCGCAATACAACTGACAGACTATATTGCAGGGGTAGCCAAACTGTGGCTGTGAGCCATATGTGACTCTTTTACAGTTAAAGTGTGGCTCATGGAACCCCCTGTCCCACTGCCATTCTCTGCCTACTAGACTGGGGCGGGGAGCTCCGAGTGTCTATCCTGCAGCAGGGTGGTGGGGCTAGAGGATTCTGCCCAGAGGAAAGGGAGGATCAGTAAGTTTGGCCACTCCTGCTATATTGCATCAAGAACCAAATAACTTCTCATACAACTACAGAGTTAAGGTGTTATTGCAGGACACTATTATGTGATTATACACAATATTATCCACCTTGTGCTATGTGTACTTATGAAACCGTCATTCCTTTTGTTTTATGCTCTATGTTCTACTCCTTTAAAAATTCTAAGCAATCTTCATACATGTAAAGTTTGGCAGCCATTTTGTTCTCAGAATTGGAGAATGGAGGCTGTCACTGAAGAGACACACTGGAACTTCTTGACAGAAGACTCTACTATTGTTCTTTCCAGTTTCGTTGCTCTATTGATCTGAACTACAAATAATTCAGACTGAAATTATTTTTCTGGTTTGTGTATGAAAAACATAACATATGATGACATGTGATTTTCTTCTTATGTTTACCAGTGTAACTCCATTGACTTCAGTGGAGTTGCTCCCGATTTATACTCATAGCCATACAATGAGAGTTAGCCCATATTCTTAAATTAGTTCATATTTCAGTAAGTCATCTTACCTTTGTCAAAACAATGTATATGGTAAAGCAAAATAGGTAGCTCCTAATATTAGAGATGCGGAAATATATAAACTTCTACTTACTTTCCAAGTGCATTGGGCAGTACTGTAAGCTGATTGTCATCTACTTTTAGCGTTGTAAGCCTTTTCAACAATCCTACAAAACAGAGAAAGGTATTTTAAATGACAGATATGTGATAGAGAGGAATAACAGAAAAATAAAATATTTCTTGTAATGATTTTTCATATATTTCTGTAACCTGGTTATTTAAGGAAAGAAACAAGAGTGTTTAATACTAAATTCATTTAGACCCTGATTCAGCACAGCACTAAGTAAATACTTCTGTCCCATTAAAGTAAGACTGCATTAAAGTTAATGGAAATAAAATACATGCTGAAAATTAAACATGTGCTAAAATATTATCCTGAATGGGGTGACTAAAGCACATGCTTAAGTACATTCCTGAATCAGTGCCTTATGGAGAATCGGTGCTAGTTTACAGAAAATGTACACTATTTTCTTTCATATGTGCTAAGGTTATAATCTAACTCTTGTCTTTCTAATGACTTTGTTAGGAGCTGATCAGTCCCTGAGGGCCTGGCAGTCTGTTCTAACTACATATTGTACCGAGTAGGTACTGCAACATATACACTATACCTCCAATCCTGAATGCATATGTGCCCATGCTTCACTTTGAGCATGAATAGGGTTATCACATGTTTAAAGTTAAGCACACGCACAAATGTATGCAGAACTGGGGCCTACATTCACAGATGGGGAATGTGAAACCCCTGTATTCTGATGGTAATAACAGCATGAATTAAGAGAAAAGAGTAATAGACCGACAAAAAACAAGAGTTTTTAGTTAAAATAGTGCAGTAAGGTGTTTGAAATAAAGCTGTGGAAAAATGGAATTTCTCTCATCGGAAATTCTGACATTTTGGAATCTGTTTTCATCTGTATCAATTAAGCCAGTGGGACCATGAAGAGAGTTCACCTCGTTTTCAGTAATCTGACTAATGCCTAACTCATGTTAGCCAACCTGTGACTTACACTCCCAAAAAGAAAATCAAAAGTCCCTCAGTTATCTAAACACAAAGGGTAGTCAGCAGTAGATCCTGACCCAGCCTGGCTTCTTGGGTTTTGGTAGAGGGAAAAGCCTTCCTCCCTTCTTGGCTTCATCCAGTAACTTCTTTTTGATAGAAGCAGCAAGCCCTTTTTATTTGGACGCTGGGCTCTGATTGACTGCTGCTTGCTCCCAGCCCTTCTGTCTGCTGGAGAACCAAGTCTCACTGGTTTGCCAACAGTTGACAGGGTGGCTTGTTCAGGCAACCCTTGAGGGCCAAAACTCTCTGTCCTTCTTTTCTTAAATGAATGGTTCCTGTGGCAGGATGTACCAAGGTAGCACGGTCCTAGGCAGGGGGCAATGAATGCCTGATATACCCTGTCACAATCTCAAATTGGACAGAAAATCAAAATTTTGAAATTTTTGTGGAACAGAATTAGATCTGGAAACACTGACGTGACTTTATTGAAACATTTCATTTCAATAATTTTGAAGTATTATAACATACAGTGTTAAATATACAAATATATTATATACAATGTTTTCATATAAGTTGAAACAAAACTAAACAAAAAAATCAGAATGAAATGAAATAAAAATTGAAATGAAATGAGAAAATCAAAATGGAATACATTTCAAAACCTTTGCATTGAAGATTTTGATGAAATTACCTTTCCCAAGAAATATCTTGATCTAGAAACAATGGCGTTTTCCAACGGAAAACTTTCATTAAAAAAATTTAAACCACCTCTTGTTTGAAATGAAAACAAAAAATTTCAATTAAAACTAACTGAATCTATGAAAGTGAAAACTGGAAACTGATAAAATAGTTCTTCTTATAAAAAGATATGATAAAGCAAACACATATAAAGGTGTAATCCTTTACTCCTTTTGCATTGAAGTCAGAGTCTTTATGATGAACATTGTTGTGTATATCTGAATCACTATTGAAGGCAGCAGCAATTTCAAATGCACGTCATGAGTTGATAGAAGTAAATCAGGACATGCATTTAAAATGAAAATAAATTATACTGAGTGAATTTACAACCTAACTTGGTAATAGAAGGCTTGATCTGACAGTCGTCATACAGGTAAACATTCCACTGAAGGGCCAGGATAGGGTCCATGGAGACAAAAATATGTTAGACAAGAATATACGAAATAAAAAATAAAGTAGGAAATGTACTAGGCATCACTATAGACCCTTTCAGCTTAGTGCAAGGAGAATAAGACTAAAATATTCCTGTACTCACTTCTGATTATTTTGAAACCATGGCTTGGTACCAGAAAATTTTAGAAATTGAAGAATGATTAAAAAAAACCCTACATTTATACAGCTTGGTCAAACAACCTCCATAACATCTACAAGTATATGAAGGACATAAACACTAAGGAGAGAAAGTCCAAGGAGTATAATCAAGAGTAATGGGAATGTTGCTGCTTAAAGGAATATTTAGGCTGTATATTAGGAAATACTTTCCTAACAGCAAGATCTATTAGACTGCGAAATAGTCCCAAGGTAAGTGGTAGAAGCACAATTGCTGGAGTAATCTGAAATTGAACTGAACATGTACTCATGAATATGCTACAGAAACACTCCTGCATTGTCTGTTCACACTGGAAGAAAGACAGGAGACCATGGATGGGTTTAATTAGGCCACAACTTTATTCATGTATATTATCTGGGAGTACCCAGCAACAAATTGTACAGTGGAAGGAGGAGGGAGTCTGCACCCTGCTGATGCAGATGTGGGAGGCCAAATCCCCCCTTACTTAGCTGCCTAAGGAATGCTTTCCTTCAAATCCTTGTCCAATCCATTTTATTCGATAACCATATTTCTTCCATACCAAGTACTTGCACTGGACATCTGCCACAATGAGGTGCCAGAAAAATGGTTTGCTGCCTCCCCGCTACCCTCGCTGGAACTGGAGAAATGTTAATGACTTCCATGACTACTTTGGATTTAGCAAACAGATCAGGATTTGTTTCTAACATTTTATTTTAATTTCCGTATCAAGGGCTTTTAAATTATACATTTGTAATCTTATGTTCAAAGTAAATAACCCAGAGCTAACAAAAGTGTCTCAGATGATTAACTATGGATTTAAGCACCAAATTAGCAAGGTACTTAAGCATTTGCCTATTTGGAAGCACTGTCCCAATGAAGTCAAATTAGGTATGTGCTTAAGTATTTTGCTGAATCAGGGCAAGCCATAAAAAATTATGGAAATCTAATAAAAATCAAAATGATTTTGTTCTATATAAATTTCATTTTTAATAAAGATGATAAAATATTTCCATATATTTAACTGATAATGGCCCTGATTCAGCTAAACTCTTAAGCATGTGGTTAACTTTAAGCATGTGAGTAGTCCCATTGATTTAAATGGGATTATCCACAGACAGAAAGTTAAGCATATGCTTAAATGCTTTGCTAAACAGGGGCCTGTCATGCTGGCTGGATTGGGGGGGGGGCGGCTTTATTATGTTATTTAACACCAATATGTCAAAATCATAGTAATTCATGTGAGATATGCCATGCCAGGTACTGTTAGAAAGGCTATCATGTGCTAAGTAAGATGATAATGTTTATATTCATGTGTTATGTGTGTAATGGAAGTTATGGATATGTTTGATATATCTGTATTTCAAACTGGTCTGTGTCTGGGTCACACCCCTGACAGGATGGCTGCAGAACAATAGCCTGCTTAATGGCCCATTAAGACATCCACAGGTACAAGGGGACAGGGAAAGAAGCCAGGGGTCTACCTGATGAGTCACCAGGACTTACTCATGTGACTCTGGACTCCATTTTGATTCCTGTAAAATTCCACAAGCAGCATGGCATAGACCAAAGGACATAAAAGGCAGCTGCCCGGGATCCATTTTGTCTTTCAGTTTTTACCTACCTCTGGATCATCTCATCTACAACTGAACTGAAGCTGTGAAACAAAGGACTGAGACCCATCCAGGTACTGGATGTATATTAGAGGGACTATACAAGCCTGCAAACTCCACAATTCTTCTAGAAACCTGATATATATATGGACTTTCAAATCATTTGTATGTATCTGATTGCTTTAATCCTTTAACATTTATCTTATAGTCTGTTTCTTTCTTTTTATAATAGACCTTTAGTTTTAGTTACTAAAGGATTGGCTGGCAGCATTGTATTTTGGGTAAGATCCAAACTTATATTGATCTGGTACTGTGGCTGACCCTTTGGGGTCAGGAGAAACCTTTTGGGTAAAAAGTAGAGTTTTAAATATCTGGTCTCTTTCTGGACCTAGTAGAGTTTAAAGGGGGCTAAATATCTGGTCTCTTTCTGACTTCACTGTCACCTGCTGGGAGTCTGTTCTTCTTTTGCAGCCTTGGCATTTTCAGGTGGCTACCCTAGGCACGGAAGAGTCACAGGGCCAATACTTGCTTTTGGCACTTACAATTAAATTATATTTCACACATCTAAATTTTATAATACATAAAAAATGAACACACACATATAAAAAGGACTCGTCTTGAATGTCATCTATCATTTACATACCATGTCTAGTAATATGGCCTAGCATTATCAATTACACTAAGTATATGGCATATTCTGATAAAAATAATACAAATCTTTTAGACTGAACAGTTTAGAATTTTTTTTAAATAGTAGAAAATACTTGATAACCGGTTTACAGAATATGCATATTTGACAAAATTAATAATTCAATTTGAAATTATACATAAACCCAAATAGTCAAAAACAGAAAATAAAATGTAATAAAGCAAGACTTGTCCCTTAGATTTTAGAGCAAGGGATGTCATACACCTTACCAAATTTACATCAGATCAACTTGACCGATAACATCTTTCTTTACTGTGAAGTAGAGATGATCCAAAACTAGAACACCAGATCTCAGCTTCCCCAAACATGGGGGAAGTTAGGATCAGGATCTGCATCTAAATACAATCTTTGCAACTTGAACCAGATCACCAAATCTAAACAACTTTTGAATTTGGAGATAATTTATATTCATGTCCAGATTCTAGCTTGGTACTCAGGGCCATCTCTACTGCAGAGATATAAACAAACACCCACAAATGTAAAAGCTTATTAATTAGCATGTACTCTTCTCACCTAGAGAGTCAGGCAGTTGCTGTAACATATTGGATGACAATAGGAGATCTTCTAGTGCTTCACATCCTGATATGTCCAAGTCAACAGTTTCTATCCTGTTTTTTGCCAGATCCAGGTACACCAGCTGCTTTAACTTCCCTATAGACTTAATGACATGGTATAAACAGGGTTAGCTGAGCAGATATGCATTCCATAGGAATCTCTAATACTTAACATAAATGTACAGTAGTAGCACAGGCTTAACTTTCGCTATCTCAACATTTATTTTTTCCCCTATTGCTGTTGCATCGATAAAATACATCTAATTTAAGGGCCTCCATGTTCAGATAATGAAGTGTTGAAGTCTGAGAAAGTTGGAAACAGTTAATATTATTTCTGGAAATTATGTGATTACAGAAAGCCTAATAAAAGGATGGTCATCAGTATTAAAAATCCTTTAAAATTTGTTATAATTCTAGGCAACCGGAAAATAAATTACTGCTTCTTCTTTTTTTGTTATTTAGAAGTACCTACTACCCCACTCAGTTCTGCAAAAAAAATTTTTTTTTTTTTTTTTTTTTGAAAAACCAAATCACAAAAGGTCATTACATCTTCAATTAGGGACCTATCCTAGGAGCTCTTACTCACACAATCAGTCTATACTTATATGAGGATATGGGTACACTTAACACTGCAGCTGCACCACTGTAGTGCTTCAGCATAGACACTTATTACAGCAATGGCAGGGGTTCTCCCATCACTCCAAGGTGGAAGCTACATCTAGAACTGTCTACACTTGTGCTTAGACAGGCAGTTACGTCTCCCAGAGGTGTGGATTTTTTACACCCAAGAGAGACATAACTATGCCAATGTCAGATATCCTTGAACTCAGTGAGAGTAGGTTTGTGAGTAAGTCTTTCCAGGGTCAAGCCTCATATGTTCTATATTTTATAAAATTACGGATGCTGATTTAAAATCTGGCTGTATCTTAAAACCAATAATTTACTGCTCAAATATAGTGTTTCAGATGCAGCAATGCCATCAATGATCAATTTGCTTACCCTAAGGAATTTGGTAGCTTTTTGGGATCTCTCTCAAAATCTGCTTAACATTTAAGAGTTAGTAGCCTAAACTGAAGTTAGGTAGTTAGTACTTTCTAGAAAGCTGCAATTCTAGTAAAAATGATAACTATAATGATATGAAGATGTAGCCATTACAAATCACATCTGACAAATTAGGTGTAACATTTAGAAAGGAACTGATTTTTGGTCTGCTATAGTATCCTTGGCACATTGTTCTTGACATAGAAGTTCACCTGGAAAAATTAACATAAGCGGTGCTTGTGATTTTTCCTAAGTTTATATATATTAAACTTGCAGGTAGAATAAGCATACTGAAAAAAAATAGGCAGAGGTGGACCTACAGTAGCGACAGGATAATCGCACAGTTATTGTGAGATAATGCAGCACAGTTACATTAACATGAGTTACCATGCAATTATTTTTCTTTCAAGTGCTGCTATAATCTAAGTAGTTACTTTGTTCTTACTGCAAAATTAAATGTGGGCTATCAATCCTCATGCTTAAATACATAAGCCAAAACAGCCACTGCCTTGGTTCCCTCATGGACATCCGTGAAAGATATGGGAGCTGCCTGTAATATTTTATGAATGATATACGTCCCATCTGTTTTTTTTGTTTCTGTATTTGCTTTATGATTACAAGTTGTTAATTGAAGCAGAAATTACTTCTAGGTAATGCAGGAAACGGGATAATAGCTTCAGATTTTTTGGTATTTTAAGGAGAATTTACATTTGATCAATGTTAAACTACAGATGTGAAACATGGACATTCAAACTGATAAAAAAGAAATTACAATCCTTCGAATTATGGTATTAGAGAAAAATTCTGAAAAAAAAATCATGGATAGACCAAGAAACCAATAAAAAAGTACTGGAGATAATAGGAACTCAGCAAACGCTCGTCAGAGACCATATGAAAAGAAAGATTTGAGTTCAGGGCACATTTTAAGAGGTTCAGTGGGCAACGCATTTTTATGGGCGTTGGGAAGGTACAGTTGATATAAGAAGAACATAAGGGAGAAAAAGAGGATCTTGGATGGACAATGTGGTATCCTGGATGGATCATAAGGATTGCTCGTCCACAAAGATTAGCAGAGGATTATACAGAATGGCTACCACGGTTGTAACAGCAAACCTCCAGTAATGGAGATCCACATAAAAAGAAAGGAGAATGTAGCGTCATTAATTTTTTAAGTTTTACCTCGGACCATGCTGAGTTACGGGAGGGGGAATCCAGGTTGGAAAAAATGAAAAATGGGGTATATAAAGGGGCAGCCCTTGAAGAACAGGCGAAGAGTGAGGCAGAAACTGCTGGGGAGCAATCGGAAGCCCAGTCCACAGGGGTAGAGGTGTCTGTGATTAATTATGCCTACCTAAGCCTAAAATTAAGACAGATATGGATCTAGAACTTTTATTGTGTTAAAAAATCCCTTTTCTCTTGTCATGCTTTGTTCTTCCTGTTGAGATTAAACAATAGGTTGTATTCAAATATCTGTTTTGGGTCACTGTATTCACCATGGGTCACGGTTCCCAAAGGGAAGACTTGCAGGCACCAGAATCAATTAGACCTGCTGAGGAATCCCAGATGGCACGCAGGGTACCATAGTCCTGGCCCTGGTGTAAGAGTGGGAAACCTGCAGGATTCCTCCCAGGCACAGGTTAAATCCTGATTACTGAGGGAGGAGCACTTGGAGAGACCAAGGAAAAGGTGCAGAGAGCTCTGAATCATCACTGCATCTTATTGGATAATTGTCCATTAATAGAGATTTTACATCTTACTCTGAAACATCCTGTACTGACCACTGTCAGAAACAAAATAAGGACTACGTAGCTATTGGTTTAATCTGGTATGGCAATTCTCACATTCCTAAATAAGTGAAATGAATTATATGGTAAAACTCGAAGAATACCTCAGTGAGTTTGGACATAAATTATCTTAAGATAAACCTGCAGATTTCTATTGAATGATTCTAAAAATATATACAAATGTATATTACATTTGATCTCAGAGCCGCCAATTCAGACTTAAAACCTAGTCTAAGAGTAAGGTTAATTAACTTCCTAGGAGAGTCCTCTTTGCACAAATGACATTACAGCACATTAAGCAGTCGTGGCGGTTGTCTGGCTTGTTGGAAAAAGCATGTGCCCCTTTAAGAGCCCACAGAAAGCTGCAGATCAGGTCAGGGTGGGGACACTGACCCATCCACCCAGGTGATCAGAAGAGAGAGGTCCATGTCCATGCTAGTGCAGGAAAAGCCCTCTTTTACCTGGACCAAGTGGAGCAGCACCTGCCCTCCCTACCATTGAAGAGGTGAAATACCAGATTTTGTCAGGATCTGCTGTGGGCATTGCATTAGTCACTCGTTTCTCACAGGGCTGGGAAGGAATTTTTCCCATCATTGCCAGAATTTTTTTTGCCCTCCACATAGCAGATTCAGGGGGGCTTAGTTGGGGCAAATATGAAACAGGAGTTAGGCTATGATGTTACAACTCATTATGTAAACATGGGGCTGTGCACATATTCTGTAGAGAAGGGAGACAGTGATCAAATAAAATGGATTGGTAAGGGATTTAAAGAGGTATTCTTTAAAGGAGCAGAAACAGGAGGGACTTGGAGCTCCTATGCTGGTATGGCAAGGAGCTAAATCCCCCCTCCTTTAACCATCATTCAGGGGGTGGGATAGTGAGGTCCCAGCAGTGGGTTGGCTGGGAACCAAGATGGGTAAGGGGGAGGACTGATGGAAGCCACCTTGGTATATACTGAAATGATTATGGAATTACCTTCACTGTACATGTTTATCTGACGGGTACTCCCAGACATTTTAAGAATAAAGCTGTGGCCTAATTAAGCCACATCATAGCCGGATAAAGGAAGCAGGAAACTCTTACTGACAAGAATTCAGCTTTGCAACTGGCCAGCTGTTCCTAGGATGATTGGGCCTAGTAAAGAAGTGGGGCAGAGGGTAAAGTTTCTACAGCCTTCAGGTACGTTTCTCTCTCAGAGCTTTGCAGTTTGAGGGAGATGGACTGGCCTCAGGTACAGTGAAGGAACCATTCTGAAAGTCCCTGTTTCCATTCCTGCTTTCAGCTCCATTTTAGAGCTACCTGCTAAGATTTTCTTCCCTGCACATACCATTCAATATCCCTGGATGAAAGACAATGTGGAATGAAATTTCACTCCTCTCACTGGAACTGCATTCACCATGGCCCAACTGGGGTAGAGAGGTTGATTTTAAGACTTAACTCTTGGGGAGGCGTTGGTGGTCATATAAAGACCATTTGATTGCACCTGAAAGATGCTGTTTGAGAAGAGATTGCGGTATCTGCAGGCACTGGATAAATTAGTGCCAGGAGGATGTTTTGGCAGTGAGAATTTGGCTTAATGGGCATATTATCTGAATAAGAAATGAACATGCAGGATCTGGTTCTCTAGATGTTACACTATATAAAGTGTCTTTGTGCTACAACAAGGCACAGAGTCAATCATAAGGAAATTCAGGCCTCAGAGTGTGCATATTATAAGCCATAGAAGAAGCTTCTCTTACATTAGAATGTATGAAGGACTCTCTTAGCATACTTAATAGTTTCCTATGAGATCATTCACAAGTGTCTGACCACTAAATATGTCAATTGGGCTAAGTGAAATAAGAGTTTTTGTTCTTCAGAAGTGGCAGCATGGAAGGCCCACTGAGATATTCCAGTAGTGACTAAAAAGAGGGGATTTTCACCCTGACAAACAGCCTCTGGGGTAATGCAACCCAGGATGCTCGCCAAGCTTCCGTGGCCCATCTGTCAGAGAAATTATTTTCATTCTAATCAAGCCCAGATGTAACAACATCCATTTCCTTTCCATCTGACAGCATAACACAATAACTTCTCTAGCATTGAAAAACACATATAGTTTAAGAAAATGACAATTTATAAACATATGGCCAAAAACCGAAATAAAGTGGAATTTTCCCCATTATATTAAAACAAGATTCAACTATACATTGATAAAATGGAGCAATATTTTCCCATTTCAATATTACTGTGCAATAATGCAACATTTTAAAATCTCTTGTTTTATTTCAAAGCACATTATAAAGACTGAGACCTCCTTCTATTATTAAATGAAAATAATTTATCTGTGTAAACACACCCACACATCCACACATCCAATACTTATTATATCTTGCAAGAAGATAATTACATAATATAAATGTCCATACCCCAGGCAGCATCTGAAGTGAATTATTGTCCATCCATAATTCCCTTAGGTTTTGTATTTGTTCCAGAACCTCAGGCTAGGGAAAAAATAAATTGTGTAATCGACACGCTCATTAATTCTGTTTTTTTTTTCAAATGGTTTTCCTGTCCCTTTCCTTCTTTATGAATATACTAATCATCTACATCAGGTTTTCAGAAATAAAAATCAATTAAGCAGTACAGCTCTTTAATTTTCATACGTTATTGCTATTTATCTAATGATATATGAAATCTCAGTAAACTCTCTAGTAGAAATGGATGCAAAGGCCTTAGAAGTCCTTGATGCAATTAGTATATTATCAGGTGTCAAAAACGTGATTTCTAAATGAAACAGAGAATAGCAGTCAGGACTGTGGAGCTTCAAGAGAGAGGTGTTGACTTGAAAGACTAGGTTTTAGTTTAGAGCATAGATTAAATTCTGCCTTTGGCATAATTTACAGTTTTAACAGTGAGGGGCAGCAGCATAAGTGTACACTTTGCTGAGCTACTTGGAGGACCTAGTGGACTTCTGAATTACCTATATGTCCCAAATCCTCATTCTCAGTAGTTCAAAATAGCATGTACACACTAACCAAGCTACCCAAAACTAAAGCCTCAATGTAAAGCAGAGGTAGAGAAGCTTTAAGGCAATGATTTTAAGGGTCCATGTTTTTTAACACTAGAAGACTTTAGTGATAGCAAGACCCTCTCTCCTAGTAGCATGTTTCAGGCATGCTTCAGCTTTTTAGTCAAATTACTGTTGCGAAAAAAAAATCAAGAATCAGCTTTATTATCAGGCTTCAGTTACTTTCATTATGTAAATTTCGGCAACATTTCATTTGTGAAACGGACATTAACTTCATTGCCTTAATTGTTTTATTACAGTTAAAACTGGACTGTTAAAATAGGAAATCTGTCTTTTTGTAGTATTGATTTTTGTACATGCAGCAGTACATTTTTGCTTTTTGCAGAAGTTTTCCATTAGAAAAAATCAAAAGGAAATATTTTGTTTTGAGTCAGTTCAACATGAAATCAGAATATTTTGTTTCATTAAACTGACTTGAAATGTTTCATTGCATTGCCCTATCAATGCATTGCCTTATGGAAGTTGTCATTCAGGGCCCCATTCTCTCCTATTAGCCAGTGTCACAATGGCAGGGCTCCTCCCCAGTTTCCAAGGACTTACTACCACACCTGCAGTCTTCTTTTAGGCAGGTTTTTACTGTCCATACTTAAGCAAACAACCAAAAACCATTCCTCAGCTTACCCTTTGCATCTCAGGCTTTCAATGCTTCTCCACTCAGGGGACTCTGGCACTCCTGTTTCCTGCAGCTTCCTGCCTGTCTCTGGCTCACCCTCCCTCAGCCAGTTCCTTCTCACAGCCAGCCCTTTGCTGGAACTCCCTCTAACCATTTATAGCCCCAGGTGCTGTCCTGCCCCTTAAACAGGCCCACTTGGGAGCATATGCTCTGGGAAAGCATTGGGAAAATGTTTTCTATATGTATACAAAGAAAATGCAAACAAACCAATCAACCAACCAAACCAGTGGAGCTGGATCTACTTCATTTACAAGGGTCAGCCACCCTCAGTCACCTAGGCTTCCTGGAAGACCATTTTCTATAATGAAATGATTTCCCTCTGATCAAGCTGCATGGTGCATTATAGGAGGCACAAGACTTTGGGCCCATCATGGAAAATTTAGTCTAGCCAGGAGCCTGGCCTATAAGAAAGAATGGCATCAGGGCATCAGATTCCTGAACTACAACTCTCATAAAGCAATATACTAGGAAAATGCTTTTTGATTTTGGGAATGTAGAAATGTTTTGTTTCAATCAAAGTTCCAATTTTTTTTGAATTTCCAATTAGTGAAAAGGTTTAAAATTACAACTTTTTGTTCCTATTTTGGAAAAAAAACAAATGTCAAAATGTTGGAATTTCCATGTGATGGAAATTCTGAATTTTGCTCAGCTCTAATAGCATGCAGTTTATTTGTTGAATGTAGATCTTTGGCGGGATGCGGAGAGTGAATTTTCCTCTAACAGATTGGTTTTTACAAATGTTTTCCACGTATATATTTTAAACTATAAATTACTATTAATTTGTTTTGTGCTGTAAAAACTGTTTCAAAGGTTTGAATCCATATTTTTTTCATCTCTGGAACTGTAAAAGAGAAGAAGTTGTACAAACCATTTTTTTGCTAGAGAGACATTCATGATATTTGAAAAGATGAGTTTTATCTGAAAATGGATCGGAAGGTTTGGGCAGTTATTCAGTCTTGCTTTATCTCAAAGAGAAAGAAAACTAACTATCCTCTCCTATACAATATTGTATACCAATAATCAAGATGTTTACAATAATCAAGAAAGAAGATAATTTTGAGCATGGTGCTTCATAGGGAACCTTTAATCTTTTCTATCATACTAGTGGATGGTTCAAATGTGTTGAAATGGAGTTTACTTTAAATATTTTGTTTGCTTGTTTCATTTCATAAAACTACAGCAAACGCCATCCTAATCAAACATATGGGGCCTGATCCAAAACTATTAGAGTTAATGAAATGAAACAAAATGAAACATTGTCTTTCCATTGTCTTCACTAGGGCTTGGATCAGGTCCAGAGAGAGGAACCTTAATGATCGCTGGATATTCGAGAGGCAGACAAGTCAACCATAAAGAGTAATCTTTGACAGTGGTGACATGGAGTGGAGCTAGCATGAAATATTTTCCAAGGAAGAGACTCCCATTTCCATGAGAAATGTTGGATGATTACAACAATCACAAGCCCTGCAACTTCTTCCCTCCTGTCCCCTTTTGTACAAGTATTATTACTTTAAAACTGACTGCCCATACATTTTAAAAAATTCCAACTTACTGTAACTGTTTATATGTTGACCTTTTTTTTTCATCTCTGTGATTATGAAGGTATTATATTTAGTAGAAATTTCTCCATTTAAAACCTGCTGCTCTGTGATTTATTCAATTATGCAAAACTGCACTCTTTCCATAGTAATGAACTTTAATGTCACTAACACTTCAGAATTAATTCTAGCAAATTACACATGCCAGTCAGAAATGGATGGTGTGCACTGCCAACAATATATGCATACAACTAAATATACAGACATATAACTAGATTTCTCTAATAAGGATTTACCTGAGTTTATGATTAATGAGAATCTTTACTTCACATACAGTTCCTCAGAAATTATTTATATTGGAGGAAATGGGTCAAATTCTGTTCTATTATACTGTTGCAACCTAATGGATTTTTCATATACCATGAGAACTTCAGATATAGGTCCTGAGTTCACTTTACCCATTATATTACTGTCAGTGCATAAATTTTTCACTCATCCAGAAATTTATGCCACTTCCATCCTATCCAATAGACCCATTTCTTATTTCTGAAATACTTATAAAAGATAAAGTAAATCTCTTTCATACAATAATGCTGGCATCTATTTTGAAGCACATTATCCAAATAAAGAAGTTTTTTTACGTGTCTCTTTGGACTTTCTGGAAAGAGCCAACCTATCCTAATCACTGACAATTCCAAATTGCTTTTGAAGAACATTAAATCTTACTTTTCAAATAAAAAGCTTACAGGTTAACGTTGGAACATTCCTGGAGTTCTGTGCTATCTCACAGATAGACTCATATGTATGCATAACTCCATACATTATGGATGAAACTGGCCCAAAATTTTGGTACTCACATGTTGTCTTACAAAGGCATAGAGCATGATAGAGATCTCTGACAGTTGAAAGTCTGACAGAGAATAAGGCAGCAGTGGTATAAAGTGGCCTTAACCTCTCTTGTATTTTCTTTATATCACCAAACATAAAATGCTGAATAATTTGTTATTCATCAGCTCATTCAGAATTTATTGTTTTAATTGACTGAATTTAATGTTATTTAGAAACTCATTGCTGATGACCAAGCTGACATGGCTTACTGTTAAATATTAATGCTATTTATATAGTGTCACCTTTGTGCTAACTGCTTTACATATACCATAAGGATAGACGTACATTATATTATACAAAGTTGTAATTTAGATGTTAGTGTGATGGTACATACTTAAGACAGACTGATAGAAAGAAGGGACGTAAGTGCCTGATAAATGTGCTGAATTAATAGCTCCTATAGGTGAAACCATCTATTTATCCACAGAATAAGCACAATAGAAGAAGAAAAGTTTAAATTTCCTCACATTGCCCCACAAAAGTGCTTTATCCCTGACTTAACAGAAACACACTGATGGATGATGTTAAATCAGTCCTTTACTTCTTTACTGAGACTGAGTACAATTTTCAAGATCACCAAAGTGATTTAGGCATCTAAGTCCCATTTGCAAAAATGACTTAGGCACTTAGGAGCCTCAGGGTATGTCTACACTACTGACTCTGTGGAGATCCATGCAGTGGGATTGACTGAGCAGGCTGTGAAGACCTGCTCAATTGATCCCAGAAGTGCTCTCTTGTTGATGCAATTAATCCATCTCCCTGAAAGGAGTAAGGCTGCATCGACCAAAGGGTGTCTCCCATCAACGGAGCGCAATGAGGATGCCGTGGTTCAGCAACATAAGTAAGTCAACAGAAGATACGCAAGCTACAGTATGTAGCTTGCATATCTCCTGTCGATTGCCAGCAGCAGTGTTGACCAGGCCTCAGTGAAAGTAAATGGGACTTAGTCTCCTAAATCAATAAGTGCTTTTGAAAAAATTGGCTCTACTAGTAAGTATGCCACTCTGTGCCAAATGTGGTGATAGCTTTGAAGATAACTATGATGAGATCACCTATTCATTTTGTATACTGGTAAGCCACCCATATCTATTGGTTGTTAATAATATTCATTCACTTCCAACACTGGCCTGATTTCAAACAGCTTGCTGGAAATGAAAGGTCCTGTAATTCCATTACCAATCCCCTAAACCATGGCAAATTCATTATTTTACTAATAAATAGCCATAACATCTCGAGTTAAAAATTAAATTCTCCATGTATGATAGCTCTAACACACAGAGAAACATTCTACCAATACATTTTTCCTTACCAGCTCAGAGAACTCATTATTGCCTAGGTCAAGCCTCTCCAGCTGTGTCAGTTTGTGCATTGACCTGTAACAGACAAGGAAAATATCTAAGGTGAAAATTTTACCTTGAAATGTTGGGTCAAATTCTGCTCTGTTCTACCAGAGTAGGCCTCAAATAAGACTATGGGCTTCAATGGAGTTGCATCAGATTTACACTGATATAACAGAGCAGAGTCTATACAATTTGTTTCACATTTAAGGCATATCAGCTTCAGTTCCTGAAGCAAAAATTTTTACCATCTGTTACTTCTAATACAAAGATAGTCATAAAGGACCGAATTAAATGCTCATATAATTTTACTGATGTAAACTGAGTCACTCCAAGAATGAATTTGACCCAAACAATACAGTATAACAGTTTAAAAAATATAAAGTTATATATATTTTCACAATTCTAATGAAGAATTTTTATTTATACAACCTCCCCAAAATGAATTAGGTGCTTTACAGAAAAAGTACAAAGATATGGTCTTTCCCCCAAAAGAGTTTACAGTCTAATTTCAGACATGACACAATAAAATTGAAATTCATCTCTGTGCAGAGGACCAGCATAAGTTTATGTAACAATTAATTCCAATTTAAACCCTATTTTGAGGACTTATGCTGGCCTGAAGTAATGGATAGGCCTGAGATTAGTCCTCTGCTCATGGGCAATTCTAACCCTGCATAAGTGCAACAAACAATAGGAGGAAATTGAGTGAGAAAAGAAAAGGGATACCGTAATAACATTATTTGATTATTCTGTTATTTTATGTTTACATTTTATTGGTGGTCTGAAACTAAACTTTCATTCCTGCCATAACTAAACCATTCCATAATACTTTTTTCAGTGTATTTTTTCTGATCTATTATCTTAACTAAAATCAATGTAAATACTTAAGATAAACTCTAGAATGCAAATTTTTAATTAAGCAATGATGCAATGTACCAAGATATCTAGTAGTGACATTTAAGGAGTGAAACCTGAGCCTACTAGACATTTAATGTAGTTTGCCATTTTATAATTTTTGCCATTAACATAATAAGCAACAATTCTCAACAGTCCAAGAGACTAACCAAAACAAAAGGAGACAAAACAGCTTAAATCCCTAAAATGTATAGTATTTTAAATGTATTGGTGATTTGCCAGTCCCTAGATAAAGACCCATTCTAATAATGAAATAATATTCAAGGCCAAATTTGTCTTTGTCTCATGTCAAAGTATTGTGGAAGCAACATCATAATTGTACACAGAAAGAGAGATGTTCTTCATTAGATGAGATATGGCAAGAATTTAATATTCTTTAATCATATTATAACAGTTTATTCTTTTTCTGTCTCTCACTATTTTTCCACACTAGGAGGTCTGAGGGATGTTTTTTTTCAGGGATCATCAGACAGCTGGTACATCAGTGAAATGGAGGAAAGTACTAAAAAATTAGCAGATTGGACTGGATTGTCTATGCTATTCCGTGGGTGCACTGAGGAAGTGGCAAAGCGTAATGAGCTCCTCCTTCCTTGAGCTTCTGCTCCACTATAGGGCACAATTACAATGTAGGGCAGATAGTGCTTCCTCTGTGCAGTCGCTGGGGTACAAGACACCGAAAAAAGATGTAGAGATCACAGACTTCTGTGTGGGGAAACTTGCTGTACCCCCTGATAGCAGACTTTTTCCCCTGAACACCCTTTATGGTGGTGAAGCTCCACACTGCCCCTACTGCAGCACTGTGTAGACATGAACAGTAAAGTCCACCAAAGTAGCTCACCTTTCCTTGGAACACCAAGAAATACAATGAAAAATCAGGAATATGAGGTCTGCAGATCAACCATTTTATGCCTCCTAATACTTCATCAACCACAGTGAGTATGATAAAGGGCTGTCTATCAGAAGGAACCTGGATTTACATTGTGATGAGTCACTATGCAACGATGAAAAACTCACTTGACCACCTTGTACCTCTGTCAATGAAGTTGCCAATTATGAAAGAAAGAATCTCACCGACAGTGAAATTCTAGATTTGAGTTCACTTGATTTGAACTGTGTAAGTAAACTGTAATTCCTCTGCCTCCCTCCCTCCCTACAAAAAAAACCCAAAACCTACTCCTAAATCCATCCTTTAAATTTCTGTTATGTGCAACATTACATTTCCCGGCCTAGATACAGATTAGAAACATCACAAAAATGTATATTTAAATTAAACAATCTGAATTTCACAAAATAAGGACCTGAGAGTTACAAAAAGCAGAACAAGAAACAGCATAACAAAGTTAGGCCACATTCAGGCTACTGTGTGGAATTTAGAGCATCATTCTACAGAGGAAGAGGATAGAAAAGGATAGAAAAGGTCCAAAGATGAGTAAGAAGGATGATAAATCCCCAAGCTGCTGCCAGTGTCACAACGTTCACACTGCTGTTTTAATGCGCTAGCTTGAGTGGAGCTAACGTGAGTCTGGTCTACGCATGCTGGGAATAGCACTTCCCTGAAGTGTAGACCTATTCAATGGGGCCAGGATTTCACCCTGGATTGTATTAGAGAGGACAGAGTCAACCCAAGCATATTTAAGCCATTTGAATAACATCAGCAATGAATATGGCCCAAGATACTTCAAAAGAATATGTAAATGGAGTTTACAAGATGCTCCAGTGAGGATAGCAGAATAATCTATGCTCTATTTGTATGGATATTCAATTCAAAGGACAAAAAACAGAAAAGAAAAAAAAAAGGGTAAAAGATTTTTAACTGAAGGTAGGAAAATTGTTGAGTAACTTATGAACAGCCATGCGAGAAGGAATGAGTACAGTGTTCAGAAAAGAATTACTGCAAGTTCTTAATCAGAAAGTTATTTTTAGTTATTGGTAGGTGCAGACAATATTTAGGTCAGATCAGATTATCTCCTCAGCTTCTTTTCACACATTACTACGTTTCTACATGAGATTACACTTTCCATCCAGATACAGAGAGGCAGTAGGAAACTTTTAAGTGATCCCTGCATCTTTCTGTTAATTATCTTTTACACAACACAAAACCAACACACATTGGTAAATAATTCCACCATTTCTTCTCAAGGTTGTTACTTTATGTCCATAACTCCCAACAATGTAAACTGAAAATAGTAATTTAGAGATTGATGCAAAGCCCATTGCAGTCAATAGCAGTTTGTATATTGACTTCAGAAGGTTTTGAATCAACCCCATAAGCCTTTCCACATCAAAGGGAGATGAAACCCATAGATTAGAAGCAGCTGTGAGCATGTTCTAAGAATAGGATTTTTTTAAACTTTATTTGGACCTTTCCTAACTTTTAGGGAATCTTGTGTTTGTGTGAAGTTAATATTTGGAAGTTCCATCCAAAAGTGACATGACATTAAAAAGCAAGAATAATTTTCTCATTTAAAAATAATTAATCTTGTCATTTTTTATGTAATTTACCTTTTGTAATTACTAAATAATTTGCAAATGTTTTACACTGCAATTACAGTTTTTTATCTTTTATAACAAGTAAATGTTTCAGGGTTATGGAGTTTGAGACAAAGAGGTCCATAAATATTTTACAAAGATTTTTGTTTCAGTTTTATTCATCTTTCAAACAGGGAATAAATATGATCAGAAATATGAACATTTTACTCCAATGCTGCTTCATGAGAATGTTGCATAGGTCTCACTTCTCTGACATTAGAAATGCCATTCCAAACATTCTGGCTAACAATAAAATCTTTCTTTTCTTGGGGAACTGTGTTTAACAGGGCCAAATATAAGGTAAACCAATCATCTCAGGTCAAGTTCTTCCTTCACTGTAATTATACTGCAGTCAACAAGAAAAAGAAACAAATAGTTCAAAGCACAAATAAATACCTCTTATTTTAAAATATATGCCTAGTCAACTTTTTTTCATGAACCAAGTTAGGACAGGGTGCTGTCTCTGTACTGGAGGGTTTCCCACTAAACCTTGATAGGGCCAATGTAGTCCTAAACAGATGGACTTTGGTTTTTGTTAAAAAAGAAAAGAAATACAAAATATGATGAATCAGTAAGTGAAATGGCTGGTTTAGGAACCTTCTGCAGAACTTAAAGTTGGTTCTAATTTTCAAAGTAATGTTGCAATAATAGGGTTGCCCCTTTCCAGCACAAGCGGCTAGTGAAATTTCAGGGCTCTGAGGATGTTCCAGTTGGCAGTAGAAATTGGTAGAACCTGGTATTTTCTTTAATGCAATCTTGTTTTTTTACACGGAATGTACAAAGTCCTGCTTCTCCAAATGCAGGAGGAACTAAGAACGAAAAGAACAGTTTCTTAGTTTACAGCCCCAAGTCCTCGTTAGCCAACACCAAACCGAAAGCTCTCTCCAGCTTTTCCAGAATCATTCACCATGCTAATAAGCTTCTAGGTTTTCTTGCTTTTTCCCCTCTACTTCCTTCTCTGTTGTCTGTTCTCAGTTTCTGTATTTTCTGCCTTCCCTCTCTCCCCTGCGCCACACATCAGCAAAAGCCCTCAGCCCAAGCTCTTGGGCAGGTTCACAAGCCCCTTTTGTCTTAAGTGGAGGGACTTCTGATTAAATCATAATCCCGTTAATTGAGCGGTGTATTATTTACATCACTCTCAAAGAGGTTTGTGACCCTGTGATGTGGTGCACAAACCCCACGCTAGAGAACAAGGGGTTAAGAAGCAGCTCTGGGCCTAGATGCACCTGCAAAGCGTGCACAAGCAAGAGGCTTGGCTTAAAAGGTAAGCAGAGCAGCTGAAAAGCGGGCAGAGAGTGGAAGGGAGAAGACCCCTGCTTTGAGCTCCAGAGAAATACTGCCCAGGAGCTCTTGGGCCCTGAAACCTGGAAAAAAAGTTTCTGATAGGACCTACAAAGGAGAGACTGTTGACTGATTGGCGAGGTCAGAGACTACATTTGTAATTCTGTAATTTACTCTGTGGGGAGAAGAGAAACTTGGGTAGGAAGTGGTCTGGGAGGCAGTTGGGGGGTACCCCAAGGTGCAGAACATAGCTGCTCACCATTGGGTGCTGCATAGGAGCGTGGTGGAGAAATTGGGCCTGGGATCCCCTACTCACTCCTAAAAGACAGAACACCAACAGAAGCCTATATTCAGTAGGGAGTCCAACTTGGGAAGACCCTGACTGTTCAAGGTCCCAGACCCTCAAAGTCCTTATACTAAGATGAAAGCCATGAAGCCCTTGGGGAAGCTGAACGACAGGACTATAACTGAAAAGGGGCACCCACCTGCTGCACCTCTGCCTGACTCCTAGGTGGCACTGGTGGTGAGTGTTCCCTTTTTATAGACCCATGCAGTCTCTCAACATAGCTATAGCCTTAATAATGGAACATAATACATCTGCTCCCCATGGGCATTCAGAATCATATCTGCTGATTCAATGATAAAAATACATAGAATCATAGAATCATAGAATATTAGAGTTGGAAGGGACCTCAGGAGGTCATCTAGTCCAACCCCCTGCTCAAAGCAGGACTAACCTCAGCTATCTTTACTACTTCTTACTCCTGCAGCATCAACACAGCTAAGGAGAGTGAATGGATTCTATTTCTTCTTTGGAATCATCAGTTGGATAGTTTGCCAAGTTCTGATCAGCTATATTAGTGCAAACTCATTGAAAGTAATAGTGTTGCATTGTGCAGCTGAGGGCAGAATTTGGTCTGGAGACCATTTATTACTAGGGCTGGTATTTAGAAAAACATGTTTTACTTATAAACTAAGCACATTTGATAAAGAACACATAGACAGACAAGCATGGAACTAAAAAATGTGGTTTTTACACAGTCACTTTTCAGAGTAGAACTGCACTTTGAGTTGATGCTTGCTAGTCCAATAATAGAAAGATCTGTGTGTGTGTTTTTGCAATGTTTTCTAGCATTAGCATGTATATTCTGTTCCTGTGATAAATTCATCTTTACCTAACACAAAGAATATATTCTTACTTCTCAGGCTGTAAACATCACACTTGACTGAACTGTGCCTATTAAGCCTAGATGAAGCCACCTCATATTTGACCAAAATGCCAGTCAGAACCTGCTGGCTTGGTGCTAAGAAAGAAGTAAGCGGCACAATTTTTTAGGAATCTTTGCTTACTTCCCTGCAGCCCCAGGAAAGGGGGAGCAGGGGAGGAATAATGATTCCAGTATGCATCATATCCTATGTCTTCCACATTTTGTGAGAAATACTCACAAATAGACATTCTAATTCTACAAAAAACAAAAGGTTACTGAACAATATAAAATATTTTGACAATTAATGGGCAGAAAAGTCATAGACCATGGTAAACTTCTAATATAAATCATAACTGAATTATTACATGCATTCAAGAGATAGATTTGAGTCTCAACCTCAATAATCTCCCCAAAGTTCAGAGGTGCTTGGTTCAATCTACCATAGAAAGCCAGGGCTAGTCACTAAGGTGAGAGCTGGAGCTGAACTTCTGGAGTTTTGGGAAGAGCCAATCTCTAATTCTTTCTTTTAAAATATATTTACACAGATGAATATCAATGATATGCTATCTGACATCAATTACAGAAAGTATAGAAATTTTTAGAATGATTCAGATCTACAAATATATTTGGTATAATAATTAAAATGTGTTTCCATTACAAGCTTTTAAAAAGTATTACTTAAGGGTATAATTGTTCTCACTACGATGTTTCAATGGAAATTAAGATAGTATTTTCCATTGTGTTTACCTTCTGACAGAATGTGCTGTTAGGTAGCCCCATATAATATGTGGCAAATGTAAAAGCTACTTATTTAATAAGAGTGAAAACTGTATTCTTAATGCTTGGTAGTGACTGGAGACATTTATTTTTCTGGAAGATCAATGCCAACTATAAAACAAAATAGGGTTTATACTTGGGTACATTTTTTCAGTGACACATGTTACAGGTGAAATGCATAACTCCTACTAACAACAATGGATGTAGCCATCCTTTCATACCACACTGCAAATGTACTACTAAAAGATTATGGATGGCTAACGTGGAAAAGTATAGAAGATAAAAGTCATAATGGATAGCGTACAATACTGTCAAAGTTTTCACACTAATTGTGAATATGGAAACTACCTGATATTGTGATTATAGTCAGATAGAAAATACTGATATGAATGTATTAAACATGAGGTAAAGTTTCATCTGAAGTTCTTCTAAAATAGACAATGCCTTCTTTTATGGAAAGTGTAATTATTTCATTAAGAGTTTTTGTATAAATATTATTCTTTTGTAATAGAGTGCAATATTCACATACAAATAATAAATTAGTTTTCTTGGAAGAGGTTGATAAGTCAGAACCAAATAGACAAGCAAATGCTCAGCTACCAAGTTTAAGAAGGTATCTACTTAATTAGATTTCTGTAAATAAGCAGACACTTTGGTTAACATTGTACTCCAGCTTTTAGCATAACTTCAACCCTCAAATGTGAGGGTCATACATTTAGGTCAGGATATCAACACTAGTGTCACAATTCTGATACTACTATGCACATAATATTATTACTATATTATTTGTACTACCTCAATGCCTAGGAACCCTAGTCATGGATGAGGACCCTATTGTTCTAGATGCTGTACCTGAAACCAGACAAATGTCTCTGTAATGTACAGTAATTGGTGTTTTATAGCGAGATATTGTTAAAGTGTATCTCTAGCTTCTCAGGCAAATTCTCCAGTAGAGAACCAAATTAGTAACTTCCCTAGCATGTACAGTATCAGCTTAATAGCTCAAGAGCATTCACCTTATACTTATAGTATAAGATAACATATAAATTACAGCCTTTTCGCATTTAGAAGGAGTTAAACAAGATAAAGTAATCAATACAAGGCTATTTACATCATTTGTTTGGAAGCTTCAATGTATAAGCCAAATCCTGCAGTCCTTTGACACTGGTGTTATTGGAATTTCCACCAGAGCAAGGACTATAGCAAATCCTGATATTACTAAATCATCTTCATTGCTTTCCCTCTTGTTAGTTGTTTGATTTGACCTCTGTGTCTTCCATGTGGTTTTCTTCTACTTGTTCATTATTCTCCTACTATTTTTCTACACTTCCAAATTAGTAAAATCTGAGTCACTCCCTACCCCTCCACGGTCAGTCTCTCTTAGACCTACAAATAAACTACATCTTGTTGATCACTGAGCATTTTAGGATGTACTTATCACTGTTACAGCTCACTTTCTCATTTCTTTTATCTTCCCACACTGGTCCACACAGATCCTGCTGGTGTGCGCTAAAAGTTCCCTTGTGTACTTTAACGTAGTACTATTTCAAACAGCACTGCATAAAAGCACACTAGGGAACTTTTAGTGTGCGCCAGCAGGGTCTACTGGGAACAATGAATGAGCAACACATTAGTGCACTTTAGAAATCACCCTGACTCCATAATGCATATTGCTGCACTGTTTAGACAAGCTCTTAATTAGGCAGCAGGGTGAGAGTGGTTTCGTTTTGCGCTGTCCCCCAACTTCCAACTTTTCCCTTAATAAAGCTTTGTTCTTAAAATGTACACTGGTTAAAACTGCAACTGATTTAAAATCAGGAGTGATGAAAATATTGTATCTTTCCATATTAAACATTTAACAGGTAAGGTTATTCTGACAAAATGTTGGAGTCATTTAAGAGGTAGTACAATGTTAGCAAGACAGAACAAAGCACTAAAAGGCAATGAAATCCTCTTGATTAAATGGGTGGTTTAAATTCCCTCCCCAAAAAGTATTCAGTTCCACAGTTTTATGGCGCAATAAAATTCCAGCTAAAATGCTTCTCGCTCCCCCGCCCTCCAACCTCCTTACTTCTCACTGTATTGTATTTCTGATGAAAATCTCTTTGCAAAATCTAACAGAAATCCACAAATCCAGGAAAAGGATAATTCAGTTAAACAAAGGGCAGAAAGAACTCATTTGTTCATTGTTTTCATCTTTCTTTCTTTTTTCAATTAATACTAGCTCTCTGATAACAATTGGCTTTGTGATCAGTTGTAACTGCCTAAAAGCTTGTCTAAAGCCCAACTGCCTAAGGGCTTGTCTAAACTAGAAATTTTGTGTGAGTCTACCTAAATCGATTGAAAATTGATCTAGTTATACCAGTTCACACTCTTAATGTAGATATGTTTAAACCAGTTTAGAATAATCAGAATTCAATAATTAGTTACACTGGTGCAAGTTTTCAATATTGTAAACAAACTACTAGGGATAGCACTAGTACCATGAGGAATCCCACTGATATCAATGGAATTCCTCAGAGACTACTACGAGCTACCCTAGCAGAAAGAGTCTGAAAGATTGGAATTAGTTTCTGAATAATTATTATATTTAATTTTCTAGCATCTTGCCAACTATTCCTTTGTGGATGGAAGTATCTTGTATAAATCACATGAAAAAGATTCAGCTCTTATGCAAATTAACAGTCCCGCAAGCAGTAAGATACTGTACAAGCTCTCAGACTGACCTCGGAAATGATGATCGCAACCTTTGTGAATTATACATTCTTTTAACACCTCCCCCACTGCCTCTTTCATTTCTTAATATCATACAAAGGCTTTTATTTCCCTAGAAACACTTCAAAATGTAAAATTAACATTCCAAGCATACAGTCATTTACACTACATGGTAACATGAGGCATTTGTTTGCCATTACAATTATTCAGCAATATTATACAATACATGTACATAACATTATTTAATACAATACCTTCACATGTGAAAAGAGAAAAAACTTGGCTTTTAAATTTTCAGTTGATAGTTAATATTACATTCTAATATAAAACTTTGTTTCTCACAGAGGTAATTATTACTTGTACCTTTACCATTCAATGGTTAAGGAATTAAACACTGTCAGTGATTATGCTCCACCATGCCCAGGCTGACAACAAACTCTCCAAGGAAAAATACCCATATCATTAAGAGAATACCTGCTAACTTGGCATTGGCAAATGAATAGCAATATGCTATTTTTATATTTTTTTAAATTTGTGTTTAACACTGAAATTTTTCTAAAATAAGATGAAGTTGATATTTTAAGGCACAATTAAGTCTACAGTCAGGTAGGTTTGTTCTGCATTCTAAATATATATATAAAACAAAACCTATGTTTATTGTACATTATTTTCTGTCATAAACAATGATGTATTTGAAAATTAGTTTCTTTGCTAGAACTTTAACGTCTGTATAAAATTATTGTAAAATGTGCTCAGAAATATACTGTTTAAGCAATATTTTGGATAATCCATGATGACCATAGTCAAGCAAACAAATTGAGAAATTTGAGAAATTAACACAGAGATGAAATGACAATTTCCATTGGTCTATAATATATCAAAAGGTATTGCACAATGCCATATAGTAATTTAATTGCGCATAATGGAGTTATATTATATGACATTTATTGTACTTTGCAATATTTACAAGTTATTTTATATAATCATTGTATTTCCCCTGTAAGAAGAATTAATCAAATTCTAATGGGGGTTATTACATCAAAGATGGCATTGTAAAGGGGCAATCACAACAAATGATTAGTTTACTACCCATTGCTTAGAAGATCTCATTTGCAATTATTCTGATTTAAACTGGTAGCAAATTTTTTGACATAAACGTTTACCCATGCTGTACTAGATTTAAAGAGTCTATTCTTCTATCCATAAGTAAGTGTCGGATTTATACATAGGAGAGTCTGACCCTGCGCTTCTGCAGTCAATGGAAGTTTTGCCATTGACTTCAATAAGCAGAGGATCAGGCATGTTCTATACACAATATGTAAAATTGAAACTATGTGAAAAACTAAATAAATTAGGGTTTTACAATGTTTGTTTTACAATTGATGAAATATCAGCAACTATTACAGTGGTACTAACAACATTCAGGTTCCATAAATTATGATTCCAGTGGTAGATGTCAATGCCGTTAAATAAAAAATTTTATTGCAAACATAAAAAATTGCTAATACAGGCTCCCCTTATCATGTTTATTCTGATTGTCTTTGTTAGATTGCATGTAGCTGCCAGACTTCAAACATTTTAAATAAGATGTAAAGTTGGTTTAGATTTACATTTTATAGAAACACAAATGTTCACATTATTGATCAAATCCTGATCACCTTACTCATGATGAGTATTCCCATGGGCTTAAAATGGCAAGAACAGCAAGAAGGATTTGGCCCTTAAAACACACACTTTTCAACAGATTAAAGTTTTTCGACATAAAAAGCATTATATACTCATGAAAAATAACAGCATCTATAAATGTGGTAAAATCATAAATGAGAATCAATATATCAGGACAGCTTACATTTATGTGATAATAAATACAACATAATTGCCATGGAACTAATCATACCTGCTATATCTTGTCATTTTTGTCAGTTAGAATACAGGAAATTAGGATATGACATACACTATTTTCCTGTCCATCTGGATACAAGATGAAATTTTCATGCTAGATTGTGATAAATGGAAGCCATTATTGCTTGGGAAATGAAAGGCAACCAAAAGCAACATTGTTGCCTTTATTGATAGAAACCTGATGCATTATTTCCAAATAATACATAAGTTGTTTTCATACCACCTTTGTACACAGTAACCTAGATTTTAATTTGTTAATGATCCCACAGTCAAAATACTTTCCCTTCAGGCCCTTGCATTTTAGGACTTACAGTGTAACTTCATAATTCTCTCATGATACAATTTTGAATTTACTGAGTAAAACCTTCAGTTTAGCTTAATTTCTCCTTTGCAGTGCAGTTATATTTTAACTAGTACTAATGAAAAGAGTTACCATGTACACTCAGTAAAATTCACACATCAGTTTATCTGCACACCAACTAACGAATTACATGTGAAGCCAATACCAGCTATAAAATGAACCTCAAGACAATATACATCATTTAGACCGGGGTTTTCAACCTGTGGTCTGTGGACCCCTAGAGTTCCACAGACTACGTCTAAGGGGTCCACAGATCCCTGGGGGTCTGCAGACTATATCTAAGATTTCCGAAGGGGTCCACACCTCCATTCAAAATTTTGTAGGAGTTCACAGATGAAAAAAGATCAAAAACCATTGATTCATACAAGTATAAGATGGTATATATACTGTATAAAGCTAAGTATCATATGTGTAAATTAATGCATTATGTATTATTGCATATATGTTATCTGGACGTCACAGATAATTTCTTAATTAAACATATTGGATTAATTTTCATAAGATAGAAAACATTATATTACACATGACTAAAGATAGCTACCATAAAAACGTGATAATACAACACCCATTTCAATTTTAGGCATATTTGAAACCTCAGGATTTTGTATTGTGAAATAAATGTCAACAGAGAATTAATAAATGTCATCAGGGGCTATGAAAAGATATTAAAGCAAGTGATTGGTCTCTGAAGACTTTAAATAACTCTAGAAGTGCTCATACTGAGTTAAATAACTGCCCTCCAACATTAGTTTCACTTGGGTCACTTCACTTATGGCCCTTCAGAATTATTCTTATTATAAATATTATTTTTTAGGTCTACACAATCAACAAGGCATAATGGCTGCTTTGGCTGCACGGCAATTAGGAATATTATTCTGCGAAATGCACGGCTGTGCACCAACATGTTGCAGGGGTTTGGCCAAATGCATAATTAAGCAGAGGTTCAAATAAGGAAAGAGGGATCTTCCCCTTTAAACCGTATAGAAAAACTATGCAACATTTAATAGAGAGCAAATATTTTGCACAATATTCAGAAATAAAGAGGCAGCCTCCATCAACATGTAGTATACCAAAATGGTTTGGTTTCATAGTATAGTGCAGGAGAACTACCTCAACACAGTCTACTCGTACTGATGCTCCTGATGCTGCCATTTCTGGTGCCCGAAAAGCTGCTGCCTCCACATCCTCTGCTGTTCGTGCCACTGTACACTCTCAGGCGATGGGGCAAAGGGCACACTCTGGATCTTCAAATGCTAAGATGAGAAAAATCAATTTCAATGCCCAAAAGATGGAACTGCTGGTGTAGAAGGTGACTAAACACTACTGTTTGGCCTATGGCACTGGAACCTTGAGAGTTCTAATCTAATTCAATATAAAGGGGTTTGAAACAAGATGTTCTACTTTTCCTAGGGTATCATAAAGACATAAGATTCTATAGATAGTAAATAGAAAGTGTTTTTTTCCCCCTTGTATCAGGTGGAATGAAAATGCATGCATATCTGATTGTCAAGGGAAAAAAAGGTTGTGTGTAATATGTAAAAAAAAGAGTTTCAAAAAGGTCACCTCTTGATAATATTTTCCTCTTATAAATGCTGCTAAAATTACTGTTAGCTTTATTTACTATAGAGTTGGACCTGAGCTCCAAAACTAGGATCTCAGATTAGCTCTAGGTTTTGAATGCTACTGAATTAGAGACTGGTCAGATTTCAGATTCTGCTTTGGTCCATTATAGAAAGAGGCTCAAACCCCACAATTTTGACCTATTTTGCATCTGAATTTCTTCCCCTATATAGCTTCCAAAGTAGTTAGGGGAGGGAAATTGGATACAGGATTTCAGTTCAGGTCCATCTCTGTTTAACTGGATATGAGAGTACAGAATAAATCCCCATTATAAAACTCAAAGTTCTTTACCCCATCAGATTTCTCTCTCAATATTCTTTATTGTGTTTTTTTTTTTAATTTCCTCCCCACCCATTTTAACTTTACACCTTCGTTTCTGGATTTCTGCACCTTCTTCCTGCATAAAGTGTCTTGCATGGCCAAAAAAAATCAAGGATGGAAAATATATTGCAATACTCTTTTTCCAGTCTAAATTACATTAAAATCAGCCTTACCTGATGCACAAATCTTCTCAGAATGTGCCCCATGGGGTTTGAGCTCATACAGAAATACTTCTTGTGTATCCCTATAAGAAAGCTATTTGCTCACCACCCTCAGTGACTAAGTAAGCTATGCAGTGGAGCAATGGCTGCTTTCTGTAGGATACCATGTTGAACAGGACTTGTTCAGACAGTAAGTAGCACTTATCTGCTACTCCCTAAATTGCAGGAAAAGGGGCCATGATGGAATAGCATGTCTGAGTGCTTAAATCAAATAACCTCTCTAAAACACCAACTAAAAACAAAACTTTGAAAAACACTATTTCATTTCCAAACACTTATGTGCATCTGCTACCAAATTATCACCAGCCCCTCCCTCTGGAATTCCAGATACTGGATTGGTGATTGGTGCAGAATACACTATATACTGAGGGAGTGTACATCTCCCTTTGCTTGCAGAGCCCTTCCACTGCAAGAGACTTTTGTATATCTGGCCATTTTGCATGTACAGGTGGTAAGGAGTAAGCATGAGCCTTTGACATTTTTTTAAGTATAACATTGGGCCCATAGTGGGATGTGCTTTGAATTTTGCTCTTTAAAAGACTTTACTTACTGTAAGATTCTGTAAGATCATCTAGTCCAGCCCCTTGGGCTGAGGCAGGACCAGGGATACCTAGAACATCCCTAATGGGTGTTTGACTAGCCTATTCTTAAAAATCTCCAATGATTGGGACAGTACTACCTCCCTTGGAAGCCTATTCCTTTGCTTAACTATCCTTTACAATTGGAAAGATTTTTCTAATACCTAACCTACACCCAGCTTGCTGCAGATTAAGCCCATTACCTCTTCCTGTCCAACCTTCAGTGGATATGGAGAACAATGGATCATAGCCCTCTTTATAAATAGCCTTTAATATATTTGAAGACTGTTATCAGATCTCCCCCACTCTTCTTTTTTCAGGATTTTTGTGTGTCCAGGGTTTTTGTTTTGTTTTGTTTTGAACCTTTCTTCACACTTCTAATTTTCTAAAACTTTTATCATTTGTGTTGCTCTCCCCTGGGTTCTCTCCAATTTGTGCACATCTTTCTTAAAATATGGTACCCAGAAATGGACACTTTACTCTAATGAAGGCCTCACCAGTGACAAATAGAGTGGAACAATTACCTCCCATGTCTTTCATACAACATTCCTGTTAATAAACCCCAGAATTATATTAGTCTTTTATGTAACTATATCACATGTTGATTTATACACTCAATCTGTGATCCACTATAATCCCCAAATCTTTTTCAACAGAACTATTGCCTAGACAGTTATTTCCAATTTTGTATTTGTGCATTTGATTTTTCCTTCCTAAAAGTAACACTTTCCACTTATCTTGATTGCGGTTGATTTCAGACCAATTCTCTAGTTTATCAAGGTGGTTTTCAATTTTAATCCTGTCCTCCAAAGTGCTTGCAACCTCTCATTGGTTGGTGTCATCTGCAAATTTTATAAGCCTACTCTCCACCCTATCATCTAAGTCATTAATGAAAATATTGAACAGTACTGGACCCAAAACTTCCCTGTTAGATATGTCCTCCCATTTTGACAGGAAATCTTTTCTAATTACTCTTAGTAACTTTCAGCCAGTTTTTCACCTCCTGTATAGTAATTTCATCTAGACCACATTTCCCCAGTTTGCTTATGAGAATGTCATATGGACCTGTGTCAAAAGCTTTACTAAAATCAAGACAGATCACACCTACAGCTTCTCCCCATCCACTAGGTCAGTAACCCTGTCAAAGAAGGAAACAAGGTTTGGATTGATTTGTTCTTAACAAATCCAGACTGGGTTTTATTGCTATAACCTTATTATCCTCTAGGCGATTACAAATTAGTTGTTTAATAATTTATTCCAGTATCTTTCCAGATATTGAAGTTAGGCTGACTGGTCTATAATTCTCCAAGTCCTCTTTGCTCCTCTTTTTAAAGATAGGTACTTATGTTTACCTTCCTCCCATCCTCTGGGACCTCACTCGTCCTCCATGAGTTCTCAAACATAATTGCTAATGGTTCCAAGATTGCTTCAGCTAGTTCCTTAAATACCATATGACTAATTTTATCAGGTCCTGCCAACTTGAATACATCTAACATATTTAAATATTCTTTAACCTGTACTTTTCCTGTTTTGGCTTGTGTTCCTTCCCCCTGTTGTTAATATTAATTGTGTTAAGAATCTGGTCTCAATTTACCTTTTTAGTGAAGATTGAAGCACAATAGGTATTATACACCTCTGCCTTCTTGGTGTCATTCATTATTAGCTTTGCTTCTCCACTAAGCAGAGGACCTGCACTTTCCTTCACTTTTCTTAATGCATTCATAGAACCTCTTTCTGTTGCCTTTGTCTCTTGCTAAGCGTAACTCATTTTGTGCCTTTTTATTTCCAATTTTGTCACTACATACCTGTACTATTCTTTTGTACTCCTCCTTAGCAATCTGCCTACGTTTCCACATATTTTTGGAATCTTTTCTTGATTTTCAGGTCCCTAAAGGCTCCTGATGGTGCCATATTGGCCTCTTAATATTCTTCCTCAGATTATTTTCAAAAATCTTTCTGATTTATACCGTACACAGTAGTGAATCAATTTACTATATCCAATCTAACTCTGAAATGAAGTCAAAATATATTAGATCATGGTTCTGGTCCCCCCAAAAGCAAAAATCTAAATTTTCTGGGAGAAACAAGGTGGGTGAGGTAATATCTTTTAGTGGACCAACTTCTGTTGGTGGAAGGGACAAGCTTTTGAACTTCACAGATTTCTTTCCTTGAGTCTCATATATTTTCTGTGGCAGTTAATGTAGTTTCTACACCTAAAACCACAATATGTGATGCAGTGGAAAGTGAGAAATAGTAGCTAATTGTATTGACAGGTCCTTGTTGAATGTAATTATTCAGCACGAGCCATCCTGAATCAATTAATCACAGGATAAGTCATCTTTAATTATGCAGTGTTCCAATACTCAAAAAGTCAGTCACATTTTTTCCAGTTAATAACTATTACCCATTTTGTTTACAATTGTTGAATTACTATATTTTAACTAAATGAATTAAATAAATCTGACATCTTTCTTAATTAGTGACAAACTGAAAATTAGAGATGCCTAAATAGCAAAACATAACATATCATCCTTGTTTTGATAGATATGAATTTAACTGTACACTCTGTGCCAGATCCTGGCTCTGCTCAAGCATTGCTGAACAGATTCTAATCCCCTGGAAGTTCCTGGATAAAGAAAGCTTTGGGTGGCAGAGAACCACTGTAGGCACTGCTATACCTTCCTCCCTGCTAACCTCAGGTGTAGAGGGCATATACATGAAAAGAGGGCACAGTCGGCATATCCCAGTATGCGGATGATCTCTGGCTGCCAGTATGGCTATATGGGGCCATGGGCTCTAATTTACACTAAGGCCCAGCCCAGTCATAGCCTCAGGGTAACATAAAGATAGCTTAAAAGGCTTTTGGCCCCCTCATTTCTATTTTATGCCAAGTGCAGCTCGGCTGAACCAGAGGATTGGGGCCATAATTTTAATTATGGTTAATGAACATTATTTTATGTCATTTGTTTTTGAACCTAACATGAACGCCATCTCTGCACTTTAACTTAATTTAAAAATTGTAATACAAAAACAATATACAAGTGCAATACACAGTATAAATTATCATTCTGAACAGTTGCTGACTGAAGTTTTTTCAGCAATATTATACTGTAAGCCTGATTACAGTGATGAATCTTCACCTACATGTTAGTTTTATATTTCTTTGTTATGCACAAAACAGAACAAAACAATGATGAATACAACCACATTGCTTTTCAACTAAAATATATATATATAGAAAGAAGAAATCCACTTTAGAGTATGCTTTTCTCACACAAGGTATGCTAAAACATTTTACAGTCATAAACCAGGTGGTAGCAAAGTAACTCTGCAGGCATCCAGCAATGTCTCCCTAGACTACCTTGTACTTACAACTTATTTCACTGAGAGATAGAATACTAGCCGGGAAATTAGGGTTCACCCTGCACATTGTGCAGCTTCCACTTGGACAGCCATCAGATATTGACAAAAAGGATTTTAGTTTGATGCATTATTCAGAGAGAAAAATTCTACCAGTGGACATGCCCGGCTCCAAGGGTAGAATTTACATATTATATTTTGCACTTGTGCAGTGCTTGTCAGTCAAGGATCTCAAAGCACTTTACTTAAGCTGCACAAAAGTCCTACAAAATTATTTTTACCTACGTGAGGAACATCCTGCTTCATGGCTGACTGAAAACAGTCATGTGACACTTTATATTAGTAAATTTATATTGATTACTTCAGAGAACTCTGGAGTAATGTTAACCAGCCAGGTCACATATGCATTTTAACTGGCTACAATGAGTCGAACAGATCCATTATCCACTGTCCTAGAGTTAAATATGTTTTTCTGGATCTCTAATAGCATCTCCCTTTTATAATGTTACTTTCAGTGAAAAGCTGAGACACTTGTGAAATTCATGGCTGTGAGATTTCTAAATATGTCAAGATGAAGGCATTCAGAATATATGTAAAAATATACACACAGACTTTGTTTCAGTGAATTTCAAGATAAACCTTGGATGCACTTCAGTCATTGGGTCAATATTAATATTCATTAAAACATGGAGCCAAGTTCAGGCCTAGAGCAGACAGATGCAACTCCACTAAAATCTATGATGTTTTATTTTAGTTGAGTTGTGCTGCCTTCCTGCAGGCCACATCAGAGATGCTACAAAAAGCACCTGGAGCCTGTATCCAAAACATTATAGAAAAGTTGCCGAGGCTCCTCTGGACATCTGACCACTATACTGTGCTGCTCATCTATGTGGTCATTAATCATACTGCCATGAGCAGATCAGTAGTGACTACAGAACTCTGGGAATAACGGTAAAGGCACCAGGGGCGCAGGTGATCTTTTTGTCCATCTTGCCGGTTGAGGGGTAGTCCAGGCTGGGACAGATGCATCTTGGAGGTGAATGCAGGCAGTGCATGTGGTACATGGCATATGGCAAAGGAAGGCTTTGACTTCCTTGACTACAGGATGCTGTTCTGTGAAGGAGGGCTCCTGGGAAGAGAGAGGCTCCACGTGATGAAGAAGAGGAAGAGCACCTTTGGATACAGACTTGCCAACCTACTGAGGAGGGCTTTACACTAGGTTCAGAAAGGAGGCAGGTGAGTATATAAAGGCAACCTTGACAGAGGGCTGAAAGTTGGGAGAGGGAATGGAAAATTACAATATGGCTATAGGAGCAACAAGAGGGGAAACAGTAAGGAAATCTGCTCAACAGTTAAATGTCTATACACAAATGCAAAGAGTAAGAGGAATAAACAAACAGAACTGGAAGTATTGATAAACAAGCAAAATTATGACTTAATTGGCAGAGTCCTGGTGGGATAAGACTCATTGACTAGAATATTGGCACAAAGGTATAGCTTATTCAGGAAGGACAGTAGGGAAAAAAGGGAGGAGGGGTTGTACACACTTGTTCTAAGGTCCAGAAGGAGGTTAGAGGCAGACCAGTTGAAAGTCTTTGGGTGTAGATAAAAGAGGAAAAATAGGAGTGACATCATGTTAGGGAATCTACTGTAGACCACAAGAAGAGAGGGTGGATGAGGCATTTCTAGAACAAACAACAAAAATATCCAAAACAAAAGACCTGATAGTCATGGGGAACTTTAACTAGCCAGACATGTGTTGGAAAAGTAATTGAGCAAAATGTCCAAAAAGTTCTTGGAAAGGACAACTTCTTCTTTCAGAAGGTGCAGGAAGTAACCAGCAGGCCCACTATTTTAAGCTTGATTCTGACCCACAGGGAGGAATTGGCTGCAAATCTAAAGGTGGCAGGCAAGTTGGGTGAAAATGATAATGAAATGCTAAATTTCAGGATTCTAAAGGAAGTTGAGTGAGAGAAGCAGAATAAGGATAAAGGACATCAAAAAAGCAGAGTGTAACAAACTCAGAGAAATAGTAGGTAAGATCCCATGGAAAGAAAATCTAAGGAAAAAGGAATACAGGAGAGCTGGCAGTTTCTGAAAAAGACAACATTTAAGGCATAACAGCAAACAATCCCAAATGCAAAGGACAGGCAGACTAGTAAGAGACCAATATGACAGCTACAGAAGATCTTTAATGACCTGAAAAGCAAAAAGGAATCCTACAAAAAGTGGAAATATGGATAAAATCAGAACGGCTAAGGCACAAAATGCAAGGGACATAAAAGGTAATAATAAGAAGTTCTATAAATACATTAGGAGGAAGAAAAAGATGAAGGAAAATGTATGTCGGCTATTTAGCAAGGAAGGAGAGCTAATAATGAACCAAACCACGAAGGAGGAGGTATTTAATATCTCTTTTACTTCAATTTTTACTAAAATAAATTAAGTATGACCAGATGCTTAACACAATTAATATTAATAAATAGGGAGAAGGAACACAAGCCAGAAAAGGGGGAGGGGGAGAGGCAAAAAATATTTAGTTAAGTTAGACATATTTAAGTCAGCAGGGCCTGATGAAGTTCACCTTAGGATACTTAAGGAACTAGCTGAAACAATCTTGGAACCATTAGCTATTACCTTTGAGAATTCACGGAGGACAAATGAGGTCCTAGAGAACTGGAGAAGGGCAAACATCTTTAAAAAGGAGAACAAAGAGGACTCAGAGACTTATAGATCAGTCAGCCTAACTTTAATACCTGGAAAAATACTGGAACAAATTATTACAGTTTGTAAGCACCTAGTGGATATTATAGCGATAAATAATAGTCAGTATGGATTTGTTAAGAACAACTCATTCCAAACCAACCTAATTTCCTTCTCTAACAGAGTTACTGGCCAAGTGGATAGGGAGGAAGCAGTAGATGCGATCTATATTGTTTTAGTAAGGCTTGTGACACAGTCCCATATGATATTTTTATAAGCAAAGTGGGAAATGTGGTCTAGATGAAATTGCTATAAGGTGGGTGAAAAACTGGTTGAAAGATCATGTTCAATGGTTAGCCGCCAAGATGGGAGGATGTACCTAGTGAGGTCCTGCAACAATCTGTCCTGAGTTCAGTACTGTTCAATATTTTCATTAATGACTTGGATAATGTGGTGGAGAGTAGGCTTATAAACTTTGTGGATGACACCAAAAAAACACTTTGGAAGACAGGATTAGAATTCAAAAGAACCTTAATAAATTGAAGAATTGGTCTGAAACCAACATCAGTGAAGACAAGTAGAAAGTCCTACACTTAGGAAGGAAAAAATCAGATGCACAAATAGAAAATGAGAAATAACTAACTCGACAGTAGTACTGCTGAAAAGAACCTGGGGATTACAGTAGATCACAAATTGAAAGAGTCAACAGTGTGATGCCATTATGAAAAAGGCTAATATCATTCTGGGGTATATTAACAGAAGTACTGTATGTAGGACAGGTGAGGTAGATATTCCATTCCACTCATCGCTGCTGGGGCCAGAGCTGGAGTACTATGTCGAGTTTTGGATTCCCCACTTTAAGAAAGATGTGAACAAACTGGAGAAAGTTCAGAAAGCAACACAAATGATAAAATGTTTAAAAACCTGACCAATGAGGAACCAACAAACAAAAAAAACTGGGTATGCTTAATCTTGAAAAAAGAAGACTGAGAGACAATCTGACAAACAGTCTTCAAATATGTTAAGGATATTATAAAGAAGACAAAAAGAAATGGGCTTAATCGTCTGCAAGGGAGATTTTTGGTTAGATAGTACAAAAAACTTTCTAACTAGAATGATAGTTAAGCTCTGGAAAAGGTTGCTAAAGGAGATTGCAGAATCCCCATCTTTGGAGGTTTTTAAGAACAGGTTGATAAACACCTATCAGGGATGGTCTAGGAATCTTTGATCCTGCCTCAGTACAGAATGAAAGATGACATCTTGTGGTACATTTCAAGCCCTACATTTCTATGATAAGATGCAGCTTCTTGGTCTGAATTTGGCTAAAGACGTTAACATTTGCTTATTCTACCCATTTTACAGATGGAGAAATTGAGGCAGAGAGATTTTATATAATTTTCTCAGAACGAGTAAGGGACTGATCCAGGTCAGAAATGCAGTGTTCTGGCTACAAATCTTTGGCTTTTACTCCCAGATACATTGTCTCTTTTTGTATGTGTATGTGTGAGGGTAGGGGGAGAGAAGGGGACATTTCTCACAGTGCAACTCTCCTTCCACAGTGAGAGAACTGTATTGCCAGAATGATTATGAGCCCAAACCTTGCTGTAGCATTTGAATGCACAATTACTAGAACACAGGCAACAGTGTTTTCTCCAAATATTTCAAGAAAGATCACATTGGCTGCAATGATGAAGCAGATGAAGTATTTCTCAAAACAGAATTTATTGCTTATATTCTGTTAATATATTGTTAAATTGTAGTGCAATCTTGCAAATAAATGGTAAGTTCAGCATACTGCTTTTGTAATTTTAGCCAAAGTTTTACATATGCAATAGCAAAAATATTAGGGGCTGGATTCTCATTGACATCTACACTTGTGCTTTCTGATTTGGCAAAGGTTTTGCACCCACTTTACATAGTTGTAAATGACTCTCCTAGTAGTAAGGTGGTGAAGAATCAAGCCTTTGGTTTACTGTCACTAGATGCTGCCTAGCAATAACCCAACAAACTCTCTTTAAAGGATACATAATATGTGCTTTGTAACCTGATTTGTTAGTTTTGCACTTACGGAATGAGCAAATCTGAGAGACCAGTTTTTAGAATGCACATCTAAGGGGTCAATTTTGCAGCCATCAATGTGAGTTCTCCCATTTATTTCACTGGAGAGCAGAATAGGGCCTAAGTTAATACACTGAATTATTAACCAATATGAGAAAGTTCAGAGAGGTGCTATTGAAAACCCAGGGCGCAAGGGTTAGCAGAACAGAGACAACCTGGAAAAGTTGAGACAAAGTACTTGGCTCTCACCCATCAGCTACTTATCTAGGGAACAACAAAAACCCCTTTGATTCCTGTTTCTGTTTTAATATGCTCTCATGACAGTCAGCACACTTGTAAAAATCCAGGAGCATTTCCAGAGCAAAACCCAGGACCTATCTTGGAAAGAAAATGGCTTAAAATAAAAAATGAAGACGCCTTTAATACTGGGAACCATGTGTATACTGTATATGTTGATGGGAGTACTTTATATAGATCACGTTTTCTATACAGAAAGAACAAAATGCATGCTTTCGGACTAGATGACTTATTTTAGTTGGAAGAAAGCAAAAGAAAAACAAAGCTCAAAAGTAAAATCTCATAAGAGAGCACAGAGTCTCTTTAATAGGCTGCAGCAATTCTGCCTCTTAAAATGACTCCAAGAATGTCTGCATTGCATTTGGAGGTGTAATGTAGCATGAGTAGATACATCTGAGTTAGCTTTAATTGAGCTAGCTCAGGTTCCAATAGCAGTGAAGACATGGTAGCATGAACTGCAGCAGGGGCTAGCCAACCAAGTACATACATACCCGGACTCCCTGGAATGCTTGTTCTCAGGTGACTAGCCCATGTTACTACCTGTGCTGCTGTGGCTATACTGGAGAGGAGAGTGGGAGAGAAATACAAGGAAGACAGTCACACACAAGGCTTGAGAAAAGCAAAGGCAGAAGGAACAGGAGGACTTAAGAACAGATACGTGCCATACGCAGGGATGGAGTTGTGCAATATGATGTGGAATAAGATGTGAAGCAGTAAAGAAGTTTGAGGTGGATGGGCAGGGAAAGAGGGGAGCGATGGTCAGGAGAAGGAAATATTACTACTACTATACCAGTGAAGAGGCTTACTTTATGAGCAGCATATTCGTCTGACCTAATTTTAAGAGGCAGAATACACTAAACAACTTCCATGCATCACATAAAACAACTATATCATAAGAGGAGGCAAAGGCAGGGAAATCAATTCCTCATTTTGACATGAAGTGCAAATAATTGCTGGAGTCAGAATAATCCTTGAGCAAACAAAATATGGCACCTCAAGAAACGCATCCTCAGAGAACAGAAAGATGCTTTGATTTTTGGATAAGCTAAGCACTGAGAACAGTGTTTATCTGACAAATATAAGTACACAGCAGACTTCTTAATATACTGCAGAGGATTCAGAAAGTAATTAGCTTAATTAACATCCTGGCTAGAAAGGTCTAAACCAAAATCCAGATGGCTCATTACAGATATGGGGTCTGTTCACAAAGTTCAGATCCAAATCCAAAATTCAACATTAAGGAATGTTCACATTCTGGGTTTTATTAGTGTTTAATGTATAGAACAAAAATATCTCTAGGGAGATCTACCTGGCAGAAGACGTTTTGCACAAAGTACTTTTAAAAATTTCATACAAACAGCTGAGGACCTGATATAAACATATCAAGTCTCACTAATAAAAGTCATAATGAATTACTAAGTGCATTTAGTTCCAACTTGTGCTGGAAAAAAGCTCTCAATGCTCTTTTGAAATTCCACCACCAAACTGAATGGAAGGAAGGTTGGGATGATTTCCTTGCCTCTGAAAGGTCAACTTCCTCTCTGTGTTTACAATATTGTTAAATCTCTGCCACCGGTTGTATCCCTGGGGCTCATGTATATACCTCAGAAGAGCAAAATTACTGATTCTGGAATGCACCACATGTCATGTATTTAACAAAAACAAAAATATTTAGGGCAGGAAACCTTTCAGCCCACCCACAAGGTTTCAACTTTTACTCTTCATTTCCTCTGCCCACCTCACCAGTTAAACATGCACATTCTGCTATGCTATCCATGTATATAGGGGGCCAGGCCTAGAGTCCAGCTGGCTGCGCTCAGTGCCTGACCTACAGGCATGAAAAGGGGACAAAGTTGACTTAAAGTCACCTTTGCTGTCCTCCAATCATAGGACAGATAGGGAGCAGTTCATCTCAACTCATAAGTTACAGTAGAGAAGTATTGTTTCTTGGTACGTCCTCTCCCCACATGCTCATTACTTCAGAGTTGACAGAGAACAGGCATAGTTGGCTTCATGTCAGCCAGGGATTCCCTTCCACAAGGGCATTTACTTTAGGACAGTTTTCTATCCTCTTTTGTCAGGTCTAGCCAGTATATTTATCATCAGCAAAGTACCTCTCACCTTGATAAAGCATTTTTTTAAATATAAGGAAAACAAACAAATAAATGTATCAGTCCCATGCCTTAGAAGCACATAGAACCCTACAACACAAGGTTTATCACAGCTTAACGGGGAAATAATTTTGAGGAAGCCGTTTATTAAAATATTGGCAGCACATTACCGATCTAGTGCCAAAGTCTTCTGGAAGATGATTTATTAAATTCAGCTAAAGCTGTTTTTTAAAGTAAATAGGTCATCAACCAGGATGAAAACATTTGTAGCTTCCAAAGATGGGAAACCATGTAGATCCTTTATAATAAACTAGGAAGAGATGTCAAAGGAGTGGACCTACATTTTCAAAAATAGGAATGTAAAGTTAAGACTTCTAACTCCGTATATAGACATCTAGGGACAGATGATAATATAACTGGTATAAATTATCACAGCTCCATTGACTTCAATGCAGCTATGAGAATTTAAAGCAATTTAGGATCTTCCCCCTAATAATATGAGATTTTCAATAGCGCTTAACTGACTTCAGAGCACAATTCCCATTGATGACTTGTGCTCCTAAATCACTTAAGTGTTTTTGAAAATCCCACATTTAGGCAAATGAGTAAAAAAACCCAAAATCCCAACATAATTATATTGCTCAATCCACCTTTGTAAAGAGCAAGTGAGTATGCAATTAATCTGATTTCTGAATATCTTCCAAACAAAATTATTTAAAAATTCCTGCTGGGATGTAACAGAAAGTTAGGAATGTGACTTCCTACCCATTTCTTCAGTCTTAAAATATGGCATACTTTGATCCTAAAACATACTGCAAAATGTTTAAAATTCTCTGACAAAGACTCTGACATTTCTCAGAAAAGCAATATACAGAATTCCTATCCTAAATTGTAAGAAAAGATAGCTGAACTCTATTTGAAAATATATCAGTATGTTTCTTTTATTTGCAGACATGTTTGATATATTGCATGCAAATTTACAAATCTGCATATGTTTTTTACATATACCAGAAGGAATTATTAGCTGACATTATTAATCTATTTTGGTATTTTATAGTAGTGTTTTTAAGATTTACACCTGAATTGTAATACTTGTGGGTATTTTACCATCAGGAGTTGGAAAGCTGGCAAGACAATAACTCACAGCAGTGCTTTCTCATCTTCCAAAATCAGTTTTTAGATCGAGGTTGTACAGGGTAATACATTTTTCCTCCCACTGCTGCAGTTTGAATACACAAAATTTTTTCCACAAGTGAAGATGAGCAAAAATATGGAACCTTATATGGATTTCCCACCACCACTCTTAAAGCATGATAGTGTGAAAATGGTACTTTCTTACTCAACTGATTTTGTGTGTGTGTGAATTGAGTCATCTGTTTACTTTAGTGGCAAAATATGTTTTGACCACTTTTTCACCTGTTAGTTCATACTCTTTTAGCTGTGTTCTTTTCGTTAAACTGGATTCTATTCCTTCTTGTGCATCAACAGATTTGTTTAGTCATTTCCAGCCAGTTACACCCTAGACTACAAGTGTAATTTGGGGCATGATTTCAAGTCAATGGGGTTGTGCTGATGTAACTGGGGGCTGATTTTGGCCTGCAGAGCCTTTATTAGTGATGTTGCATGAGAAGAAAACAACCCATTTTGATTCCAAGCTGAGTCTGCAGATAGAAATATTATATGTATACTTGCAAACTGAGCTGAGCTGATCTGGAAATAATTGAGAAGGCAAAAATGTGGAACCCCACACCACCATTTTTACAGAGAAGATCCACACATTAAGGACAATTATGGATTAGGCTTTAAAAATGGTAAACTATTTTGAATCAACTGGTGAAATAATAAACTGATCTGGATCTTGCAGATACTATTCTCAGAGAAGAAGGTATGACATCTTGCAAAAGCTAGGTTGAGCCTTTGTCTCATCTTTATTTTTAAAAAATAAAATTAATTAAAGTTATGGCAGAAAAATAGTAGGTGGAAACATTTTGCCTTACCTGGGTAGCTATATTGAAATGGATGTGTAAGATCCAAAGGAGGTACATAAAAGGCTATGAAAAGCAAGTAATGTATTCCAGCAACTATTGAAGATCTGGTGAATCAGAAAGACCAGTTTAAGGAATAAATTGAAAACACTTACGGACAATAATGTTTTATCAGCATTTCTATATAGAGAAGAGATGTAGCACTGAAACAAACAGAATAGACTTAATCCTTTTCTTAGTAAACCTTTGCAGAGAATTTCTGTGAATAGATGAAAATAAAATGATGCAAACTAAGAACAAACCTTAACTCTCCCTCCTGCTCCTTCCCCAGCATACAGCTTGATAAAAAGATTATGCACAAGAAATGTAAAAGGGGTTAGATATAAGGAATTTCTCCCAATCTACAGCAGCTCTCCCATAAACTGCTAATAAAAAACACGGACTATAATGATAGCTGGGGTCCCTATATGCCCTGTAGGTGAGAATTTATGGCTATATTGTGCCCAGGCACAGCTTGCATTCTCCTCAGAACTTCCCAGCACACAGGAGGAGGTGGGTGCCTGCTGCTTTCAGACAGGGCAGTGTAGTGCATCTAGTCAGCTCCATGATCCAATATTGAGTAAATGAAGGGTGATGGTCCCATTTCTTCTCTGCCTCCTCTTCGGGAGCAGTCCCTGATCTCTGTGGAGCAAAGCGATTGCTATTCTGCCCTGCTGCTGTACAGGTTCACAAGGCGAGGGGGTTCTTTGTGACCTCCACAGAGCAGCAGGACATGACCTGGCCTCTCCCTATGGATCCACATGTGGCATGTCTATTGTCTCTTCCCCTGGCCTGTCCTTGACATTCATTCTAAACTGTCCTAGTTGCTGCCATAGAGAGAAGCGACCTGTACAGAGTACAGCTCTGGTCCAAAAGAGATGTACAGTTCCCCTGTGTGATAGTTTCACTGTATTTCTGCTGCATTTAGGACCTCCAAACCAGCAAAGGAGTCTGGGAAGACAGAGACAATATTTTGCCCTAAAAATATTAATTACAATCAATTCTGTAACAAAACAAACATCACTGAATAAAACAGAATACATTTTTTCAGACATCTCACTTGCATGCTTTCAACTAACAGGCAAAGGGATAATGGCAATGTACTATAAAATACAAAGAGCTGGGCACAAACCAAACTGCATATTTGGACAAAGTTTAATCTACATCTGAATTTTGTGATTCATTTCCTGTCTACAATCAAATTGAAGGTTGCTGTATGGATAGACCATACTGAAGTAGAGAATGACTTTAGTTCATGGACAAAGCTATGTGGAAGTGTTTAACTGCTAAAACAGTCTCACATTTGGAAATGAGCTAAACAGTCCACCTAAACCAATCTAATTTTCCTTCTAGAAACAATAAACAAATTTACAGGAGAACATAAACAAAACTATTAACATGGTGAGATTGGGTAATTGGTGGCCTTGGGTATTTTTATCTAGCATGTAATAATCTGTTGGGGAATTGGGAAGAAAGTGAGGAGCAGATTTTATTCCCTCATGTGTCCTTCCAGGGTGGATAAAAATCAATGATTTTTTTTTTAATTAAAAAAAAATCAGATTTTTTAAAATTTAAATTGGATTTTTTTGATTTTTTAAAAAATCATCAATAAAATACTAAATTTCTGGCTCATTTGAAAAATAACAGTTACAATTAAATCTCATCACAAACATGCTAAACCTACACTTACAGTCTCATAAAAATGAATTAATGGCTCTAATCTGTCCAGCCTAATTACTAGCTCTTGCTTCTTGAAAGTTCTGGGCTTTCAGTTTCTGCTTCGGTTTCTGTTTCTCAGCAGACTAAAGTCACATGTGCAAAGAGAGAGACAGGCTGGATAGGATTGTTGTTGTTCTGTGCTTATGTGGTGATGGAGCTGGGCGAAGCAAGGCAGAGGAGTTAGTTAAGACACTGTCTTAAAGACAAAGAGACAAAGGACGGAGGCAGAGTAGAAAGGAGCAGTGGAGTGGACTGGAAAGAAAAAGGGAAGACATTATTCAGTACACACACAGCTTCCTATATTCCCTCACACTTTTGCCACAGAAAAACTGTCATGGCTTCTGGGCATAAGAGAGACCCTACCAGGAAATATTTTGAAGAAATTCCTTCCCGGGGTAAAAAAGGAAAATGTGTCATGTGTAAGCAGTGCAAGAAGGAGATGCAGAGTCTAGTTGCAAGAATGGTATATCATAATGAAAACTGCTTATTGGGAGAAAATGATGTGGATGAAGATATGGATATGTCTGAAGAACAATGTGGATCAACTTGTTAGTAACTTAAATAATTCACTTTGCAATGCATCATTCTTCAAGACTCTCTCTCCGCCTCTTAGTATAAGTGTGATTTAACAAGTAAATTCCCAAGCTGTTTGCTACATTGGATGTTGCTAGAAAAAAACGTTTAGCTTAGCCAATCCTTATGGCTTGTTTAATTAGTTATCTAGGTTTAGAATCTATCACACAAGTATACAGTACAGAAAGCTGCAGTAAGAGAAATCTAGAATTGCCAGTTGCCACTAGGTGTCATTTTCTTATTTTATATTGCATAATACATGTCCCTTATTTTGGAATATCATGGCCACAGACCATAATGGATGATGCCATAAGTTTATTCCCTATTTTACTTCAGGATAACTCAGCTTTCCCAAGGGAACCCCATCCTATACTTGTTTTTTCAAAAAAACAGAAGTGCCAGTGAGTTCTATGGGGCTTACTCCAAAATTAAATGCACTCTAAGTGCAGTCAGTCTTAGCTTTTGTGGTACTTTGGATTCGGATCTGCATCCTTGCTGAAAAATATGTAAATGATTAACTGAATAATAGAGTGAGAAGAACAGAGAAGAATATTTCAGTAATTTTCAGTAGCAAGCAAAATATTTCAATCATCCAGGAAAACCACCACCATGAATGGGTTTGTAATAAGGACCAACAAATACCAACAAGACACCATAGATGAAAAGATTGCTCGGTTCTCCTTTCACACAAATTCTCCTTTTCACATTATTAACAATAAATACTTCATTGACATGGTTGAGTCCTTACGAACAGGCTACACTCCACCTAGTAGAGCAGACATTCGTGGAAAGTTGATAGATACAGTGTCTGAGAAGTTCAAGGAACTTGAACAATGTGCAAGAAATGCTGACGGGAAATTTGCCAGTTTAAGCCTTGATGGGCGGAGCAATGTACACAATGATCCAGTAATATGTGCCTTTGTGACAACAGAAGATGGGGTTGCAAATCGTTCAGAAACAATAGATACATTGGGAAATACCCACACAAGAGAATATTTAAAAGAAGTGGCAGTGAAAGCTGTAATAAACTGTGAACAAAAATTCAACTGTCACATGCGCAGTTTTGTCATAGACAATACTGCAAACATGGCAAAGATGAGAAGATACTTAGAAGTAGTAATGGAAGGATACTCCTTAATAACATGTGGCTGCCGTGCCCATTTAATGCATCTTTTAGCTAAAGACTTAAGTACGTCTTCTCCAGGAATAAAAGAAAATGTTGTTGAAGTCACAAAATACTTCCGTAACAACCATTTTGCTTCAGCTTCACTGAAGAGAGAAGGAGGATCCAAACTAATTCTTCCTCAAGATGTTCAATGGAATTCTGTGGTTGATTGTTTTGAGTAATTTATTAAGAAATGGCCTATTCTCATAAAACTTTGTGAAGAAAACCGTGATAAAATAGATGGAAGTATCTCATCCAAAGTATCTAACATTAGATTAAAGAGGAATGTAGAGGATATGCTCAGTATACTGAAGCCTATATCCATAGCCTTAAACAAACTTCAGAGAAATTGTTGCTGCATTGCTGATGATGTCAAAATTTGGAAGGCACTTCCAGAAACATTGAAGAAAGAAATACCTCACTAGAAAGTTAAACTGCAGGCAATAAAGAAGCGAATGGATCAAGCACTAACTCCACCTCATTTTCTTGCGAACATTCTCGACCCCAGATATAAAGGTAGATGCCTAACTTCTGAAGATGATGATGCTGCCATGGCATGGGCATCTCAAAATCACTCCTCAGTTATGCCAGTCATAATAAATTTCAGGGCTGGAGCCGAACCATTTAAACAGTACATGTTTACTGATGATGTTTTGAACAAAGTCACTCCCCTGAATTGGTGGAAATCTTTAGTCAGGCACCTTGAAACAGAGTTCCTTTAGTTGCTAAGCCAACTTTTCACAGCAGTAGCTTCCTATGCAGGCACAGACAGAATATTTTCATTGTTTGGTATTATTCACTCAAAGCAAAGAAACTGACTGGGAGTTGAAAAAGCAGGAAAGCTACTATTTCTGTTTCAGTCTATGAATAAAAATGATGCTGGGAGTGGGGAAGATGAGAGCTAGTTGTAGAAGTTTTAAAGACAGCGTATGTTTAGTGTTGTGATGACTTGTCTCTTAGAGTTAATAAAATTTGAAAATTAAAAAAAAAAAAGTTTAAGGACAGCCATCAGCCAGCAACTCAGGAGACTGCTGCAATTGCAAATGTGAAACATTTACGTAACGTTTAAGATTTAGTTTAATAAAATATAAGTGCTATTGTGTTTGTGATTTAGTTCTTACCATTCCTAATGTACTGCTGATGCATCTGTAGCTTGACACAGGTAATGAGTATTATGTACTATTTCCTAAATTAATAAAAATCAAGTTATCTAAAAAATTACACAAAGTATACCTTTCTAGATGCTGTAAAATGCTGTATTGAGTTGTAAATTAACATGTTTTAGTGATCAGATTTGCACCATTGTTTAAGAAATATGTGAAGAAGGATCAGTGGGAAACTTGATTTAAATCAATGATTTTCTCTTGGTGATTTAAATCATGATTTAAATCGCCTTGATTTAAATCAATCCAACCTGTCCTTCCAATATTATATATACACAATATGCATAAGCATCTACTGTGAATTTGTGAATAGAAGGCAGATTGATAATGTATTTCAGAAATTAAGTTTATGCATTTAAGAATGACACAAATGCCAACATAAATTTAGGTGGAGAAAGTTAAAATAACAGTAATACTTAGCACTCATATAGCACTTGACATGATTAAAGTGCTTTAAAACATTAACTAATTTATCTTCACAACATCCCTTAATTATTTCCTATGACATATGCATGAGGATTTTGAACCAGAGACATGAAGCAACTTGCCCAAAACTACATAATGAGGCAATGGAAGAGCTGGGACTAGAAACTAGGTCCCCTAACTCCTACTCCTCTAATAAATCCCCCCATGCTACCTACCAGGACTGAAAACAGGCGAGCCAAAAGTTTCTATAATACTCTTGAGAATCTGCATCTATTCCAATTTCTCACTTATCGTATATTTAGTTCAAATTCAACAGGAGTAAGTTTCACAAGACTCGTACACCTACTTCTTTTTGGGTTTACCATTGATCCTTCAACTATCCCACTCTCTTCTAGTTGGCCAAAGTCTCAGTACTTTTCTTCCCGCAAATATGGGTAAATCCAATGAATGATGTTTTCACAATACTCCCTAGGTCTCCTAAGCTTTGCAAATCTAGGGATGAAATCCTGCCTCCACTGAAGTCAAATTCAAAATTTTACTGATAAAATATCGTCCAAAATAGAATGGATACTCTTTTTGTGTGGAATTTGGTGAAAAATATTCTTTGCAGTGCTACAATAAATATATAATATATGTTCAATTATGTAAAAATAAAACAGCAGTTAATTATAAATTAAAACAAAGAAATGTGCTGTAACTTGAGATATCAAAGAGGGAGACAGAAAATAAAGCAAAAAAAAAAAACCAAACTTTTTTTCCCCACCATTTATCACATATTTAGAGGCAAGTCTCAATGATTTATCGAGTGGCCTCAATTTCTGATAGAATGTTTCTTTATTAGTAATCTTTGTTTGAAATAAGACTTTGTTGGTCTCAAAAAACACAGTCTATATTTTTACATGGATATATTTTATTACAGTTGCAAACAAATACAGTGCAATCACAAGTATAAGTCCTACATTCTACAGAACATATTTTGGAAGCATTAATTCACATTAGAATATTGAAAGTACATAAATATAAAAGGCTAATTTACATTGTAAAGTACATCTTAACGCAAGGAAAAAAGGACTATAGCAATCACATGCTATAAAGTGATTTCATTTTCCCTCCAACTGGTCAGTACTAAGATTTCAGCAATGAAGGGCAATTGCATTAAAATGATCACAAATCAAAGGAATAGAGATAATATACGAAGTAAAAAAAATCAACCTTTCAAAACTTTCTTAATCTGACGTGACAAACATACTACAAAACAACAGTATATGTGCTCTTCTCCAAAGGGATATTGAAAAGACTATTACTATATAAAAGCAATCTTATTTGTCTTAGTTATGATAATGACTTACTTACCGTTTTTAGATTTTTTTTAAACCACCAGGATTTTGCCTTGAGTTGAAAGTGGATGTCAGGTGTTGATCCACCACCCAATTCAAACCTTCAACATTCTGAAATTCTCCATTTGAGTATAGTCTTTCCACAACATACTACTGACAACAGTAACTTAACCATAGGGACAAAACTGCAATATTTAAAGAATATTCAGAGAAAAAACATGTCATTAAAGGAAGACAAACCCAGGATTGTGGGGAGAACAAGACTGGCTTAAGGCTCTTCGGCCATAATGAAGGATCTGAACCATACAGTCTTTCTGCCAAATTTTTAAAGAGGACTCATCCCTGCTCAAAAACTTAAAGCCTCAATTCTGCAGAATACATGTAATGCATGGTCACTCACTACCTAAGTTGCCTGAGCAAATGCAGTTTGGACGCTCAAATATAAGGTGTACAATCTGAATATACAAAAACCTGGATGAGATTTTGCACATGCAAAAACTATTGCATGCAAATTATGCCTTCAATTTTAGAAACTACTTTGGGGAATTTGTTCCAATGTTGTGGCCTTTTCTAGCCTTTCAGGCAAGTGAATTCTGAGACATAGACAGAGCCATAGAGTGTAGATATGAACCAAGTCAAAGGATAACATTCTTTTCTAATTGTCCTGTGTTTCTAACACATTAACCTCTAATCACCTGCCTCTTTGAAAATGTCTCCACTGTACATCGCTTCCTGAAAGCATAACATAGTAGAATTATGTCAACATCAGTTCCCACTGTCAGGACCATGGAAGCAGTAGGAGGGTGAGATGCTACTGCTTCAAATGGGAAACAATGAGTCACTATGACGAGTAAGAGAAATAAGAATACTTTTTCATAAATTAATAGTAATCTCTATCTCTCAGAATTATTACTAATGACTCATTATTTGTTTACTATTATATTTACTGCCTATCCCATGTGGCATTCTTCAATGTTTAATACTACCTCATCTCTATCTGAAGGACTCCCATGAAACCTTGGAAAATTATTTTCTCTAATAATCAGACAACAATAAGAGCAAACATCACTCTAAATACACTGCTATCTTTTGCAGAAATCCTTGAGTGCATTAAAGTGTAAACAGATTTTCTGACTGCCCAGCCTAGACAAAAGCAATAGTGTCATTTTGCAGATTATTTCATGAGATGTAAAACACTGTTAATTCTTCTCAGAAAGTCAACAGGATATTAATGTCCCCAAACATTCAATTTAGGAGTGACACATTTGTTGTTCTGATGATCAATGACTCTCCAGGACAGGATTTTATCCTAGGAAATACATAATTCAATCCAAATTAATGAGTTTCTAAAGAAGTATCCAGACCAGGCTTAAATGTGATCATTAGATAAATTTAAGGCTATCATTATAACATTTGAAATGGAATTTGAAGATTCATTTAGAACCACATTATAAAAGTCTCTATCAACTCTTTTTGAAGGATTGGTGGAAATTTACTAGGTATGCATAGTAACTCAGCAGTGTCTTGACACAGGTATCTCAGTGTTTTCTCAAGGTGTACATGAACAGAATGCAGAGTACTGGTGAAGAGCTTTGAATCTATGAATTTTGTATATTTGCTATTACACCTCAAACACATTCCAAAGAAAAACCAGGATCTGTTTATTTAGATTTGGGCTAGAGTCCTGCTTAAAAACTTACAGCCTCAATTTTGCAGAATATATGTAATGCATGGTCACCTCACTATCAATTTGCCTGCGCAAATGCACTTTGGATGCTCAAATACAAGGTATACAAATACAAGGTATACAAAATCCTGGATGAGATATTGCACATGCAGCCTATTGCAAGGGGCAGTGCATCAGCTCACGGCTACTGGTGGAGCCTGCGATGGATATTTGACAAATTCCCTTTGAGACTCCTACCACTCTCAGGAAGGAGTGAGCATTAGTAAATCTATACCTGTCACAGTGTAACCTCCCCACCATGCTGGTATAACTATGTCACTGGCCACGTTGGGGAGGTGGATTAAAGTCTTGACCCACTCCCTGCCACCTCCTACCCATGTGTGTGATGGGGATATGAGTTGCTTCCCCTTGCAGAAAATTATGTTATGATTCACTGGCACAGGAGAATAAGAGGGTTCCGTATGTCCCCCATACTCTCTTCTACCAATGCATAAGACATGCCCTTGGGAAACATTATTAAGATGGCCATAAAAAAGAACATTCAATAATAAATCTGGAAGTGGCTAACTGATCAGTTAGAACACTTGCAGAGACAGGAAAATTGAGAAAATATATAGTCATGTTTTGTTCCACAAGGATAGCAACAACACATCCCTTTTCTATACTGCAAACTTACACCTAGTTTGAATGCAAACACTTTTGCTTTTCTGTTTTACTAAGTGCAAATTGATCCAAATGTGGAAGATCTGCTGCTTATTAATGTATTGAAACCACATGTCAAAAAAAACATACATCCTTCAAGCTGTCGTCTGGGATGACACAGCCAAATTCAAGAAGGGGATTGCCGATCTGCCACTACAAAGTAAGATTGACTCCACATAGTGTAGGAATTCACTTATATAACCATCAGTAGTATAAAGATTTCAGGACTTCAGTATTTGTATCTACAATTAAAATTCAGAGAAACAGTAACAGTGATTATATATATATATACATATATATATATATATATAATATATATCTGACAGCGAGACACATCCGGTGAACTCTGCTTCCAAAATTGCAGAAAACCGTATAGGTATATACCATACAGACAGTTCCTCAAGCTCAATTAATTAAATATTTTATGCACCTTAGATTTTGAATTAATCATACAAAAATGATTAGCTCAGTCTGCACATGGAACTCCCTATAAGAGTTAGTGGGAGTTCCATAGATGGTGCTTTTACAAGATTGTAATTCTATACTTGCAGTCAAAATCATAAAAAGGCCGAGTCTTATGATGGAGTGAAAGAGAGTTTTACCTGAGTAATGAGTGTAGGATCAAGCCTTATACTTTTAAAGGTTGCTCTTTAAAACAATGTTTGGTAAATGGATTCAAAAAGATCTGAACATAGACAGACACAGGATCAGGCCCCGTTGTGCTAGGCACTCTACAATCATACAGAAAGACAGGGTTCCCTACTCCAGTGATTTTACAATATAATTTCAGATAAGATACACTATACTGATGTTACAAATAAGAGAGGGGAAATGGAGAATAAGGATAACAGTGAGATGAATAGGTGTTTGCATAGGCTAAGAATGTATATGTAACCATTCAGTTGTGTACATGTGTTTCAGAACCATCAAATTATACACGCACGTTTAAATAAAATATATCAGCAACCACATATCAGCACACTTCTGGGTGTGCTATCTAGCTATTGAGGATCAAATGCACTACTTTTGGTGAGGCACTGTCCTTCATTAATAACATTCTTCTAATATACTTTTAGATTTCATATGTCAGTATGAATGTCAGAAATGAGAACGGTCCAGTCAAAAAATATCAGGACCAGATTGTATCTGGGCACTATCTAGGCTCACAACTGGGGAGGAGAGGGAGAGGCACTTCCATTCTTGTATCCCCAGAAAGCTTCTGGGCGATAATGGCAGTCTCTTGGACACAAGCAATGCATAAGGCTATTACCCACAGTGGCTTTAGCATCTTCAGATTGAACAGATGAGACAAATAAGGTCATGATGCAGAGAAGAGGGTATACCGAATCTTATAATTACGTGGCATTACATTTGCACTCTTCTAGCTCTGCAAAGCATTGTGTTTGATACAGGCATTGTACTTCTAGTAACTCAGGGTGGAGTGTTGCACCTGTTCACTATCCTTAATGAGAACCAATGCCTTGGAGGCACAATTGAGTCAAAAGTGTTGTAACCATATAATGCTGTAAGTCTTATAAATGCTTCCTTGTCATGATTAATGATCTAATATGTCTAGTACAAGTTTTAATTTACACTGAATTAAAAACCTTAAATATATAATTCATCTAAAATGTCAACAGCCGGGAGATTGCTTAGATACCTACAGAACATATACACCTAATTTCAATATCTTATTTTAAATGATAAATTTGACAAAATCTTTTTATATGTGGTGCATCATGTGTTTTATTAGACAGAAGAAATACAACAGTAAACATTAAGACTTTTTACAGCAATAGCATAGTAAAATAAACCAAGCTACTTTTTCTATGTTTCGTGTTTTTCAAACATTAATCTTCTGTTGAAAAAAAATCCCTATTTTTTATTTTATAAAATAATAATAAAGCTGAATCCACTCAAAAGAATATATGTCCATTTAAGAGGAATTTGTATGTTCACCAAAAAAGAACAGTATAGAACAAATAATAATGGGCAAAAAAGCAGATCAAGGAACCAAAAAGGGAAGTACCTACAATATAAGAGCAGTTTGGTCTGTCAGAGAAGTAGCCATATCTCTGTGTCAAATATGTACATATTCAAAACCAGAGATAACTTTTTGCATAAAACTATTATGTAGTTTTTATGTAGCAAATGTATATGAAAATCACATCTCAATACTCAGACTGTATAACAAAATAATAAAGTCATCTACAGAGTCATCTGTATTGAAAACCTTGAACAGAAGATTGTAAATCATTAGATGGATTTGGGGCACCACAGACTGAAGTTTCAGGGACACATACCAAACATATGACATTTTGTAATATCTTGTTTCCTATAATATAATGTCACATTTCATTATACATATCAGTCTAAAGAAAAAAAGATAAAGAGTTCTTAGAAAGCCATTTTTGACAACTTCTTTCATTGTAATCATATAATTGAATGTTGGCATATAAATTTCATTTACAAAACAATGCACAATGCCATACAACTAATCTGTAGGCAGGACAATAGAAAATGACTTATTCACACCTGTCCAGTTCTGAATATACAGTGAAGTTATGAACAGTTGTAGCTTCACTGCTTTAATAATGAAATCCATTAGGGACACATCGGGTAAGCGAAAAGACAATTAAAACACCTCTCTCTCTCTCTCTCTCTTTTATGAAAGAATGTACTGGTAATATGGTTACCCCAGAGCAATACAAACCTGATACAAAATTTTTATTAGGCCAATCTTGCAAGCTTTGGTCATGCTGTGAGGTACTTACTCATTGACTTCAGGAGGACTGTTGGAGAATATTCAACCTGTCCAGCATTATCGGATTAGTCCTGACATCTTCTCTGCAAGAGGCAAAAAGCCTCTTTAGTATTTCTAATAATCTATTTCTGATCCAAAAGTCTTTTCGTATGTGGAACTCTCAACAATATCAGGGTAACACCTTAGTTCACATATTATAAAAGTGCAAAAATAAAAATAAAGAAAGAAAGAAGAGAGAAAGAGAAGTGTATTTAATTGCTTTTTTCTTTACCAGCTATTATTTTAATATACTGATAAACTATACATGTGAGTATCTGTCTCACTTTGCCAAAATATTGTGTCCTGCTGCCCTTTGGCCGTTCTACTCAAGTGTGTAAGATCATGTTGCTCACTAACACCTGGAGGCTTGAGAGCCCTAATGCTGTTACACAGGTATGAGTGTTTCACAGTTAGTTATGTAGTTTACTTATATAATAATACCATTGTATCAATCTCCATGACCCTGGGTGTATGATGTAAATGAAATCTAATATCATATTAAAATAAACTTTCCACAATAAAAATAAAAAGCACAAACAGCCCCACCGCCAACCCTAGAGTAGTAAATAACATTGCAACAGTCCATAGTTAAGTAAACTCTTGATCAACTGAACATGCTCTGCACTGCTGTCTGAATGCCAGTAAACTCAGGCTCTGGCAGATTCCCAAAGAAAGTGAGTTCCATTGTAGGGAACCCTCCATTAAAGTTGCACTGCCTCCAGTGCTCAAAAGGGCATATGTACACACTGTCAGCAAATTCACCTTAGCTGATCTTAATTGTCATGATGGTAGATATGGAGAGAGGCAGTGCTTATGGTAGCTGGGTCCTAAATCACATCTCGCTTTAGATAATAGAACCAAACCTCCTGAATTGCACTAAGAACCAGATGAGAAGCCAGTGTAGTTCATGGTGTATGGATGTTCTGCTACATTCTCCTCTAGCTAAAGTTTGTGAGTGATCTCCATGGGCGTAAGTGCTGGAGCTAGGGGAGCTGGCCTGAAGTGGTTTTCATCATATACAGGGTTTACAGTTTGGTTCAATGTCTCTCAGCACCACCACTATACAAATTGTTCTAGCACCACTGTCAATGGGTGGGCTCAAACAGAACTCACCACACTATTCCAGCCTGGAGGTAGCAAGGCATGGATAATTATTGTAAGGTCCACAATATCAAATAAAGGCTGATACCTCTTAGATAACTACTGATACAAAAAATTATACAAGCAAGTAACTACTACTACCTGGTACTCTAAGAACAGCCTGTAGTTCAAAAGGCACCCTTAAAGTGCACACCTTTTGACAAAAGTGTTATGATTCTTTCCTAACAATTCATCAAGTTGCTTCCTCTACCAACCTACTTTCCTCTTCCCTCCCTCCTTCCTCCCCCTCCTCCTCCCCCCCCCGGATTGAGCTTCAGCCTTCTCACTGTCATGTAGTTCCCATACTAAGCTAGGTATTGAGGAAGCAAGGAAACTGTAACATCTTATCTAATACAAAAGAAGTTACACACTAATGGCAAGACAGCGTAAAGGATCTGATCCAAAGTTCACTAATATCAACAGGAATCTTTCCATCGACTCCAGTGGGGTTTGGATTGGGCACAAAATGCCTTACGTGGGGCTATCCGTAAATTATGTAACATATTAAGTCTGTTTGTTTGTTTCAGTGTTACAAGGAGCGGGTGGGTCTTGAAAATCACCAAAAAATGTGTTATGTAATTTATGGACAGCCCCCAATCTCACCTAGTGATCTGACAGTCTCAAGTAATACATGTTACACAAGAAAGGTAACAGACTTGTACCCTACAGGATTATATGTGAACGGGATGTTGGCGTGAATAGGCTTATCACACAACCATTTTGAGACTAAATTTTCAACCCAAGGACTGATGAAACAAGGAAAGACTTGATTTATTCTTGGATGATGATGACTTTGTTAGCCACTACCATGCAATGTAGAACTTGAGCTGCTGTTTGGGTCACTGTGTGCCATTGCCCAGTGTTCGGTATTAACCTTTTTTTTAGGCTAAATAATACAGCACATTCTTACAATGATTAAAGATAAGGAATATCTTTGTATAAATAGAATAAAAAAATGTTAGCTTGTTTGGTTTTTTACGCCAAAGATGGTCCTGTGAGGTTGATTGTAATGTTGCTTAAAACAGGGAGATGGTTTGGAATTGCATAATTATTGGTCAAAAGCTCAAACTATCTGAGGCATTCAACAGATGTAATAGAGGAAAAAATATACGTTTGTAATTTAATGATATATCAGGTTAGGTAACTAATATTAGAAATGATTTTTCAATATTGGTCAGTGATTTCTATACGGCGTCCAATTGCTTAATATTTCCAGATGTTAAAAACCCCATAGCAAGAGATATAAATACTAATAACTAAATAAGTCTAATGAGACAAAAATGAATTATTTAATTTACAGTGAAACATGTATGTAATATACATACAAATCCTGTCATAATGTTTGTATGAAGTACAGGGCAAATTAATTAAACAAGGAAAAAAGGTTATACTTTATAAATCTAACTCAGTAATGTTTTCTATCAGAGAAATTACTGTAGACAGAAGACAAACACCAAATACTGTCTTTTAAAATGAAAGTAAGATATTTAATTATCCACATACAACAGATCAGTTTCATATATTATTCTGACTGTTCTATAGGCTTGTCAAAAAAAGATTCTGATTTAAAAAAACAAAAACAAAAAACCTTCACTCCACAATGCATCACTAATTTCCATCAGGAAAGCATCCAGGAACAAATTGGAATGTTTGGGAATGCTTTTAGTTACCACTCAGTCCTTCCCTGATCATTTTAAAATAACAGAGGAAAAAAAGGAAAGCACTGAGCTTTTTCAGGTAAATTGCAGTAAATAGATATGTTGGAGATTGCTTGCATAGAAAGCTACTTTTCAGCAGATTACAGTTAATGTGAATTTAAACTGAGCATTTTGCAAATAACGTAATATCCCTTTATAGTCAGTTACCATGGATACACTTTACTCAATACAAAGCTTGAACTGTCAACTTGCATGATATATTGCAATAATTGAACTATGATAAATACAAAAAAAAAGTACTTAAATATTTATCTTTGCCAAGAATCCAAATATTTACTTTAAAATATCAAAGATAGTTGTGAGGACATGATAGCATGGATGCAGAAATTCAAGTATCATCTACACTCCTATATCTATACCTATAATATTTTTTCTAAATTACATTTAATATGAAAAGAAAAAAAATAAGGCAATCCAGCTCCTATTCTTAGGAAATCAATAGAAGCTGATTTAAATGGAAGTATGGTCAGATGGCATGTTTTAAAAATATATTCAAAACTACATTTCTTAAAATGAATTTCTCTTTTCTCTCCTTTTTCTGCCTTGCCTTCCATTAGAATCATTCAAATAAATTTCCATCTACAACCAGATTCTCTTACTCAATGGTGTACTCAATCTTGATCACCAAATTCTCTGATCAAATCACTGCATGAAAATGTAAGCCTTTCAAGTTCATATATGAAAGATCCAAATGACTTTTTGTACAGATATGTTACTTAAAGCATATTCTGATTTATAATACTACATATCTGCTTATATCTGACAGGCATGCCTTTCATTGAAACATTGTAAACTTGTCATAATAACACTACTTTTATTTCCTGAACAAACCATTCAACTCAAGACATTTCTCTCTTCGTCTTTAATGTGACAACTTTGAAATACCATTGAATTTGATGCAAATCAGAACGCCAGAAAAGCCTGCATTCCCTCCATTCTCCTATCCCCTTCACCTTCAATCTCCTTGTGTGTCACCTTTCCATGCCCTTCTGTTTCAGGAACTCCAACAATACTCATTCATTCCCTCATACCAGGGCCTATTGTCTTACGGTCTTCGGCTACCTGTTATTATCTATGCATACCACAACTGAGTTGCATTTGAGCAAAACATAAGATGGAATTCACCCACTAACCTCCGGAGAAGCCAAAAGGTTGCAGTGTATCCCCCCAGCTGCTAATGCATCCTATGTTTTAATGGTAGCCAATCCACTGCACTGGGACATCTCATTTGTTCCCTTGCACAGAAAACTCTGGTATAGCACAACAGGGGTGCAAATACAACTTTACATGGCCACTCTACCTTCAGTCCCAATGTGAAGCACAAATGACCTTTCGCCCACATCTTCCACCTCATGTCAATTTCACCTTATAATATTTCATAACGTAGATTTCCCACTTCTGGTATAGTTTTACCTACAAATCTTCAAGTATGTCATTTACATAAAGAAATACTATTTATTTCCAGGTCTTCTTAGCAGGGTGTATCAAAACTTTCTGCCATAGCAAAGAGCAGAGGACATATATGTACATCAAGAATTTCCTCATTGTTTACAGAAGTAACTGCAGCATTCACAAAGTCAGAAATGTCTTATGCACATCATTCCATTTACAAAACAATTAATTAATGACCAAAACACACTGTGGGAATAAAATTATACTTATCAACCTCAAGAAAGGTATTGTTTCATTGTTTTGAAGTAATGAAGCTGTTTAGTTATTGAGAACACTCCACTATGAATCTTTGAAATAGAATAACCATCCTAGAAAATATAAATTTGCCTGGAATGCATAATTCATTATAGAAATAAATAGATAGTGATAATTGACCAAGCTTATGAAGGCCCTACACTCCACTCAATGATATTTCTCTGTCCATCTGTAATGCAATAACTTTTGAATGAGGCATCCAATCAATTCCATAATTCCAGGGGAATGTTCTAAGCATCAATAGCCAGAACCCTATCGTGGTGAAAATCAGAAAACCAAAAAAGGAAAAATGGGGGACACACAAAGCCCCTGCCAGTTCTTTAGCACAGCCACAGCCTCAAGGATCTCTGTAATAAGACTGGAAATAAGGTGCTCAGACTAGAAATGAAGAATACATTTTTAACAGTGAGAGTAATTAATCACTGGAACAATTTGCCAAGTGTCATGGTGGATTCTTCATCCCTAACAATTTTTAAAGATTGGATGTTTTTCTAAAAGATATGCTTTCGAAATTATTTTTGAGACTTCTATGGCCTGTAATATACAGGAGGTCAGACTAGATGATCATAATGGTCCCTTCTGCCTTAAAATCTATGAATTATCTATAGATCAAAGAACTTCCTGATCTTACTCATTAATGCCTTCCAGCATAACAATAAACCTAACTCATTTCTGCTCATCTTTCCAATAGTTCAAACATGTTGATACCTCAAATTACTTCTCTCCTGGGCAGAAAGAAGGATAATTGTGATGGAAAGGAGGAAGGGAGAATAAGGGTGTGCACACAGCCATTGGCATGGGGGTAGAATAGAGGATACTCGGATGGGGGACTGGGGAAGGGGGCAGACAGATCCACTAGCACAGTGGCTAGGTGGAAATGGGAGGAAAGGAAAAATGGGAGGCAGACGAAGCCCTTGCCATGGGAGTCGGGGAGGAAGGGGAAAATAAGGGTTCACTCTGAACCCCTGCCATGGGGGAATGAGTGACAATTGGCATGGGGGGGGCAAACAGAACCTTAGGTGGTGGAAGATTGGAGGACCCTGATATGGGGGTAAGGGTAGGGGGAAATGGGAGGCATGGGGCTGAAAGGGGGTAATAAGATTGCACACAGAGTTTCTGTCATGGGGAAGTGAATGGGGGACCTTCAAATGGGGAAAGGGAAGCCACACAGAGCCCCCTAGAATGGGGGGGGAGGAGGGAATGGGGCCGACAGAATCCCTGGTAAGGGGAAGGTTGGAGGACTCTGATATGGGAGGATGAGGGGAAATGGGGAACATAAGGGAAAAGAGGGGAAGATTGAGGGAACCTGGTATGGGAGAAGAGGGATACACAGAACCACTGCTATGGGGAGAAAGTGGAAATAGTGGGGCACAGAGTGCATTTGTATGGCAGGGAGAATGGGGACACACAGAGACTGTGGTGAGCAGATAGTGTGGAGTTGCAGGGAATCTCTGAAAAACAGGGGGATGGCAGGGCGCTACACAGGGAGCTTGTGGGGGGAAATTTGTGTGTACTCCTTATATCCCTCCATTCCCCTCCACAAGCTCCCTGTGTACAATAAGTCCTTGTGCATGCAACAAGATCAGCTTACACAAGCTACAAAGCATATCACTCCCTATCATTAATTGTGACCGCATACAATCTGTGCCCAATCCTGCTGCCACTGAAGTCAATGGCAAAACTCTTATTGACTTCAGTGGGTGTAGGACTGGGCCAGAGATACAGACTACCCCTGGTAGTATACATTCAGTTGTAGGGAGAGTCTGATCTTGCATTCCTTGCACACTCAAAACACCCATTGACCTCAATGGGCATTTTGGGCATGCAAGTACTGCATGGTTTTTAACTGATTAAATTAAGTAAAGCATACAAGATCTGTGTTCTGCATTTCAAATATAAATAGATAGATATAGTACAATACAAATTAGCTGGATAGTAAATGAATTTACCCTCAGTAGCTGAAAGGATAATAATGATAAATGATTGAATAGCATGTTCAGGGAGTTGCTGATAGGTAACTCCTGCCTGTTAAGAAGCTGGGTTTTGTTTTATTCCCTTGTACAAGAGGTTGACTTCTGCAAAATTGGTCTAGTGTACAGGAATATATTTAGACTTTCAGGGCACATAAACCCTCAAAGGCTGCACATCTACTTTGCTGGAGAGGGCCCATATTTTAATGCCTTCTCAGTAACAGAATAACATCTTGCTTCTTTTATCAAAGTTAAATGTTTCTAGAAGATTGGAAATAAATAGTTTAGGAGGAGTAATTTTTCTATATAACTAATGTTAAAAATCTGCTTTCAACCTCCGAAAAATGCTACTTTCCTTTAGAAAACACCAGGGACAAATTCTGCCTTCAGATACCTAACCACAGCAATGGGAGCAATGGGAGCTGCAGTCAGACACATGGAGGCAAAATGTTCCCCTTAAAATCTCTAATGTTCAAAAGATATTTTGATATGTGTATTTTTTTTAAAAGTGCTGTTTGTAAGGTAAATTAAGTAACATACAATGGGACACTAGCAAGGTTTGATAAATATTGATTTTCAACAAATTGCTGAACAGTTAGCTGTCTTATGAATAAAATATTGTTACATAATCTAAGATCACCAGTGCTTTGCCCTAACTTCTGCATCCTTCATCTGGGTTTTAGATTTCGAGACAATGCATATTGGATAATCCACATTAATTTGTGGAGTAATGTTTCACCTGTCTCCATCCCACTACATGGATGATTTGCTCACCATCTGCGTGCAGAACAACTTCTTGTCTAACAAATATTCCATAAATATATAATTTTTTTAGACAACAGAAAAAATAAACATATTAAAAATTACTCAACCAGATTGCACAACTATGGGTAGAAATATTTTACATTGTTTGTGAACTTCAGGCCAGAACTTAGTTAAAAAACATTCAGTCACACTTACTTTGGTAGAGTTTTCAAATGATTTTCTCTTAATTCCAAGATACGCAATTTGACAAGTCTAGAAATATCAATATAAAACAACACGATTAATACATTCAAGAAAGAAATTATTTCTGAAACCAATAAGAATTACTGGAGAACTGTTTATTTCAGTACAAAAAGATGATAGCCACATATCTGCGTTATATTATTTTCATGTACCTGCCCAGTCTTTGCTGGAAAGTACTACCATGTGTCAATTACTGGAAATAATTCTAAATCAATTTTTGCTGATTATTCAAATAGGATAAATATGGTGAAACTTTATGTATCACAAATATTTCCAGTTCTGTAATAGTAACCAACTTCAGCTCAAGTAGCATCAGTTTTGATTATTAGCAATGGGATTTTGGTCTGAAAATCCTGAATACCCACATAAAGGGTTAAAATGGTTTAAAATATTTAGAGCACTTACACAGATGCATGGCATTTTGGATGACTGTTCACAAGTTTACACAAATTCTTGTAGAGCTCACAATTTCTTTTTGCATTTTAGGGCCTTGATCCTACAACTGTACACAGGCAAATTGCTGTCCAAACACAGATCCCCATTGACTTCAATGGGATTTAAGCACAAGTTTACAGTTAGGCATGAGCATAAATGCTCAGTTGAATTAGGGTCTATATACTGCAGTAATATACATCTTCAAAACATTATACAAACATTAAATAATGAATACTCACAACGCTCTTTGAGGTAGAACAGTAAATTCACAAATGGGGAAACTGACGCAAAACAGGGACACACAAATAGGGGTTGAGGAACCAGGATTAGACCACAAGAGTTTTCGGCTTTAAGGGCCGGTTCCAGTATTCAGCCATATTGACCATCCAACGCCTCCCACTGCCTTCAATGGACTTCAAATCATGCCACTACTCCTGTGTTCTTTAATCTCAGATGATCATTAACCCCAGTGGGCAAGAATATAGGAGCCAAGGGATAAAAACAGACCCCTACTCTTGATCCAAAGTCCTACAATTCCAGCTGTAGAGAATTTGTTTAGTGTGAACTGTTGTGATAATTGGGCCTGCAAATAAAGCCTAATTATAAGCTCAACTGTAAAATGTGAGGGAAAGTTCACAAGATGTCATGGTAACTTGTTACAACAAATGCTGATAGTAAAGGTGCAAAAAAGACAGAAAGATTGAATTAGCTCAAACAAAAAGTTCTACTGATATAATTCAAAGACTGTTAAAATCATGTCTAGTAAACAAAAACAGCGTGAGACTAGAAATCAATTAACCAAAATTGCTGTGTCAGAGATTAGGCCTAACTGGCAGACAAAAGATTGAGGGGATAGGCTAATCCACCCAACACTTCCTTTTGGGGTTCTTAAAGAAACTGACTTACGGGTGGGGGTGGGGGGAAATACAGATGAATGGACGGAGGCTACCCATGATGCTGGCTGACTGAGAGACGAGAAAAGGGGAAGGTGGGAGCTTCAGCATTATTGCCATCAACTTCACTGTCTCCTGGGACCCTAGACTTTCCTCATCCTAATCCTGAATGATGTCCTGACTAAGCCAGGATGGAAAGAGGGACCCAGATGACACTGACACCTCCACTGGTTCTGGAACCACCTGGGATATGAATCTTTGTCTCCACAACCTCTTCCCCCAGTGTATCCTTTTAATTCCCTACCTTACTTCTTTTCTTTCCTCTCTCTCTCTCTCCCCTTTTCCCTTCTGTCTAATAAGAGTCTGACTTGGCTGACCAGGACTGTATATTTTGCAACACGGCTGTAAGCCTGACCAGAAAGAGGCAGCATAATGCAATCCTCTAAACAACCCAATGCGGATACAAGTTTGCCAGGTCTAGGAGTGGTTGATAAGACTGCTTGCTGGGCCTGTGTTTCTCCGGCAATAAGGTTGCAAGTGAGAGTCAACACCAGGGACAAATGCTGCATTTTCTATCTTTGCTGTTCTTTTCTTTCCCCTTTTGTATGTGTTATCTTGTTTTGTCTTCTAGGAAATGAGATTGGAACACCAACAGCTCCAACCTACCTCAACTAATTTCTTTTTTTCTCCAAAACAACACTTATTACCATCTTTAAAATCATCTAAGAGACTGTCAAACAAAGGGGATTTTCCTTCTAAAAACTGTCTCCAGCTAAAGGGAAAGAGAACAAGGGATGTTGTTAAAATTAAAGCCTTATTTAATATATTACATTTCAAATACTTTAACTGTCTTTTTTCTTTTCTGTATCCTTAATAAAAGGTTAAAAAAATAATGGTGTATATGGCAAGGTACTAAATGGGCTGAGGTCCCTATGTACCAAACCACAAACTGTTAATGTTAAGTTAAAACTGTTTAACGTTGGTCAATTTCAAGGTCATGTAAACACCTTTGACTCTTTGGGCCCATAGATTCCATCTAAACTGAAACAACAGAATTTTCAAAGTGTTTTGGGAGCATGCAAAATTTGTACCAACAATTGTTTTCCCATGACTGACTGACTCCACTCTGCTCAGGCCTGAACTTTGTACAGGATTCTGTTAAACTGGGTCAAACTGCATAATTCATTTGAGGGATTGCCACTCCCTTGAGTGAGGCCATCCCAAAGCCATGCCATGAAAATCTTTTGTCTACATCACACCACTCTTTCTGATATGCCAAGAAAAGGTATTTTAGAAAATTTTAAAGGGTTTACAGCAATTTTGTTGATATTATTTTTATACCCCTCCACCTCTAAGAGCAGGCTCCCTTAGTATCATCGATCTAACTGTACAGACCTCTGAGGGAAAGAAAAAATAGAAAGTGCATGATAAATGCAACATGTACCATATATTGAGGGGATATCCCTGTGTTAAATTGCAGAAGCATGTCATGCATTTATTTTCAACTGATCTTTGACCACATTGCCTGCCCTCTACATGAAACCATCTCCCTTGAGACTTACTCTAAGATAGCAAACCACTGAGCAAATTAAAACAGCCAACATTTTTCTTCCTCGTTCTCTCTTCAAATGGGAATTTTTCCTCAAATTACTCCAGTCCAAAGCCCAGGACTGGTAAGATTCAGTTCTGGGTCAGTGTTTTGAAGTACAAAAAATGTAACAGCTTAAAATTCAATACCTCATTATCCCGCAGAGCCAGAAAAAGAGGTTTAATACCATTGGAAAGGGAGATTCCCAGATTACCAATGGGACCGAGCATTTACTTCTTAAGATAGCAGAAATTTGAAATCATGACTTTTTTTATGTATAGAAAAACTATTTTAAGTCATCATCAGAGCTTTTATGCCTCCCTCTGAGCCCTGCACAATTGGACTCATGGTAACTAAGGCAACCAGCTTTATACGCAGAAGGTTACAAGATATACTCCCAATGCATTTAAAAAAAAAAAACCCCACACACTAAAATATTCCTAAAATAGTTTTTTTCTGATACATATTTTGCAGATACAAAAAACATGATAGTGCTAAATGCTATAAAGGTTTTATCAGCATTCGTTTGAGATGATCTGCAAAGTAACTTGTGGCTTCACCACTCATGAATAGTCTGAACATCCCAAACACATACTGATAAAACCTTTATACCACACTACGATGTATTTCATGTGTTTAATCACATTTTCTATATCCTCAACACAAAAGGTAAATGTACTTTACATTTTTACTACATGTACATATAATGTATGGTAATACAGGGCCAAATCCTGCAATCCTTACTCAAGCAAAACTTCCCTTGATACAATAGGAGTTTTAGGCTTATAATCAGTTACATTAAGGTGGAAATCCAAACAGATACTGGCAATATCTTAAAATTACTCTCAGCAGTCATCAGAGTGGCCAAACTGCACACCCAGACAGCAAGACAGAAAAAAAGCAAAACAATAAACAGTGATGATTTGTGCAGTTCAAATACCATTCCAATGATTGTTTGGCCAGTCATAGCTAGTGCTAATGTCTGCCATCTATCAAGGCATCCAAGAATTGCGCAGTCACTGCCGGGTCAAAGAGCTACAAAGCAGTTTCAACTACAAAGCAGTTTCCAAGGGCAAAGTGTGCAATAGTGCACTTCCAACATCCTTATTGCCAACATTCAAACTATATTTGCTACCCTGTTTCTGCAGACTCAGCTTTTTAAAAATGTCTCCTGCTCCAACTTCTCTCTTATTTCTTGTTTTTTTCCTCCCCCTGGGTTTTCTGTTTTTTTTATTTTCTCAGCTTTGTCTCCTCTCTCTCTCTATCTGATCCAGCCTACATTCCCTTTTTCCTTTCTTCTCTGGCTCTCACTTTCACATCTTTACTTTGCTTTTCTGCCACACTCATTTAATTTTTCTCTTTCTTCCTGATTGGAGGTCCATGGATTCCTCACCAGAGTAATCAACCAGAAACAGACACTACCAGAACTGATCCTTCTTTTGTTCCTTCTGCCCTTTTGGTCACAATACAGCATTCACTTTTGGTCAAGAACAAGCAAAGGGAAGCGCAAACACTGGCCACTGACAAGCTGGATCAAAATGTTGCAGTAAACCAATTTGCTTACATAGTGCTGGCACTCTCTAGTTAGTTCTGGAGTTCATCATCCTAACTGCTTTTATTCTACTGTCCTCTGGCTTGGCACTATTCTCTCTCTTCCTAACTCACTTAGCAGCTCCCCACTACTCATGACCTTTTCCCCAAACCACACAGCTGACACCAATTCCAGTCCCACCACTTATCATTCATCAATACTGGACTGCAGGGACCAAGAATAATGTATTTTCTGATTTTAATGCATACAGCTCCTAAAGATCTTTTAAAACTAAATCAATTGCTTGTGAAGTAGTAATGGGGTGTAACGATTAACCCTTACCTTCCAAAATTAGCTGGAAGAAACTCCAGAAAGGCATCATTTAGGTAGAGCTGAGTCAAGTTTAGAAGCTGTGTGAAGCCATCTGGCAACCTAAAAAGAAAGTAAAGATTTAGTTCCTGAATCTTGGTTGCTACAGAAACAATACAAATGTAAATCTCTAAGGAGAAGTATGAGAAGTTCTCCACCTTATGCCTTTAGCTACACAGATAGTGAAGAAGAAGTATTTATTGAGTAACTTGTTACAGATGGCTTTTTTGTCTGTTATTAAAACGAATAGCACACAACTTTTCCCTGTTGCTGTGACAGGATGAAATGTATGTGTCTGACATTGAAATGGCTTCATCCTTCTCTCTTGTCCTACTTTAAGGTTTTTAGCATAGGATTTTTTACTGAAATGGCAAGTATATATTGAGTGCTTCACTTTTCATAACTTCCTGAATGGGACTCAATTTCTCTATGATATAGCATGTCTTTTGATTATAAAAGCAGTAATGCAATTGTATATAGATTACAGGTCCAGTCACTACTGGTCTGAACTGTGTGTAGTCATTTATACCTAAAAGTCTAATTTGGCAGCGTTTTACATCCACTTTACACTGGTGTAAATGAGTACATAAATTGCAGGTGCCTAATAAATTCAGGTTGTGTGGATCATTTGAGTTGAGAAAAACAGTCATATATAACCACTAATATACTAAATAAAGTAGCATGGGTACTTTACTGAAGATGGGAAGTATTTGAGTATAGTTGATTATTTTTTCTTGTAAGTGCATTGTAGCCTAGTTTCTGTACGAAGCCTTACCCAATGCATTCCCATGCTTCTTCATACTATTAATCAGTCAGATTTATTTGCAGCATCTAGCTCAAACATCCATGAAATAATTTTTGATGTTGTCATGAAGAAGAACACTAATGGTACTTACTACAGATACCGCCATAAAATAAAACATTAAGCCAACATTCTGCATCTCTAAAGAAAAATGTGTGTAAAAGAGAAATTTTGTTTGTGTGTCTGCTTACTATAGACTTGCAAAAGTTCATTGACTTAAATATCAGAAGAGCTGGACCCCAAAGGGTCATAGAAACCATTTGATATTTCATGGATCTGGATCTGATTGTGGGTGAGAGCTCTTTATCTGTGCTCTGGCATGGTGCAAGTTTACTAATTATTGCACCATAAGGTTAATGTACATTGAATAAAATAAGACTGATTGGTTACTGGGAGCTATTTATGCACATTGCAGTTACTGTGTTATGAGAAAAGCAGGGTTTGTTGTGGATTTTTTTTTTTTAGCTTACTGTACCTCATTTTTACTGTACTTTAAAGTTATTGAAACATGAACGAGGCATGCTGGTTTACAAGTTACCATTCCTTATAGTCAATGTGCACATTTTCCTCAAGAAGTGGTATGATCCTGATACTGTGGAGAACTTTGGGTTCAGTGCTGACCTGAATCATGCTGAGAGGAGGGAGACAAAGGTGGCTCAGAACCAAATCTCCCAACCCTGGGCCAGCCAAGGTGAGCTAAATTGGCCCTCTGCACAAATTAGAGCAGCCACTGGGCTGCTGGGTAGAACAGACTCCTAGGATAAGTCTACACTGCAATAAAAAACCTGCAGCAACAAGTCTCATAGTTCAGGTCAATTGGCTTGGACTTGGTCTTGCGGGGCTCAGGCTGCGAGGCTAAAAACTGCAGAGTAGACATACCATAGAGACTTTTCCATTGGTTCCCCACACACAAGCATCCCCCACCCCCACCGCATCAGATGTAGACAAGAGAAACTAGCACAAAACAAACTATGCTTGCCCAGAACTACCCCTGCTGTGGGAATAGGCAGCCACCCCTATATGGAAGCTTTAAAATTATTACAGGTTACAGAATGCATAACATTTTCAACATGGTGGCATGCAAACCTAGTCACTGTCTGGGCAGGATAGAGTTATCTAGGTAAATTGGCTAGGCAACCCAAGGAAATTCCATACAAACAGTACATTATTTAGTTAATATTGAGGTGGGAAAATTAAGTATTTAACCATTGACTTTAACCAGATTTGCATAAGAGTTTTGCTGGATTGAGCCATAGTCCTCAATACCATGTAGAACTGAGCCCATTAAATAGAAGGCCTTATTACACCTCAGAATATGGAAAAGATGCTACAGATACCAGGCCAAACAATGTCACACCAAAGAGCTCAAATATTACATTATCCTTTACAATTTTCTGTTGACACTATAATCTTGCAATTATTAAATAAACACTATATAATAAGCATACATTTTAAAACAGTTTAACAAACCATATATTTTTGAACTACGGGCCTGACTGGATAAACCCTTATTCACATGACAGTCCTTACTTAGATAAATCAGGGTTTGCAATATTATGTACTTATTTTTCAAAATGTAATCATTTAAAGTATAATTAGTTTTACGGTTCAGATTAATGCAGGAATGAATTTTGAATACTTGAACAAATATTTCAATTAACATGAGATTACACCTTTTCTTTACATCAGTATTTCATTTTGAATATCTTCATAACACACTATAGGGCAAACCATAAGATATAGATCAATAGCTCAGTAAATTCCACTGCATTTTCTGTCAAAGGTTAATCTGAAAGTTACATTTACAGACTTTAATATTCCCAATCATTAAAAGAACATATATGTACATTTAAAATTGCAATGTAATTTTAGAACAAAAACTTTGGACAATAAAATTGACTGCAGGAAACCACAGAAATATACCATAAAACAAGAAATAACATTTAATTTTGACCTGAAACAAATTACTATTACCAACATTTCAGCCATCTTTTTTTTTCTGGTTTTCACTTGGTCTTAGACCCTAATTCTGCAGTTGTGCTGTGCATGAAATCCATTCATTTGAATGTCAAATATTAAAGAACTCTCTGTTTATCTTTTGCATCTATTATATAATAACTAGAAACTCATTTTCATAGTTGCAGTTTTAAAATGCTTCAATGTGCACTTTGAATTACCTACATATGTGATATGTTGGAAAATCACTTTTCCCTGTACTCATGCTTCCAGGCTTGCAGCAGTTGACAACATCAAGCATAAGATATAGTCTGAATACTGCATTTTGCATTGTTTCATATGTTTATGTTATCAACTGTTGCAGGGAAAATCCTAAACTCAGAACTTGGGTGCTGGCCCTCCCAAAGATCTAGGAACACACTTAACTGTACATTTTTGCAGGACTGGGATGTTGGAAGGGTAGTAAGGAAAGGTTTTCAAATATGTTATGTAAATTTGGAAAGTAAATATTAGTATTTTTGCAATCTACGCATAACGTATTTTCTATCAGAGTAAAATTCACCCCTTCCACCAAAAATACAAAGTGATAAGACTTCGTACAAGGCATTAAGTGAATGACCCACTGACATACAAGTCATGATGCTGCATGTGACTTTTGTATCAATTTACGGACATGAATAGTAGCTACAGAAAATCCTACCCAGTGGATCTGCATAAATGAAGATCCAGAGTGGCCCTTTCTCAACAACCTGGATCTGCCTATAATGACTCCCTCTATGCCATTTTAGGGCTTGTTTACACACAAGCTTTCCATGCAATAACATCCACGTAGACAATGCTAAAGTGCAGTGAAAGTCCTGGAGTGCGGCATGGCATATTGCTACTTGAAAACATAGTATACCAACTAGATTCGCACCCTGGCTTGCTGCACACCACCTCGCTGTACAAACAAGCCTTTAGAGTATTAGGAATCAGCCCCCTCCAGGGGCAGAAGCCTAGTACATGACTACTCTGCTGTTTTCTCTCTCTGTCTGTAGAGGCATTGCAGGTCTTGAGTGGTGTAGAGAGCTGTGCACAGATGCATCAGCTTGGGTGAATTTCACCCTTAATATAATTTAAATATAGTAATATATAATTAATATAATAATATATAATTATAAAAATTAAATGAAATGAACTTTTACATGAACTTTGCAGTGCACTTTTACTTTTCACTTTCACATATAAAATATCTGCAGTGATAAATATAAATATAACTCAAATTACTGATACTCACTTAGAAATTGGATTGACACTGGCTTCAATAATTGTTAAACACTTACAGCACTTTATAGTTTCTGGAAAATCTTGAATCCCTAGAAAGAAAAAAGTTTGAAAGGTATTATAAGGATGTTCTATGAAAAAACTGCTAAATTTGCTTTTCTTCTAAATATCTTATTTAGTCAAGGTAGATGTCTTTAAGTTGGCAGGACCTGATGAAATACATCCTAGAATACTTAAGGAACTGGCTGAAGAGATCTCTGAGCCATCAGCAATTATCTCTGAGAATTCATGGAAGATGGAGTAGATACCCAAGGACTGGAAAAGAGCAAATATAGTATCTATCTATAAAAAGGGGAATAAGGACAACACAGGGAATTATAAGCCAGTTGTCTTAACTTTGGTACCGAAAGATAATGGAGCAAATAATCAAACAATCAATTGGTAAGCACCTCGAAGAAAATAAGATAACAACAGTCAGCATGGATTTGTGAAGAACAGATCATATCAAACCAACCTAATAGCCTTCTTTGACAGTATAACAAACCTTGTGGATATGGGGAAGCAGTAGATGTAATATATTTCAACTGTAGTAAGGTTTTTGATATTGTCTCAGATGGCCTTCTTATGAACAAACCAGATAAACATAGGCTAGATCAGTGGTTTTCCACCTGTGTTCCATGGACTCCTGCAGATCCACCGACTATGTCTAAGACTTCCAAAGTGGTCTGCACCTCCATTTGAAATTTTGTAGGAGTCCACAAATGAAAAAAGATTGAAAACTACTAGACTATATGAAGCTACTATAAAGGTGGGTGCATAACTGGCTGGAAAACCATACTCAGAGAGTAGTTATCAGTGGTTCACAATCAAATTGGAAAGGCATATCAAGCAGGGTTCTGGAAGGATCTGTCCTGGGTTCAGTTCTATTCAATATCTTCATAAATGATTTGGATAATGTCATAGAGAATACACTTATAAAGTCTGTGGATGATACCAAGCTGGGAGAGATAGAGGATAGGATTAGAACTCAAAATGATCTTGAAAAAATGGAGAAATGGTCAGAAGTAAATAAGATGAAATTCAGTAAGAACAAATGCTAAGTACTACACTTAGGAAGGAATAATCAACTGCACAAATACAAAATGGGAAATACGGCCTAGTAAAGAGTACTGCAGAAAAGGATCTGGGGGTTATAGTGGATCACAAACTAAATATGAGTTAATGTAATACTGTTGCCAAAAAGGCAAATTTCATTCTGGGATGTATTAGCAGGAGCGCTGAAAGCAGTTCCTGAGAAGTAATTGTTCCACTTTTCTCAGCACTGATAAGGCCTCAGCTGGAGTATTGTGTCCAGTTCCGGACATCATATTTCAGGAAAGATGTAGACAAACTGGAGAAAAAGTCAAGAGGAGAGCAACAAAAATGATTATAATTCTAGAAAATTTGACCTATGAGGAAAGATTGAAATAATGGGTTTGTTTAGTCTGGAGAAGAGAAGACTGAGGGGGGACCTGATAACAGTCTTCAAGTACATAAAAGGTTGTTATAAAGAGGAGGGTGATAAACTGTTCTCTTTAACCACTGAGGACAGGACAAGAAGTAATGGGCTTAAATTGAAGCAAGGGAGATTTAGGTTAGACCAAAGGAACCAAACCAAAAACAAAACAAAAACCCACCTTCCTAACTATAAGAGTAGTTATGCACTGAAACAAATTACCTAGGGAGGTTGTGGAACCTCCGTCTCTGGAGGTTTTTAAGAACAAACATCAGTCAGATATGATCTAGATCAGGGGTTTCAAACATACAGCCTGCGGGCCAGAGCCTTTTTGATCTGGCCTACGTTCGACCAGCTTAAGTGAGTCGTGCTGCCGCCGAAAGTGCCACTTTAAGACATTTCTCTGCGTATGGCATTGCCACTTTAAGAGATTTGTTGGCGGAGGGCATTGCCACTTTAAGAGAGTCTTAAAGCGGCAATACCTTCCTCCACAGAACCCAGCCGCCGGAAAGCGGAAGACTGATTTTTTCAGTGGCAGGTATTGCTCCTTGAAATCCCTTAAAGCGGCAATGCAGCCAGGCCCCCCCGTGAAATCCCGCCGCTGAAAAGGGTTGATGCTGCACTGCCAAAAAGGAGAAAATGGCCCGAATTTTTCGGCGGAGGGCATTGCATGGCCCCTGTGAAGTGCAGTTTATGCGAATTTGACCCGTCACCATCAGCGAGTTTGACACCCCTGATCTAGATAATACTTAGTCCTGCCCAGTACAGAGGACTGGACTAGATGACCTCTTGAGGTCCTTTCCAGTTTTACATTTCTATGATTCTATCTTCACCGAGTAGTTTTCAATATTAATGTAGAGTACAGCTATAAATTCAGGTCAGCATTGAGCCGTAATAGGTTTTTGTATCTTTTTTTTAAATATTAGTGATCTTTCAGTTGTATATGAGACGGCTAACCAAAAGGTGCTAAAGCTTATATTCCCCAAATCAATTCTAGTATTTGGGCAAATTCTTCTGGCAGATCCATAGGACAGTAGCCACCTTGGGTACCATATTTTGCAAAACTCACACTGAATCCAATGCTGAGTACCACCAATGTAGGGTTATGAAGAGTATTTTGTCAATATTTTGTGACCGTGACAGTTACGATTAAAATATGAGAACTGGAAAAAAATTATATATTGCAATTCTTGATTATGAATACATTAGAAAAATACCTTGTACCCTAGGGTTTCAGACAAGTATTCTTCAGTCAATGATAATTGCAATTGCTATCCAAGGCCTATGTTGTGTCCAGCAAAGAAATGACTAGGACATTACTTTTATATTGAACAGCAGGAGGCCATGGTACATACAAAAATGCTTATGTGGCTCTCCATATATGGACTTAAAGTCTAAGTCCCCTTCATCAAGCCTCACTGAAGTACAGATTCCAGCCTACAAAAAAGATCCAGAAGTATAAAACAGCAGAAAACTATATTGGACATTTCCTTAATAAGTTAATTTCACTCCTACTCTATGAAATAACTTTCCCCTAACTAAGTTGATATACATGCAAATTGTGAGAGAGAGCAAAAGAGAGAAAGATATGGCTCTCAATGGTCTATGGAAGTGTAAGAATCAAGCATGGATATCAAGAAAGAAATAGCTAATAATTACAAATGTATGTGTCAGGATGCATATCAAAGCATAACAACTGAGTTCTATCCATTTTGGCTTAAAAAGATTAAATAAGAGTGGCACTTAATTCCTTAACCATTCTCAAAATCCATTGACCTTTCTCAGACTATTACAAATGCTTACATTAACTACTTGCTTCTCTTCAGGAGAGCATAACTGGAATAAATACAAATTCAACTTACTAATTAAGCAAGACAAATAGATCACAGATAGCTCAATAGACCAAGAAAATGACAATATACTTACTTAATTGCATAACCAAATTATGGATTCAAGGAAATCTGTTTGATAGATATTGTGTTCTGGGATACGAAAAGGTGACAGAATAAGCCCAGGTTTTGTAATATATTAATTTTCTCTATTTCTAAATCACTGCAAAGCCAACATGAATGTGTCTCCTTTCACTTTCAGTAGGTTTCTGATAAAGATTGGAAACGCCAAATTTTCAACCTAGCCTGAGCCAAACTTTTTTCTTTGCACCCACAATTTTGCTGCAAAGAAATTCAGATACTTGCATATCTAAGTACTTGATTCATGAGTATAAAATCTGCTATTTAGCCATCTAAATGACAAGAACAATATTTATAATATTGGTACAAAATCAGACACTAATTGAAAATCTGATTGACTGAAAATCTATCCTAAATAGTCTATGCATAGGTTACTGTGTTCCTAAAGTGTCGGGACTGTGAAAAACATTTGCAGCATCGTATCCTGCCATTGTTCCCTGTGCAGAACTGCCACTGAAGCCAGTGGGAATTTAACTTTTGCATAAATAGAAGGACATAACTCAAAAAATCACAATCATGGCAGGGTTAGCAGTCTTTCAGGTGTGGCTACTGGTGCAAATAGAAATGCACAGCATTTACTAGCAGCAAGAACTGCTGATATTCTCTATTCACTGACCTTTCTCCATGCAAATGTGTTTTGAGGGATATTTTTCCTGAAAAAATGAGTTTTAAAATTGAGAATCTTCCAAAGATTTGACTGGTTAAAATGTTAGAATATTTTAAGTTATCTATCTGTATCAGTATGACAACTGCCTGTATTCTAAGCCCAGTGAGTCATTGCTTGGTTACTTACGTTAATTTTCTTTATTAGACATGACATGGAAACAGATTCTGGCTCTTTGTTTTGTGAACTGAGTGAAATAACCTGATAGGTGACTAAAAACCCAAAGGCAAAATCAGCTATAGAGTACAGATACAAAAAAAATTACACCTGAGCATGTCACCCATGGACTAGGAAAATACAGTCCTATGCTGTTAATGGAAATGAGTAGCTTTGTGCTATTTTGTGTTCAGTTTTAATTATTATCTTTATTTTGAGGATGAAAAAGCAAAATGTCCATACCTGATATAGGGTGTTAGAATATACTTTGCAAATATTTGGGTATTTATCTGCCCCCAGAATAAAAGAGAAGATTTATTTTCTACTAAATACTTCTTCCTTTCATTTATTTTTGAACTGCTTGTCTTTTCCTGGTTGTACTTCCTGTCTTCTCTGGCCTCGTTTATAATCCTGAGCATCTCAAGCTTTGTCCTTGGGTAAAATTTTCAAAAGCATCTTAAGCCCAGTGATGGAGAATCCATTACAAACTTTGATAAATTGTTTCAATGATTAATTACACTCACTGTTAAAAATGTGTGCCTTATTTCACATTTTAATTTGAAATTTGAAGAACTTTAACTTCCAGCCACTGGCTCGTCTAAGTACCTTTGTCTGACAGATTGAAGAGATCTCTATTATCAAATTTTGGTTCCCTCTGTAGGTACTTAGAAACTGTGATCAAATCACTCCTTGCCCCTCTCTTGAGCAAGGGAAGTGGACACTGAGCATTATCTGCCCTGCTGCACTCCATGGAGGTGAGCAGGGGAACCAGGTGCTGAATTTATTCATTTATTTCACTATCACTAGTTTGTCTCTCATATTGCTGCTTCAGAAGATTGCTTGGAGAAAAGCAAGCAATTTCCCAGTTCTCAAAGACTTGGGATTTGTCTCCCCTTCCCTGTATGGGATCTCTTTGGGTCTTTCACTGAAAGGAATTGGCCTGGGACTCAGGAACGGACTCCCCAGAAGCTCTACCCTTTCTCCTGCATGTAATCCATATGGGCTAGATAGGTCTGTGTTTCCTTTGGAGGTCTCAGCCTTGAGGCCTATTACCCCTTACCGCTGGTGTTGGCAGTGCCCATGCTGTGTCCAGTGCTCCTCCATCTATGACCCATGGGGAAGAAGAGAGGGAGATGGAGGCTGAGGTCTGCAGTCAGAGGCATGGCTACTTTTGCAGGTACTATCTTCTATCTAGTGCACTGCCCTTCTGGTTTCATTCCCCTCATGGAGATGGGAAACTGGTGGCTGCTTTCTTCTGGAGCCAGCTCTTCTCCAGTCTTACCTGCCTCCTTTCCTGTAGGAGGGTGGCACTGACGCAAGCCCACCAGGCTTGGGCTGCAAGAGAAACTGCACTCTACTCACAGACCTAGCCACGCTCCATATGGAGACACATGAGAAGGGGGAAAGTAGGATGCTCTGTCCCTTCCTTTTACCTCTGGCTTTTCTCAGTCTAGCTCTCTCCCTGAGTTTATCTTCACTATAAAAAAAAGGTGTATTCTTAACTCAAAATAACACAACCTGCTAGCTTGTGCAAAAACTATAACCTGTCTTCACTAGGATTTTACATTAAGTTACCTAACTAAGTTAAGAACATGCCTTTTTTTCATAGTGAAGACAAGATCCCCGAACCCTGCAGGGGCAACAGTCACTGCAAACGCCTTGGAAAGGGAAGTGGAGTTGAGTGGACAATTTCCCCAAAAGGCAAACGCAGTCCTGGGACATGCTGGGAGTTAGACAGAAATGTATTAACTAAATTGTTAGTCAAAAATTTTGAAATAAAGTTTGAAATTTTTCTCTGAAATGCTCTGGAGCAAGGATGCCTGGCTGAGCCATGGGCCACTTTGGAGGCAGAATAAAATGGAGGGAACTTAAGGGGGCAGAGTATTCCCCTGCTGCCAGTGATTGACATGTCTAGTTCTGCCCCTAAACTGTAAACAGGATGAAGTAACACATTTGTAACCTTAGTAACCTTAAGAACCTTAGCACCATGAAGAATATCTATTCTAGTCACTATAAAATTCAGAAGAAAGCAGGAGTAGGAGTCAAAATATATTTTTAAAACAGTTTTGACCAGAATAAAATGATTCAGGTCTACAGTGCTAAAGAATTGTCTGGATTTTGTATTTGGGATCATCACCTATACCAATAATGAAGAGAATAGAAGAAGAGAAAATCCAATTAGCTAATTTTGCTACTTCAGTGAAAAACTGAACATAACTAATCCATGCTATGGTACTGCCATCTGTCTCCTAATCACTCCATAGTTCATGCTATGCCGAAACTTGAATATCACTAAAATCGTTTTAATTTCAACATTCAGATTAATTGTTGACTTGCTAAATGATTAAACTATTCATCACATTATTTTATCAATTTTTAAGTTTCACTTTATCTGCTACTGTATATTGTTGTGCATTGGGAACATATTAATCCTTACAAAACAAAATGAATGTCAGGTTCTATAGCTATTTTACGCTATCAAGGCCAAATTCTGGCAGTCATTGCACACGGATGTGTAGGAGAAAAGGGGGATGAAATCTTTACAGACCACAAGTGAAATGTCAGACAGGACACTCTGCCACATCCCACTGAATGGAATGGAACTACTCTTGAAGTAAACAGAAAGCAAAATTTAGCTCATTTGTTTTTGTGTTTTCTAGAAGAGTAATTTTTTCATTCATTAAGCATTAAAATCTTATTACAGCAGCACTATGCAAAATGTTCAAAATTTTCAACGCAAAATTTCAAATTATTTTATTGTTATGTTCTTACCATTTTTACTGATGTCAAGTTCCTTGAGATTAACTAAACTGGCAATAGTGGTTGGCAGGCTTGAAAGGTCGTTGTCTGGTATACTCAATTTACGTAGAGCTTGACAGTTGAACAATTGCTACAACATGAAAAATAACAATTGCAATTAACATGTTTTAGTAAAATTCAGTTTACCATTGTTGTTTAAACAGAGATGCAATAATAACTGTATCATAAAATACTTTGAGGACAGCAAAATATTAGGCTAAAAATAACCTGGAACCAATATTTTAAAACAGTTTGAGAAGACATGCTTACATATTACATTATACTTTAAACAAGGAAGATTATCCATAGATGTGCTGCCTACAAATAATTCCTAATGAAATATAGTTTTAAGATGGACCTTTATAAATTTATTAATGGGATTATATGATGAGGTTGTTCATGATAGCAGGGAACTGCACTTGATGATCCAAGTAGGTCCCCTCCAGTCTGATATTTTTATATCAATAATAGAGCTAGTTGAAAATTTTTCAGCAGAACTATTTTCCATCAGAAAATGCAAATTCTTCAAAATTAAAATGTTTCATGTGAATGTATCAATTCTGATGAAATTGGGAAAAAGATGAAATATTCATTTCATTTCAATAATGTCAATAAGGTAAAAAGTTTCATTACAACTTTATACTTCAATTCATTTTGCTTCAACTTTTATGCTATATTATAATATTTATTTTAATAGATTACATTTTTCAGAATTTTCACTCCATATGAAATTTTGAAATTTCTGCTTTTTGTTCTAATTCAGAACATTTTTTTCCCAAATGTTGCAATTTTCCATGGACCAAAGTTTCATTTTCTGACCAGCTCTTGTCAATATATCACATGGTAAGCATTTATACTGCTGCTTCTTCCATACAATAGCAATTGCTATCCAACTGGAGCAACTTCAAACACAAGATAAATAGTAAAATAATGAACACCATACTGAGAAAGATATGTCTCTAGGGCTAGAATGTGACATTTAGACAGTCCGTTTTAAGGGGCAAGTATGGAACTTTTTACAAGGAGTAAGCGAGCTGCACCTTCAAGATGGTGCAGCCTGCTCTCCATCATTCACTCAGTGCGTTTCTTAAGATGAGGCAGGAATGAGAGGGAAGCCATGGCACATCCTCACCCCCATGGATGAATGCAGGGAACAGTCCACATGCTCTCCACACACACGGAGAGTGTGTGCTACTATTAATATAGAGGACATATAATGGAAAATAGATTGGGGGAGAGGAGGACAGGGAAGCTCAGTGCATGTCAGGCTGATCTGACTATTAAAATACTCATGTCACCAAGAGCACAACCCTGCATGCAGCTGGCTTCTGATATTTGGGAAGCTACCTGCCTGTCAGACAGACTGCATACATCTTGCAGTACATAGGAGTTTAACCCCAACCCCTCATTTCTTTACTGGTTTCTTAAGATGTTCCTTTGTAAAAAGTAAGTTCATTATTACCAGTCACATTACAATGATTGGAAAACAAGTTCATCCAGTGGTCTTGCATGAGTCTATGGATTCTAAACAAAGCTTACTTTCCTTTGAAAGAATCTTTATGACTATTCTCCTTTGAAAGAATCTTTATGACTCTTCAGAAATTAATGGTGTTTTCAAAACAGCTTTGATATATCTTTGTTGCAAAGTTTCATATTCAGACATCTAAATTTGTACTCAAAAGTCCATTTGAAAATGTAGATTATTTACTCAGTTTGGGAATCAAATCAAAGAAAGCTGGGCTCAGGGAATTACCAGGGAATTAATTACAGGGAATTAATGATGCTCAAATGCTAACGTGAACTAAATAGGTCAGTTAACGTAAATTTTTGCTTATTTTCAGGCTTTCACTTTTTTTTTTTTTTTTAAACTATAACTTTCCATCTGAGCATTTTAACAACAAGAAACCTCTGTGCTGCTTTTCCAGGCAGTCTACTTTCTCCCTAACTGGAGGTTCAAAACCAGGTTTAACTTTAATGGGAATCACATGAATAGAATATGGCCAACAAATAGGAAACTGAATTCTTTTAACTGAAAGACTTCCTCTAGGCTGCCTATATGCATTGTCTGACACTTTTGCTATTAAGCCTTCTCTTTTCCTTTCAACAAAGGCATTATCCGAAGAAATATTTTTATGTTTATTACAAAAATACCATACACATGTAGAGGGGCATTTTCAATGTAGAATTAAGAAAACTTACATTTCTAAAGAAAATTATTGCAAGCTGGGGCTTAGGACACTTACTGTTTGCCCCTGCTCCCAAACCTATTTGTGCAATTCTGTTTCTAGCCACTGGTACAAAAAGGAAACTGCTCTCAGGAGGAAAGTGTATTTCTTAATAACACTATATACAAAAACACACTCTTTTAGAATGCAGATCACAATCAGCATCAGTGCATCCTCTGTTTTTAAGAACTGCAGCACCTCCAGGGGGGATTATGGAGTCAGGTAAATATAGATGCTATATGGACTGTAGCTACAATTTCTAGCCACTAGAGGTCTTCATTAGTTCTATACCAATACAACAGTAAGCTATGTATTGTAACTAAATCATAGAAATGTAAGGCTGGAAGGAACCTCACTGAGAAGTCTTCAAGTCCAGCCCTTTGCACTGAAGCAGGACCAAGTATATCTAGACCATCCCTGGCAGGTAAACAGTGTATCTTGTTTTTAAAAACTTCCAGTGATGGCATTATCCTTTCCTTTCTGCAACCTCCCTTGGAAGTCTATTCCAGTGCTTAACTACCCTTTTAATTAGAACGTTTTTCCTAATATCTAATCTAAATTTCCCTTGCTGCAGATTAGGCCCAATACTTCTTGTTCTAACTTCAGTATGGATTAATCACTGTCTTCTTTATAACACTTCTTCCCATATATGAAGACTGTTACTAGGTCTCCCCTCAGTCTTCTTTTCTCAAGACTAAACATGTCCAGTTTTTTAACCTTTCCTCATAGATCAGGTTTTCTAAGCCTTTTATCACCTTTGGCATTCTCTTCTGTACTCTCTACAATTTGTCTACATCTTTCCTAAAGTGTGGCACCCAGAACTCTAGATGAGGCCTGATCAGTGCTGAGTATAGCGGGTCAATTAACTTCCATGTCTTACATACGACACTTCCGTTAATACACCCCAGAATATTAGCCTTTTTCACAACTTCATTGCACTGTTGACTCATATTCAATTTGAGATCTACTAAAACCCCCTGAATCTTTTCAGCAGTACTACCACCTAGCCAGTTACGCCCCATTTTGTATTTGTGCAAAGAAAACTACTCTTTGATTATGGTCTTTGAACTTGCTGTGCATCCACCTTTTAGTAAATTCATCTGGACCATATTTCCCTAGTTTGCTCATGAGAATGTCATGTGGGACTGTGTCAAAAGCCTTACTAAAATGAAGATAGATCACATTCACTGCTTCCTTCCTATCCACTAGGCCAGTAATCCTGTCAAGGAAGGATATTAGGTTGGTTTGGCAAGGGTTGTTCTTATAAATCTGTGTTAGCTATTCCTTATAACCCTATTATCCACTAGGTGTTTACAAATTGGTTGTTTAATAATTTGTTCCAGTATCTTTCCAGATATCCAAGTTTGGCTGACTGGTCTATACTTCCCCAGATCCTCTGTGTTCCTCTTTTTAAAGAAAGGTACTATATTTTCCTACCTCCCATCCTCTGGGACCTCACCTATCGTCCACGTATTCTCAAAAGATAATTGCTAATGATTTTGAGATTTCTTATGCTTGTTCCTTAAATACCCTCATTTATGCTAGTTCCTTAAATACCCTATGATGAATTTCATCAGACCCTGCTGACTTGAATATATCTAACTTATCTTAATATTAATGGTGTTATGTATCTGATCCCAATTTACCTTTTTAGTGAAGACTGAAGCACAATAGGCATTAAACACTTCTACCTTCTCATTATTGTTCATTATTAGCTCTCCTTCCTTGCTAAGCAGTGGAACTGCTCTTTCTATAATCTTTCCTGATGTATTCATAGAACCTCTTCCTGTGTCCTTTTGTTTCTTGCTAGGTGTATCTCATTTTGTGCCTTTTTCTAATTTTTTTCCCTACATGCTCATGCTAGACTTTTGTACTTCTCCTCAACAATTTGTCCACATTCCCACTTTTTGTAGGATTCCTTTCTGATTTTCAGGTCAGTAAATAGCTCCTACTATCGCCTTATTGTCCTCTTACTATTCTTTTCAAGTTTTCTTTGCTCTGGGATAGTTTGCCATTTTGCCTTTAATATTGTCTCCTTGAGAAATTGCTAGCTCTGCTGAACTCTTTTCCCTTAGATTTTTCTTCCCAGGGAACCTCACCTACCAATTCTCTGAGTTTGTTAGTCAGCTTTTTTAAGTCCATTGTCATTATTCTAGTGTTCTCACTCCTTTCTTTCCCTAGAACTATGAAATCTATCATTTCATGATCACTTTCACACAAATTACCTTTCAGCTTCAGATTCACAGCCAATTCTTCCATGTTTAAATGGAATCAGGTTTAAATGACTGCTTCCCTTTCCATTTTTGAAACAAAATGTTGTCCTCAATACATTCCAGGAATTTACTAGAAATTTTGTGTTTTGCCATATTGGATCTAAAAGGGCCTAATTGACTGGGAGGACAATTTTGGACATAGCTGACGTATGTAGGATATCTATTAATTGGTGGTGTAAATCCTTCACCTCCTCTAAAGGTATGTGGAGGATATTAGCTACTCTTTTTGTTAGCTCCTGGAACAGCTGGAAGTCATTCGCCAAGGATAGTGGTGATGGCATGACTGCCTCATTGGGGGATGAGGAAAATATGGCTTGAGGTAGTCTCTTCTTCTATCTCCCCTTCCTGCTCTGCGGGCCATGATGCTGTGGCCGAGGAAGTTCCTGAGCTGCACTCGGTGCCCCCAAGGCTGGTTGTCGATGCGTTGCCTAGGAGTCCCAATATGGCCATTGAGGTGGCATGGGGCCTGGTGGAGATGCCCATGGGTGACTGTACCAGGATGGTGGCAGTGCCATCTGTGGCGAATCCCCAAACCCTGTTGGCAATGGGTCCCATATAGAGCCTAGGAGGAATACATCAAAGCCTCATCCAGCTCACTCTCTGAATACTTGCTCGACAATGGCGGGGCAGGATAAGGTCAAGGGAAGCTACCTCTTGGACAGTTGTGGCACAGTTCCATAACCTCGGTACCGAGGTGCGGACAGTCGGGGTCCTCTAAGACCATCTGGTCATCAGCTTTCTGGAACTCTGCCGATACTGACAACCCAGGTGGTAGTGGGGATAAGGTCCTCATCCGTGCCGACCTCTCTGGTGCTGAATGGGCCAGTGTCACTGGCAGTACCGATACTGACTCACATACTGAGTGCCTTAGAAGCACCTTAGAGTGCTTGCCCTTGTCTTTGTGTACCATGGCTTTGGTGCCTGTCCCCAAAGGATCTGTGGGCTTTTCAGTGGTGCCAGATGGTCACTGGGAGGTGTGGGTTCCAGATTATCTCTGTGCCAGCGGTGCCGAGGATACTGAGTGAGATGGATATCACTTTTGGTATCCCTGCGCTCACTGAAGGGACTTCTGGCTCTCTTGTTTTGTGAGAAGAGTCCCCGACCACATTTTAGACCCACTAACCTTCAGTGTAGAAGGTTATGGGGAAGACTAATGCCCAGCACAGAGCTGTGGTCAGAGAGCTGCCTCAATAAAGATAATCTTCTGGTGGAGCTCTCTGTCCTTGTAGGATATTGGTTGGACCTGTTGGCAGAGGGAGCACTTGTATTGGTTGTGGCCCTCATCAAAGCAACTAATGCACTGGGAGTGCTTGTCCACAAGCGGGATTGCCCAGAGAGATGGGGATACCCTTGTCCATGGGGGTTCCCCTCTACCAGTGTTGACACAAGAACAAGGTCCTTCCTTCCCCCCCCCCTTTTTTTTTTTTAAAAAAAAAGACATGGCCAAGTTAAGTCCAAACATGCAAAGTAGTAAATTTGAAAAGCAAACATTAACAATTGAAAGAAAATTGAACGATCCGCTAATGGACAGCTAAATGTTCCGTCTCTAATCAGGGGCAATTCATAAGGAACTGAGGACAGTTAGTCTGCACGCACTGGCTAGCTTTGTGATGTAGCACAAGTAAAGACAGCACATGTGTAGGCCCAATGGACACTACCATCAAAGTTCTCCGATCAGCAGTGCAGGGATCTTTGAAAGCTCGTGGCAACAGGGGGAGGTCCCTGAAGACTGGAAAAAAGCAAATATAGTGCCCATCTTCAAAAAAGGGAGGAAAGAGGATCCAGGGAACTACAGACTGGTCAGCCTCACTTCAATCCCTGGAAAAATCATGGAGCAGGTCCTTAAAGGAATCCATTTTAAGGCACTTGGAAGAGAGGAAGGTGATCAGGAACAGTCAACATGGATTCACCAAGGGAAAGTCATGCCTGACCAACCTGATTGCTTTCTATGATGAGGTGACTGGCTCTGTGGATGTAGGGAAGGCGGTGGATGTGATATAACTTGACTTTAGCAAAGCTTTTGATACCGTCTCTCACAGTATTCTTATCAGCAAGTTAAAGAAGTATGGGTTGGATGAATGGACTATAAAATGGATAGAGAACTGGCTAGAGCATAGGGCTCAACAAGTAGTGATCAATGGCTTCATGTCTAGCTGGCAACTGGTCACAAGCGGAATTCCCCAGGGGTCGGTCCTGGGGCCGGTTTTGTTCAACATCTTCATTAATGATCTGGAGGATGGGGTAGATTGCACCCTCAGCAAGTTTGCAGAGGACACTAAGCTGGGGGGAGTGGTAGATACCCTGGAAGGTAGGGATAGGATACAGAAGGACCTAAACAAACTGGAGGATTGGGCCAAAAGAAATCTAATGAGGTTCAACAAAGAAAAGTGCAGAGTCCTCCACTTAGGAAGGAAGAATTCCATGCACAGCTATAGACTGGGGACCGACGAAATAGGCAGCAGTTCTGCAGAAAAGGACCTGGCGGTAACAGTGGATAAAAAGCTGGATATGAGTCAGCAGTGTGCCCTGGTTGTCAAGAAGGCTAATAGCATATTGGGCTGCATTAGGAGGGGCATTGCCAGCAGGACGCGGGAAGTGATTATTCCCCTCTATTCGTCATTTGTGAGGTCGCATTTAGAGTATTGTGTCCAGTTTTGGGCCCCCCACTACAAAAAGGATGTAGACAAGTTGGAGAGAGTACAGCGGAGGGCAACCAAAATGATTAGGGGGCTGGAGCACAGGACTTATGAGGAGACGCTAAGGGAACTGGGTTTGTTTAGTCTGCAAAAGAGAAGAATGAGGGGGGATTTGATAGCAGTCTTTAACTACCTGAAAGGGGGTTCCAGGGAGGATGGGGCTAGGCTGTTCTCGGTGGTGGCAGATGACAGAACAAAGAGCAACGGTCTCAAGTTGCAGTTGGGGAGGTCTAGGTTGGACATTAGGAAAAAGTTTTTCACTAGGAGGGTGGTGAAGCACTGGAATGGGTTACCTAGGGAGGTGGTGGAATCTCCATCTTTAGACGTTTTTAAGCTGAGGCTTGCCAAAGCCCTGGCTGGGATGATATAGCTGAGGTTAGTCCTGCTTTGAGCAGGGGGTTGGACTAGATGACCTCCTGAGGTCCCTTCCAACTCTAATATTCTATGATTCTATGACACAGACACACCTACAGTGGAGCACCCATAAGGACACTAATCAAAGAAGAAGGAAAGCACCTGCAGACTCCTAGGCAGGGGAAGCTCCAGTGCATCAAGTTAATAGTGGCCTGAGAGCTCCACAATCTTAATTGAAGAACAGCACCATTTTATTATTGTTCCAGTTTCTTTTCTTTGTGTTAAACAATAAACAAAGCCCCAAAAAAAGGACTACAGACCTAACTGGGAGTGACCAATTGTTTGTCCCCTGCACTTATATTAACTTAATATGAAATATTTTTCAGTTCTACATTTTTCCAGCAGGCTAGAAGGAACTGAAAAACTATTTCTTTTTATGTATAGGCTTCAGGATTTCTCCTCAATCTGTCTACTTCCTATGCAATACAATGAGGAAAATGTTCTTGCAATAAAAAATTCACATGTGGATAAGTTACATCCCTACTTTACTTAAGAAACAATAGTGTTATGTCCCTTTCAATTTCCCTAGATACATAAAGAGGATGTCAGCCTGTTCAACTGCATTTTGTACAGACTTCACTGAATCACCTTATCCTTTTGAAGTGGCTGTCCTATTTTAGGATTTTTCATCTACAACAAATTAATGTGTCATCCAGCCAAAACCTAAAAGCAAACTGCTCTCTACGGTAACAAGCTGACTTACAGCCCCCGCTCATTTCATACAGGCTTCCAGATTCCCCACAGCCAAGAACAGCAAGCAAAGAAACAAAGAAGGTATAACCTGTCTTTGACAACTACACATCTTAGTATTGATTGGGAGAGCTACTTGAAACTGAATGATCTTTAGCATAAGATTGATATTTACAGACTGAAATATAAACGTATGAAACCCTAGACTGGTTGGAAAGGAATAGGAAACAAAATTAATGGATATAATAAATGTGACCTCATGGGGTTTTCCAGTTGTAATTACTGGAATTATTATATTATATTATTATTATTATTATAGATGTAATTATTAAGAGAGGACATAAAAGAGCTACTAAAATAATGAATGGTATAAAGAAGGCATTTTGGGTAGTCCTATTAATGTTTTCATATAATACAAGAACAAGGAGAAGTTCAATAAAACAAATACAACAAATTTAAAATTGATAAAAGGAATTTTTTTTTACAATTTTATTATACATACTTAACCACAAAACATCATTGAGGAGAAAGGATTGGAATTAGATAATTTGAACATCTATAGGTTAGCTAGGATTATTTTGTTGGAGGGAGGTTGTTTGTTTTTAGGAAGAAATATAAGCTCCAATATTTCAAATAATAAAAACCACTAACTGATAAAGATTAAGAAGAAATTTCTGCTCTGAACAGGTTATTCCACTGTCCTTTACTAAAGGGTTTCTTTCACCTTTATCTGATGCATCTGGTACTGGCCACTGTTTGAGACAAGATACTAGACTAGATGAGCCACTGGCCTGATCTGATCTAACAATTCTTATGTTGCTAGGACACCACTCCCTTGCACCTCCCTGCATGTCTTCCCATGTAAATGGAGGATTATGCCTGATAATATTCTTCTGTAGGTCATGATTTAGCAAGTTCGCTCATATGCTTAAAGTTTGGTACATGTTTGAGTACCTTGTTGAACTAGGGCCATAGTGCTTACCATCTTCAGAGCACTATTCATATATTAACAAATGAAATAACATGTATTTATTTCTAATTTGCTAAGGTTTGTAAAGTGTTTTATAAGTGATACTTTATGACAAAAACAACAAAATTTAGGACAAAAGATTAAAGGGGGGAATATGGTATTGAACATACACATGTATATACACACTGCTTACATGAAGGTAATTCCCATGTAATAAAGTGCAGACATTTGACAAACCATGCAATTATTTGATAAATAAAATCATATAGTTGTATAATTTATTATTCACCTTTGCCTTCCTGATCTGTCCTCTGCCAACTAATCCACTGACCCTGGAATTACCTCAAACATTCCAAATCTCTGAACAGCCTGGTCAGCCTGTCAGTGAAATGTTATCTTTGTTTCCCTAAGTGCGAAATTTCTCCCAATCTCCAAATTATACTTGTGCAAGGCCCAAAAGAAGCCAGATTCAGTACCTGCTCAGTGACAGATAGGGCCAGAAAAGTAACTTTTTACCACTGGATAGTGTTGTTCTGGGCTTTCTAACAGGACCAACACTTGCTTCTAGCCTGGAGAGTCTTGATATTTTCAACTTTAAAATCATGAGGGTTTTTTTAATTTTATATATATATAAATTATTTTAGGTCACTTTGTAGGGATTTATGGCTTACATTGTGTTCTGTATATTTGGAGTCATGGCAAATGTTTTAGAGACAAAAATATGAAAAATGGTACTATTAAATTTTTTAATAACTCCAGAAAATATGCCCAGAATAGCTTTTTGTTTCATAAATAGCATGATATTGCCATTTGATACTCATTTGGAAAGACTTTCATAATTTACTTGTGGCTTTGACACTGATGAGTCATATATCCATCCTGGATACAGGCTGAAAGATCCTTTATACCACACCAACAGACATTCCAAATAGATCAGTAGCACATTAACCTCTTTCTTTCTTCTGTCCTTCATTACGAAATTTTTGTCTTATATCGTACATAGTAACTAGCTTAGACCTTAGAGAGACCTGCAATAGCAAAAACCTCAAAACGCAACCCCACCACCATCCCCAAATTTTAAGAGCTAATGTATTTTGGTAGCAAAACTTTTGTTAAAATATTCAAAGATTGCTATATGTCAGCCATAAATTAGAAAAGAAAAAAATTCCTGAAAATATTCATTAGTCATAGTCAGCTGACCTCTAACAATTTTTTCTGCCCCCATAGAAATGAAATAATCTGGTGCTCTGCTGCCATCTCTACTAACAGATCTATACACAGGAAGGAATGGGTCATTTATTCATATTACTTTTCTTTTGACCACTGGAGATTCTAACTACATTGCCACTTCATTTATGAACAACTATTCAATGGAGTGAACAATCCACCCCAGTAAACAGTCAGATTTGGATAAAGGATCTCCATGCAAGAGGAAAATATACTGCCATTTCTAACCTTTGCACACCACTTTTGTGTATAAAAAGTTATAACAGGTAAATAAGAATATGTTAATATGAAGGCAGTTGTACATGGAACTATGGTAATATATGACATTTTAAAATGGTTGTATATATGCATGCTCATGGATACTTTCTATTTATGCACTGTAAACAAATAATATGTGGAGATGTGATGAAGCTCAGGTTATAGTGGCACAATTTTAAATTAAAAGTTTTGTGGGAAGTTTCCATTATTACGGAGCAAAATTAAATTAATGAAAGGATTATGGTATAGTACACTTAGCCATGTAGAGAGTACCTCCTATTAGTTGCTTTTCCAGCTACCCTCCTCTCTTCTGGTCCTGAAGCACTTAAGCTATAGCAACTTTAATTCCCTTACACTGTTATCCTCAATGGTCCAAATTCAGAGATGATGTCTAAAGGGGTGAAAGTTATACGTTGGGAAGAGAAACTAAGGGGTCTAATTCTAAAGTTGGTGCTACTTACTCACTGAGGAGTGGGGCAGACAATGTAAATTGTAGTCTGTACAGCATGGAGCACAATGGAGACAACGTTAATTAATAATAATTTGGTTCATTATTAATACTGTTTGTTGTAACATAATCCCTTCCTCAATCAGCAGTAGCCAAAGAGACTCCAAAATTATAACTCACTAAGAAAAGTTTAACTCCTGCACAGATTCTTTAGGGTTGAACTAAGTTCTAGCACACACAGAAAGAACTTCTATTGAAATCAGTGTAAATTTCATACATACAAGTAATGCAAGCCCAGGTCCTATACCTTACTTGTGAAGATTCAAACTGTATTCTTTAGGCTCTCCGTGCTTGATCCTGAGAAGGGCTGAGCACCTGCAATTCCTACTGAAGTTAATGGGAGTTCATAGAATCACAGAACAATAGGGTTAGAAGGGACTGCAAGGCTCATCTTGCCCTTGCCTAGATGCAGGATTTATTGTGTCTAAACCATCCAAGACAGATGGCTATCCAGCCTCCTTTTGAAAACCTCCAGTGAAGGAGCTCCCATGACCTTCCGAGGCAGCCTATTCCATTGCCCTACTATTCTTACAGTTAGGAAGTTTTTCCTGAGATTTAGTCTAAATCTGCTATGTTGTAATTTGAACCCATTGCCTCTTGTCCTTCCTTTTGTGGCAACAGAGAACAACTTTTCTCCATTTTTTTTATGGCAGCCTTTCAAGTATTTGAAGACTGTTATCATGTCTCCCTTAATCTCCTCTTTCCCAAACTAAAAATATCCAGTTCCTTAAGCCTTTGCTCATATGGCTTGCATTCCATCCCTTTGATCATCTTTGTCACTCACCTTTCCAGTTTTGTTACATCCTTTCTATACATGGTGACCAAAATTGGACACACTACTCCAGTTAAGGCCTAACTAGTGCCGAGTAGAGTGGTACTATCACCTCCCAAGACTTGCATGCTATGTCTCTGTTAATACAACCTAAAATTGCATTTGCTTTTTTTGCAACAGCATCACATTGTTGATTCATGTTGAGGTTGTGATCCACCACAACACCCAGACCCTTTTCAACAGTGCTGCTGCCAAGCCAGTTATCTCCCATTCTGTACTTATGCATTTGGTTTTCCTTCCCTAAGTATAGAATCTTACATTTGTCTTTGTTGTATTTCATTTTGTTGTCTATAGTCCAACTATTTATCAAGATCCCTTTGGATTTTAGCTTTATCCTCCAAAGTGTTTGCAACCCTCCCTAGCTTTGTAACATCTACAAATTTGATCAATGTGCTCCCTATTCCTACATCCAGGTAATTAATAAAGATATTAAATAACACCAGACCCAAAAGAGATTCCTGTGGAACCCCACCTGAGACCTCCTTCCAATCTGACATCATTCCATTAATAGCTACTCTTTTTTGTGATTGTTTAACCAGTTACGCATCCACTTAATGTTAGTTCTGCTCGAGCCTGCATTTCACCAGCTCACTTATCAGAATGTCATGTAGGACTGTGACAAAAGCCTTGCTAAAGTCCACGTATATTATGTCCACTGCATTCCCCCTATTCACCAGATGTGTTACCTTGTCAAAAGAAGGAAATCAGTCTGGTTTGGCATGATTTGATCTTAGTAAATCCATGCTGGCTGCTAGTGATTATCCCTTCATCCTCGAGGTATTCGCAAAATGAATGTTTTATACATTGCTCTAATAGTTTCCCAGGTATCAAGGTCAGGATGACTGGTTCCCCGATCCTCCTTTTCCCCCTTTTTAAAGATGGGCACTACATTAGCCCTTCTCCAATCTTCCAGGACCTTTCCTGTCATCCATGAGTTTGCAAATATTATTGCCAGTGGTCAGTTGTGAGTGCACAAAATCTCTCCAGATCAGATCCTCAATTAGCAGGATGTGATGGTTTCTCTTACTCCTCTCTGTCCTTGCTATTGACTTGAGTTTTTGTGCTTACTGTTTAATAGACTGCTCAGAGTGATGAATAAGCTAATGTGCCCTTGAAAGCTTGTTTGTAAACTCTTTCAGTTTGTTAAATGCTGTCCCTCCTTATAACTCTAACTCATTATTCAAAATGCTGAGAATTCTCATGCCTTTCATTCACTATTATTAAATTAGCTTTCTAAAAGTTAATACTTCCTCTTAGCTTGTGTCCTGCTAATGTTGGATTTCTGGAGACTGATAAACTTCAAGAATCCAGTAGAGGATTTTCTAATTCTCGGTTGGTGGTTCACATTTTGCCATCCATAATATGTGCAAGATAAAATGAGATAGGATGGCAGTTATTTGCTATGGTGCTGGTTCACTCCCGTTCCACAATAATCTTATAAAACGCATTGATTCAAGATAGTTCCTCCCACCAAAAAAATTGCTGATAAAATAATAGGGTCCAAATTGTGACAGCCAGCATGTGGCGCAACTAGATGGCAGTCAGACAAAAGGCATCTCAATTGGGCACCCAAAGCTTGAAGCACTAAATTATTGAACAGTTCTGAATATTTTGGCCTTAATAAACAATTCTGTTGATGAGACACATAAGAATTGCCAGACTGGATCAGATCCCAGGTCCATCTAGTCCAGTATCCTGCCTCTGACAATGGCACAAACCAAATGTTTCAGAGGAAGATGTAAGAACCCTGCAGTAGGCAGATCGAGGATAATCTGCCCCCCACATAGGCGTCTGCCTGATCTCTAATGGTTAGAGACTTGCTGAAACCCTGAAGCACAAGGTTTAATATCCCTTCCAAAATTTCTGGATATATACATCCAATCCCTTTTTGAATCTTAAATTCTTGACCTCAGTGATTTCCTGTGGCAATGAGTTTCACAGCTCAATGAGCCACTGTGTGAAAAAGTATTTTCTTTTATCAGTTTTGAATTTCCCACTTTTTAATTTCACTGAATGTCCCCTTGGTATTATTAAACCAATCTACTTTTTCTGTACTATGTACTAGAAGGAACAGAATCCAGATCAATCTCTCTTAGCCATGTTGGCTCTGCGGAGCTAATGGAAGAAAAATACATAAATAAATTAAAAAACAGCAAAAACATAACAGTAAAACCTGTTATACAAGAAGGTGTTATTTTTATACAGACTCTCTTCAAAATTGAAGTGCATTTTAAATGTTCATTCAGTAACACAACTTGAATTTCTGTATTACAGAAAGAACAATATTTACCTTAGGTAGATCTTCAATTTGATTGGCATCTAGGTAAAGCTCCTCTAATGTTCGTTCAAAGTTAAAAACCTCTTTTGGCACCTGTTGTAGGCTGCAATGGGAGTAATCTAGCACTGAGATGGTTTCTTCTTCACCCCGGAAACATCGGCATGGCACCAGGCGCCCAATAATTTTCCTTTTGGTTGTCATCTCCAAACACTGCACTAAAGGAAAAGAAAATAATTACTGTTTTCTAAAATCATCACCATATTTGATAATAGTTAATGTTATTACTAAGACTACAGTAGTTTAACATCATAATTTTCTCAATTCAGATTGAACATGCACATAAGTATGTTTTGGAGTCTATTTTTCCATCCTTACAGGGTTAGAGGAAGGGAGATTTATATATGTTTGCATAAATCTTGTGTCCATAAACCCTTTCATTTGGCAAAGAGTCAATGGCAGGTTTTATACTTTATGCCTTCGTCCATTATCACCAACTTAATTAAAACTAGCTGTGGTACTAGTTTTAATTCTGTTTGTATATGACTAAAATATATAGTTAAACCATGTGATTGTTCTGGATTTCGAGAGAACATATGACTTTTCTTTCCCCAGTACTGGTTGGGTTTGTTTGTTTTTTGCCCTTTTCATTACAACGATAAAAACCCATACAAAATAATTGGTTACATTATTTCTAGTATGCAAACAATATTTACATTAGATACCTTAGCTATCATTTCTGCCTTTCAACATTCTTGGTTAATGTAAAGGATTACTTTGAGTTTCATACCATTATTCTCTGTGGAAGGGAATACAATATATACATTTGTGAAATTCTGCCATAGTTAGAGTAATTAACTTTTGCCAAAGTACACTTCTAAGGCCAACTCCTGAAACCCTTACTTATATAAGTAATCTGTCCACTAAAGTAAGTGGAACTACTCATGTGAGTAATAGTTTACACAGTCATGCCCTACTATTTTTCAACTGATCACAAATATTTAAACTAACCTGCTGTTTCACGTACACTATATTCAGTAACCAGATACACAGGTACAGTATCTAAATTAGAGGCTGATATTGCTGATATTTGTTTTCAGAAGTGTTATTTCAACATGATCATGATAAATCAAGCTGTTATGGGACTTGACACAACACTGTTTCCATCACCTAGCTTTCTAAATCATTTGGAAAGTTTGTGTGTTACTTTATGGAAAAGTGCAGCAAAGTAGGTCAAGTACCACAATGGTCACCGGTGAAACTGCTCCACTGAGGGAACAGCTGTACATCCATGAAGAATATCAATAAAAAGATAAGGCACTTGTTCATCATTTCTTGGTAAAAGGGAACCACTGTTTGTGATACTTAAGGTCACACAGAGCTCTCACTCACACCCATCTCAATTTAGAACAACAATACAGACTTCAGTGAAAGAACTCCAGATTTGACATGAGTGTAACTGAGAGCAGAATCTGGCCATCTGGTATAAATGCCCCAGACAACTCCAACACACATCTAAGGGACTTGTGTCTGTAGCTGAGTAAAAACAGATCATTCACACTGCCCAAATATGACTTAATTGAAATGTAACGGGCAGTTAATCTGTAACATGGATTTGGTGGTCCAGATCCTGTTTTCATTATGCTTCTTTGGCTTTACAATATGCCATAGAATAGATCAATCTTTCTGAGGGTAAATACACACTCAAATGTTCAATTCTAACAAGATTCAGACAAGGAAGTGTATCTGCCTCTAGCAATCCCAATGAAATTAACACATGAATGCTGTCAGAACAAAATACCTATTTCAAAATTTCTCAAGATGTGAAGAACAAGAAAAAGATGCTGAAATAAACATCAATGGAAGCAAAGTGCACCTGGTTTCTCATTTGGCAATGCCAATAACAATTTTTCTGTTGACTGATTTTGGCCTAAGGATAAAAGCTAAAAGTGAGAGCAAAAAGTAAAGTAATTTTATAATTCAGCTAGACTAGATACTGAGCTTTTGTGTAGAATAAGAAATAGAATTTTTAGTTAGTATGAGCTGTTAAAAAGAAAGTATTTTCACATTATAGTTTTACAAAAGCATATGAAAAATTTTAAGTAGACTGGATAAAAGACTAGTTAATATGCAATATGGGGACAATTCTTCACTGACAGATACGGACTACATAATCTAACAGCTTTTTTCCTTCTGTAGAGTCTCTATATATTCTAATGCATAGGAGAAAAGCAAAAACAAATTACACAATCTAAATTGTAACTTATTTCAGTATATGATGCGTCACCCTTCTAGAACCAGATTTAGCTCAGTTACCCACAAACTTAGACTTTTCACATACTTTGTTATTTCAACTTTTTCATATAAAAATACTGAATCTTAATTCAGATGTCATATAAAATACTATGAGCTATACCTGGATCTTCTGTGCATCCAAAGTTCTCAATGAAACCAAGAAATTCAGGATCATGATTATTCATGTATTACAGATATGATCATTTAAAGACTGCCCCCACCTCTGTTTTTTGTTGTATCATTTGCATTTTGGGTGTTTGAGAATAGTTTTTACAAATATGAGAAATATGGCGGAGAAGCTATGGTCCCCTCTTATAGAGACTTAAACAATACTTCAGTAGGAACTGTATTCCAGTGTAGGTGCTCATTCTGGTCTAGCAGGCCTGGAAATTCCATAGGTTCTCTCATAGGTTCCATAGGTTCTCTTATTATGGGCCAGATTCTCAGTCAGTATAAATCAGCACAGCTCCATTGACTTCAGTTGAATTACACTGAATTACACCAATGATCTGGTTCTTTACATGTTCACCCCTCTCCTGCCCTGTATTCTCTCAAGTTTCGCTACTATGAAAGAATCAGTTTTCTCCCCCAAAATATCATAGGTGTGGCTCGGTGGAAATGGATTTACACTAGATCCCAGGCTGTCTATATAGTTGACTGTTGGCTAGGTTTTAATTTTAAAAAGATGCTTTTGGTCTCAAGTACACTAGAAGTAAGTCCCATCTCATCTAGCACCACTGCAGTGGGACATGAGGCTTATAAGTGCAATACCATACAATATGAAGGTACCTCCTTTCACGCCCCCTCAAGTCAAGCTCATTTGTAGATCTTCATGGGATTTTGTGACCACATCACTCCCTTCCCTGGGAATCCCTTCACTCCTCCTCTATTGTATCAACATCAAGCTTCTTTTTCTTATCATCAAGCCCCACAGATGCTCAGTTCCTCCCTACTAATAACCATATTTTCAAAAGTGGCCACTAGTTTTGTGCATCTCAGTTTTCAGGTGCTCAGTTTGAGTCACCTTCTTCTGATTTTCAGAGGCCTTTTTCACCCACAGCTTCAAGGAACTTCAGGCAGAAGGGGGGAAGTGAGGAAAGAGGTGTGGAGACCATTGTGGGAGAAGCAAAGAAACAGATGTCAACATCATTTGCAGACTGGAAAAAAAGGGGAGGACACAATAACAGCCACATTTTTAAAAGTGGCCACTGATTTGTGATGCCCAGCCTGAGACTTCCTGGACTTTCCTTCCCACTTGCAAGGACCCCTCCCCTCCCCAAGTGTCATCCCACAACTGTCACAGAACCTTCCAGGCCGCCACATTCCAGCTTCCCTCGCCCTGCTGGTTCAGCAGCACCTGAGGTGCTCAAATGGGAACAAGGGCAGGACCCATAATGAACCAGTGACTATAGTTCATTTAAATGAATTCATATGAAATCTAATATGGCAGGCTGATGACCTTTTGGGGACCTCTGATGGAAATAAAGAAATGCTTTTCTGGCACATTGATATTAAAAGAAAATAAGCAAAACAACAAAAAGTCAATCTGGAACTGCTCAGAAGCCTGGACTGATAGAAATTATCCAATTGAAAATGGGCCAGTGTGAGAACAGGCCTCAGAAAATGTAGCATGGTGCCCTTCTGACTCCAATCTCAGCCAGCTCCTCCTGCCCACACAGAGCCACACTGACTCTGGATGGGGGAAAGTGGAGGAGAGGTGCTGCAGAGTAACTAGGTGGAACATCTCTATACTAAAACTAAATGGCTTGTCTACAAGGTGCATTGTTCGTACTAGAGTGATGTATATTTTAGAGCACACTACCATGTCACACACTAACTGGCCCATGGTCCTGCTGATACCCACAAAAATGTTTTCTAGTGCATGTTAATGTAGTACTATTTGAGACAGAGCTACATTAATGTGCACTAGGGAACTTTTAGTGCACACCAGCAGGATCCAAACACACGGCACATGACACAGTAGTGCACACTAGAATTTACATCCTTCTGGTGTGGACTAATGCGAATAAACCCTCACTTGCACTGCCTGTTTACTGCCAGAAATCTTGCTATAGGGCCCATTCTGATGTATAAGATGTAAATAAAGATTGTAGAAGACATTTGAAATTGCTTGCAAGACGTGTTCCAAGAGAAAAATAAAATCCGTTATTAACATCACATCTTAACTTTCCTGTCCTCAAGCACAGAAAGCAGCATCACAATTGTGTATGTCAGATCTCGGTACTGTATGCTTCAGATACCAAATCATTTGTAGCTTTTCAAATCATCTAAGTTAATAAACAGTTGAACAATGACATGTACTTGAAGCCTTACTCAGAAAAGAAAATACCTCCGATATGCCTTATAAAAGCAAGTTTTAGCTTTGCATAAATTTTTCTCTACTGAAGATTTATTTACACCTAAAACAAACCTCAAATTCCATTTTAATGGAAACCCAGAACAAACCAAAAAGATACGGTAAATGAGGTCACTCAATATGGTGCAATAATGAAAAGCTATGTTGCAGGAAAAAGACCCACTACAGAAATACTCCTCTTTTCTTATGTGGACTAGGGTGCTTTCCTATTGTCATTACCTGTTCTTAAAGAGCTCTGTCATTTCTTATTGACATAAATATGCAAAATTAAATAAATAGATACAACTGCAGAAAAAAATTACATTGGTTTAATTGCTAAGATTTACATCCCTCAGGAGTTACGTTGAAATCTGGTTTTGATGATAAATGAAATTAGTATGGTGTACTTAAGCAAGTCTCTAGCAGATTTCTATCTATTTCAGAATAGCCAGCACAATTTGGCTATGTCAGCCATCTGTATTTAGGACAGAATCAGTACTTGTATAAGACAGGTGAATAACTCAGGATTTAGGTGTATGAGAAGGCCTGTATGGAAAAGTTAGTAAGAGCTGGTGTGAGTTAGTGTGCAACAATTCTTAACTATAGCTATTCCTCCCTGTAACACAGACACTAAAATACAATCCAAAAAGGTTAAGCTTTGCAAGGATCTCTGTATGCATTTTGGTGAGAAGTGTTTCAGTGTGTTTTGCAGTCCTGTTGCATAGCTTGTGTAATTATGTACTAGAACAGTTTAATTATCATTTCTTAATTTGACAGCCATATACTTCACTCCTATTAATATAAGTTATGAGTTTGTCAGATCTCAAACTAAGCAGGGTGGATTGGGTTACTATTTTGATTGGAGATCTCAAAATAAAAAATCAAGGTGCCGCATAAAATAATGTTGGGATCCAGTAAGTGGATATTTTTCTTCTGAGTCAGTCTGGAATTCAATGCCCCAGCATGCAGTTGGGGGAAACAAATTGAAGGTCCTGGTGACTTGTGGTAATTAAAGCCTTTATTAAGGGTTGGAGTATTGATACCTATTCTGGAGTAATTCCAATTTGAATTATTACATTTTGCTTATCTAAATTTTGCTGATCTGTAATTTCCTTGTAACTTCACTTACTATCCCAGAGAGTTTTACAGTACAGAGTTGTTGTGCCAGATTGTCAGGAACTTGGTCAAGGTCAATTTAAGTAAATGGAAAGCCTCCCAAGGATTTGTGGGCTGCAAATCAGCCCCCAGAAGTGGTATCTCCTCTTCCCCACTGTTGTCATACAAAAGTCTCTACTCCTCTCAGTTGCTATATGACCATTCCCCTTTCTCTCTTGTGCATACTAGAGTTAGTACTTCTTCCTACTTCTCATTAAAACTCAATAAGCCAGGGAAGAATCTGTCCCTGTTTTATGAAATCTGGATAATCAATGTGTATACCCAGTTCATTCCCCATCATCATTCTTATGAGATAAATTGTCATTTATGCCATATACTATACATTAAAACTACGTTAAAGGAGTGTTAAGGCTGCAAGCACTCAAAGTTTGGAAATGCCAGAATTAAAGTTGACTGTGGAATCTTTATTCAGCCCTCTGGTGTGTATGACCACTACCACTTAAGATAACAGAATAACTAATAGTAGCAGGCTGTTACCCTCTGAAACATGGCCCCTCACTGTCAGGATGAAAAAGAGTTCAGACACTGTTCAGATGAAGCATTTTGGAATGACTGAAGACATCCAAAGATATGAATTCAAGTAGAATGAAGAGATCTCTTTTCTAACTAACCAGGTCCTGCTCCCTCAAAAGGTCACCCTGACACTCTCTACTGTGCCCCCCGCCTATCCCCGTTCTTCCTTCTCCAAACCCTCCCCCCGAAGATTGCATTCCCCCAGCCTGCCCCTATCCATCCTACCACACATGTGCCTATACCTGTTCCCCCTTTCCTCTCCCTGCTTCTTACCCCTCTGCATTCAAATCGGGATGCTTCCCTTTTCTTCTGCCTGGGCACCCACAAGCTCCCTGCTTTTTGTTCTAGTGACAAGCACCACAGCAGTCACCAGCAAACGGGAGGAGCAACTGCAGTGAAATTCTGCTCAGCTTTCATTTGGAGCAATCTCAGTGAGCTCTGTGTGGTGAAGTCTCTAACAAAATTCTACTGAGAATGTGTAAATGATGATTTTCAGAGGTTTATAAATTTAGGCAGATTTATCACTGGGACAGCAAGAAGTATCTCTTTGATCCCCTTCCAAAATTTCAATTCACTGCTCTGAAACATGGAAGTGCCAGAGTTTCTCAATAAAATAGTTATAAGGATATTTTTTTAACATTCCAAAAACAATGTATTTTTTTGTAACCTGGTCCTGGGAACCAGCTGAAATATTTTTTGCTGAATCTTAAAATCAATCCAAGGCAGAGATTCAGCAGGGAAAATTTCAGCCTCATTAGCATAAAATACTGCACTGAAGTAATATAACTGTTCACAATCAAAACCACACAGATACACACAAAGAAAAAATTCTAACAAATATGCACTCAGGAACTTTGTGTCTTATCACTGGCTGATGCTTTGTTAACTATCATTCAGAGATGTAAAATATATTTCCAAGAGTTACAGATCAATCCAACAGAAGCTCATATATGATATAATGCCAGTATAGACACTAGGCTGAAACCCAAAGTTTCCTTTCTTTTGTGGTTCTGCTTGAGAAACTTTACTATTATTTTAACACAGTTATTTTGATTTAAATCCCAACACGATGTATTATTCAGTAAGGCAGTTCAACGTAACGGAAAATCATATAAAATGTATCCCTTAACAAAAGCCTAGAAAATTGTGATAATCTGTATTGTAAAAGCTTTTCTCTTATTTCTCTTTGAATTATATTAGGCCAGAGAAAAGAAACTGTATCAGAAAAACAAATATAAACAATGCTATTTAATAGCTTGGTGCTGGATCTCGCTTTATAATTCTCTGTAAAGCTTATTTTCTTAGTAAGAGTGTTTAATCTTGGAAAAACATTTGTTGTAAGGAAATTAATTAGAACAAAATCTGATCTCTGTTCAATTAAAGGATTTTTTTGTGCAGCAAAATTATTAATCCCTGTTTCCCACTAATCATAAAACAGGGATGTTTTCTCGTTGATTTAAAAGACAGAGATCATAGGAAATGATGGTTTCACATATAGCTCATTAAACTTTAATTTAGAGATAGAATAATTTGGGTTGACAACCTTCAGTTACCTCCAAACCATAGGATTGGTAATTTTTTTCTACCTACCTGCTCACCACATAATTTAGAAAGCATAAGCAGACCTCATTTTGATTTACATTGCAGAAGTCTCTCTTGCTGTTACTAGAACCCTATGTGAAAAAGAGGCAGTCTTTTTCTGTGGCAGACAAATAGGTTCAAATACACAGTTCAATCAATACACAATTCAAAAGGATGTATTTAACCTTTTTTTTTTTTTTTTAAATCACACTGCTGTGTGAAAAAATGTTCTACCTATTGTAAATACAAGTAATTCCAAAGATTACTATATCTGACAGAGAAAAGGTGGTTGAAGTAATACCTTTTATTGGCCAACTTTTGTTGATGAAAGAGACAAACTTTCAAGCTCCACAGAGCTCTTCTTCAGGTCTTGGAAAGGAATGTAGAGTGTCACAGCTAAATACAAGGGTGGAACAGATTATTGCAAGAAACCATTCAAAATGAAAGTGGCCAGTTACCACCTCTGCAGTTGAAGGACCAAAGAGAGATAGTGGGTTACAGACTGTTGTAATGAGACATAAAATCAGTGCCTCTATTGAGCAGATTATTTTTGGTGTCTAGCAGAGTTATGAATTTAAGATCCCAGTATTGTCTTTTGAAGGTGCTGTGCAGGTTTCCTTTGATAATGAGAACTGGGAGGTCAGATATGGAGAAAATGTTTTGTGAAAAGTGTTTGCTCACAGATGATAGGGTGTTTGTCGTTTACCATTTTTCTGGAAGAGTTAATTTGAGGGCATAGTGATTGTAACCTGCAGCCATTTCTCCACTGCTACAATGATCTTCCCCCAACACATCTGGGTCCTACACATACCTATCACAATATTTGATTGACCCTAAGCCCGTACATCAAATTCCCCAACAACTATGTGGGTGAAACCAGACAATCACTATGTTTTCACCCTTGAGCCTTATAAGAGTTTGCACTGGATCCCCTTATGTTGGCATGCCATCAGTGATGCTGATCACAGCCAGCATTATTTCAATTGTCCCAGCTTGGGGACTAAGAAAAAATGTGACAAATTTTTGAAAAGGTAAGAAAATTTAATTACAAAGCATTTAATGCAATTTGTTTTTAGAAGCAAATTATAATCCTTTTCCCAATCTCCTTCCAAAGTAGTAAGGAAGGAAGGAGGAAAACAAAAGACAAAGTTAAAACAATATGATAAATGAACATAGTACAGCTTTCTGTGGTTATATTTAAATTGTGTGGCTTTCGTTGGCTTTTCATTTAAATGCATCCATTGTTTAAAATAGATTTGTTATGGATTTTACCAGAAACTACAAGCTATCAATGTAACCTGGCACGTTCTTTAAAATGTTTATTTGTGTGTGCATTATTTATCTCAGTGAAGTCTTATCTCCCTAACGTACTGCCACAGTTAATTTGCCTGGGGCAAACTCAATATCCATCTCAAACAGAAAGGAAAACAATCAAGTAACAAAAACTAAAGAGCTAGCTTGTGTTTCTTGCAGGGATACTGAGCATTAGAGTAACTGTACCCTTGTAAGACCAACCAGAAAAGCCCTTCATATAATTGCGAGGAAGGTTAGAGGAACCTGAGAGTGTCTCAAAGTCACTGAATGATACTGAGAATAAGGACTACATAATCTTAGAAGAATATTGCAGAGCTAAAAAGCAAAATAATGTTCCCATTTATTGTAGTATCCAGAAAACATTTAATCATATTCGTGGCAACAGACAGTCCACTTCACTGAGTTACTTTTCACACATTCTTGTCCATGTGCATGATAGAGAGTAATGTGTAATCTTATAAAATCTGAGGGGCATCATGTGCTCACATAAGTGGAACAGTGGTCAATTACATGGTTGATTACATGTCTCTCACAGCACATCGGATATCATCAGAAAACATACAGCACTGAATATTTTGAAAAGACCACACTGAGGAGTACTATGGTATTTCAAGCAAAGGCATAAAATTGCCAGCCTGACTCTCTGAATCCTCCATACCTTAAGCATTTCATCCCTCCCTGTTTGACACATGCACAGATACAGTAGAAATTAAAACACAAGGTGAAATCCTGGCCTTGTTGAAATTAATGGCAAAAGTCCCATTGATTTCAATAAGGGCCAGGATTTGACCCACAGAGAACCCCTTTCCTTAAGTAGTTTCCTATGGATTTTTTGAGTTGATGAAACACGTCTATAGAAAATATTATGAAGGTACAATGACCCTTTCCTATGGAACCATAGAGACCACACTCATCACTAAAGTATCAGACCATCTTGCAATCATTATCACAAACTCTACCATATCTTGTATTTCTTCTTTAGTTCTCTTCCCACTCTGACATAAATTGGCAATTTGTGTGTGTGTGTGGGGGGGTATTTTTCTTTCCCTTTTTCTCTTTATCATCTTATTATTCATTCTTATTCATATCCCAGGAACCGTTAATTAAGTACAGTGTGTGACATTAATTGAAACGGGAAATCACAAATGTATGGATCACTGTGGCCATGTCTCTCTGTCAGGAGAGGCAAAGACCTCTCAGACAGATATAGGTGGAAGACAATCTTTCTAACATCTCTTGCTATCTATGCAACTAATAGCAGCGAGGAATCCAGGAAGAGCCATACCACCCAATGATCTGGAGCAGACATCCTCAAAAGATGTTTCTTAGTTGTTGGCTAAGTCCTTGAACTTTACCTGTTACTGCACCAACATCACCTCCAGCTGCTCTTCATCCAGGCACTACTCTCACTTAGACACTGGGACAGCTGACGAGATATAGATTCATTTGAAGGCTTGAACCTGAACCTCAAAAGTTTCCTTCAACTCACCAGTTATTCCTCCCTTCTAACTTCTCCCTGTGAATCCTTCCCTAACATCATGCCTTCCACATGATACTTTGGTTTTTTTCTCTCTTAATTTCTTCCTTCCTTCAAACTTCTTAAAACATATCTGTTCAGAGGCCCTTTTCCTTGGTATAGTAATTGATCTGAGCTTGCACCATTACTCATTGTATTATGCATGTATCTTTGAACTCTGGGTAAAATCCTTCCCTATTGAAGTCAATGAGAGTTCTGCCATTTACTTCAATGGGCCAGGATTTCTCCTTGTATTTTATTTATTACGTCTGGACCGTGCACATATAAAGCTGAACATATTGCTTGAGTTACAAGAACAAGAAAAAATTCCAAATTCCACAAAGCCAAAAGCCCTATTCCCTAGGAGTACATTCCTGGCATCTAATGGCCATGACTCCTTAGCTTTGTTTAGCCTTTTTTTTTAATGGAATAGTTTTATGTGTCATTCAGATGATTACAGGTTGGCCATTCCCAGCCTGGAAGTTACTGAGATATGCAGATTTACTGATAGAATTAACACCTACACATTGTGCACACTCAGATAAAAGGTTCTAGTTTTGACCAGTTTTGTTTGATGTATAAACTAAAGGGTTTGAATGAGTTATGTATCAACAATTCACCATAATCAATGTTTAAAATTATTACTTATGATTTCATCAGACCAACAACTAGAAATTCCAATCAGTTTAGGGGCCCATATTGCAAGATGCATAAAAACACATAGTAAGAGAAGAATCCATGCCCAAAAATATAAGGAAAAAAGCAACCTTATTCAGAAACGTTGCTTAAGAACTGTGAGTTAAGCATGTGCTCAAATGCTTTCCTGAAACTGGGCCTAAATTAAAACTTGGACACCCTTTGATTTCTACCTGAAATTGTCCTTCTGTTTAAAGAGATTCTGTATGGAATGAAGACTAAAATATGCTGTGTTCCTTGACCCCACATGAAAATATTGTTCTCTGTTCTATACAAATGAACAGAATCATGTCCATAACAAAATACTGAAAAACAATTTAATTGCCAATATATTTATAACTGAACAATAAATTGTTATTTAAACATATATTGTAATTTTCAGAGTGCAGATTTCTTCCTATGACAGGAAAGAGGCCTTAGAGAATATCCAAATATTTTAGTGATTTACATCACCATTTTTCTACATTATCCTTACTAAAATAAAACTGTACCCATTTTGCTAAGTTCATTAGTCTGAAAGTTTCCAAGATCATAAGAAGAACTGAAAACATGGAAGCATATTTTGAAAATTAAGTTTTTAATTAAAACCGACAATGACGAATTACCGAAGACAGATACATTGGGTAAAAAACTATTATTTGTGACATGGACAGCATGGGAGATGAATGTAAGCAAACAAACTTATTTCTAACATGTCTTAATGTTTATTTATTTAGACCTCTATGAAGTATCTATTCCTGGCAAAAGGTTACATTCACAACCTATATAATGGATTGCCTAGACAACAACATGTTAGTTGCTCACTATAGTAAAAATAACCCCACATCCAGACACCATATAGTCCTCAGTCCATCCCTTTCTCAAAACAGGTTTATCTGTCATTACAAAAATGTTGTCCTGACTTGTAACAAGGTGGCCTGCCCCTTTAAGGGTCAGCAGTTTGATGGCTGTCCAACTCTTCAATTAACTTTGCTCTGCACTACACCTGTGCTAGATGTAGGCCTTAAAAAGGGAGCAAGCCTGGAAGTTTGGAGTTGGCTGAGGAGGAGAGCAGTTGAGCTGTATTGTGGCCGGAGAGCTGAGCCCCTGTCAACATTCACAAAGCTACCTCATTATCCTCCTTCAAATCTCTTCTTAAAACTCTTCTTTGCTGTGATGCCTCATTTTTTTTTTGACAACTGTTAGGCTGCTACTATGCTCAGGCCACTATCTATCATGCTGACTAATATTCTCTCATTGTTTCCTTGTTCTCCCATGTCTGTCTGTATCCACTTTTGTCCTATATTTGGATTATAAACCCTTTGGAGCAATGCCTGACCTTTTGCTTTGTGTTTGAACAGCGGCTAGTACAAATGGGGTCCTGGTCCCTGACTAGGGCTCCTGGGTGCTACAGTAATACAAATAATAATAAATAATAATAAAATTAACTTTAAAGTGATCTTAAACACTGTGTACTTGATCCTATCCTCTAATAGTCTGGCATTTGTGTCAGACAAATTATCAATGACGACCATGGCTGGGTCCAAAAATGATGCAAGACTAATTTATGTGTACAATTCCCACAACTGTGCATGCAAACTGGGTATTCACATATGCAAATGAATAGTTAGGCATCTAAATAGTAATTTGTGTCCTCAAATACCTGGTTACCTGCAAACACATGGACTAGAATGTCATATAAAACCACCTGTGCTGTGCTTCTTCTGGATTTCACAGAGCATGCAACAATTCTCTCCTGCATAATGCTTGGCAGGATCAAGCCATAAATGTTAACAGTCCTCATTACTCACAGATAATTAGAGAATTGATATTGGAGTTTTAAAGTAGAGATGTTCCACACCAAGCCCCAGATTTGAATGCCCCAAAACTTTGGGTAATTTCACATCTGGTCTTTGGAGCTTGAAGTATCCTCATACTAGAGAAAATTTCCTCTCATTACAGGAAAAATCATTCTCAAAACTACATTTTCTTGAGGCAGAATTGAGGCAAAAACTACTCTTATAGCTAGGGGTGTGATTCCCAGCTTGAGTAGACATACTAATGCTAAGTCTCACTGAGGTAGTGCACTAAAAATAGTAGTGTAGCCGCAGTGGTACAAGGTAGCCACCCCCTGGATACATACTTGGGGAAGCTAGCTCATGCCATTGGTGCCAATGTTACTGCCGCTATACTACTATTTTTAGCATAGTAGCTCAATCAGAGCTAGCGTAAGTATGTCTGCTCAAGCTGGGAATCTCACCCAGCTCCACGTATACATGCAGCCTGAGAGATGTGAACCCTTCCATGTGAAATTGTAGAGGTAACTCAACAGATTATTTTCCTTTTCTCTACATATATTGTGTTATATTAATCATTTCTGCTCAAAATCAAGCAAATTTCCAATTCTAAGAAGGAATATCTTGGGCTAACCACCTATGGAACAGCCAGATCAAGAAATATCATAAGTCATATGGCAGGAGAAAAAAACTGATTTCACTATAGGCCTATAAAATTAAAAAAAACATATCTCTGTCAAAAGAAGAATCATGTCCTCTGCAAACCAAAATTATTGTCCTCAGAAATCACAATAGAAGATTACGCCTCAAAACTTGAAAAAAGCCCACTAACACACCCATCTTTATTGAATAAGTACCTTATCTTGTTAAACACAGGAGTTCTATTTTGAGTTAGGTTAATGAGACAAAGAAGGTCCAAAAAGTCACTGAAAAAAGACTCCTTTGTTGGAGTCCTACCACATATTGTTACAACAGAAAATTCACAGGGATCATGGCAATGAGCTTAAATTTTGTTACTACACAACCATGACACACAGTACTGAGGAATGACTTGTTTTGATTCACTTTCACTTTACTTAGTAATCTTGCAGGAAGCATATTCCAATTTTCTTGCTTTTTACAGTCCTGTTTTCTATGCATATATGTTTCACCATTTTGCAATTTTCCTTTTTCACTGCTTAAGCAGTTCTTGTCATTCTAAATTTCCCCCGCAATTTTGGGATAAATTGAGAAGGGTATCTGGCTAAAAAAACATTTTTTTTCCTTTATGAAGATTGCTATGTCCTTTATTTGCACACATCACCAATCATGAACCTGTTGTGGAAGTTGCTGGTGGCAGCCGTTTCCTTTTATGCTGGTCAGTATGAGTTTAATATGGGAACTAAAATTTCCAGGATACATTAGCTTTCATTTTTACTGCCTGCAAAAAATGCCTGGAAGGTCTCAAAGTAATAACAACCACTATAAAAGAGAATAGGGAATTAGAAACAGAACAATCACCTTTGCTTGCCTGAGATGCATCTATATTCCCACTATAGGGCTCTATGGGACAACTATCAAAGTAGGGCAACTGTCTACATTATTAAGGCAGAAAAATATTCATTCATGAACTCTGCATTAAAAAGTACAGGGCCATCATCACCAACTTAGATCAGTCCTGCTTAAAATACCAGCCCTCAGGCCATGATCTGCTCTGTTCTGGACCCTGGCACACCCATCAAATTTAGGCTTACATAATTTCCTTTGCTATGCAGCACAAGAAATGTGCTAGGGGACATCTCAGAGAGGAAAGCTGGCTATGTAGGATGCTCCCTCTTCATGGATAACTTCCAGTAGCACCTCCAGACCAACAATGCATGGTTTAGCAGATACATGCTCAGTCAAGGGTGGTCGGGGGAGAAAAAAACAGGGAGGCACGTTGTAAAATAAAGTGTGCACACACACACTGAGGGAGGGGAGAAGTGCTTTAAATCATATCCTGTTGGTTGCTTTTCCAGCTATGTACACTCCTCCCCATTTTGTAAGTTGTTCTTATATTAACTCTCTGAATGCCAAATTAATCAAGTTACACCACCATTCATTTCATTTTTTGACCAACTGAGACATTTGACCAGTGACACACATCTGTTTATCCCAGATCTGCAATTTGGCTGAATGGGCCAAATGCAGTTCTGGTAAAACAGTCTAGTGGAAGTGTATCAATAATGAATTTACCCCATTGTCTTTACTGTGCTCTGATGGAAAGAATGAATTCTCACAAAGTCCTATTATTATCATCTTCGAAGCTATAGAAAAAGCACAGAATAAACATAATCAGCCATATAAATTCACCAAAGGCAATTGGGCTAGGCAAAATTCAATTTTTATTTTTGTACAATTTGACAGTAAATATATATGCTTATTTTAAAACATTTTTTTAAATATATTTGTTTATGTAAATGTTCACAATTGTGCATAATTATGGAGTATAGGCTTTTTATTTTTATCAATTTAAATGTTCACTGTTGTGGGAAATTATGGGGGAGTCAGACGATAGGGGGATTAGACAATAATTACTTAATGACAGTAGACATTGCAATTCAAAAAGTTAAAGCTTTATAACCATTAAAACACAAATTGTCAACATCATGTCAAAATATACTAAATAAGTATCCGTAAATCAACTGCTCATGAGATCAAGCAGCATTTTTCTTACTTTGTTTATCTGTAAATTTCTATCATCATTGATGGAAATATTTTTGTTGATTTGTGTGTACGGTGAAATTGATGTTAACAACATTTACTGATAAAAATCTAATCCTTCCAAACCTAAAAATAATGTATTCTGAAATCGCTGAACTTAATGACCAACGGTCTAAAAGAGTCATTTTCATTGCAGGCTGCAGAAATTTAATTCATTTTCCATTCATGAGATACCAAAAAAAAAAGTGGTCTTGAGTATTTGAAACAGCAACTTGTTTATTAGTCTAACTTTAAAACAGCTACTTTTTTCACTCGTAGACGGCCCAATAACACATTTTCTTAAATATTATATTCCCTCCCATAATTAATCTATTCCAATGGCGTTTAAGTCAATTCACATGCTGTTCTTATGGTACAAATGTTTTGGTTTTTTTCCTTACAGCTGAGCTATCAAATGCTGAAATTTAGAACATTGAAATGTCAAACTTTTAAAAAGTTCCAGGAATTTGTAGAGTATAATCAACCATCTTATGCCCAATTATGCAGCCTCTCTCAGTTGTATCTTTGATGGCAACTTTTGTCATTTTCATCATGGGTTGGACTTATCAACCAAAGCTGATATCTAGTTGTTCTAGTCAAAAAATACACTAGTTGCCTGTTGTGGCAGGTCAATTGGACTGTTAAGAACTGTTGCTTCCAGAATGATTCTGGAAGAGTGTGTCTTTTTTATACTCTTTCTCTCAGCAAGTATGAATCCTTCTTGCTTCTACAGTATTTCCATTGTTAACCAACACTGGTGGAATAGGAAATTTGCTGTACGCAATCTAGAAGTCCTCTTATGAACATTTTTCCTGTACTCAGTGTTCACTATCATCATCATCTTTTATTTATTTATATTATTGTAGTGCCTAGGATTAGTAGCCCTAGTTATGGACTAGGATTCCATTGTGGCAGGTGCTGTACAAAGCTAGAACAAAAAGATGGTCCCTGCCCAAAAGAGCTTACAATCTAAGACCTTGTCTATACTAGTGGTGGCATGTCAGGTATGTGTAGCTACAAGTTGCAGTGAAGGGCAGGCTGCATCCATCCAGGAAGTTAAATGGGGAATGAGGAAGATCCCCCAAAGGATATGCTGAAGAAATAATTAAACAGTTAGGAGGAGAACCAGGAGAGGACACCACCACAGAAGCTAAGGGAAGATTTCAAGAAGAAGAGCATGGTGTACAGTGTTCAAAGGCATCTAAGAAAGGTCTAGAAAACATGACCTACATGGAAAACTGAAATAAATGGGTTTGTTTTGTCCGAAGAAGAGAAGACTGAGGGAGGGACATGATAATAATCTTCAAATACATAAAAGGTTGTTATAAAGAAGAGGGTGGTAAATTGTTCTCTTTATCTACTGCAGATAGGACAAGAAGTAATGGTCTTAAACTGTAGCAAGGGAGAGTTAGGAAGTTTTTCCTAGTGTTTAACCTAACTGTAAGAGTAGTTAAACGCTGGAAAAAATACCTCTGGAGGTTGTGGAATCTCCATTATTGGAGGTTTATAAGAACAGGTTAGACAAACACCTGTCAGGGATGGTCTAGATCAGTGTTTCTCAAATAGTGTTCCGCGGAACCCTGGGGTTCCATGGGCTGAGTTGAAGGGTTCCACGAAAAAGCGGAACCACGCCACCGAAATTAACAGAAATTGCGTGCCGCTGCCGAACAGCGCTGATGGCGCCGTGGAAAACAGCTTAGAGAGCGCGCCGCCGAAACCAGCCTACACCGCGCCGCCGAAAAGGGGAAGATTTCCTGGACTTGTCGGCGGAGGGTATGGCATGGCCGCGCAAGGGTTCCGCGGCGAAATATAATTGAGAAACACTGGTCTAGATAATACTTAGTCCTGCCTCAGTGCAGAGAACTGGACGACATGACTTATCAAGGTTTCTCCAGTCCTACTTTCAATAATTCAATGACAACTCAAAAATGATGAGGATGGAGTACTAGTTCTGAGCTTTAGCTAGAAAAAGATCATTAGAAACTTCAGTGATAGTGGCTTCAGTGGTGTGAAGAGGGTGGAAATCCAGTAAGTGAAGGTCTAGAATGAAACTGGAAGAAAGGAACTCCAGATAGTGATTGTAAACAAGGCATTCAAAGAACTTAGCAATAAAAAGTAAAGGGAGATGCGGCAGTATGGACAAGGGGAGATTTTTTAAAGATGGGAGATACTAAAGCATACTTGTGTCAAGAGGTGAAAGAGCCAAATGTGAGTGAGAAATTAAGGAGAAGAGTAAGAAAAAGAATGAGAGTGGTTTGCAAGGAAATCAGGAAATAGGATGGGGTCAGTTGGGCGAGTGGAAGGATCTGATGCAGAAAGCAGACAAGAGATGTCTGCATTGATGACAGGAAAGAGGGGGAGAGAGTTGTAGTGGGGGAAGGAAAAAGGGGGAAAGGCAAACAGAGGAGTGAAGTTAATGTCATATTTTGTCTATTTTATCTTGGAAGAAATCAGTGAGAGAAGTGGAGGCAGGAGATGGGGAGGATTTCAGGAGTGAATCAAAGGTGAGATTTTCACCTGGAAGATGTCTTACAGGGGGACTGGTCCCTTTAACAGGAAGCAGGGACTGTGCACCTGCAGATGGTCAGCTGACCCCAATTAGGTTTAAAAGAGAGCACACTGAGCCTAGAGCAGAGCAAGATCTGGTGTGTGAGAAGCACAAGCAAGAGGAAGGCTTTAAGAGTCACCCGGGAGGGGAGGCAGTGGAAACTTCCTAGGAAAAAAAACCTCCAGAGAGAAAGCCTGGGGTGAGAGTGCTCTGTGAACAGAGCACAGAAGATTCCTGTAGGAAGCCCTGATGCAGGAAGGACAGAGTTACAAGGGAAATTCCCCCAGAAGCTGTATTCCCCCCAGAGTGAGCTAAGATATTGATTTTGTTAGTTTTGTTTATGCTGGGAAAATAAAAGTGACTGGAAAATTATTCTGTAGATGTGGGTCCTTTTGTGTGCTGCAGAGAAGGCCAGCTTGTTACAATGTCATATTACTTCAATTGCAATATGTTTACAGTCAAGTTATTAGAGAAGGGGATTGAGACTCAGGACTCAGACTTTATTTCCAGCTTTGCTCTGACCCACTGTATGACTTTGATCAATTCACATATAATCTCTCTTAGCCTCAGTTAATTCATCTGTAAAATGGGGTTTCTGATACTTGCCTAAATCAAAGAGGTGTTGTGAGTCAAATGCATACTTGTAAAGTGCTTAAAGAGAACAGTGCTTTAGAAAAAGCAATGGATGTTTGGCTCATACAAAATATCCTCATAAAGGCGATATGATAGACTTTGACATCTGCTGAAATTAAAGTTATACCTTAATATTTGTACCTGCTGGCAAACAGAGGAGTCAGATATAAAATGGAGTGGGGAATGGGGGAGAGAGGAGAGAGAGAGACCTGTATTAAAATGACAAAAAGACTAATTCTTTCTTTTACAAAACTGTCAATATCAAACAACACATTACTCAAATGACCACTTTCAAACAAGCACCTTTTAAAATTTAATTAGCTTGCTAAAAATCACATCAATACCCTGCTTTATATAATAATTTTTAACTTATCAAATTCATTCATCACTATTTGTCATTCTATACACCTAAACAACAACAACAAAAATCAAGGTTTCTAAAGTCTTCTAAATTTACTTTGAATATCTTGAGACTGTCATCCTTACTTATGTTGAGTAGTAACTTATTCAAGGAGTAGTTCTATTGATAACAATGTAAATAATCACTGAATAATTATTACTCAACGTGAGTAGGGGTGGCAGAATTTGGACCACAGTAACTATTTAAAACTTTACTTTCATTTTGTCTCTCCTTTCCTCACTATTGCTCCAATTCAACAAATTACTTGGAGTATGTATAGGTCATCTTCCATTTTGTAAGGCACGGTTCTGGACTGCAGGGGCTGAAGTCAACACCAAGCTTTGGGTGTTGTTTCGCAATTATGTAACATTTTCAATAAAAGTAATGTAAGTGTTTAATACAATTTCTCCCTGTCCTACTAAGAATACCACTACATGGTACCAGGAATAGACAGACTTAAGAGCAATCAAAGTATTTTCACAGCGATTCCAGATACCTGAATTACATGTATAAACCCACCAAAGATGCCCATCTGGAAACTGCCACCAAGACTATGGTTTGGGGGAATGTGGAGGAACCATGGAAGTGTTTGAAACAAAAAATCCTTGTTGCTTATGACTGAAGTGGATGCAGATACAATGAATAGTGCCAACCAGTGAAGTGGCCTTATTATTAACTGTAGCTGGTGCAGAGGCTCTTGATATATTTAATACTTTTGTAAAGAAATTTATAATGAACTGTTAATAAATATATATTAAATTATCTTATAGAAGTAGATATTGTAAGAAAATGTAAAAGGGAACTTTTCTGCTTTCCATATGTTTTGTTGACACGGATTTCAAAGGTTGTACAAGTCAGAAAGTTGGTTTGTGTTTTATCTACAGTGAACCCTTGGTCTGTGTAGATAACAGGGTGAAGAAAACAGACAAATGTGTGATTTGCTAGCTAGATGTAGAGCTCCCTCATAAAACAGACCAGGGAGGACTAGCCAGCAACTCCAAGGCCACAAAAAGCAGTTAACTGAGAAGTAACAATAATACAACACTTGTAAGAAATAATGAATATATGAAAGCAATGGTTTAAAATGATAGATAAGAAGGTACCAATTAGAGTTTTAGCAGGATAAGTAAAAGTATATTATAAATATATTTACAATTAAATGTTTATAGAGGAGGTAGTTTTAATAATTTGCATTTGTATGATGTTAAAAAACAAGGTATAAAGGATGTGTTTAACAAAGGGGGGTGAGAAGCAATGTAGGACTTATTCCAGATCAAATCAGCATGGATCTGATGATGACAGAAACAGCCTACATGCAACCCCGGACTGAGTAATTGATCATTACTCTATCCTGCTCTATCTGCTTTACATATGCTTTATGCTTGATTAAGATGGTAATATACTGTCCTAAAGTTTCTTTCTTAAAGCTTTAACTTAGTTAAGCTTAGTAATTGGCGTGGACAGTGCTTTTCACCCAAGGGTTTCCTGCTCTCATCTGTGGACAATACTGATTTTGATAGGGTCTGCCCAGTTTGAGAGACTGGAAATAATGGAACCTTTGAGAAACTCCTTTGCCACACAAGAGTGCAACTCCTACAACGATGGTTAGGTGAACACAGCATTACCAGCTAAGCAGCATATGGATATTGGCTGCCCAGAGTCCAGTGAACTCAGTGCCATTGAATCCATAGCAGGGACCAAATATGAACTTCTGAATTTCAGCCTGATTAAAAATTAAATTTGGAAACTGCTTCGCATGAAGTCCATTCCTCCTTCTCACCAAGGGAAGCAGAGAGTATAACAGAGAAGAGGAACAACATCCTCATAGCTATTCTGCTGCTCCCTAAAAGAAATGAATACAGAGGGACTAGAGATCACCTACCAGACAGTTGGGAACAGACACAAAGCTTACAGAAGGAGGCTGACTTCAGCAGAAGAAACAGGGAGCATCAAAGAATACTCCAAAGCAGTCAAAGCTAGAACCAGATTTGCAGCACTATTTCTGTACACATGGTTCGGTTTACAGTAAAATGTCAGTTAAAGAATTAGGTGAAGTATTACTACAATGGAGAGACCAAGATGGGGGCCTTGAAGCATATACATACACAGCCTTCAGAACCTTTTTTGTTTTGTTTTGTTTTGTTTTTTTAATTAAAAGAGAAGGATATGTGGAACAGCTGCTCTTATGTAAGCAAGGGTTTAGCTGCAAAGAGCAAAGGTCATCCTCCATTTTGGAAGGCTGAGTTCTGGACTGCAGGCTGCAACCAACACCAGGACCTCGTTGCTGTTGTGTTGATTATGGAAACATTTAATAAAAGTTATTTTGTTGTTAAACAGAAGCTCTCCAGGCCCTACTGAAAAACACGACCACAAATTATCTTCCTAGAACATTTTAAATTGTAGCTGGTACATATTTCAATAATGCCCATTTTCATACTGGATAGATATTTTTAAAAAAATCTTTAAGACAGACCGTAATACCAGCAGAACTCACTTTACGACTGAATTCTGGATAATAAAAATAATACTTTTCCATCAAAACTTCAGATGTATGCCCTTCTTATTATGAAAGAAATATCTGGGTATGTTTAAAAGGGCTCTTAAATTTGATTGATAAAAGATCTCAAAAATCCATTGCTCTCTCTCCTTAATCTTTTACTTTTCTCAGATCACCATTAGGTAACTTGGTTTTATACTATCAGATCAGACTTGCATTAAGCTGTTCATAACTTTTCGCAGTTTAGAAATAAGGTCCTGAACATGTTCATTAGTGACTTAAAAAGTCACATGCAGTATTGCAATGTATTATACTAATAGCATATTACATAATATATTATGTAAACATATTTCGCTTCTTTATATTAAGTTTCCTGAAATTGAAAATGAAATTGAAAAGAATTTACGCTGGAAGTTTAAAGTTATACCATTACTACTACTGGTGAAAACCTATAATTGCATTTTCCATGCATGCCCGTTTTAGTTATGCAGGGAAGGTGTAAGGGTGCACAAGAATATTGTAATGTGAGGTCATCTTAGGATGGCAAGAGCAAGGCCCTAGAAATAATACGCAGGCTTTTAGCAAGAGTTAGGCCTCTCAAGAACCAGACTTGTCTGGAAAGCCCCTAAGGGATAAGAGGAACCATCCCCAGGTCTGGAAATACCCTTGAGATGAATATAGAAGTCAGCTGACCTTAGAGTCAGCAAGAAACTAAAGGCTTTAGCAGAAAAGTAGTAGTTTCAGCAATAAAATCAGTAATCTCAGCAATAAAAAGTGGTAGTTTTAGTAACAAACAACTAACGTCACCTTATTGCAAAAAGCCCCTACTATTAACCAATAGATTAATGAAAAACAAGATTAAGGCCCAATCCCCATGTGGACTGAGATATATGTCACTCACTAGCAGAGTTATAATAGGACCCTAGAGCCCCTCCCTGCCTGAGACTCTCTGTGAATCCGTCAAGGCGCTAGCGGATGCCTCAGGCAGTTCGGTTCCCTGGTCGCCACTGACTTCATAAGGCAAAGAATGGGTCTCCTTGTCTTCGTATTGATAAGCGCCTTCTTCCTTTCATGAATAGGTCGGGACGTAAGTGTAAGACCCCATGGTCTGCCTCCCAAATACTAATGGGCCCCCAGGTAATCATTGTGGTAAGTGTCCTCCTGGTGGGTGTGCTGTTTGCTCTCTTAATTGCTAAGTACTGTTGCTGCTCAGGCTCTAAGAATACCAATAATTACGGGCACTGCCCTCTGGTTTAGGATGGACTGTCCTACCCTTCTTGTAGCAGTAAGTGTACTTTTCGGGGTCTTTGCTGCTTGGGTAACAGTGCTCTGGCTTTTGTGTGATATTTGTGTAGACTTATAACCCTTTATTTGACCTTAAATAAATCTTCGCTTGTGTATTGCCTTGTCCGGTTGTTTCTCTCCGTTACCGAGATCTATAAAAAATTATGAACTCTCCACTCTCGCAGAATACAGAAGGTGACCTTATGGAAGAGGTGAGGAGTGGGTTCTGCCATGCCTGCATAGACAGGTGATCCATGAGAAAGTCTGGACTCAATTATGTGGATCAACAATGATGTGCAGAATACATATCCCTTCACCAGGATTCTCTTCCCCTTTGACATCATGGCTAGCTCTGCCATGCTTGCATTTACTTCCTCTCTCTGTGGTGCTTAAACTGAAGGGGGCATCTGGCCTAAAGTTTTACACAGATGCCATTGCCTCCTTTTTGTCAATGTCATTGTAATTAACTATTCTAATTACAGAAAGAGAGCAAGGGCAAGTTTATAGGGTATCAATTTTCACATGACTAATGGCCACTTAATTTAGAAGACTAAATAATTTTCAGCAGATGAGAATCAGGAGCAGCTACTATGTTCCAGGTAACTGTTTATAGTCAAGTAATAGGAATTTATAAACTTTATTTTAAAAGAAGATCTAAGCAGATTTTCCTTGCTTAAAAGGAATGTAAAAAGGTCTACACTCCTGTAAGTTCCAGGCATCAAAGGACTTTCAAATACTTCCCCACCTCTGGCACAAAGAGAAATCAGCAAATTAACAACAACTGGTTTGAGAGGCAAAAGTGAACTGTTAGTCCTCCTCTCTCTGCTGCGGGGAGAATGGGGAACTTTAAGGTGATTCCCTTTGATATCACACTATGAGCTCCTGTTGCAAGGGACATGTCTAGGGCACAGCCCGGGTGCCCTATACTCTAGCAATCCTCAGCTGTTGGATCAGCCAGTAGGAGCTGTTTGCAGCTGATGTCATTGAGAGCATTAGAGGCTTAAACTTAAAGAGGCTAAGGCTGTTCTAAACTATACCAGGGACTGGGACTATACAGAACTGACCTCAGGACTGCAGAGGTCTAAAAAGCTCCATTGTACTGCCTCCTCTCCTCAGCTGTAACAAGCAGTGGTTAGGGACAGCAGAGAATCAGACCCCTAAATCTGAAACACAGGTAAATTTCTGAGCCTCAATTCTCCTTCCACTTATACTGATGTAACTTCATTGACTAGTGGAGTTACTCCAGATTTATACCCAAGTGAGAAAAATACACTGAATGCAATTACCTTAAAATGAAAATATTTTATAGGCAAGCAGAAAAATACCTCCTCTGACATTTCTTTTTCTTGACAATTCTGCACTTTATACACTTTAAATATGGCTAATTAAAAGGAAGGCACAAGTATCTATAAATTGGTGATTGGTCAATGCCAACTGGCAAGAGTTAATATGACCAGTGCTATTCATATTCTAAGGACGTTGTACATACATGCTTCATTGCTTTTTTTTTTTTTTTTTTTTTGGGGGGGGGGGGGATAATACAATAATAAAAACACAGTAATGAAACAATTACTGTGTTTGACATACCAGAAAAAATGACATAGCTGTTTGTTTTAATATTACAAAGCTGTACAGTTTGCACTTATACTCCAAGTACCTATGGCCGACTCACTTATTTCAGTCTATTCATTGTCTTTCTAACTACTCCATGGTATTTCCTATGCTCAGCACTGCTCAGGGAGTAAGAAAATAGAACAGAATATCACTATACCTTTACACTTTGAATCCTGTATCCTGGTGTGAACACACACATGCACGCACGCACGCACACCAACAGGTGGGCCAATTCCACTGAAGTCAGCGGAGCTACTCCAGATTAACACTGGTGTAAATGAACGCTTCTGACTCTTCCAATATTTAAAAAACTGTTACCCTGAATTTTAGAAGGGAGATATTTCTGCTTAGGGGCATGGGCTGATTTATTTTTAATTTATAACAATAAAGTAGAGGATTTCATACCTAACCCACATGTATAGTCATCCTCTCAGTAGGAGCTGTCTAAAAAAATTTGAAGGAACAAGAGAATGTAAGTGAATCAACAGAAGCGTTGGCAGCTGTGACATCAGTTTCAGATGAGTGAAGACAAGTTCTTTTCTTCCCTTAACTTTCCATCCTACTGCTCAAAAAATCAGTAAAGACAACAGTACCCTATAAAACCTGGTATAATGATGATGACTTATTTGTACCACATCAGCACTCAGAGGCCTCAGTGAGATTGGGGCCCCGTTGTGAGAGGCCCTGAACAAAAATATGTAAACTCATTGCAGCAGGCAATCTAATTTAAAACAAAATGCAGCAAGTAGGCATAACAGAAACCGAGGGAGTGGGAAACTGAGAATAAGGGCAACAGTAACCAGAAAAAACAAAAGTCATTGTTAATAAGAGAAACATATGGTTACACATACAGTAGCTGTGTTGGTCCCAGGATATTAGAGAGACCTGGTGGGTAAGGTAATATCTTTTATTGGACCTATTTCTGTTGGTGAGAAAAAGAGAGAGAAGTTTGAAGTTGGTCTAATAAAGGATATTAACTCACCCACCTTGGCTCTCTGATACAGTTAGTTTATCTAGGTGTACAATTAGCTAGTTTTAAGTAAAAAAAAAAAAAGTTAAAAAAAGATATTAATGTTATTAGTAATCCTTACTGGTCATATGCCTGGTCTTTATTCATTAGCAATTTACTGAGAGTATTAAGTAGAAATGGATCTTGAGGAAGGATTTAAAAAAATGACAGGTAAATAATTTCACAGAATAGAACGTGGAGGACATTTCATATGTAAGAGTGGCATGTCAGAAAGCTTGAATGTGCTTGTGGAAAAAAATCGGACAAATAGGCAACCAGAAGATGATATCTCATCTGAGATGTCAACCCAGTTTATCATGATTTTAAGGAATGTTTCTCCTTGTTCATATCCTAGCCAGAATGAACACCATCTATTGGGCCTGATTCATCATTGCATTTCTCCAGTGGTACTAATATCATGACATTGATTTTGATAGCGTTATACCAGTATAAAAACTGCAGTAAGACAGTGGTGAATCAGGCCTACTATTCTGTATTTAAGGCTTTTTGTTTATTTCTAGTTCAGATTAGTTAGGAGTCAAAGCATGGATATATATACACACACATACACACACTCATACCCTCTAAAAAAAGTGTATTAAGTTTGAAAATTCCCATAGACCAAGATCACCATGGGATTTATTGAACTAGAATTGTGAGATTCAAGAACATCTATAATAGACAGAATTATAATAAAAACACTTAATTGCAACACACTTATATTTTATGATATAGACAAGATGGAACCCATCAAACAAAGAAACTGTCTTCTGGATTTAAACTCAACTATTATGAATGCCAATCTGAGATAGAAAGTGGAAGTCCCAACTGACTTATGGAACAAATTGTTCCCTCAAACTTCATTTAATTATGTCCTTTCTTTTAAAAGGGATAGTTTTGAAACAACCAATTTAACAAATCAATATATGAATTTTTTTCTGCTTGTCGGGAGATCCCCTGAAGTGTGCTATAGCTACGTTGCTGGGACACTGTTCAGCAATTTTTTTTAAAAATGTATAAAATAGTTCTATACATTTTATTATATAAATATAATTATATATAAATATAATTCTCAAGTGCAAACCCTCCCCCAGGCTTGTGCATTTACACACATCTACTCATATGGCATGTGCAAATATTTGAGTGCAAATTTAGGGTTTTGAATAGACAAAATATTATGTGTATGCAATTGAGTGCAAACTTACAATTGTGGTTGCGGTTACTATGAAAGTTTGGCTCTATATTCGATAACCAACAATACGTCAACAGAATCCAAGACTGGCTTTAGACATTGATTCATGCATGTATAATTAATTATACATGAGTCCAAACCAAAATCTCAGACTTGAACATCCACAAATTTAGGGTGCTGTTCAAAATCTGAAACTGAATCAGCTCTAATTTTGCAAGTAACCATACACTTTAAAATGTATATATAGTTTAATAGAGTATAATAAAAATTCTAAATAAAAAGCACATCCCTGTCTGTTGGGTTTTACTTGCTTGATGTAAGTGGTGATATTTGTCTGGCAAAAACATTGTAGGCAAAATGTGAATACCCAGTGTAAAAATATGCAAATATATATTTATTTTAGGAAGTGGAAAACAAGCAGTCAGCCCTTCTTTTATCAAGCAGCAAAAAAAGAGCCTAAATCAAAGTTTGATTTTCCTTCAAGTCACCTTTATGGTGAAAAGTAGTTGATCTCATAATACGGAGTGCTCGTCTATATTTACAGTACTGTAGTGCTTAGTGAAGATGCTACCTATGTCAACAGGAGAGCGTCTCCTCTCGGTGCAGGTACTCTTCCACCTCTCTGAGAAGCAATAGCTATGTCAACGGAAGATGCCCTCCCATCAACAGAGTACTTTCTACATTGGGAGTTTGGTTGGTATAACTGTGTTGCTCAGGGGTTATAGTTATACAGACCTCAGTATAGTCTGAGTATATACCAAGTCAAATAAAAAATTAATTGATGGGGCTTTCAGTAAGCTCACTTGAAGTTCTGATTGATATTCAGATTATGCTGGTTAAGAAGGAAATAAAATAATATCCATACCAGACTTTCATTATCCATAGATAATGAGTAACAGTTTTTAGTTTCTCTCTAACCATGTATAGGGAAAGCACATTACATTTCTCCTGGAAAATTCAGCAAGAGCATTAGAATGTGAGTGTTTTTCTCATGACTGCAGACACATGAAATTAGATATCTCCATAGCTTCATACCTCCAAACAAAACGTCTTGGATTCTGTTCTCAGGAGACCTTATAAGTAAAACCTGGTCAAAACTTGAAATTTCTGTTTGTGAAAAGTGGCTTTGGGGGAAAAACTGCAGAAACCTGCCACCCAGAGACTCCAGCCAATAGGAACAAAAGAAGCCAAAACAAGGACTGCTGCATGAGGTGGGAAGGATAAAATGGGGCCAAGCCAGGGCAACTTCTTTCCCCCCCCTCCCAATTCCCTCTGGACCTAGAATTGTGCAGGGAGATCCCTCCTCTGACTGTGGGGGCACAACAACCCAGGTGGTACCTCCTCTCACCTGCAGACTTGCAACAAACTGCAGAGAGCAGCCTGTCAGACAATCTAGCTTGTAGGCACAGAAGCAGCCAAAGCAGGGACCTCCGATATCAGTCAAAACTGTAGAATGTTCTCTAACATTCTTTGCCTAGTGCTGATTGTCAGCTGTGCTCCAACCCTCCCACCTCCCCCACACCCGCTATCCTCTCCCCCATCAGGCTCTTCACCTCAACTTCAATCCATACCTGCCCCTCCTCCCCCACCCCCTTCTCTTCCCTCATCTTTCCAGTTAGCAGATCCCCTCCTATGTAAACCCACCCAATGTCCCCCATATATAAATAAAGACAAAAAACCCCATGGAACTAACATGCTCTTTACGACCATCCCACAGTTCATTCTGCTGGTGTGTTCTACCTCTTCTCCCCACCCTGTCTCCATCTTGTCTATTTAGACAATATTGTCTCATTGTTTCCTTGTACATCCCCATCTGTCTGTACCCATTAGCTCTTTGGGGTGGTCTTTTTTGTTCTATCTGTAAAAATCTACCTAGCACAATGAAGTCTTAGTCCATGACTGCAGCTCCTCAGTGTACGATAATACAAATAATAAATAACAATTCTCAAACTAATTTTTGTTACAAATCAGAATGCAAACAACATTTTCAAACTTTCTAGTGAATTGGAAATTCTGAAAAACCATCATTTAAGAATGTATTTCAGAAAAAATTCAAAATTTTATTTCAAAACAAATTTTCCAATTTTATGAATTTGATATTGCTTATTTGTTCACATTTCAGTAGCAATAGTGCATAAAAGGACATGTCATACCATGTCCAGTAATGTCCTAAAGAAAATAAGATAAGCATTCAGTATATTAATTAGAGGAGCTGCTGTTTCCAATATCTTTGTGATTGCCTGGAATCATTTTTCTGAGATATTGAAAACAGCTGCTCTTCAAAATATTACACTTATTTTATCGTTTAAAATGGTCAAACATTTCATTACAGCACAAAGAGGAGATACTTGGATCTAGATTATAAGATAAGTTTCAATCAATAATAAATAGCATCTTCTCTAATGATTTAAAAAACACAAATACAAACAAAATATAAAATAAATTAATATTTTGACTTATAATAAGGCATGACATTATGACATCAGTAGTAGTGGCAGAGCCTCATGACATGAAACATTTTGTCATATTAGGTAGTACTATTATTGATGTATCATGAGATAACATAAAAATAATTTTAATATAAAATTTCAAAGGAAAATTTCATTTTGAAACAAAATTTCAAACCTTTCTGAATACATTTTTTCTAAATAAAAACTTTTCATTTGGAAAATAATTTTTTTTACAGGAACTTTTATCAAAATCTACAACTGCACAAAAAACGTTGGTTTTGGCAAAACATCATTTTCCATTTTTTTCAACAAAAGTTTTCCAGTCAGCTCTATTTATAAGCTGAACAAAGCTGAGCCTGGTTTGTCTTTATGAATTTCTAATGTGCCCATCGACGTAATATCTAAGCATCACTTACATAATTAAGGGCCTACTAAAAAGCCTTTCCATAAACTACAATAGGATTTGGATCAGGTCCTAAAAACACAACTTCTGACCTAAAGGACCAGACTTTTTACCTCCCCTTGTATAGTATTTTCTTAAATGGATTGTTCAACTGTCTCTTGAACACCACTCTCTTTGAATCAGGCATTAATGATCCTGGTCAGCAGAGGATCAAGGTGCTACTCACTGGCATTCACCAACGATGAGGAGAGGTTTATTTATTTTTTGAAGTGGTAGGAGGATCTTCTCTCAGTGCTTTAACAATAAGGCTCTGTGTTTGTAAAAACTGTAACTGACATACAGAACTAGAACTACTTCTATCTGCTAAAAGGACACACAGAACATTATTCATCATTTTTAAAACACTGTTTCCTGAGCTGACGTAATTCGATGCAGCTCCATTGGCTCCTCTCAGGGGGAATCCCTGTTGCCTCTTTATGACAGCTTTCCATCTGCTTCATGCTGCCACAGCAGTGCAAAGCAGCTGGAACCACAGCCAAGGTGGAAGATTTGTCTCACAATGAGGCCCTAAAGGCACCACCGCACAATGTACTGGCGGATCTGGCCTCTGATGTTTTTCATTGTGCGTTTTTAAAGAACATTTCTTAAATAAATGTAAAGCAGTACTTTAATCATGACAATGAATCAATGACTGCACCATTTAGGAACACTGGGACATTAACTATAGGCATTCTAATGGAGTGATCATTGTGTTAAGCAATACAAAGGCACATAAATACTCATCTTTGAGATTTAATCTAGAATTGCACCACACACTTGGGAATGGCAACAAAAAACAAGTTATGGATTTTTCTGAATTGATTTATGTTAAACTTAAAATAAATTTGTGATTGTCCCCATTTTCCCCCACCATAGTATCACACAGGATGCTTTATAGAGAAAGAGTTTCATGTGCAGGAAACATCTTGACATCGCTTATCCAATTAATGCCCCTGTTTGAAAGGAATTACCAGCATTATGGAGAGTGTTGATAATCTGCATCAGAAACGTAATTAAAGAGGGGTCTATGACTAATCCTCTGATATTGATGCAACACAGAACAATATTTTATGAAGAACTTACACTCATTTTTTCATAAATACAACACAGTGAAAACTAGATGAGGGGCTTGGCTCAAAATGCCGTGAGCTCTTGAAAATATTTAGACCATTTCAAATTGGCACACAATCCTTCATATTAAAAGTATTATTAGCAATCCATGCAAGCATATCATCTTATTCCTTACTTATCTTCATGCCTCATGATAGTTACAGTACTTTCCAATTTAATTTTAATTTTTAGACTAGAAAAGTAAAACAAAAAGTCTCATGACTGCTCTCAATTAGATTGAAACAGGAAAAGTTCCAATAATAAAGATGTCCACATACAGTCAGTACATACTTAGTAATGATGACCAGCTTCTCAAGTGAAATAAATTGATATAACTCCATTGATTTCCATTGAGTTATAACTCCATTGAGTTATGTTGATTTACACTGGAACTGTGCTGATTTACACAAAGGATCTCATCCCATAATTTAAATTAAGAACACAACCATTACATCCAAGATGATGGTAACAATATAATCAAATATAATAAAGGTAAGTATCATATCTCCAAAAGCAAATTTATATTTCACATAATACACAGTCATCAATATTGCTTGAAATGTAGTTTGATAAAAAGTCCCTCCCCTTTCCCATCCTACAAGTTACAACGTAGAGGCAAATTCCTGTACCTATCTAGAGTCCCATAGACACTGAAATTCACAAGATTAGTGTCTAAGTTATTTCACAGGTTCCTTGGATTCCTCCTCCACTTTAAGAGGGAGAAGGATGCAAATAATATTTCTTCTTTCTTATTTTGTTTCTCCAATTATAAATACTTTCATCTGATCAAGATCAAAGAAAGTATACAGATGAATGTTAAAATAACTTAATGACATCAATACATTAATCTATATCATTGCAGCTTGAATTTGTATTGTTTCATAAAATGAACTGTCATGTCCTGTATATTAAACAGAATAATCTCTCTGGAAGAGCTCAGCTCAGCTGTTGCAAATTGGCATAGCTCTGTTCCTATGGCTGATGAATAGAGGGCTTGATTACCCACTGCCTCACACCCTGTGTGTTGTCATTACTCTTGTGCAAAATGAATGGAAAAGGGATATAAACTCTACATAAGCAGGATGTTAGTGTTTTACATCCACTTTCCATAAATGTAATGATAGCTCTGCTCCTGATTCACAAATGTATCACTCCAGTTTTTGGCTGGTTCTAGCCACTGGAGTTGCATCAATCTAAACCTGGAGTAATGCAATGGTGAATCAGGTCCACAAGGTGCAAAGGAGTGGAAAATGTGGCCATGCTACTTAACTGTTGCTAGGCAAGCCTGAAAATCCAATCCCATTCTAAATTTATAATTTACAGCAAAAGCAACTGTCAAACTTCTGCTAGGAGCAATATGGGGTCCGATACTGCCCAACCTACACAGAGGTAAAAGGGAATAACTATATCCAAGGAGCTGTTCATTCACTCTTCTGAATGCAGTGGAGTTACTCAAATGTACTCCAGTGTAGAAGAGATCAGCAGCTAGTCCATTATCTTCCTTTTGTATTGAAGATCTGGGAATAGAACAATTTCACAGTCCTGTTCCCACAGAAAGTTTAAATCCCTCTAGCTTCCGACTAGAGCTTGTAGGAAAAAACAGTAAAACATTTTCACTCTGCTTTGCTTCTTGGGTGAAATCCTAGTCCTATTAAAGTCAATGGGAGTTTTGCCATTGACTTCAGTGGGGCCAGAATTTCACTCTGATGTCAGGTTCACTGGGCAAGGCTTGACTAAGAAGTGTGATAATGGAAGCAGCAGTTCCCTCAACACAGGACATCTGGCTTGTTGATGGAGCCTAACTAAAAAGTCCAGCTGTGGCAGGAGGAGCACTTCCTCTTTTTTAAATAAAACATTAAGTCCCTCATTGGGAGTCGATTATATAGCTTCAGTTACATTTCATAGACATGAAATTGGTTCCCCAAACTAGTGTAAATCAGCAGAGCTCCATTAATTTCAATAGTGCTGGCCACATTTACACCAGCTGAGTATCTGGCCCAGAGTCTTTATCTAGATGTCAGTGCCATTAAACTTGCTGTACCAAGACAATCTGATTTTTCAAGCTGATATAGAAGTTTACCATTAGAGGATTTCCCTTTGTGAAACAGGGTGTGTTGAACCACTTTAATATAGAATAATGCAGTATCCACATTTTGTCATCTGGCACAAAAGTTCCATTGTATCAAGTGTTTATGGCTGTGTACAAAACTTGATCATGTTTTCTTAGATCACCCCATTTTTCACAGTTTGGATTACAGGGCATTTGGTCTACAGCTATTTGGACAAATTCATTCCTGGGCTAATCCTGCAAATTCTTCAGGTTTTTGAAAATTAGAAACTCTAAGATGAGGTAAAAATGGCCAAAGACATACCGATACTGCCACTTATATAGTTATCACAGTGCACATAGGTCACATTTCAGAAAGAACAAAATAATTGCACAAAAAATAAGTCTAAACATATTATTATGGTGCAATAAAAATAATTGAAAAGGTTTTTCTGACAAACTGTTATGAATTCTTGCTCATGTTCAATGCGGTAGTTTCCTATTTCACTTATTCCCACTCATCTAAATGTCACACATTCTCTAATAATCTCTCATATTTCACTCCTTGAAAATGTCATAAAGTACTGATAAAATTAAAGCAAACCCTTTTAGCATGTTGATATTGTTTGTCTGCCCTGAGATTCATTAAAACTTAACCTTTCAAAGTATATTTGATGTTTACTAGCCAAGTGAAAAAAGCACATCATTACAAAATCAGCATTTGTGAGCATTCCAGAGGTGATCCTGTGGGTATTTATATACTTAAAGATATTTCTTACTCTCTTCCACAGAGCATGTTTTCTCAGATCTGAACTGAGAAACAGTAATTGATACAGGGACAAATTCTACTCTCAATTATACCGATGTAAACCTGGAATAGCTCCAATGAGTTGGGTGGATTTAACTGGGATTTAAATATTAAGTGTAAAATTAGCTTAAAATGAGCAGGGATGTCTTGAAAAAATTGGAACTTAACATCCTGCAGGACAGAAAGAGACATTCCATACATATATTATGTAGCACTAAAATAATGTTATCAATTCATTTATTAAAATGAATCATTAATGTTTTCTCCCCTCTTCATTTAGATGTTAAAATATCTATCAAGCACTACCAACCACCATTTCAGAATTAAACCGATTTGATTGTAAGAAGATTGTTAATTTTTAAATAAATACTTATGAAGAGCAAAATAATGCAGTATCTACTTGCTAATAGTTCCCGTAGTTGCAGACTCCTAGGTAGAGATCATTTTGACTCAAGATTTTTTCATGTAGTGCGTCCCTTTAAAAAAAAAAAAAGTAAATTTTAATTAGCTGTGTTTAAAAGGCCTCATGTAACTGTAACTAGGTCAGAATTTGCACTGAAAAGAACACTGTACAAATAAGTCTTTATAGCAAATGTTTGATGCTGGGAAGCTGCCCACCTGTTACATTAGAAGCTCCACTGTTTCACGAACACTACTCAATCTAAACCAGCAAACTAGGGGGGGAAGGGAGAAGTGTGGGTTGGGGAAGATATTTCTAAAAAGATGGGAACATTGATGGCCAAATCTCAAGCCTAGTGCAAAAATCATTCAATTAGCAATCCTTTTTTCACCCTTCTATAAGGTCCGTAATTTAGTGCATTACCCTTGTCTCACCCATTCACTCCAAATTCCTATGCCATGACAACTGAGAGGAGACAAGATGGAGTACTTTAAGTGCTGTTTGAGGAGAGATTTAGAATCATAGGGTTACAAGGGACCACAAGGATCAGCCAGTCTAACCCCTGCCAAGATATGTTGTGTTTTTGTTGTGTCTAAGCCATCCAGAACAGATGGCTAGGGGAATAGTGGCAGGAGCAGTACTGGCAATTTCCAGAGTCGTCCATCCCCCCCCCCCCCCCCCCCCAAAAAAAAAGAGATGGTCTTAAAAAATTATAAAAAAGGGGGGCAATTGACTAAAGAAAGTTTTCAGTTTTGGAAAAAAAGTGTTATTGTTTTCTTTTTTTCTCCATCGGAAAATATTCAGAAAATTTCAAAAATTAAATTTTCCACATAAAACTGTTTTTTTGGGTTTTTAAAAAAAAATTTCATTAGAGAAAAGTTCTGAAGGAAAAAATTCAACCCACTTTAGTTATCCTTTTGGCAGGTTCTTTGATTTGGTAACATGCAGCTACCTGAATTTCTGGCCATGCAAATTCCACGTGTGGACAGAGAATTCCAGGAATCCTGACTTCTAAATTTTACAAACATAGCTAGTTTTAAATTTTGTAATTTAAATTTTGTGAGAAAATGCCATTTCATCAAAATCAAAACTTTCCATGTTGATTTAAATGAAATTTCATTTAGAAAAATACTGAAAGCATTTTGATAAGGCTGAAATGTTCTCAACCTTAGGGACACAAGGTGGTCACCCATCTTCTCTCTCTAATTTCCTGGGACCAACATGAGTACAACTATACTGCATACGACTGTTTCAACCTTATTAGAAGGTAAAGTTTTCATTTTTTGCTTTTGAATTAACTTTTCATTTTGAAATTTTATATTATATATTATACTATATTATATGACAATAAAGAAACAAAGTCAAAATCAAAATGAAATGTCAAAACGGAGCATTCTGACTGACCCAGAATGATTTATTTAAATCACAGGAAACTGAGAAATTTAGACTTTTTTGGTTTTGTTCGGACTCAGTTCAAAACAAATGCTGAAATGTCAGTATCTCCCGTGGAGCAGAAATTCCAATTTCGATCTGTTCTAGTCTCAAGGCAATAAAATAACTTCTGCTACAAACAACTTAGTGAAGAAAGGCCACTAAGATGAGTCTGTTTAGGCTTCAAAATATACCTTCCTTAGATACAAGTGAATCACAAACAATATCTCCACAGAATGCTATGCCTAATATGAACTTTATTGATGCATTTAACCCACAACCCATCTGGGGAGGGGAAAGATGCACATGGGGATGAGAAGGGGTTGCATAGCTGTAGGAAACCCTAGAGACATTCTGGACAACTCAGCCACCGGAATACTGAAAGGGCTAAAAATACAGAACCAGTCATACAAAACTGAGCCAGTAACTAAATCCAGGCTACTGTTCATTTACTCTTCAGGATTCTTTAAGTTAACATTTGACAATAGCACAATACACAGGTAGTCAGCTACAACCACTCACATTTCAAGTCAGATAACGCACCAGGAAAATAAAATATATCTCAAGCAAATAAAATAAAATGAGTATAAGGATTAGGATTTTTCCCCCTTAGTATTTCAAGAATGAGGTGGGTAAAAAAACCAGCAACATTTAAAAGTCCTCTACAGATGCTGTCCCCTTTCTGGTACGGTACATTGCTCTTCAGCACCTCCAGGGCAAAACTACTCTTCAAAAGGCTTTTAAAGAATGCTTATACACATAGAAACATCATCAGAAAGACTGTTGAAAAGACAACTTTGTTGCTCTTAGCGATCAATCTTTGTGTTTCATGCCCCAGCCTGAATGACAAAATGGCAGCATGTGATAATACTTTTATCAGATCCATTTAAAAAAAACCAAAAAACTGTTAAAAGAATGTTGCAAAGTCAAGCACTTAAATGTTGCCTGTGCAACTTTAATGCTTCCCTTGTGTGTCTACATTACACTACAGTTTTTAATTACATGATCACATCAGTGGGTTCTGGGAGCCCTCTCAGTGCAGTTGGAATACTCAGAAAATTAATTCTATTGAGCATGTATAAATAGAGATTTTCCTGCTACATATAACTCACTCTAATCCCTCCTCCCCTGCAAAAAGGTCCAAATACAGGCCATAATAGCAATTTGCAGGGAAGTAATTTCCCCCCCTTCTGCCCAATTCAGTATGTTCCTAAACTTTGAACATGTGAGTAGTCCCACTGACTTCTGGCAAGCATGCTGAATCTGGGCCTCTATCATTTTAATAAGTTCCAAGCTTATGGAAAGGTTAATTTAAGCAAACCAGTACTGGCTCTGTAAAAAATAATATGGAATATGTTTCAAGAAAACAGTCTCATCGGTGTTTCAATTAAATATTTTTATTCAGTTTGGAAGATACCTGGGAGGCATTTAAACACAGAAACATAATTGTGGTTCTATACACAATCAGTTTCATACCAAAACAAATAAAATAAATAAAAACTGATAGAACAGGCAACATTCAGGGCCTGATACTTCTACTTAAAGCAGGTTTAACTCCAGCATAAATTGTCTGACTTTAATAGTTACCCCTGATTTGCTCCAGAACAAGTGACAGGTGACTCAGGCCCAGTGTCTGATACCCATGATTTTATTTTTAGTATGTCATATACCACAATCCAAGTGCTCCCACTGAAGTGAGTGAAAGTAGAAACAGGCTCTGTGTTTATATGTTATCAGTAGGAATCAAGAAACTAAATCTAATACATTCTTATAGCATTTCATAATCCAGGAGAGACTGCACTGCCAATAAGTGCTAAAAGCAGATGAGGATCAATGGATCACATCATAATTGGAGCATATATTGATATTCTTAGACTTGTAAATGTATATTAAGGTCCCATTTTTAGCCTTTTGAAAAGAAAGAAAGAAAGATTATTGAATAATTAAATTAATAATAATAGTTGCATGACTCATTCTTTATCCTCACATAATTTACTGATTCTCATGATGCAGCCACTCACTTATATGTAAAATCCCTTGCTTCTCAAAATAGCCTCACAAACACGTGGAATTTTTTTAAGTTCCAGACTGAACAGATCAACTAGTCAACTACTTTATGTAGGGCACTCTACAATATTCAGGCAAACGGTCTTAAATTTGGCTAAAATCATGCTCCCCTGCTATTCTCCTCTGTGATTGTATAGGGCCTGACAGGCAATGGAACTGCCCATAACATAAATAGTACTGAATATTATAGCTAGCAATAAATATTGGATATGTGTCCATTGTACAGTAACTGGCAAGCAACGGAAAGGACATGTACATTTCTGATTAATTTACAGTAATCTAGGGCTAAATCCACCTAACAACTTCAAAAGGGGCTACTCACATGAATAAAGTGAGGAGGATTTGGCCCCTAAGTAAAATTGCTGTCTCTGCATACCAGCAAAACTGACAAAGCCTCCCTCTGCAGCACAGAATTTGGCTAGTCAAAAAATAAGTCTGGATATGTACTTTATGTGCCAGATCCTTGACATCAATGGAGCTGCACCGAACGATCTGGCCTCCATATTATTACTTCTATTATTCCTTCTTCCATTTTTCCACCATCATTCTCTCCCTTCCACACTATTTCCTAACAACTCTAAAAAAAATGTATTATGGTAACTGCTCGCTACACCGCTGGGTTCCATCTCTAGCAATACATCAAAATATTTCAGGGTTAACGTTTTCAGAAAGAAAGATGATTCTTTGTAAAGCTGAATTTTAGCAAAATTTCTCATTTCATTTTAGCAATAAAGTTTAACACCTTATTTAAAGTGTAGAACGTAATTTGCTATAGTCAATAAGATGAACACTCAAAATAGAAGATTCAGCAGGAGACAGAAAATGGTATATAATGTAGTATAATGGTTTTCAGTAAGGAGCATGGGCTGATACTGCTAGCCAGATGTTGCTAGCGAACAGACTACAAGTAAAAGGAAAGCTTGTCCCAAAGTGGATTAATCAGTTTTGGTTTACAACTCAAAGTTTTTTGGGGACAAATGAAAAGAACTAGAGAAAACATAAGTATCCTGGACAATCAATGAAAAAAAATAATATAAATGAAAACATGCCTTTCTCAGTTCCATAAATATAAGATGATATTTGGTTACATATATCATTTAATCTCACAGATTAAAATCTAAATGAGCCTAATGCATACCCTAAACTGGCTAAAGAAAAATTGAATATTCCCTTAAAATCATCTGATTTCTTCTCAAAACCATAAGCTAACATATTTCAGCAAAACAAATCCTAACTATAGTTTCTACACACACAGGCTTTGGGAGCTAAAGCAAATCCACACATTCAAATAGTCATTATTCTAATAACAGAACAAAAACAACAAACAAGAAAATAAAAAATCTAAAAATGGTCAAAATTTTCAAATGAAGAACATTTTGTGTCACAAAAAGGCTCATTTTAAAAAACAAAAATTTCACAAAACATTTTGAAATCTATTATTTTCTAAAGCTTCAAAACAAAAACTTGTTGAAAGGCTTGCAACTTTTTTTTTTTTTAAATAGCAATATGCTAAATCTCCTATCATCATATTTATCCCAGCCTCCAGAACAATTACAGTTGAAAAGAATGAATTTTTAAAAAGCCGGACAATCTCACAAAATAACACTAGTTCAGATTTTCAAAATTAAAGGGCAGGTTTAGAAAACATGCAGAGAGGGGCATACGCTGAGTGTAACTTTTCTTTAATGCAGGAAGATTACTGGGAACATTTTTATATGTTTAGTTAGAAGAAGTAGCAACAGTCGATTTAGATGAATTGGATAACACTGACTCTTCCAATCAGGGCCCAGTCTTGAAAACCCTTTACTCACTATGCTCACTGTCACTGAGATCCAAGGGCAGATCTACTGTTCAGTATAGTATTTGCCAGGTGCCTCCAGCTCAGAAAACAATTTTTAGATGCACTCTGCTCATACTTTAACTTCAAGGTACTCAGATACTGTGGTGAAATGGGAGCAGTATAAGAATTTGAAAAGAAAAAAGATAGCCCCATGTCTGGGGTACATTTAAGCACCTGTTATTAGTTCACAGTTGTTTTGTTCCAGCCGCCTCACACAAAATGAGCTCCTCTTCTTCCTATCTTCCTAACTGAGATTAAAGTTTTGTAAAGACAATTTACAATCTGTTTGTATTATAAAACCAGTCACAATATATCATCTGAAAAATTGTTATGGGAGTATTTAATATAATTTTACTCAAATGTTACATATCAATAAAAGACAGGCCAGGAATTATGCATCTCCTGTGCTTGACCATGTATGAAGTCATATTTACTGTCACCCAGGTGTTAGGTTTCAAGAGAAGGAAGCTGGGGCTATAGCATTTTATAGCATGCCATATGTATGTTATTGAAGTGTCAGGCATGCAAAATACTTATTTTGCAGCTGTGATATATCAGCTATTGTATGCCAAGCTACTGCTAGCTTGTTTCTTGCAACAAGTCAAAATCAAGTATGGGGATATGCCTTTAACTTGCCACAAAATTATAGATCCCTTATTGGATAAATAATATTGTTGTGTATAATGTAATTGTCAAAAAAATTAAACAAAACAAACAAAAAAAAAAACTCTTAGAAATTTGCAATTTTCAGAGCACAGCACCAAATTAATTTTCCTACATATTCCTGAGTCTATCCATATTGCATTTCTGCATGCAGATCTGAGGAAAATGGGTATAGCATAAAAGTCTGAGCCCGAATCTGTGATTCGTTTAGATGTAAAACAGTCTTAAAGCCAACTTAACTGCCCAGTGGAGAATTCCTTGCACAGAAGAATGCTCTAGTAGAATAGGAGCTACTAGAGCAGCCCTATACTATCTCCCCTCCCAGCATCAGTACCATGGCTACGGAAAGGGAGCAAGGATGGGGTTTCTCCACACCCGAGAGCAAAGTCAGCGCACAATTTCCTGAGACACAAAAACTGGATTAGCTGGCTCCATCCCAATGGAATGTCAGAAAGGTTTGAAGACTGGCTGATAAAACAAGAAAATCTCTTCTTTTGTTTCATGTTTTTCCTCTGGCTAGGGCATTTCTTGTGCTTGGCAAAACTATTTTTCAAAGGATTTACTAGGCTGTTAATTGTAAGGCAATGAATCCCTTCAGACACTATGCTAATTTTGCAAGCGGGCCTCTAGAATTGAGCCTGTAACACTTTGCACATGTATCTGTTAGCATGCAGAAAACATTACTTTTCACACCCAAACTGGGTAATTAAACTACAGAATACACAACTGGGATAGTCAATAGGAGTAAATGTGATTTTTACAGACATGGTGTTAGAGGCTCTGTTTGAAAATATGTCCCTTGGTGTTGATTTGGTAGCTATCATGCTTGGGAAAGTAACATGCACACTTAAATAATGTCAGAGATTCCCTGTGCATGCTCAGTAAAGTGCAGTGTACCTCAGTACTAGTAATTATATGAAGAACAAACAGTACCTTCTAGTGAGCATCTTTGGAAAGGAGGCGAAGTACAGCATAGTGCAGCTATAAGGAGACAGCGAGACTCCCAATAAAATCAGGGGACTGTGTTATTACTAGGAAATTAGTGATAAAGATACACATAACTGTATAAGTTTTGAACAGTCTCAACTTCATTCAATAAGATAATTATGTTGAAGATCTCTACTTGCTTTCAAATACATGCTGATTGCACTCCGACTTCTTGTATTATAGTAAACATGCTTCCTTGTTTTTCTGAATACGTCAATATAATTCATTGGTTCAATACTTATCATAAGGGTGCTTGCTGGAATTAGCAATGGAGGTTTTTATGACATATTTAATCAGCTCAAAAACTAACTCTGATGCACTGGGCAAATTTATGGACTAGTAGCATTAAGTATGTTAGGGAAACTAGATACATGACTAATAATAAAATGTAAAGTTTTAGCAATAAGAACTTGTCAGAGTTTCGTGACTTGTATAATACCATTTATAATTCAGAGATATATTATAAGTATTTTTTCAGTACCGCCACTTTCAGGAATTCAAAAAATCATTAAATCAGCCCTCTCTTCTTCAAAAATCATGAGATGGCAACACTGATATCCTCTGCTCTAGATCTATACAGTTAGGAATTAGACTGATTTATTTGCTCTCTCATAAGTAGGTATTACTTTTAAATGGAACTATTAATGCACCACCCCTACCGCTGCTTTTTTTCCTACTATTAATGACTTATTGGTAGAGGAAATAGCTGTTACACATCATACACAAAATCCACTACCATCAAATGGCATGTTTGACATGCAGGGCAGAAAAAGGTTTTGATGACATAATATTTACTAGGAAGTTCTTAAAAGATAAAGCTATGGAGGTAGACATTTGTAGCTACAATACAAGATCATATATATACAAATAGTGGGAGGAGGTAAAGCAAAATAATATTTTGACTATTGATACTTTTCACAGAGCTGAAGGTAAGTACAAATTTAGGCCTTAATCCACAATGCAGGCCCCATTGAAACCAATAAGTTTGAGATGCCTTATCGATTTGGACCCATGGTATAACGAATGGTAGCAAGCATTATCCTCAAGTTTGCAGCATTGGATTGTTGAACAAATACGATGCCTAAATAAAATGAAATTAGAACAAGACTAGAATAGTATATTTTAACAGGGTTTCAAGAGAATAACGGTATTATTCAAAAGGTTTATTTGCGACATTATACTGATAAGCAGAGACATAGAGGGGAAATCAGATAGTATACAAGAAAATATGTTCCAAATTCAGGATATGGGTGAACTGTTCAGAACAATGTATGAAACAAGTAGGTTAGGACAAATATAGTTGCTTATGTAAGTTTTAAATGCAACCAGAGAAGAAAAGCACAGGCTTTCCAAATATTTAAAAATACAAGTTATAAAGGGAAGGGAAGCCTAAAAACAGCAATGAGACAACTGCCAGAACCTAAATGAAAAATAACAAAAGGGGAAGCAGAGAGATGCTGAGTGAAGCAACTAGAACTCTATGGGATACTTAATCACAATGGGCTAGATCATCAGTTAACAATTTGCCTTGAGCAAGGAGGTTGCATGTTGTTGTGCTCTCTCTGGAGCAAGGGAGGAAACAGATTGTGACCAACTGAACCACAGCCTCTCATCCAGCCTCCCCTCTCCTCAGAGGAATAGACTGCATCAGGTCTATACTTAGTGCAACATACATCTGCTTACACCAGCAAGGCAGCATCAAGGCTCCGCCCATTCCCTACCACTCACCTACCTGTGTGAGGGAGGGATGTAGGAGCTCTACAGCCTGCTATAACTCCAGCACTGTAAGTAAGGGTATGGATAGTCAGAACAAGCTAGGAAAGGAACCCTTACTGCTCTGTGTGACCACACAAGCCAGACCACAATCTGGTATACCAGAACAAAACAGAGTGGGTGGTAAAACTCTATGTTTTCCTTCAATATTCACAAAGAAAATCAGAAATGCAATGCCAAAAAAATGGAAAAAAGGTTCCCTAGGAAGATGGCTTCAGTGGGTAGAATTAACAGTCACTCCAGAACAAGATTTATGTGAGATCAAAATCACAGTAGAATCTTGAAAGAGATGGAAGAGATTACATATCAAATTAAAAATTCTCCACAGATTCAAGAAAGGGGAAATGGAGGGATGAAAACCTAACCCCAATCTTCTGAAAAGGAGGGAAAAAGGCAGATAAGATTACAGACTGGTATATCTGAAATCAGTAAAAGACAGAATCCTAGCTATAGCCAAGCACCAGAGAAACATGGGTTGATAGAAAAAATAGTCAGCATGGTTTTCCAAATGATAGATTATGTCTAATAATGATGACATTTTTCAAAGGAATAACAGAAAAGCATGAGGGAAAGGAAAATTCACTGTGATTACGAGCCTGATTGGTTACTAGAGATACAAAATTGAGAGAAATGGCACCACAATAAAAGGGAGATTCAGACAATAACAACTTTAAACAATGATTTTATCAAATAGTTCTAACAATGTATCCAAGTGGCTCTGCATGATGCTGAAGTAATCACCAGATAATATTAAACCCCCTACCTCAGATGATGATGGACAATTAGGAATATCTCTAAAAGGGAAATGATATAAAGCATAAACCTCCTTTTCATGATCAGGGGGTATGTTTTGCACACAGTATGATTATAACAGCTAAAGACTCTGTGTATGTATAGGTATGTCCAAACTGTAAATTAAGGAGTAATTCTACCACTGGTAGGAATTTAATTTAGCCAGTCTGGGTGACAATAGTAGTTAAGATATGGCAGTAGCACAGCTGCCTCAGTACAAGTCTATCAAGGACCCTGGGTTGCTAGCCAGTGCTGAAGCGAATGCTGCCATGTCTTCACTACTACTGTTACTCAGACTAGCTCAGTGGTTCTTAACCTTTCCAAACTACTGTACCCCTGAAGCCTGAGTCCCACCCCCACGGGGCTGAGGCATGTAACTTAGTTTCATGGCGCCCCTGTGGCTCCAGGCAATTGCCTTTCTTGCCACCCCCAATACCAGCTCTGCACTTGCGACCCCTCTAAACCCCCAGGTTGAGAAACACTGGACTAGCTAGAGTACAAGTAGCTTGGGTATGTCAACCAACAGTACAATTACACCTTCAATCGCAGTGCAACCGTATTGAGCATCTGTGTGCGGGGAGAGAGCCATAAAAAGTATGAAAAAGACCCAAAAAGTATAAAATAAAATAAATGATGATAAAAATGTACTCACTATTCAGAGACCCACAGGAAGAATTCTAGCAGAATTCTGGCTGCAGCATGGCTTCTTTGTGCCAACCTGGGAGTGCCAAGAGTACACTTTAGCCCTTAACTAGGAAGGTAGACGTAATAAAAATAATAATTCTCCCCAAATTGTTATACAACCTGAAGAATGTACAACTGTAATCCCACATTGGTTATTTGAAAAAGCAAATGTTATGTTAGATAAACTAATATGTAATTGGCAAGGACCCCAGAATTAATCTAGAAAATCTAATGTTCCTATAAATAATACGGCACTCTGCCAGCCCTGAATTTTCCAGCTTTCTACTAAGCAAATCAGATTCACTAGTATCCAGCAATGTGACAACAGAAAAGTTTCCCTCACTGCTCCACTCACCTCCTGGAAACGCAACAAGCCACAACACAGAAATAATCATTTTAGTGTATGAGGGTAAAGCAAGCTTTAAAAATCTATCATGAATACTAAGTAAAACATTAACCACACACGTTTAAGAAAAGAAAAAACTAGATTCCTTATTAAAATTGGAGATATACATGTGGAAGAACTTCAGACACTCCATATGTTGGATGCATGGGGAACTTTTAACATGGAAGATGAAGGGAAAACTAAGTATGAGACCTGTACATAGACAACTCACAGTGTTTGGCCAATAACAAGGGAAAATAATAAAAATAATAAAAACATATTTACAGATCTCTTCTGATAATTAGTATAGCAGTCACACTTACAGTTTTTATTATATTGAAAGACTGGTTTGAAAATTATTCCCTGCGTTAAAACTGGGAATATTAGTGGAAAAAATAATACTAGTTAAATCAACAGAAATGTCAAAATTACATCCATTATATCTTAGTCAGATTTTTAGAAGCTGGTTTCCATTTTTGCTCCACAAGTTATAGGCAGAAGTCACTGTAGGTACAATTTTTAACCTACAATTATTGACGGACTCAATTTAGGACATCCAGAGGTGTAAGTCCCTAACTGTGGGTGCAATAAACAAATAATTACACCTACAACTATGTATCCCTGAAAAGATGGCAGCCTACCTGAGGCCATCAGTGAGGAGTTCCCAACTAGAAAAATAGACATGGTAACTGGAGGAAATGATCGCAAATGTTATCAAAAGTTTATAATCTTGTGACTTGGGATGACGAAGAGACCAGTCCACTGAAACCATTTAAAAAAAAAAAAAAACCTCCATCATAAGAATTAAAACTCACATACGGTGTAAACTATGAGAGTTATCCAAAGAGATTTTTTATTAATATCATACACCAGTTAAAGCACCAAATTCTGCTCTCACTTATATTCATGCAACATCAGTAATGGGGCTTGAAGAACAAACCAAATGTAAACTGTATGGAACTTCACAAGCTCTTCTGCACCTTCTTGAATCTGACTCATTTGCCAAGTGCTTGTGTTCACAGGACCTTAAGCTTGGAAGCATTCCAAGCTTCCTCCATAATACAGACCAGTCTTTGCCATCAATTGTGTTTCAGAATGGAACAAAATACACCACTGCACAATTTAGGAATGTTGTTAATGTTTATTTAATATGAAATATTAGCATTAGACCAGTTACCAGAAGTTGTATCAGTCTTGGTCAAGATGCAATAGGTTACAGACTTGAAATAGGTACAGAATTAATACAAAATATAGAACAATGCTATATTATTTTTAAAAGGTGAATTATAAAAGGTGACTTTTGACTAGAAGCATATCAAAGTGGAATGTAGAGCCTATGGAATAGGACTATTACCCTATACAAATACAGACCTCCCACCCCAGCCTGCTAGCCTTCATCTTAACATAAGGTTTCTGCACTTTTGGAAACCACAAACCTTGCACTATGTTTAGTGTGTTGACAAGATACTTCCATCGAGGAACTTTCAGGTTTAATCTGCCATCAGGTTTAATCTGAAAGAAGCAGTCTCTCAGGTATGGAAGAAATCCTGGCTTTCCTAAAGTCAATGATAGGTGTGTCATTGATTTAAAGGGAGCCAAGATTTCACCCTTCATACTCAATTTCAGAAACCTAAGAATTAATTCAAATTCCCCTAAATACACTTGCACTCCTCTTGAGGCCTCTTCTTGAGTGGAGCAAGCATTTCCTGCACTCCAGTGTTCCCCTGAAATAGGGAAAGATCCTTATACCTTGTTACATTTTCCATTCTGTAAAGAAAGCATACAGAAAAGACCTTTAATGTTGAAGTACTCTAAATGACTGGAGTATTTGTACCACAACTATCAAATGTGCTAATATGCCATATTAGTTCCCTATTTTTTGCCTCAGCAAACCCCTGAAACGTGGGGAGCATTTTGTCAAGTAACTTAAAACACTTTTCAAAGAACTATTTCATAGAAAAAGTTATACATAGCAAACTAGAACTTTTACCAAAAATTGAGGAAGGGCAGAATGGATGCCATAGATCATCAGTCATCTCTGTTCATCATCACATATGTTGGGGACTTTGGCTACCCCTTTTTTCACCTCTTTTCTCTTGTGCTAGGAACTTGGAAAGAGCATTAAATGAGCCAAAGACTAGGAATGGGTGACTCTGCTGTAATTGTTTTGCATTCTTCCATTCTGCACATGGTGTTTCAGTGACAATAACTCAGTGGCCCATGTAATCAGTTATGATCAATGATAAGCAACAGTTAACATGGTTCCCCTCTTCTATATTTTCCATTTGAAGATCAACAGCCAAATGTTATCATTCAGTGTATGGTTGTGGCTCTTACTCAAATGAAGGTGAACTGCTCACATGCTTTACTCCAATAATTAAATTTCATATTTTCCAAATTTTCCAGAGTGAGTACATTTTTTCTCACCATATGGATGCTCATATTGATAAAGGCAATGTGTCAGAAGAAGATTAATAGTGATGCATTGGTTACATACATCAAATGGAGTCTGCTGTCAAGCTCTCTCATGAAGTGTTAATGATCCTTTTATGGAACTATTTATGTATGCGCACACACACCAGTGAAGAATAAGGGAGTTATCTACATGATTTATTATCATAAGTGCCTCAATTTACCTGCTCAATTTTGTACTGCTACATACTTGGACTCAAAGGGTTAAAATCAGAGTTGAGCTGTTATCTGACCATATGTGAGAAGTGAAGACAATGACTTTAGGTAAGCCTAATCACCATTTTCCAAACCATACATGTGTGAATTCCTTTGAAGCTTCATGTCCCATCAAAGTTTGGCTGCCAATCTCAGACTGCCAAATAATGTCACATATTCCAAAAAGAATGGCCTGATGTAAGTGGAAGCCTATCTTTTTTATTGCATCCTGGTGCCATCTGCTAGCAAACCTACCGTATTTCCCCATGTATAAGATGCACCTTTTTTCGAAAAATTTGGGGTCTAAAAATTGTGTGCATCTTATACAGTGGTACTTACCGGTGGTGTACCGTAATACATTTATTTTCAAATTTTGGGCCCCAAAATTAAGGTGCGTCTTATACATGGGAGCATCTTACACATGGGGAAATACGGTACTTAAATGTCTTCATCATTCACTTTATTACATGCTAATGCCACCTGTTGGGAAAAAGGTGAACAAATTGAAAGTTGAGAATCTTGATTGGCTGCAGTCTTCCACTACAAACGTGTGTGTGTATACTTGCATACATGGTGGTTTACAAAGCACATTAAAATGAGTTAAAAACAGAGTCCCTGCCTCAAAGAGCTGACAAACTATACTGACTAGACAAACATAAATTTGTGTGACTGTTCTAATAAATTAGTGCTTTAAATATTTGACCATTTTTGACATTTGACAATATTTGACCAATGTTTGACTGCTCAAATGACTGATTATTTTTGAACCAGTCGAACAGCCAACCCTATGCTTGGCCATTGTCATTAAGGAGCTTCCTGCTTCAGATTACAACAAGCTCAGAATTAACCTGTCCACACAGGACTTCAAACAGGTGGCAACTGTCAAATACTTGCACAGTATCATAGATGTAGATACTTGTATAACAGCGGCTACTGCCATGTTTTGGGCCACATGCTCACCACAAAGCTCCACACCATGGCTATACCAACTTTATTGTATGACAGTGAAACATGAGGCACAGAGGAAGGCTGAAGAGTGGGCATTGATGTTTTTGATTCCTGTTGTATTCGTCAGCTGCTCCAAATTGAGTGGAAGGACAAGATCAGAAATGAGGATATTCCTGTGTGAACCCAGCAATCGCTTACACCAGCACTGATTCAGTTTCAGTGGCTTGGTATAGACATATCATTAGAATGGAAGACCAATGAATTACAAAGCATGTTTACCAAGGAATGCTGCTACATGGCCAGTGATCACATAGTCACCAAAAGCTTTGGTGATGCAACAAGATTGCCAGGGATAAACATAACTTGAATATCCAGCCAGACCACCATAAGGACCTAGCTAGAAATTGATCTGGGTGGCACTTGATCTGCAAGGAGGCTACGTCCCTTTAGAATTTGTCATGATGATGAAGAATTTAGAGCAAAAATTCAAATATGCAAATAGACACATTTGGTCAGTCACATTCTCACATTTCAATGACCCTACTGGGTATTTGGGCTGGAAGTGAACTAAGAGCAAAATTATTCTCTCAGACCTGCTCATTAGATTTTGACTACAATATTCTGCTTTTCCAAAGTGCGAAGAACTTTCACTCACATCACTAAGGGCAAATCCAGCCTCCTTCTCCATGACTATTCTAGGATCCTCAGAAGCAAAACAGATATGCAAGAGAAGTGGTTGGATGTATGTGAGGAAACCCTAGGGATGAGCACCCTTTCTGTGGATTCCAAGACTATTAACTACTGGCCACTGGGATTATCCCCCAATGAGAGCTGAGTTTACATATGACTTATTTAATTAACAATTAATCAAAACTGAATAGTCATTAGATGCATACCACTCATCAGCAGATATCAGTATAACTAAACCAAACCATATACAAATGTTCTTAATAAAACTGTAATTTAGTCTGATGAGCTATTATTTTATTTTACAAATCATAAATGCAGCAAGATAAGAAAACTGTAATCTACCCATGAGAAAAGTTGCACAAAACTAGATCCTTCTTTAGAATTCTTTTGCATTTGAATATATAAACATATAACCATACAATCTTTAATCAACTGGAAGGAGCGCACACTTGAAATCTGAGTTGGATAACTTTGAGCCTGAGACAACTTTCCTTTCATACCAAACACTGTTAGCACCAGAAGTTGGGTGTAGTCAAGGAATGCAGGATCAGCTTATTTAGGTTCCATTTTAATCAATTCTGAAAACTGAACCAGAGGAAAGAAAATGAGCCAGTGACCACAAAAAGGTTTGTGTCTTGATATCAGCCCAACTAGCTAGAAGTGCCAAGTCAGCAACGTTACAGGGTATGTTTACACTGCAATGCAAGCCCAGGGTTAGTAGAACTCAAGTTAGCAGACTCTCAGTTTGTTAACCTACAGTTTGAGCGTCTACATTCATTTGTAACCCCAGATTAGAAACTATTGAACCTTGGATGCCAACCTGGGGGGGAGATCCAGTGTCTACATTGCATTATGCGGCCTGAGATCAAATCATCCATATCCCAGACTTTCTAGTACTCTCCCAAATTGTTGCCACTCTAGCCCTTTGTTTGTGTTTGCATGTGGGAATACTTAGACTGTCCACCAAATTTACACTGACAAGAGGACAAAGAAAGTTAACTCATGAGATTGTGGGATACTTTTCATGGATTCCCAGAGCACAAGTCCAGTGGCGCTGCATCTACACTGCAAAGCAATAGGGCTTGAACCCTGGATGCTGGCTTGACTCAGGCTCGGACACTCCACTCTGTGTCTTCTTCTGACCCTGGGTCTGAGCCCTGCGTTAGCACGATTCGTGTGTAGGTGGAAGGGGGCATAGGCTTGAGCCTGAGTTTGAAACCTGGGTTTACAGTGTAGACATAACCACAGAGACATCAGCCCAGGAAGATAGTGGTGCTGAGCCAGAGCTCCCACGTAGACCCGTAACCTGAGTAAAGCTTGCATTGTTGCGGACCAGAAGGTGTTAAAAATCAGGAGACAGATCCTTCACCCCACCTCTCAATGCAATACAATATGATAAAGGGGGGGAGGTAGGGGATCACAAGATTAAAAATAATCCCTTGATTTTAAAACAAAAGTAATAGATTGTGCTTTGTTTTTATTTGACTTCCAGAGTTTGAGTTTTTAGGGGTCATCTTTTCAAACTTGTCTGAAACCATGAGGATTAGAAATTTACTTAGAAAATGAAAGGAGAAATTCTTGCATGATATTATGACTTCAGCAGCTGCGGCTTTAATTAAATACTATATAATGCAAAATTCAAGTTGGCAACAGTGGATCATTTATACCTTAATATCAGCAAGAAAGAGCTGCTGAGCCAAGAACTTCAAAAAGGCCTTTGTCTTAGTAGCATCAGAACAAGCCAGCAGTACTTAGTGGGTAACCTCGCAGTGACCTGTGATTTGACATCAGCGCAGCAATCTAGTTATTGAACAAGTGTTAAATTCAAGGGGAGAGCATGTGACAGTACAGCTCTTCTTCAGTTAAACTCACAGAGAGAGCGTGAGTTCCTCAGCCTCCCTCTCTCCCAGGGCTGGGGCAATACAACTTACCCACTTCCTGCCTCTTCACTGGCTGATGTGAGAGCAGCAGGAGTTATGCTCTTGCTTGAGAGTTTATTGAGCTCCAAGATTTATCGCTAATAGGTGGAGCTGCATCCAGACCTGACGGGAGCAGAATAACTGTGCAAGATAGAAGTCTATTTGCCTCTTTTCTTCAACAGGAAGATCTGTCCCCCCTGTCGCCCCATGCTTGTTCCCTCAGAGGGACAGAAAGAGAAGGAGGCAACATCTGCCACCTCCACTCTCCATCCTCTTCAAAAGAAAACGCAGACTGTGTCACCCGAACTGGTGAGCGCCGCTCCTACTTAGCCACTGAAAACACTGCTGAGGTAAACCCTGGTACCCAAGTGGTATCCTAGGGAATGGGACAGTCATTTCTAATGAAAGAAGCCAGGCAGGAGTGTTCTGGTCTGCAAGTCACCAGGATCCAACAGTTGGAGAAAAATTTTTTTGCACTTTCTAAAGATGTGATACATAGAAGTCTGAGATGCAATCATGTCCCTGACAAACATCCTTAAGAAAATTTATAAGTTTGGTGTTATTTGGATGTAATAAGAAACAGCTTCTGAAGCTCTACTCCATCAGCAAAAGCAGTTGTTGGTTCATAATATTTTATTTGAAAATATTAACAGTAATTATCTTAGGTTAAACAAATGTGAAGATTCACTTGGATGGTTATCCTTTATTTATCTTAGATAAGAAAAATGAAATACCCATCTTGAACGGGTTCTTATTTTTTAACTCTTTTAAACCTATAAACAAGGTGTCCAATCCTGTAAACAAACATAGATATGTCATTGAAATTAATAGGATTTCTGCTCACAAAGCCTTGCAAAATCAGGCTTTTAATTAACTGCAGCAAAAATAAGTATTCTTAATTGAGGAGGCAGACACCCAAGTGTGAATAATGAAGTTTAATAAAACTAACTTGGCATTACCAAAACTCAGATTTTATTGTAAAACCATCAAACATCTAGACTCACATGGAACAGCAAAAGGCTGAATTCTGCCCTTGGATTTAATAATAATTACTGAAACTGTAATTTACTATAAATCTGTACAGCACCTAGCACAACAGGGCACAACTTGGCTGGCCTCTTGGCAGTAACACAAATATTAAATCATTATCACCACCATCACTACCACCACCATTAATACTTGTACCTAGTACACTTTTAGGTGCTCAAAATAAATGTATTCAGTGCCACTTAGGTACATGGTGCTTTACAAAATGTAAGTCAACTTTTTTTCTTAGCATGGCTCCCTGACTACCATAGGACTTGTGCACATCTAAAGGGAGAAATGGATTCTAAATCCTTTCTTACAGAAGCACTAACATGTACCAACAATCTTATTCATACAATATGTTTTTGACATAAACTTCTCTGCTATCTGGAGCTTTATCAGCAACAGTGAGTACCCCAGAAAGATGGGGAATTCTTACAGCTTTATACAAGTAATACAACTTTCTGCTCTAGATCTATAAGCAATTTTATCACTGAATCAATAGGAGGTCTTTTCAGTTCCAATATCAAGCTATTGCTGCCACAATGTGGGGTGACAGAAGCTGAGTTGAAGTTAACCCTTTCTTCTCCTGGGATCCTGTCACACACCACTAAAAGGCATGCTGAATAACAATCTCTATTTCTCCTTTGTTTTTATTAAACCCAGCTGTTAAAATTTTTCAAGTCACAGACAATCAGTTGTGTTTGTAGAAAGCCATATTTGCTCCTAGAATTTAACTAGATACGTCTGCAAAGCATTTAAACTGCATATATCTTAAAATACTATTGATAGAATGACACCTATATGTACTAAACTCAGTACAAACAGATGAGGCAGTAACTTTTATAGACACCCTCGCTTCCCACTCGCCATGCTAACACAGTTATATGTTGTTATGATAGGCTTTCTACAGCAACTTGCAAGAACACTGCAGCTCTGCCACAGCAGGAGCCTTTTCAAACTTCATCAATAATAATTTGGGCCAGATTCTTCCTGGCTCTTACTCTCCCCCTCCCCCTCACACAGTGCACCTGTGGAAGGAGTTTCTCATTTGCTTCTCTGGCCCTTGTAAAGGTCAGGCAGCATTCTGGTCCCTGAGCCCAAGCATCAACTGATCCCTTCCAGCAACTGATGCCCCAGATGGTGCTGTCTCTCCACACAACTCCAGCTTGCAGAACTGGCTGGTCATTCAGAGTATGCTACACACCTTGAAGGGAGCATTGAGGCAAAATGCTTTCTGGTGTCCTCTCAGGGGACTATGCACAATTCTGCTTACTGGCTATATGCCATTTTCACAGTCTGGCCCTTCGTATCTTGCTACAGAAACTAAAATGTTGTAAGTGATGAGTCTTGAGATGGCATAAAGCCTAAATTTAGGCCATGGGGAGAGACTCCTTCCTGGCTTTGTAACTGATTCTCATGAACAGACCTCTCATTGCAGTCATCCATGCCTTTGCCCAGCCTACACTGCTATAATGTACTCCTCAGAACTCTTCGCTGACATTGACTGTGGTCTACAACAGCTGCAGAACTGCTAACTTTGCTCTTTAGGATAAGCATGCAGGGTGTGATTGCATAGTCGTCACTAGTTGCCATTATGCTAAAGGGTCCGTCTATCTAACTAGCAACTAAGCAAGCACTTAAAAAGGAAAACATAATACCAGATACAAGCACAAGATCTTCTTAAAAATACATCCTTTTAGAACATAAAAATATATTATACTCATTACAAAGACAAATTGACAAAATAATCCTACTCCCGTGTCATCAGAAATGAAGGATACATTGAGAAGTTCATATTACAGCTAGATAACATTTGGAAAAAACACAAATTATTTTTATTAGTGCCACGGTGCTTGGCTTGCCATTATTTCATGATCACAAGAATACAAAATAACTTTATTTTGATATAAAATATTAGCTTTTTCCTGGGTCTATTATCATCTCCATTTACCTTTTGTACTACTAGTAACAGTAATGGGAGTTAGTTACATGAGCATTTTATACAAAAAGAGAAGAATAAATCTTTTAGTTAGTTTACTCAATATATTTTAGCCCCTGGTGATACCAGGAGGCAATTTTGCCATTATCACAGTAAAAAGGAATTCTGAACTTTGCAAAAATATGGATAAAGAAAAGATCAAGCCACAGGAGGCAGAATTTTTCCATATTGAACGTCAAATAAAAAACATTCAGTTTTAGGGCCAGACCCTCACCTGGTATAAGTCAGCGCAGCTCCACTGATTTATGCCATGTGAGGATTTGGCCATTTCTCTCAAGTTCATTCAAGTCATAAGGAGTAAGGCACTGTAGCTGTTTGGCAAGGGACACATGTAAATGAAAAATTATTGAAAAATAGGAAGGGTTTTTTTTTTTGCATTTTTAAATAGAAAAAAATATAAAATTTGTAATGATATAAGGAGGCAGGACTTTATTAAGCTATTCATTAATGTATTGGTAGGCAGGCAAAGTAATCCAAAAGCAGACAGCATGCAAGCTGAAAAATAGCGTAAAAGCCTGGACATCAGTTCCATTATTTCTTTGTCCCCTATTTAAAAATATCAGTTATTGTCCTGTTCAGTATTACCCAGGAGGGCTCCAATCCTACATACACTTGAGCATGTGTATAACTTAGCTCACATAAGTGCTATCATAGCCTTCTTTATATTTTTGCCTTCAATGTGACCATTCATGGTAAGCATTTTCAGTATCAGAGTGTAAAAATGATCACTTCAGACTGAAGCAAGAGGATCTGACTTGTAGCATGGTCAAACCCAACACGCACTCTCAGGACAGAGTGTATATTTTAAATTAGACTCATATATTAAAAATTAAAGGGAATTAGTGAATATTAGAAAATCTGGGTGGTCCTCAGTGGCCCATTGAAGCTAAATACAAATTTGACTTCATCATTGCTTAAGTTTATGGAGATATCACTGGTTCTATTCATCAATTAAATTCACTCAGACCTCTGTTGTCTGATGTGAAATGGTGAATTTTGACAAAATTCATGTTATGATTGCTCGTTTGACTCTTCTTTCTTCCCTCCACCTCAGTACCAGCTTGCAAAACTGAACAGCTGCAAAAAAATTTTTAATTAAAAAAAAGTTTAAAAGGCATGAATTAACGTTCCCCAGTTGGCTGTGAAAAAATTATTAACAGACAGAACAAAATATCAATATCCCTAAATGAGGAAAATGTGACTGAGATCCACACAATAACTAGTCTATTTTGTTGCTATTGTATGGTGACTAACAAGCGGCAATGCAAGGCTCTTTATTAGGCCTTCTCTACCCATAAAACATACTAAGGCTGTAGATAAGCATGAATATCTGTCACAAAGGATTGTTTCAATTTATGGATGTTCTCCATTTGCGCATCACAAAGCATCAACTAGAAATTCTGGGTTTGATCCAAAGCAAGAATTACTTTTATATTTGGGCTTCAATGCTTTTTCAGTTGTACATGTTTTCTAAAAAGTTATATAACATGCATCATTGCTAACAGTAATTAACCACTTATTGCTCCTTTAAGTGATGTTCCTCGTACCAATTCAATTGCCAAAAAATAGAGACAGTGCATGAAAGATGCGGGCAGAGGGGGAAATAGGGAGGTAGAGGTAGAGAAGCTGGCTGGCCATTCTAAGTCATTCATGAGAAACAAAAAGTTCTTGATTAGTTTAAGTCTCTTGCCCTACTCTAGAACAAGCTTACAAGGGAGATTTAGGTTAGATATTAGGGAAAACTTTCTAACTATAAGGATAGTAATACTGTAATAGGTTACCAAGGGAAGTTGTGGAGCCCCTGTCACTGGCAGCTCTTAAGAACAATGTAGACAAACCCCAGTCAGGGATGGTCTAGATATACTTTGTCCTGCCTCAGCACAAGGAGATGGGCTAGGTGACCTCTTGAGTTCCTGTCCAGTCCTACATTTCTAAGATTCTGTGTTATGCTGTAGCCTCAGCAGAAGCATGATCCCTGGCCCACATCCTTTTGCCAGCTCCTGACACTTTAATGACATGGCTTCACTTGTTGATCCCTTCTCTGCAGCAAAGAACAATCTCTACTTTGGGATCTCCTGCTACTCAGACATCCCAGGATTCACCCAAAAGAAGATAACACATTTGAGCAGCTGCATCTTTGGACCCAATGTCCTGGACTAGCTCCCAAGATTGCCTCTCCGCAAAGCCTTCGGCAGTGCTGGGGTATGTTTTGAACTAGAGCTAATCAATAATAAGTTAGCTAGCTCAAGTTAACATGAATGTACACACTAGTCTAGACACTCCACAGTTGTTTGTGGTTTACCCTAGCACAGGGTAAAAAGGGAGTGACTGGGCTAGCACCAGGAGTAAAATTGGAATGATATAACTTGTTATTGAAGAGGAACCAGCATGTCTGCTATAAGCATTTGGAAGAGAGAGAGAGAGAGTCAATCATGAATTATAATGAACTTCACAAGCAACTTCTGTGCAGAAGCCGAGACATCAATATTTCACATATATAACGCTTACCATCTAAAATGGGGTGAGACGTCCCATTGCAGACCCACTCCATAACCACTAATCCCCTTGAAGTAGAGTCACTGTGAGGGGAATGGAGAGGGGTGGGGGACTTCCACAGCCCCAATGCTGCTGGGTGGAATTCACCTAAATTGAGCATTTAGTTAAGAATTCTAACTAGCTGATACAACAAACAAATGTGGAAACAGACAGCTATTTAGATGCCAATGTCTTCGTAAAATATGTATAACAGCAGATTAAGCATGGTATCCTTTTAAGACTAAAATATGGGGAAAACCATCAGTGTTTAAATCAGACATCTGAATTTCCATTTCTTATAAAACTGCAAGAAGCACTGAGGACTGGGAAGCCAAAAGTGACTCTGATATATATAAAAGATATATTTACAAACACACACACGCACACACCCTTATACAGAGAAAACACTTGTTGAAAATAACGGTTCTCCCAGGGAATCGCTATTTCTTTCAATAAAGATCTGAAAGGCCTTCCTAACTGTGCCTGTGCCACTTCACTGCCCATCATAATTTGTAGCCTATGAATCTGTCACTTATGCTTCAGACCTATGGATCAATCCATCCCTCCCACCATAAAATTAGCCTTCTATGAAGATGCTATGTGGTTGCGCAGAAAGTGCTACTAATGCCACACTTATCCCACTAAGACCATGAATCCTCAACCTTGAGCCACTTCCTTCTCAATTTTCCTTCTGCCACTTGTAGTTTACACAACAAAGACAGAGCCACTGAGAGTGCATGGTCTATTATCCCAACATAGGCACATTATCAGGTATACCTAGATCTGCTCCGCTCCTTGTCTGTGGTTTCTTGTAACACTAACAGCATTCTAGTTCCAGAGGGCAAAGGGCTCCCTGATATCCAGCAACGAGCTTCAGCTGGCCTGACCAGCTCAGTGTACCCCCAACTCTTTATTGTTATCATCTGTACCTAAAAGGCATCATGTAATGCGTCATTGGAAAATTAATAACTCGCTGATATTCTTGTGTGATGTACGTATGGTTACCGCACCAAAAATTAAGCAGATCCGCTGGAATTATAACTAAAATGTTTTAAACCAAGCATGTCAGGGGAAGTTGATAAACAGGTTTACTCCATACAAAGGAAAGAGGAAAACTTTAAACCAGGTGTGTCCAAATTAAATGGGATATTCATTTGTATTAGAGATTATAGGAAGAGAGAATTCATATTGTAAAAATCCCCAGCAGAGGAGAAGACGGCATGGCATCCACACCCAGCAAGGAAAAGAAACTTTATCTGAGGATGCATTTCAGATAAATACTTTTCAAAGGTTTACTGGACTATAAAGAGACGGGCAGAGAACTCCTAAGTTATCCTTCACCTGAAGAGACGAGGAAAACCAGTGCCTTGGACTCTGTGGAGATCCTGACTAAGGGCTTGTCAGCCATTGCTGGAAAAGGAAGATTGTACAAGGTAGCTTTCTTACCAAAGACTGTAGCTTGTTAGCCATTAGAAAGCATATTTTTACTTTTGTTTATTGATAACTCTTTCTGTCTTCATCTCTTACACTTGTACTCACTTAAACCTATGACTTTGTGCTTAATAAACCAATTCAGTGCTGTGATTAAAACGGGAGCGTTTGTCAAACCCCAGTCAAGTTAATGAGTTGCAGTATGTTGACTCTTTAAGGAAGCAACAACCAATTTCTGTGACTATGCCAGGATGGGGAAATTCAGACTGGAAGATGTTGAGGTCACCCTGCAAACAGTAAGTGAGCAGTGGAAGCTAGGGCATGACTTGCATGGTTGCATGCTGGCTGTTGGTGTCCAGGCTCTGAGCCAGAGCAGCATAGCATTTAAGGAACCCAGAGTTGCAGGGCAGGTGGTGACAACCCCTCACTGGTCTGGGTTGAACCCCAAAAGGTCACAGTTCCCCACTGCAATTAGTAAAATAAGTAAACAGTCTCTCCATGTGATGGTACTGGGAATGAAGTCCGATGTCACATGCCTTTCTGTGAGCCCCAAGGTGGACACTTCAGCCTGGTCTATGCTGCCGCCAGCAGTCAGTGGGAGATATGCAAGCTACATAACATAACTTGCGCATCTCCCATTGACTTATTTATGCTGCCATACCATGGCGTCTCCACTTAGCTGCGTCGATAGGAGACGCCCTCTGGTCGATGCAGCCTTACTCCTTTGCAGAGGAGGGTGAGTTAATGGCATGGACAGGAGAGCACTTCCAGGATTGATTGAGTGGGTCTCCACAGCCCGTCCAATCGATCCTGCTGCATTGATTCCTGCAGCCCTGGTAGTGTAGACATACCCTGACAGAAGTGCTAGAACATGCTGAAAAAAGCTGAGCCTGGAGAGCAGTACAGGAAAATCCCATGTCCTAGTCCTCCCTATGCATGGCCTCAGGATCTTCTTCAAGGGAGGTGGTGGCGTTCTCCTCCTCCAGGGGAATAATGAGTTGATTCAATATGGATGAATGCTAGCCCCTCCACCTTTTTGTAGAGACACGAGCACCTGCTAGGGACCATAGGACTTGTTGTATTAATAGGCATAATATGAGAGGATGCTTTATGGCAGGCAGCAGAGGTGACAGCTAGCTGATGCAACGCTGGCCACATATCTCGTGTCAGCTACCAGTAATGAATAGGTGGTAGCTGTTCTGGGTGCCAACTTTCAGGGGGGCTGTAATGCTGTGTCAGACTCTCTCTCTCTCTCTTTTTTTTTTTGGTTCTGCTGTTCCAGCGGGTGGCAAAACATCTTCCATCCTGGCCAGCAACACAACTAGGGCCATTCCTGATACCATGGGATCCTGACCATATCGCCCCAGCATCCTCCCTGCTGCAGGAGCAGCATCCTCCCCCTCAAGAGGGGAAGAGGCAACATGGACCAGTCCAAAGTCCTTTTGACTGTCCCAAAAGGCACTGCTGCTCTCACCCTTAGTGCCCATGGTGGCCCTCCTCTCCTGTTGCAGCATCTGCTGCTGTTGCCCCTTCCTGACGATGAAGATGCTGGCCATGTCTTGGAATTTCATGGCAAATGACTTCAGTCACCGTGTCTTGGTCTACTTTTTAAGTGGTGTATGTCTGTCTCATTATTCCCTGAAAGGAAGGAAGATACAGTGATTTTGAAACAGGGATCTAGATATGTTACCATCAAGTATTGCTCCTTCTCCCTTTGGCTTGTAGATGGCAATTTCCCACAAATGCTGGCAGCATACTTCCCCCCAGGGATTCCCTAGTGCTATTACTCTGTTGCTCAAAGAGAAGATCTTCTCTCTGGCAGGCATAGCAAGGAAATTACTTGGCTGTTCTCGGTTTCATTCCAGCTGACCCGTTCTGTGGCCTCATTGACATCTAATGGCATTTCAGTTAACTTCTTCATGAGCTGCTTGTGGGAAGTGTCAAATGGAAGCTGGTTTCTGTCTGTGTTTGCATGGGCCCTGGAGGTAGAATTCTTGCACTGTTGCTCCCTGTTCATACATACATGCCAGCATGTAAAAGGTAGAGTTGCACCCAGACACTATCTCCTTCCTCATTCGGTGGCAGAACAGGGTCCAGGCGAGTGAAGCCTGCATCTCTAGTGAGAAGCGTGCCGCACACGACTGGCTAACATGATCGCAGATCTTCCTGGCTGTTGAAAGCAGTACCTCCACCTGGTCATCCCCCTCCAGGAATCTCCTCACAACCAGACTGACACAATGAGTAAAGCAAGGGGCATGTTGGAAACCATCAATGCTCACTACCTTAGTGATGTTTGCTGGGTTTGTAGGAACAGACAATACAGAAGAGAGCACCAGAGGCCTCAGCTGCTCCTCTGACAGCACATGGTCTCTCCGGGAGGTCCCTAGAAGTATGCTGCTTATCAACGCCACATACTTACAGTGCGGCATGCTGTGAGGGTGTAGATGTTATTTGTAGCACTGCTACTGCTCCCTCAGTAGCCAAATGAGACAGCTAATCAATGGTCTGACCACTGGTCCACATACCAGTAGTCAGGTGCACCCTCTGACATTCCATTAGCCTGGGCAGGCCATACTCCAGCTTTCACAGCAGTACACAGATCTGGCACTGCCTTTTGTTTTCTGGTTTTTTGCAGGATAGGAGCAGGTAGGGATGTGCCACCAGGGAGCAACTGTAATTGAGAGGATTCTGAAGGGCTCACCACCCACCCAGGAGAAAGGAAGCATGTGCACGGCCAGCATGTTTGCACAATCTGTGGTAAGTGACCCAGCCATGGGGTGGTTGTGAGTATATTTTGCGTTCGCTGAACACACACTGCTAGTGACAGTTGCTGCAGAGAGCAATGTAGTTTGGGATCACTGCCTTTCCTCCAGATTGTCCCACCAAAACCATGTCCAGCAGAGATGAAGGCTGTGACTACTCCTCCTACCTGGGAACTGTGACTACAACATCCTTACCAGAATTGAAGTAGCAGAGCAGAGTTTTAGAGGGAGCTGTAGCTGCTGCTCACTGGGCACCACTCTACCCTGTATCAGCTTCCGGAACCAGGGCCCAAGGATAATTCTTTTGGGCCCAGTACAAACTTGTAACACGAGTCCCCTCCCATACACATACCCATGGGGGGTTGCAGGCTGGGCTGGGCCCCCCGGTAAAGTGTACCCTTTTCCCCCGCATGTGGGGGCCCTGTCTGGAACAGTATAAGCAGCCTCATGTGGTCAGATGCTGATGAACTAACTGGTGCTAAGATAGCCACCACTACCTCCTCAGGGTTATTTTTATCACAAGCTCCTGCACCCTGACTGCGCCACGGGGACATATTTCTCTTCAGAGGAACTGTCCACTTCAGGCAAAGTGTGTTGCCTCCATGGCAATTATTTTTATTATAGCACCTAGGAGCACCAATCATGGACAGGACCCCATTGTGCTAGGTACTGTAAAAAACACAGAAAGCAGTCTCTGCCCCAAAGAGTTTATTTGGTTCCCCTCATTTGATTCCTGGGACAGACCCTGCATGGCCTCAGTAGCTTCCCTACTGGGCCAGCCCAAGCCTTGAGTGCCGGACTTTCTTTTTTCTGACCCTGAACCGCTCCATGAAAGCCTGCTGCTTCCTAGCAGCTTCCTGCCGTGGCCTGGCTGTTACAGTGCTCCTTCTTTCAGAGTATGAGGCGCGATGCAGTTTGTTTGTAGTGGGAACAATGTCAGTGTCAATCTCTGTTTTTGAATGAGACAGCCTCAGCCCTGCAGCATGTCCAGTGCCTCTTTTCCTCCTCCAAGAAAGGCAGCCTTTGTGAGGTGAAATCCATTAATCTGCCCCGCTACCAGCACCAGTGCAGTGAGCCAAGAGGCTGCCCTGGGCAGTGAGAGAAATAGTAGTTGAAAAATCCCTGCTCCGTTTGCCCAAAGATTTGAGCTAAGACAAACAATGTATCCCAGCCTACCCACGATCCCTGAGACAGGCCAGAAACAGAGCAGCAGCTCACATGCTGTAACATGCAGCTCAACTGACTTAAGAGTGCACTGGTGTTTGAGGCCAGCGCACATATCACAGCACACTTGCTAAATCCTTGGTCCTTTTAAAAATAAGAATTTTGGGAGCTGTAAATCCTTCGAGTGATCTGGGATTCCTTAGTGGAGATTATCTCCCAGAAAGACCACATGGTTAGGGGGATCATTCCATTAGCACTGCCATGTGCCACACCATTATTGCAGAGACCAAACTAAAGTTTTAGGGAAAGCATGGCTCACTCCAGCCAAGTTCAGAAGATGAAAACTTTCTCATAACTTTCCCCTGTTCTCCTCAAAACTCCTGACTTCTTCATAGTGAGATTTTGCTGCCAGATTGCTCCCAATTCTCCACAGTACTCCTTATAGGACCCAAATTCTGGCCCCATTTAAATCAACAGCAAAACTCCTGTTGGCTTCGATGGTAAAAAGATTGGGTTTATGGTGTGCTGAAAAGAATGAATTGATTTCCATTGCTACTACCCTGAAAATCCTTACACAGATCCTTCCACCAGCCAAAGGGAGGGGTTAACCCCTGTCCTGCCAAACAAGATTCTAAATCCTCGGCAGAGCTGTGCTGCTGTATCAACATCTGTGGAACCCACAAGAGAGGTAATTCTTGATTTAATCCTAAATGGAGCACAGGATCTGGTCCAAGAGGTGAATATAGCTGAGCCAATTGGTAATAGTGACCAGGACACCCATGTGGGGGTGGAGGGAGGAGACACCAAAGCAGCCCACCACGGTAGCATTCAATTTCAGAAAGGGGAATTACACAAAAATGAGGAAGTTAGTTAAACAGAAATTAAAAAGGTACAGTGCCCAAAATTAAATCTCTGCAACTTGCATGGAAAGTTTTAAAACACCATAATAGAGGCTCAATTTAAATGTATACTCCAAATTAAAAAAAAAAAAAAAAAAAAAAAAAAAAAACCATAGTAAGAGGGCCAATAAAGTAAAAGAAACAGTTAGAGGCAAAAGGGCGCCCTTGAAAAAGTGGAAGTTAAATCTTATTGAGGAAAACAGAAGAAGCATAAACTCTGGCAAGTGAATTGTAAAAATATAATTAGGAAGGCCAAAAAGGAATTTGAAGAACAGCTAGCCAAAGACTCAAAAAGTAACACCAAAAAAATTTTGTTTAAGTACATCAGAAGCAGGAAGCCTGCTAAACAGCTAGTGGGGCCACTGGACGATCAAAATGCTAAAGGAGCACTCAAGGAAGACGAGGCTATTGCAGAGAAACTAAATGAATTATTTGCATTGATGTGATGGGGGCATCTGCCCCACGCTGGCCGATAAGGGGTTAATAGCTCTCTAGAGAAGCCGTGCAAGAGGCAGCCAATTAGAGGTTGGCTGAGAGGAGTGGCCAGTCAGGCCCCAACAAGTCAATATAAGAAGAGCTGCAGGGCAGTCACTCCCTGGAGCTTGAGGAGGGAAGGCTAGCTGCCTTGCAGGCTGAAGACAGCAAGCATCTCAGACGAGCAGAGCTGCAGGCAGGGGCTGGGGGTGCTAAGGACAACTCCAGGCTGGCTGCAAGGATTTGCAGGTGAAGCCCGGAAGCAAGGATGGAGAGGGTGCTGAGTGATGTGGGGAAGTGGCCCAGGAAAATGGACTGAGGAGTTGGAGGGGATTCAGCAAATGGTTGCCTTCTATGGGTCCTGGCCTGGGACTCTAGAGTAGTAGGTGGGCCTGGGTCTCGTCCCCCCCTTGCCACTGGTCAGACAGTAGACTGCAGTCACCGCTGAGGGAAGCTGTGGGACAAGTATTGCAGAGATAGTCCCCAGAAGGGGGGAACATTGATCATGACACAGTTGAAAGGTCATGTCATGAAGAAGATTCTGTGGTCCTAGAGAGACATGAGTCCCGGATCGAATGAGGGGCCAGGCAAAGCACCATCACTAGAAGGTGCACTGGCTAGCAGTGCTAAACCCTGGAACAGCCAGCAGGAGGCACCAGAGTGGTGAGTTGGCCCTGTTACAATGAGTCTTCACTGCTGAGGATATGGGAGATACACCCAGCCGTTCTTTTTAGGTGACAAATCTGAGCAACTGTCCCAGATTGAGGTGTAATTAGAGAAGGTTTTGGAACAAATTGATAAATTAAACAGTAATAAGTCATCAGGACCAGATGATATTCACCAAAGAGTTCTGAAGGAATTCAAATGTGAAATTGCAGAACTACTAATTGTGGTATGTAAGCTATCATTTAAAATCAGCTTCTGCACCTGAAATTTGTTTTAAATGGTAGGTGGAGGATAGCTAATGTGATGCCAATTTTTTAAAAAGGCTCCAGAGGTGATCCCAGCAATTACAGGCTGGTAAGCCTAACTTCAGTACCAAGAAAATTGGTTGAAACTATAGTAAAGAACAGAATTATTAGATGCATAGATGAACACAATTTGTTGGGGGAAGCATCAACATGGTTTCTGTTAAGAGAAAAAATCTACACCAATCTACTAGAATTCTTTGAGGGGATCAAAAAGCATGTGGACAGAAGTGATCCAGTGGATAAGGTATCCTTAGATTTTCAGAAAGCCTTTAACAAGGTCCCTCACCAAAGGTTCTTAAGCAAAGTAAGTGGTCATGGGATAAAAGGGAAGGTCCTCTCCTGGATCGGTAACTGGTTAAAAGATAGGAAACAAAAAGGTAGGAATAAATTATCAATTTTCAAAATGGAGAGAGAAATAGTGGTGATCCCCTGGGGTGTTGGACTAGTACTGTTCAACATATTCATAAATTATCTCAAAAAAGGGGTACACAATGAGGTGGCAAAATTTGCAGATGATACTATCTTGAGTAGTTTTTAAGTCCAACGCAGACCACAAAGAGTTACAAAGGAATCTCACAAAACTGGGTGACTGGGCAACAAAATGGTAGATGAAATTCAATGCTGATAAATGCAAAGTAATGTACATTGAAAAACATAATCCCATATATAATACCTATAAAATGATGGGGACTAAATTAGCTGTTACCACTCAAGAAAAGGATGTTGCAATCATTGTAGATAGTTCTCTGAAAACATCCACTCAATGTGCAGTGGCAGTCAAAAAAATAAGAGAATGTTGGGAATCATTAGAAAAGGGATAAATAATAAGACCGAAAATATCATATTGCCTCTTTATAAATCCATGGTACGCCCACATCTTGAATATTACTTGCAGATCTCATTGCCCCATTTCAAAAAAGATATATTGGAATTGGAAAACATACAGAAAAGGGCAACTAAAATGATTAGGGGCATGGAACAGCTTCCATATGAGAAGAGATTAATAAGACTGGGACTTTTCAGCTTGGAAGAGATGACTAAGGGGGGGTATGATAGAGGTCTATAAAATCATGACTGGTGTGGAGAAAGTAAATAAGGAAGTGTTATTCACTCCTCATAACACAAGATCTAGGGGTCACCAAATGAAATTAATAAGTAGCAGGTTTAAAATGAACAAAAGGAAGTATTTCTTCACACAATGCACAGTCAACCTGTGGAACTCCTTGCCAGAGGCTGTTCTGAAGGCCAAGACTAACGGGATTCAAAAAAAGAACTAAATAAATTCATGGAGGACAGGTCCATCAATGACTATTAGCCAGGATTGGCAGGGATTGCTGTTTGCCAGAAGCTGGGAATTGGCAATGGAATAAATCACTTGATGATTATCTGTTCTGTTTATTCCCTCTGAAGCACCTGGCACTGGCCACTGTTGGAAAACAGGATGCTGGGCTAGATGGACCATTGGTCTGACCCAGTATGACCGTTCTTATGTCGCCTCTCCCTCAGATATCTGCATAAAAGGAATGTCCTGGAGAAAGGGATCATGGCTAGGGCATCTGTATACCTTCAAAATCCCCTGCTGCCAGAATTGCTCCCTTTGCAATCATGAGCAGTTGAAATAAACAGGCGTTTTAAGCTACATTATGTCAGCACACAAGCCCAAATCCTCAACTTTACACCCCCTGCCTCCTAAGGGGAACCAGACAGGGGCCAGACTGGAAAACTTGGCCCTGGGTTTTTACTGGGCAAGACAAAAGAACATCACAGGTCAGTCTAGCATTAACAGGGAGATGGTCTTGCAGGTACTAAACAATGTTTATCTTTTCCATTTTTAGTTCTTATTACTTTGTAAGTCTGTGAATGGTTCCAGTGGTTAGGCAAGAAACTAGACCCATAAATACTTGAATAAATTTTTCATTCAGTTGAGGACTGGTATATACACAGACATAAAAGCAGCTCATTTCATTGCAGTTCACACTTGGACCATTAATAATTTGGAATATAATAGTTTTCTGACAATGTATTAATATTCAAATAATAGTTCAATGATCATTACTGCCTCCTTAACAGCTCCATTTTTATGCATTGCTTTTTTCAAATAGACAAATTGCATGACGCTGACATTCTGAATTTGTAAATAAATTGCATTTTTATATGTTCCCTTGAGATACTATCTTCTTTTATTACCAATGTGTATATATTGAAAGTGATCTGTAGCATCCTACATCACTGTAAGAAAAGCAACCTTCTGCAGTAAATCTGAAGTTCTAGAAATGGATGATGACTGTGTAGCATATGAAAAGGGAGCATAAGTTTGGAGTGGTTTCCAGTATATCTGACAAAAGGCATTTTGATCATGATTGCATGCTAGATATGCATAGTCTTGCCATTCACAGTGGGTAGCTAGCATTCCAAAAAAGATTCAAATATGCTGACTCTAAATGGCTGTTCCAACGAAGAAAGAGTACACCAAAACAAGTTACTCACCAACTTCAATATGTTTAGGAGAAACTGACTCATTTAAAAGTGAAATGAACAGACTGTTTCTTGTGATGGACTCCTTAACAACTCTGTGGGTGAATCCTGGTGTAAGCTGTCATAGCTTCATTGACTAAATGAATATTCACACCATCTAAGGGTCTGTCTCGTGGAGCCTATTTTGACAGGTACTATCAAGGCAGGGCAGTGCAATCTTCCTTCCCTACCTTTGTCCTATCAATGCCCTTACACCTCTCCTGAAGGCACTGTCTGTAGAAGTTCAGTCTCCATACCCATGCAGTGTTTGGCCTCTTTACTGAGACTACCAACCAGCCGGTAATTAGCATCAATTACCACGGTAGCTTTTGTGATGTATTGTAGGTCCCTAACAACTACAAACCAGAGTGGAACAATCAACTCCAAACAACCATCAATCATGTTGCCAATATTTAAAAGGGATCAACAGGATGACTCAGGTAATTATAAGTCTGACATTGATCCCAAGCAAAATAATGGAACTGCTGATACAGGATGTGATTAATAAAGAATTAAAGAGGGATAATATAATGTATGCCAAACATCCTGGGTTTATAGAAAATAGATCTTGTCAAACTAACGTGACATCTTTTTATAAGAGTTTAAGTTTCATTGATAAAAGTAAAATAGTGTTGATGTAGTTGACTTGTATAAGGCATTTGACTTGATACCACAAAATATTTTGATTAAGAAACTAGAACCAAAAAAGTTCAACATGGCAAAAAATTGAATGGATTAAAATCTGGCTAAATGATAGGTCTCAAAGTGTAATTGTAAATGGGAATCATCATCAAGTGGATGTGTCTCCAGTGGGGTCACACAGGGACTGGTTTTTGGCTTTATGCTATTTAACATTTTTATCAATGACTTTGACAATCATCATTTTCAGAGGATATAAAGATTGGGGAGTTGAAAATAATGAAGGGCCATTAGTACAGAGCAATCTGTGTCACTTGCAAGCTGGGCACAAGCAAACCAATATGCACTTTAATACAACCAAATTTAAATGTCTACATCTATGGACAAAGAACGTAATCTGCACTTGCAGGATAGGGGGACTCTATTCTGTGAAGCAGTGACTCTGAAAAAGATTTGGGGATCATGCTGGCTAATCAGTTGAACAAGAGCTCCCTGTGCGATGCTGTGGCCTAAATCACTAATGCAATGCTTGAATGTATAAATACGGGAATTTCTAGCAGGATTACAGAGTTTATCTTACTTCTGTATTGGGTACTAGTGTGACCATTGCTGGAAGACTGTGTTCAGTTCTGGCATCCACATTTCAAAAAGGATGTGGATAAATGGAAGAGGGTAAAGAGAAGAGCCACGAGAATGATTAAAAGTTCAGTCAATTTAGCTTTCCAAAGAGAACGTTCAGGAGTTATTGATCAATCTAGAAGCACCTACATGAGGAATATAAATCTAATAATAGCAGGCTCTTCAGTCTAGCAGACAAAGATGTAACAAGACCCAATGGCTGGTAGCTGAAGTTAGACAAATTTAGACTAGAAATATGGCACACATTTTTAATGAGGATAATTAACTATTGGAACAATTTATCAAAGGCAGTGGTGGATTCTCCATCATTGGAAATTTTAAGACTGGATGTATTTATAAAGGATTTGCTCTAGTTCAAAAAGGAATTAATTCAAGTAAGTCCTACAGTCTGTGCCAATGGTTCTCATCCCATGGCCCAATCAGCACACAGCTGCAGCTCATTTAACATCCTCAAGAGCCATAGAGGTAGTATATATATTGTGTGGATGCAGCCCACATAATACATAAAGAGCTGCATATGCAGCCCATAATGGTAAATAGGTTGAGAACCATTATGTGTTATCCAGGAAGTCAGACAAAAGTCAGAATGGTTTCTCTAGGCTTTATAGTCTATGAAAAACACCACGCAGTCTCATTAACGCTTAATTAAAAACCTAATAGCTCATCTTGAGGAAGGATAACCAAAACTTTTCAATTTAACTTTGCAGGGAATGTGTAATCAGCTAGTCAGGAATTTAAGGACTGTGGAAGAATTGGAGAGATTGAAAGCATAATATGTGAGACTCAAAAGTGAACACTAGTAGAGTTTAAGCATAAAGACTGGAATAAGATAACCATGTAACTCTAAGGCGAACTGACATAAGAAAGTGAATACAAAAAAAACTGTATAGAAATTGGAAATTAGGAAACAGAGACAGAATAAGGTATTCAGCAAGAATGAAGGATTAAAGAATGGGTGCAATATAATAAATATTGTACATAATGCTAGCTATTTCTCAACTCCGTGGCAGTTAAAATGAACAAATAGTTAACAGATAGGTCTGTAATTGTAAATTGGGAATTATCATCAAGTGGGTGTGTTTCCAGTGGGATCCTGCAGGGACTGGTTCTCAGTCCTAGGCAATTTAACATTTTTATCAATGACCTGGAAGAAAATATAAAGTCATCACTAATAAAGTTTCCAAATGATCCAAAAATTGGGGTACTGTTAAATAATGGGGAAGACGGGTCATGGATACAGAGCAATCTGTATCTCCAGGTAAACTGGGTACAAACAAACAATATGCATTTTAATACAGCTAAATGTAAATATATACATCTTGAAATAAAAAATGTAGGCCATACATGCCAGGATGGGGGACTCTATCCCCGGAATCAGTAATTCTAAAAAAGATTTGGGGGTCATAGTGGATAATCAGCAGACCAAGAGCCCCATTGTGAGGCGGTGGCCAAAACAGCCAATGTGATCCTGGGATGCCTAAACTGGGGTACCTTGAATAGGATAGAGAGGTTATTTTACCTTTGGCACTGGTGAGACCACTGCTGGAATAGTGTGTCCAGTTCTGGTGCCCACAAATCAGGAAAAATGTTGATAAATTGGAGAGGGTTCAAAGAGCCATGAGAATGACTAAAGGATTCGGAAACATGTTTTATTAGTGATTGAGCTCTTGGAGTCTAATTTAACAAAGAGATGGTTAAGGGGTGACTTAATTGCAATCTAAGTATCTACATGGGGAACAAATATTTAATAATGGGTTCTTCAATCTAACAGAGAAAGGTATAACATGATCCAATGACTAGAAGTTGAAGCTAGACAAATTAAAAATGTACATCTTATTTCAAATTTGAATAGTGAGAATAATTAACCATTGGAACAATTTATCAAGGGTTGTGATGGATTTTCCATCACTGACAATTTTTAAAATCAAGATTCGATGTTTTTCTAAAAGATCTGCTCTAGGAATTTTGGGAAAATTCTATGACCTATGCTATACAGGAGGTCAGATCAGATGATCACAATGGTCCCTTCTGGCATTGGAATCTATAAAGAAAGTTTTCTACATACCCTCAGGAATAATTTGGTATAGAAGGGTAAAATATTGTACACTGTATATGTGTCATCTCAGAGCAAATCTCAGGGACTTTGGGTAGCCATTTAGACATGGAACTGGGTCCTTGAGATCTGCCAAACCTAGGTGGTCGTCTAAGACTGAAGGCCAAAAAACCATTCTGCTGCTCTGTTTCAACTTTTTTAAAAAATTAAACAAACTAATTTATCCATCTGAGATCCAGGTTGAGCTTTTCTCCCTCCCCTCTCCAGTGCTACAGCATGGTTTAATGAATGGGACATTGGACTGGGAGTCAGAAGAACAGGGTTCTGTTCCTGAGTTCATTACTGACGTACTATGTGACTTTGGGCTAGCAGCCCTAGCATCCATGCTAGGGACATTACACTACTCTGAAAAATGAGAATATAAAACAACCCAACTCTTTGTGCCATTCCCAGCAGTTAATAGCTCTCCCAGAGGCAGACTCCAAGTGGGGAAGCTGCCTTGGCACGCCAGACTGTTGTGCGCACATGCATATTCCAGTAGCACTGCATTCCAAAGTGGCAATAGCACTAGAAATGTTCTTCTAAATTAGGATAAGATTCAGAGGATGCCAAGCCCGGAAAGTATTTCCAGCTTCCACAACTCAGCATCTGCAGAAGCTGTGGAATTCTGCTGAATAAAGTCTAGAGGATTAAATCTAAAATGCAAAAGAGAAAGATATGCTCAAAAAACAGGGAACAAAGTAAGGCTGTCCAATCCACCCAATCACATTGGATGCTGGATTATAAGCAATAAAAAGCTCAAATGTGCTAAACAGGGCTGTAGGTTTTTTAAATGTGACAATATGATAAGACACAGTCACTTAACTTGACAGGAAAGTGAACAAGAATATTCAAATTTAAATGCCATACCCAGCTGATTATCTGTCATTTCTCTAGAGAAAAGTTTAACTAAGAGTTTAACTGAAACATAGAGATGAGTAGTTTTTGATCTGGAGATTCCTGGTTCAGTCTCCAATATGTTGGCCAAATTGGAAGTCTTCACATACACACTGAAGCTGGTTTCCATTCATTCCAATCTCACCTCTCCCTAAATACGTTTTAAGACATCAAAAGGAAGCAGTATACACCAGTCTATTTAATAGACCAAATTCTGCCTGCCATACTGGTAGAGCACACAACTCCATTTGATTGCATCAAGAGCTGCCCACTAAAGCCAGACTGAATTTAGCCCAATGACTCTATAATAAATCACAATAAAGATTATAAAAGTATGTGCCCATATCTATTAAAAGGTTTTGTTTTATTTGCTATATGAGAGTTAACATTCAATGAAGTAAAAGCTTTTTTAGATAAAAAGGCATAACTTTCACTAGCTGATTCTTAAATACAAACGTAAAACGTATGGGCCACATTCTGATCTCAATAATACTGGTGTAAATCTGGAAAAAATCTAGTTAAGTCTATGGCATTACAACAATGTAATCTAAACCAGAACTTGACCCTATTAATTTTCATTAAAATAAAAAAACATTTTAAATGTTAAATATAGGCAATATGTTGAAAAAGAAATATTGACATTAACTAAAATATAATGCCTTGAATTAAAGGCATAAACCTGAGGGATCCAAGGAAGAGGAGGAAGGTTGTCAGTTGAAGAAGAAGAGATAAAGGGTAGTCTTGTGGGTAAGAGTACTGTACTGGAACTCAAGTCATCTAGGTCCAGTTCCCTGTTCTCCCATAGACTTCCTGTGTAGCCTTGTAAATCATTTAATCTGTCTGTATCTCATGTCCCCATCCCTACAGTGGGGATGAAAATACTTCCTTTCTCCTACCCTTTACCTGTCTTCAGTATTTAGACTGTAAACTCTAGGATAGGGACGGTCTGTGTGTGCCTGTATCACAATAGAGCCCCAATCTTGATAAAGGCCTCTAGGGGCTACTACAAACACAAATTATAGTAAGTGGTGGGGGCCAGATAGTATTATCTGTACAAGAGCCAACCATCCTGCAGCTGCAGATCCAGATGGCTCAGAGCAGGCCACTGTATCATGCTTTACAGTTTTTCACAGAAGTTACACAGTGTACACCAAGTTAAGGAGGCCAGACACTTCTAACCAGCAGGCTATTACTCCTGTGGAAATGGTGCACAGGTTAGCTGGGTGTGTCTCCTAAGACACTGATTCTGCAAATTTTTGTACTTGTCACAGGAATTTGTTTTCAGCAAACACTTGTGCCAGTAAAATTCCAATGCACAATGACAGAAAATGAATGCAATAGGTGTATAAGTGTGACCAAATTAATTCATTCAAATACTGGATCAAATAGTCATGAGAACATTTTTGTATTTGTACTCTTAACTGGCTGTAGTTTCCAGGCAATACAATCCAATGCTTCAACAACCACACCAACCAACCAGCTAACCAACCCACCCTTCTTGATAATAAATTCCAATGGCAAAATGCAGTAACTGCTTGGTAATTATGCAGTTATGAGATATTCCAAGATTTAACGTGCTATATTGCATGATAACTCAGTTTTTCCTCTATAAAACAGCATCATCAAAACGTATTACAAAATACACTGCTAAACTGTAGCAATTACTAATTATTCTATTCTAATTTGCAGTTAATCCCAAAGAACAAAGTAGATCAATCAATATTTTCAAATGACAGATCATTCTAAATCACTTCACACTATTAAATTATCATTTAAGACAAACATTTTGTGTTGATGTTTACTTACTGGAAACCCTACTGGAGAGGCAGTCATGATGTAATGTTTGAGTCTGCAAATGCCCCAGACTGAAGAAAAGAACCCACAACAGCGCAGTGAAATGCCATCTAATTTCAGTGGGTTTGCAAAGGGAATGCTTCTGAAGTAAGGCACTGCTCAAGGCATTCAGGACACAAGCATCTGTGTAAGATGATTAGATGTATCAAGAGCAAGGACGGCAAATTTGGCTCTAAATCACTAACCAAAAAATGTATGCAACATTTAAATTAACTAATTATTTTTTAATGATCACTTATTGTTTATATTAATATAGTGGCTAAAAAGCATCAGATGCTTTCCAAACCTAACAGAAGACAGTTCCTGCCCCAAGGAGCTGACACTCTTTCAAAGGCACAGACAGAGAAAGGGTGAGGAAAATGGTTATGACAAACTGTACAAGCAACATGGCCAGGGTGGTTGGTACATCACGGTTATGCACTGCAATAGCAGAAGGGATAGGCTACCTTTTCCTTAACTTCCTTTTTCCCAGTTAAGAATTGGATATGACACAGCCACCTATACCGCCTAGCTGGAGCACTGGTTTGCAGGCTAGACTATCTATTTAAGCATAATAACCAAGTGCTCATCCAGATAGCTCCAGACACATTTTACATAGCCTAAACACCACATCTAGCTGTGTCTAAAATAGCTCCGCAACCTATCTTTAGTACTTTGGGACCCCTGGAAGCATTTGTTCTTATGAATCATGGAAAGATCTGAAAAACAGCTAAGGGGCACACTGCATTAACACAATGGCCCTGGCCTCTAAGGTGAGCATGCCCACTGAACAATGCCCTTGATGGCGCAGGCTGTTTCCCCCTGCTTGGCTTGCTAGCCTTTGCAAAGGGGAGGTGGAAAAGAGGAGATGAGTCATTGGTCCTGCTTCTTCTATGCCTCTTTGGGCTGTTTTCCACTCTCAGGGGGTGGTAGGCAGGAGTGTCCCTGTCCTAGCCAGGAATGCAAGGACTGAGATTGGCTCTGGCCTTGGCCTTTGTATTGTATTTACAAGGGGATCCTTAAATATGTCAAAATATTTTCACATCAGGATTATTTACCACAAACAACAAAAAATATAAATAAATAATTACAAATGTGCATCATTTTCTGACTGCTGGGGGTCAATAAGCTTCTGGAAATAAGAAACTTTCAAATTATACTGTGGCAAGTAGCTGAGGCTTGAACTTTGACCTGCTTGTATCTTAACATTGTTATGATCAACTGTGGTTGGTTACTTTTTTCCCCCAGCTGCCATAATTTGCTAAATTAAAGTTGTTTTTAACTTATCACTGTTTATGCAGAAGCTACAATGTATTTTTGCTCTCACAGTGGCACAGAGCCAGCCAGCTAGAAGGAACACACATTAAAACACTCTTTTCACAGACATTAGTGATGTGGATTATAAAATCAATGTTTGCCCAAATGGAAAAAGACAAAATTCTTACAGATGAAAAATAATCTTTAAACTTCTCAAAGGTTTTTACATACAATGGAGAATAAATATATAGACAGAGAGAGTGAGTGAGTGTGTGTGTACACACGCCATACACCATGTATTTTATATATATATGCATGCAGTAAACATAACAGAAAAAAATGGTCACACCCATATATACACTACCATAATTTGTGCACAGCAGTTGTTATCTAAGGTTGTAGGGCCAGAAAGGTCAAAGGGGTAACCTTCCACATTGGGTATAAAACTCAGGTCTGTATCTTAAAGGAGCAATCCTACTTGCTTCTATGGAGGGCAGTGATATACGCAAGCAGGGTTTTCTGCTTTTCTGCAGACAAAACAAAATGCTGCCCTTTTATCACCCCCCCCCCCCCCCCAGGCATGTTTATGACCAACTATAAGGAAACAACGTTGTAGACATAGCAACTACTAAATTCTTTGTGGAGATTGCAGGATTTTCAACTGATTGGATTCCCAGGAAAGCCAAACTGGACAAATAATTAGCCAAATAATCTTGAGGGAAAGAATAATCTATTGATCTACTTTTTCCCTGTACCTAATTTTAAGATTACTTAATTGAAATAATGCAATTAAGCAGCCTCTGTACAGATTTGATCACATGCTGCCGAATAACAAGAGGCTGATAGGAGACAAATTGCAACATGTTGTTCATCAGACTTTACAGTGTCCATGTTGTTTGTCAGGGTATGTCTACACTGCCGAGTGAAGTCAACTTGCTTACTTTCAGCAGCCAATTTTTAGAAGTCACAGCAGCGTGTACACACCACGCTGTTTGCGCAGGTCTCGTGCGTCCACACTCACCACGCTTATTTCGAGTTTCAAAGCAGTGCAACGTGGGTAGCTATCCCACAGTGCAACTAGCCACAGTGGCTGTTGGGATGAGTGTCATCGTCCCCACGATGCAATGCTGTTTCCCCCTCCCTTCTTCCCCCAAACAAACAGGAAAGTATTTTCGCACCGTTTTTGTGCTCGCCATTGCTGTGGAGACATGGAGCCAGCTCAACTCTGCACTATTATTGTGAGAATCACAAATACATCGCGGCTTATCGTCAAGTATTTTCGAAGTAGAGCAAGAAGCTGAAGCACAGGCAACAGCGATGCCACCGAGGCTGCCCTGCTACAAGTCATCGAGCAGAACAATTCCCGATTGCTACAGGCTGTAATGCATCATCTGCAGTCCATGGAGCATCAGTTCTGGTCCAGGGAAACAAGCACAGACTGGTGGGACTGCATCGTTATGCAGCTGTGGGATGATGACCAGTGGTTGCAAAACTTTCGTATGTGTAAGGTAACTTTCCTCGAACTGTGCTCTGAGCTGGCTCCATCCCTGAAACATGTGAATATTCGCTTGAGACAAACTCTGATAGTGGAGAAGAGAGTCGCCATCACTCTGTAGAAGCTGGCAACCCCTGACTGTTACCGCTGGGTTGGTAATCAATTTGGAGTCGGTAAATCTACAGTGAGCACCTCCATGATTCAAGTATGCAGGGGCATCAATAGACTTCTTCTACGAAGGATAGTGACTTTGGGAAATGTACAGGACATAGTGGATGGGTTTGCCACGATGGGCTTCCCAAACTGCGGGGGGCCATTGATGGGATGCACATCCCTATCTTAGCACCTGCCCACCTAGCAACCGAGTACATAAACCGCAAAGGGTACTTTTCCATGATCCTGCACGACCTTGTGGATCATAGGGGTCGTTTCACAGACATCTATGGGGGGTGGTCTGGGAAGGTGCATGACGCGCACGTATTTTGTAATTCAGGGCTGTTCAATAAGATGCAGGCGGGCACTTTCTTCCCTGACCAAAAAATTCACATCGGGGGTGTGGAAATGCCCATAGTGATCCTGGGGGATCCTGCTTACCCCTTGCTCCCTTGGCTAATGAAGCCGTACACCGGGCACCTTGACAGAGACAAGGAGTGTTTTAATAAGAGATTAAGCAGTTGCAGAATGGTTGTAGAATGTGCCTTTAGGTGTTTAAAGGGCAGATGGAGGAGTCTCCTCATTAGGCTAGACACGAGTGAAAAGAACCTCCCTTCAGTGATATCTGCATGCTGTGTTCTTCATAATGTGTGTGAAGCGAAGGGTGAGAGGTTCCCCCAGGGTTGGGCTGTGGAGGCAGAAAGACTGGCCACCAATTATGAGCAGCCAGATGCCAGCAGTACGCTGAGAGAGAACCACAGAGCGCTTTGCATTAGGGAAGCTTTGAAAACTAGGTTCTGCAATGAGATACAGGACTGATTTTTGTTCCTGTATGTTGTTTGCATTTGATGATCCTCCCCCCTCCCCCCTTCAATATCTGTGCCCGATAAATCCCTCCTGAACAAGATATGATTTAATAAAGAAACGTTTTGGAATGATGCAAACTTTTATTTATGAACTTTCAAGTCATGGGGGAAGAAGAGGAGTGTTCATTCACTGTATCAAGGGGTAATGTGATAGCAGCGGCCGACACGCTGACAGCTGGCCAGCAAGCTTTCTGCTCTCCTCCATCGGGGTGGAGGCGAGCACGTACTGCAGCCTGGACAATCTCTTCCAAGACCTCTTGGGGGCGGGGTAGAGGCAGGGCAGCAAAGCCCTAGGTTGAGGAGCATTATGGAGGGGCAGCAGTGAGATTCTGTCCTGCCTCCGATCCTCCTGAAACTCCACAAATCGCCAGAGCATGTCTGCCTGGTCCCGCATGATTCGCAACGTCTCCTGCGTGGTACTGCGATCATGCTACTGCATTTCTCTGCGACTCTCCCTGTCCATGTCCATATTCTGGGACAAGGTCAGCCACCACGTTCTGAGCTCTGTCTCTGCGGCCGCTGAGGCGTTCATGAGCTCACCAAACATATCATCTCTTGTTTTTCTTTTTCCTCTTTCTAATCTGTGATAGTCTTTCTGCAGCTTTTCTTGAGGTTGGGGCCAAGGCAGAGGTGTCTACAGAATGAAAAGAAATTCACAAGGTAGCAGAGTGAAGAAAATGATACAACTTCAACAATGTAGACAATATTCCCCAGGCAGTGCACAGAGCAAACACAGACCCTCATTCCATTCCTAACAACCCAGAAGGGTCGGCTCACTGTGCCCTTACAGAGATGGTAAGCCAGGGGATCTGTGGACAGCATGGGGTATATAGTCTCTGCTTAAACCAAATAAAAGTAATCAAAGTGACTTGGTAGGACACTACAATGGGGAATACAAAGGTACAGGGCATCTGCTGTATAGCTCTGGTATTTTAAACATGCGCCGTCTTCCCTAGGTGACCATGAGCGATATCAGCCTCCTGAGGGTCACGCACGAGGAAAGGGAAGATTTGCTGTACGCAGCGGGGTACCAGCTGTGTTCCGCCATGATGCAGGCTCCCTTGATTGCAGCGTGGTGCGGCAAAGTATCCTACTGTGGAGGGAGCAACAGGTAGCCCTCCCCGGAAAACTTTTCAAAGACAGATTACCTACATGAAAGTTTCCGTGAGATATCAACTGATGGTTATTGGAGCATATCTCATCACAGAAATAAACTGTTCCCTGGGTAACCCCCTAGTACAGTCACCTAATGCCTGAAATCCCTTTCCTGTCCCTCCCTCAATGTAAAAGGACAGAACTGCTAAGAAGAGGGGGGGGGGGCGAACTCACCACATGTGCCTTCTCCGGGATCATTAGTGCTGTCCTGGGTGCTGCTGTACTGCTCTGGGGTCAGGAATATGTCCTGACTTTCTGGGAGAAAGGACACCCCGCTCTCCTCAGCCTCATCCTCCTCCTCCTCGTCCATGGAGTCCTCATTATTGTCCATGGACTGTGACCTAGTGGAGGTATCGATGCTGCAGGGCGGCACCAGGGTGGGATCGCCACCGAGATTTGCATGCACCTCATTGTAGAAGTGGCATGTTTTGGATGAGGAGCTTTCTGGCTTTCTGATATGACTGGCGCAGCTCCTTGATCTTCATGCGGCACTGCTGAGCGTCCCTCTGGTGTCCCTTCTCCAGCATGCCCTGGGATATCTTCCCATAAATATCCAGATTCATTTTTCTGGCTCTAAGCTGAGCCAGAACGGACTCCTTGCCCCACAGACAGATGAGATCTAAGACCTCTGGTCGACTCCATGCGGGAGTACGTTTGGGCTTTGCAGTAGCCATGAGGAGTACAGTGACAAAGCTGTCTCCATGATGGTAGCACAGGAAATGAAAATTCTAATTTTCCCAGGGCTTTAGGGGAGGGGACATTTCCAGGTAGCATGACCACAGTACAGCACAGCGCAAACGTCCAGAGCAGTCACAACGGAGCATTGTGGGATATCTCCCGGAGACCAATAAAGTCGATTTAAGTGAAGTTGTGTCTACACTGAAACTAAATCGAACCAATACATTTGAATTAGGCGCTACGCCACTTGCAGAGGTGGTCTTATTAAGTCAACTTTTGCCGCGACTTAAGTCGATTTAACTGTAGTGCTAGTGTAGACGCAGGTGTTCGGAGATCGACGTAAGTGACTTTACGTTGACCTCCATCACCAGTGTAGACCAGGCCTCAGTCTAAGCAAGGAACCTGCCACATGGATTCATATGCCAATTAATTTGTGACAAGCAAGGAAGGTTAATACAAGCCACATACAAAAGACTGATACATATTTTTTTGGATGGATGGGGTGGGGTCACATCATAGAAAAATTGCTGTATGATTTGTTGACACCCAAACCCAGGAAACATGTGAGGAAAGTGAGATGAAGTGCCTCATACTCCAGACGAAGTGAGTGTGAATTTTATTATTAAACTCAAAGAAGCAGGATCAGGCCCAAAGGCAGGAACAATCCTTGAATCAGGCTAGAAGGGAACTCTATGAAGCAGAAAGTAAGAGGCAGAGTAGGCAGCAACAGTTTAGGGCTTCCAACTGGCTATCTGCTGTTGTGGGTTTCACCTGAGGACAGAGATCAAAGATCCGTAAGTAGAAGGAACACAAGAGTCCATCTAGTCACAGAGGCAGGAGAACTGAGAGGGTGAGTTCCATCTTGTCCTGGGATTGGGTGTTTTGAGGAGACTTGAAATTTTGATTCATCTGGGTGCCATTCAGCTAGAATCCATCCAGAACAAGAGTGAATCAAAAACGTTTCCAGGTTATACACAGTTGACTTATTTCTATATGCATCACAGTACGCTGAAAAGTTGCATTCTCCAGTTTTCAAAAACTAGCTATAGATGGGTCTCAACTGCAAAGTTTAGATCAGAACTGGACTAGGATTGCTCAGATCCAAGGTTCTGTGTCTGCCCATTATAAAGAAATAGAGATTGGATGTAAAGTTAGAGGAAATTCAAGTCTGTAGGCTTTGTATACAGACAATGAGTGGAGCTGGGGTGTTGGTCCACTCCCATTTATAAAACTGACCTGCTCCACCATCTCCCATCCCCACCCCATCCAACTATAAAGTTTCTTTTATAATGTAAAAAGAAAACTATGGAAAAAGAAAAAAGCATTCAACTACAATCCCAGGCTTTCTAAGAATGCTCTTTATGAAAAAAGTTCACTATGCTGTGTATGAAAAAAAAAAATCATGCTGGTTTAAAATAAATATGCACACACTGAGCTCTCTAGTACAGGATATAACTTCTGATCTGTTGACAGAACTTGTTTGTTCCTGGGCATTATGGAATGTCTTCTGTCTCTAATAAGTAAAGTCCTTTAGAAATCATTAAAATCATCTAATCTATCATACACAGGGTAAAAAAGGGGAACTAGTAAATCATTACTGACCATCATGATGCCCACTACCTTGGCTCACACGGGTCACTTCCTTCATTTAATCATCTTCATAAGTTATTTATTATCTCACCTATAAATCTCAATTCTCTGGGAGCAGGCTACTAGTTTATCTAGGCACTATCCCAGATGAAATGATGCTGCAAATTAGAGCAGCATGAACCATGGTGAGTGTCTGGGCTATTATTAGACCTGAGGACAGGGATGATTTAAATCATCAGGAAGAATCTGGCCCACATTTCATATAAACGAAAAATTAAAATAATTTATCAGCCAACATGCCATGAGCATTTGTCTCTCAGACTGTGGATGCATGTATCTCACTCAAAGGAAGAAATAGTCACTGCTTTGACATACTGCTCCAAAGACAGAACTGAGGTTGAGTAGTCCTTTATTTTTCAGGCAGTTCCAATGATTACTCATGGAGCTAGGGACTATTTATTCAGTGTGAATACGGATGTCAAAACAGAGCCCTGAGATTTTTTCCTCTAACTCCTCTCCCACAGGTGGAGGATGAGCAGACCCTGACATTCTATTTCAAATGAATCATTAGAATATGCAAACTGTTGGAGACTACACTAAAATTGTAGGTGCCAAGATTGCTTAAACACATGAGTTTCACCTGTCTGATGTTAAGGAAGGGCTTTGGTCCATCAGGTATTTCTCCTTCATGCAAATTTTTGTCAGTAGAAATAGCCACTTTTCTTTGGTCAGGTCAGGCAAGAAAAATACACACTGATGTTACAAAAGCGTTAAAACCCTCACTCAGACAACACAGTGATGGTTACACTACACAAACCTGAATAGAAGAGGAAAGCTTCATTAGACGGTGCTAAAAGTCTTAATAGTTGCTCATTGAGTTGGTTCTGGAGTTATTTTTAAAAATTACTTACAAGATTATTTTACTTTAATTCCAAACATACAAAAGCACTAGTGCATGCCAGGTTTCAAGTTACAGGACCAGATCCTCAGACTGTGTGACTCAGCATAACTTCATTGTCATTAAAAAGAGCTCATTTATATCAACAATCTGGCCCATAAACTGCTTTTGCTGCAGCTCTTTTAATAAAGATATGATATAATGTTCCCTCCCACAATAAGAAAAGTGGCTGAAGTGATTTTATTGAAAAACAAATTCACCATCAGGCAGAGCATGGAAAATTGAGGTGAATGTTTCAGAAGGTTTAGAGTATATGAAAACAAGGGATTATAATGCCAATTCTTTTATAGTTTACCAGTCAACTGCTGCTGGTATAAAATGGCTACAACCCTGCTACAGCACACAAAAGGGTAATATGCAGCACTACTATATAGACAGCTGTGTATATAAAAGAAGTAGTACTGCCATTATACAATCTCACTAACAGCCTTTACAAAATCTAAGCAGAGAGATTTCTTTAAAAGCATAACTGCAAGGAGAGGTAAAATAAAGCAAAACTGACATTCTTTCAGCAGATAAAGGGATGGCAAAAGAGGACTGTCCAGAACACAGCATGAATAATCTGAAATGTTTGCACAGATTAGTTTATCATCTTCCTGGTTAGAAGCCAATGTAAAACGCTACAGGAAAGTCACAAACATATCATTTATTTCTTGTGAGCCCAGTATTTGTAAACAATTTCAAGCTGCCTGTCTTCATGACTCAGGCTTCCATGAGCCTACCACACCATACTCATGTCCCTCAACAAGCTCCCAGTCAACCTCCAAAGCCAGGTAGGCCTGGGTCTTAATTTCCCAAGCAATTCATAGATAAAGCCTTAGATACAAAGAAATTTTGATTTATGAACTACTGTGACAGATGTGCTAGTCTGGGACAATTCAGATCAAAACCTAGGTCAAAGGCTGTGAGAGCTGGGGACAAGGCATTCCTGGGGATTCTGTTATGGAATAAATGTCCAGAGGAGATCAGGCAAATCCAGAATCTGACCCTTATTAGGAAATGCTGTAAAAGCTTTCCTCTTCGAGGAACCCTTTCCACCATAAGTAGGATCCTACCAAATTCACTGTCCATTTTGGTCAATTTTAAGGCCAGAGGGTTTTTAAATTAGTCGGTTTCATCTTTTCAGATGTTTACATCTGAAATTTCAGTGTCCTAAACATCCCAACCTAAAAGGTGGCTGGAGGGGAGAGATCGCAAGGTTGCAGGATTGCCACTTTCACTTCTGCGCTGCTTTCAGAGCCGGGCTCTGAAGGCAGCAGCCACAGAACGTCCTGCAGCCAGGGGAGGTACGTCTGATTTCCCACACGTTGCTGAGAGTGCCCCAGCCAGGGGTTCCTAACTGCTAGTCTGGATCAGGCTAGGGAAGGACAGAACTCCTCTTCCCCAGCATGATCACTGTCAGGGGGAGATCAGACCCTTCTCTGGGTATCTCCCCTGGCTGCAGGAAGCTCCACAGCTGGGCTCTGAAGTTTCCCGCAGCTGGAGGTGGCTCATGGAGGTGGGTCTGATCTCCCCCTTATCCCTCCTGTCACGCCTCCGCCCCCCTTACAGTAATGGAATCTATGGCCAGAGGGGCTGGCCCAGGCCCTGCTGCGTGCCCCTCTCCCTCTGAATGTTCCTCTAGGGGCACACCCCACAGTTTGGGGACACTGCTCTAAGGCCTGGTCTGCTCCTAAAAATTTTACCAGTAGAATTATTTCTTTTAGGAATGTGTTTTTTGGTAAAACAACCTATCAGGGGTGTGGTGTTTTGTTTTTTAAACCAAATGAGTGATGCTAGTGTAACCTTTGGCTGGGCTAGCGTTTACTTCATTACCCTTCTCCAATGCCTAAAAAACCTCAACTCCCATAGAAAAGCACCTGGAGACCCAGATTCAGTCATTGACGATTTTTAGCAAGGATTGCACAGGATCAACCTCTCCACAATCAAGTCCAAAAGAACAAAAGGAATGAACTTAATTCTTAAGTAGACCCTTATAAAACCTCATGATAAAGAAACAACCAACCAACAACTTAATTTCTACTTTATAATCCACATACATTATCTTCACATTTAAACATAAAGAAAACAGATTAAATCTAAACAGGTCAGTCCCCACATAAACAGTGAGAAGAAACTCAAGAGTTCCCAAAAGCCTAGATTGAATTCACCTGATTCTCAGTTAGGGTCTTTGATCACCAAATCTCTAGAGTTTGCTGAATTAAAAGCAACAACTTCCCTCCACTTACTTATAGAAATCTTCAGTTGGAATCCATGCAGGCTCTTCCTCCTCCTCTGCTGAAATCAGTCAGTCAGCTAACCAGTCACTCAGTTAAATTTATAGATTTAAAAAAATCCTGTTACAAGAAAATATAAAAAACTCAGGATAGCAAAATATAAATGACTTTCCTCATTATCACATATAAATAAAAGAAAAGTTGATGAATCATACTAGTTGAAACAATTTAAACAAAACAGTTTGGATAAAATTAAACATTCAAAGTATACAATTAAAATAAAAGAAATTATATTTCCCCTCCCAATTTCCACTTTCTATAATTAACACTGCCAGGGCTTTCCTGTTGGAGGACTAGCAATATCATTAACCTGCTGCAAAATACTTCAGAGTTAGGGAAAACAGTGCCTTGGCCTTTTGCAAAGCAGCTGCCCCGACTACTTGACCTCATGGAATCTGAGTCCAGCAATACAGAACCTGAGTATACCCAAACTACCACACCCGATTCCAGAAACTTCTGAGTGTAGAGAGCTAATTGTGCATCTGCATAGCAACAGTGACCCACACACAACTCATTCCTACCCACACCCAATAGATCTGTTAAAAGAGATATCTCCCTATTAAGCAGTGGGATACAGGAGTGGTGCCCAAACTTTTCTGGTCACGCCCACCCTTAATAGCAATGGAATCTGTCCACACCCCACCTCATTATTGCACAGTTGGCTCAGCAAAGGAGCTTGGGTTGAAGGTGGAGGTGGGGGCAGAGAGGGAAGGAGGGCAGAGTTGGCCTGGGGGTAGAGTAGGGAGCGAGCTGGGGCCAAGGCCGATGACAGAGATGGGCCCGAGCTGGAAACGGAGCCGAGCGAGGCGGAGTGGTGCCCCCTTCCCCGCCTCCGTGGGGGTTGGCCTGCACCTCGCCACTCCCCCAAACATTCCTCACCCCACAGTTTGGGGATCACTGCACTACTATAAGCCCTAGTGTGGATGCAGTTATATTGGTGCAGCAATAGTTATACCAGTATAACTGCACCCACACTGTGGAAGGGGGTTGTACCACTTTAATTATAGATAAATGAACTACTATAAATAAATCATTTACTGCCCTCACATTCAACTAATTAATTTGATCCAACTAGATGCCTCAACAAACATTTGGGGATATAGCTGAAATATTGATCCAACAAACCGAGCATGACATTGTGCAGAATAGCTTTTGTAAACAATGCAAAGCACTTCCAAATGGGCTCTTAATATATTTTTGTCTCACTGAATTATTTCTAAATTCTTCAGATTAGAAGATAGACTGTATTTTAAAGATTTTTCATTTCACTTTTGAGCAGTTTATTCCTTAGTAGCAGAATACAGACTAATATGGTAAAGTATTATGGCCTGATCTATTCAAGCCAATGTGAGTCTTATAATTGGCTTTAATGAGTTTGGCATCACACTGTAATTCATTTGTGTCCAGGATTTTGAAAAAATGAAGTGCTACATAAGAGCTCAATTTTCAGAATATTTTTAGTACAGAATGCACAAGAATTAAGCTGTTTGGGGCAGGGACCATGCCTTCTTTCATGTTCCTGAAACGCTCAAATATTGTGGACACAATCAGAAACGAATATTAGCCACATCATAATAATAAAATTAAGTTTATTTTACTTGTATCCCAAACCAGAGGGTTAATACAGTCATCTTCGAATTCTTAATGGTAAATTTTAAAGTGCCAAACTTCAAAGGCTGAACCACTGATCCTTTCATCTTAAGAGACTTGGCCTTACTTGTGTTTGTTCCAATATCCATAGACAATCTTAATTCCAGGAACTGATGACAGACCCCAGTTCAGTCCTCTTGGATAAAATATAGATGGCCCCCATTAACGTATAATTTCCCAAGGAAAACCCCTCCATTTTGTGAGTTTAGTGGACAAGCCATGGAAATGAGTCCAGACTACCAAATATGCATAAGTAAATGAGAATTTTGTGCATGGCAAATACAGCAGGTCTCACATTGTGGTCTGTCAAACACCACTAGTCTGCACAACCCTTCCTGGTGGCTTACAGAATTAAATAAAATGAGGCGTTTAAGGACATCATGTTGGCAGAATAGGTATGTCTCAGAGAACCTCTCTCTTACAAAGTGGTCTATAGAATGAAGAGATAGGAGAATGCCAAGAAGATCTACTCACTAGCATGCTAATGCTGGATGGCTAACTACATGGTTGTTGAGTGCTTTGGTAAAGCCATTAGGCTACACTCTGGCCTCAGATCCTCAATAGCAAAGTGCACATCTAAGAGTAGAATTTGAGCCTTTGGGTCTGACCCTGGGAGTTTTACCATGTGCTTTGATGGGAGCAGAATTTGTCTTGTCTACTGAACTTAGAAAGCAATTAACCCAGTTCTGATCCCATACTGGTTTTGCTCCCAACCTTCGATGGAGCTATTCCCAGCTTGTAATGGAAATCGGAATCCAGACCACTGCATTGTACGTAGCAATCAGCTGTCTGTAAAGTATTTAGAGAAATTACTTAAATTCACAAATACTGCTAGGTAGTCTATTATACCACAATCCTCTTTTGTGAACATTGTATCTGCATGTATTTGACTTCATCATGATTCCACCTACATTACGGCATATCAGCAGTAACGCCAGTTAAATTAATGGACTTATGCTAATGGAAAACAGGGATAAATGTGAAGAGAACCAGGCCCTCTGTGCTTCTAGAAGTGAATTAACGGGGGTTAAGACAAAAAATATAAAATATTGACAGCCATCCTTCCAATAATACACTTATGCAATACAACCACAGTCTGTAGAAATAATTTCAGAGTTTACTGGACACCATGTGCAATTTCATTACCTTTAATGTGGCTGCATGTAGCACAAGCCAGAAATGAATTTGGCCCTCTATCTGTGACACTTCATCAAAAGTATCACTGTTATAGGAGTCCTAAAGCAATTAGGAATAAAACCAGCTTATACTGATCTCATTTGAGAGATCACAAATATACAGGAAACATCACAGAAACACACAGTGCTAATCAATGCTGCCTTGGGTAATAAAACACAAAACCAAAACAATATTGAGATTTCAATATAGCAAATATTTCTTTGGTTGCCTTTCTTTAAGGCATTGTATTAAAAATTAAATAATTGAAAATGTACTTAAGTTGTTTTATTTAAATAAAATATTTAAATGTTACTTTATCTGTTAATGTTCGCTGTAAGTAAACTTTTGAGAAAGCAGAATGGCAAACACAGAGAATCCCTCATTCACATTTCTTCCACTTGAATCTTGTTTTTAAACACACTAACATGGAATTTACTTACCCTTGTATGCAAGACACTAATCCAAAATTACTTTGAAGAACAATATAAAGTCAATAGGCTACATCTTCTGCACTTAAAAAAAGTTACAGAAACAATGGTACTTCTGATACTTAGAGCCTGATTCTGATCTCACATTGGTGTAAATCAGGGGTAACTCTGACATTAATATAGTGCTGAAAACATCTGTGAGATCAAAACATCTGTGAGATCAAAATCAGGCCCCCATCCTGCTCAAATTGATGTCAATGACCAAGATCTTCAAGACCAGCCTTTTCACATGACCTGTGCTCCAGCCTCCAGGTTAAATCCCCGGAGCCGGGGAATTCAGACTAATCAGCATCCCTCCCTCCCAGATGGCCACTAGGTGCCACAGACTCAGTGAGGAAAGGGGAAGAGATAACTGGTGTCCCTCATCGAGCATCTCCTTCCCTCACTGCTGCAGCTTGTCCTCTTTTGCCACAAGCCCAATCACCTTTCCCCACTTGTTGAGGCAGGTGGGTGGCATTTTTGTGACCATCACAGACACTGGGTGTGAATGTGGCTTTAAGCTGGTTTAGTTCTGAAATGCAACTTATAGCAAACTCATGGCACACTTTGCCCTCACTTTACACAGGTATCACTGACAGCACAGAATACAAGGGATTGGATAGCAAGGTCCTGTGTACTGAGGGGCTGACCGAGGGGGGGAGAGGCCGGCAGTCCTGAGCCAGCCTGGGGGAGAGGGGGCACTGGGCCGGCCCTTCATGACGCACAGGGGGTGGGGGCGCATGAGGCTCTGGAGGTGGCTGGACGGAGCCCAGGGGCAGGCGGGGGGAGGGGAGCAGGGAGCTGTGGCTGACCAGGTGGATCTCCTCCCCTCCCCCCCCACTACCCACTGGTCAGGGGGTGAGGTCGCCCCGCCCAAGCTAGTGCTGGGCTGGAGCAGAAAAGGTGAGCACCATGGCAGGTAAGTGGAGGAGGGGGGGGGCGGAAAGTCCCCTGCACAGGAGAAGGTAAGCGGCCTGTCCCCCCGGCAGGTACAGATCCCCCCCTCCGTGGGGCAGCCAGGGGGTGGCACTGTCTGGTGGGAGCTGGGGACCCCACTGGCCCTGCACTGGGGGGGGGCATTTGAGTCCTGAGGCACAAATGCAGGCTTGGCCCCCAGGCTTCAGAAACCCATGGTACACCACTGGAATAAAGAATAAAATAAAGTAGATGTCTATACTGAAGAAATATGACTATTTGCTGTTTGAATCACGTGAAAGGAGGGCAGGAAATGTATGTCACAAAGCATGAAATAGTACATTACACTTACTATTAGGTCATCTGAAGATGGTTTTGCTGCAGCACCTTATGTGTACCTAAACCCACCTCATCTGCTGTGTATGCAGATATTGGACAAACCTCTGCCCTCAGACACAGACTTAGTGGGGTCTTATGAGTGTAAGTCAGAGCAGAATTTGATCCAATGCAATTTAGAAAGATAAGCAAAAAGGAAAAAGAAAAAAAAAAGTCAGAATAAGGGGAATGAGGAAGAACCTTAACTGGTGTTAATTTATAATTTTATAACTAATTTATTGTCCCCCCTTTTATGGAATAATTTTAATATCTGAACAGTTATCCCATCTCAAGAGCAATGTTGTAATATAACTTGCTATTTCCCCCCCTATGATTAGCACTAAAGTGTTCACATTTTAAAAAGCCTCAGTTAAATTGTGTCAGTACTTATCATTAATCTTCATTTTAACTCTACTAATTAAATGATAGCCATTCTAGGTGAAATTTTGAGTTTTTAAAACTAACAATATTAGATGTCTGACTCGATTTACTAAACATCATTTGATTAGAATCCATTCACATAGTTTCAAGAGGAAAGGGAACGCCTACCGGTGGACTTATTTACTTTTGGAAGTTTGTTGTCTAAGTTATCCTTTTTCAATATATTTCTTAATTAAACAATACATTTTCACTGAGGTGACAGTTTAATTTTAAATACACTTTTACAAAACAAGCTTTTTATGATGTTAAAAGACATTTAAATAGGATGCTTCAATTAAGTCAGAAAATTGGATATATTCAACCTCCTCATAATTACAATGTTATGTAAGCAACTAAACGGCCAGTACTTTGAAGCAAGAATAAAAAGTTACCATTTAAAGTTTGAAGGAGTAATTATGTCACTCCACAAAATGCATAGTAAAGACAATGTAAAAAAAATAATCACTGCTATCAAAAGATTTTACGAATTCATTTCACACTAAGGTTAGGGCTTGACCAAGCTTCCACGGGAGACAGTGGTAAATCTCGCTGCCTGAATGGGAGTAAGATGGGATCCTCAATAGGGGTCTTCCCTGACTGTACTAGATTGCTATTGAGTGTTTTAGACAGTACTGCAGAAAATAGGATTGTATTAATGTCCACTCTCCTTTCAGCTGTCCAGAAATTACTTTTAAAAGTTCTAATTTATCAGGCCTTTCTTGAGATCAGAAAAATCCAGCCCTGCACTACTTTGATTTCTGATGAATATATTCTTGATTAAATTCTGCTCTCAGTTACTCCCATGCACTCCACGGACTTCAGTGAAATTGACGGAATGTAACAGAGGAGAATTTGGCTCTTTGTGTATTGTCTCCTCCTAAAGACTTGCTGTGGGTCAGCTATGGAGCCTCTTAGCATGGGGTTTAATGTTTGTGGTCACCAACATCTTCCCACAGATGAATAATATATCAGATCAACATGGGCATTCTGCTACTTTAGTGCCAATTTGTTGTTGAAGTGAGTCTCACATAAAGCATCATTAACAGATTAAAATATTTTTTAAAAAGGAAACAAAAACAAATTACAGTTTATAACGAGGAACAGTGGAAAGTATTCAACCCATCATGGATGATTCTACCATCAAATTTCCAGGTTTCTAACCGGATAGTGAATATAATATTGACACTTGCAATAGGATGACTTATTGACAATTTATGTTTCTATTGAGAAGGATATTTGAAATTTGATGTATGCTCATAACAACATACTAAGTATACAAGGAAAGCGAATTCCGCGTTTGAACTTTGACCTTTTCAAGGGTCACCAATAGGTCAGTCTTTTGTATGGAGTGTTTTTGTAATATAATCTTGAAATGTGATTTATTTGTTCATAATCAGATGCAGAGTACATAAGTTTGAAATTTGACATTTCTGCCATAGGAGAGCAAGAGTTCAGATCAACAATTTACAAAAGGAAAGTTATCTTAATTTCTGCCATGAGGCTAATCTGCAAAATATAAGATCTCCAATTTTTAGGAGGTAGGGTCATCTGCAAGTCACAATTATTGGGTTCAGTCAAGAAAACTGAAAAAGTAAGCAAGTGCATTTAGACTCTAGTGTTGCTAGCCAAACCCATCTGAAAGCCAAACTGCCATTTCCCAGTGTATAAAAATATTCCCATGCCACGTTCAGAAGAGACCAATCCATTAACTCTTCCTCCAGGAGCAACAGTCTGCCTACACTCCTCACAACAGTCACTATGTAATGAAGCAGGTGCTCTGGAAGTTGAGACAATAAAATGCTTTCACATTTTCTCATCATTCATTTCTTGGGAAAGAGTGTGCGTTAAAATGAACACACACAACAGACGAGGGGGGAAAAAATCATTAAAAGTTCTAATACCAAATCTGGTTTACACATTAGTCTGCAACTGCCAATTTACCAGCCTGCAGTTTGTTTTTTTTAATTTAGTCATTCTGATGTAAAAGCCATTAAATTGATGCTACCAAAGTCAGTGGATTGGGGCAAAGGATTTAGCAGAAAACCAGCTGGAACAAAAATTCCTTTTATGTACCATTTCTCATAGCCATTCTGGAAATACAACCAAACACACACAATTATCTAATTGAAATGAAAGAGTAAGTATCAAACTATGGATTGAAGCGTGCTTCTCCTAAATGAGGTATTTGCAGAAGACCAGACATCTATGCAGGCAGATCTGGCTCTTGAGAATATATAGATGGACCTCCATCTTGCAGTCCTATGCCAGTGCGAGCTTCACCCTTGACTATTCCTACTGTTGTTCTTGCTCTGTTCAACGTGCCCTATTTCCTCCTGGAAGTATGTGCTGTAACTGTCCTTCTAGAAGCAGAAATGAACCTGGGTCAACACCCTTTCCACACCAGCTCTTAACACCCTCAAAAAAGGAAAAAGTTGGGATCCAAAAATCTATAGCGTGGGACCATCTGTATTTCAAACCTGCCACAATTACATAAAACAGATAGCCTGCCATCTTGCCAAATTCTGCCAAACTAGTTAAATGTTCAGTACCCTCCTGGCATCAGAAAAATTAAGATCCGTTTCTAACTGTGACTGAAAAGCTAGGTAAAGTTAATGCAAAATTATTTCTTGATCTCTGTGAAACTCCCTTTTCACTTCAAGTAACTTGTGCCTAGTAGATACATATAACAACTTTGTCTTTAAGATAATTGACATAGGAAAAATTCAGAAAGAATTAAATGTGCATAACTCACCTGAGAGAAAACTAAAGGGGAGGATACATTCAACAAATATATGAAAAGTGTAAAAACAGCAAGGAGAAAGAATAATTTAAAGGTGGTACAAAACAGTTATTAACTGGAAGGATGACTATCAAGAGCTGCATCCTGAGAGGGAAAGAATTGTCAGGCTGTTGAATAGTTTCCCCAAGCAAAAGGATAGAAGCCTCATTATTTGGGCCATTTCAAACTAGACAGACAAAACACTAGAAATTTATAGTATAAGGGGATGGAATAGATGTCTGAATAGGTCTTTGCTTCTCAACTTAAATGATTAAATATACTTATTAGATACTTCTGAGACAAACAGACTTGGAATTCACTAGGAAAATAATACAGTTAGGAAAGCTATCTTTACTGCTAAGTGAAAGAGAAAGAGGTTGCAACAGATCAAGTGTGCTTTGGGTAGTATACAAATTCCAGGAGGGAACTCCAGATTTCTACTTTGAAGTAAAATCCTTGTTGCTTTAAAAAAAAATTAAGCACACCAGGACAAAGACAAATAATCTGCAGATGGTATTTACCTCAGACTGATCATGTGAACATGAGTTTGTCTAATTCTTTTTGTAGTAATAAGGCCTTCTTTGATCTGGTATATTTCTTCTAACATCAATAATAAAAAATTGCCTTGATATTATAGTAGAATGTTGAAGCAGATTTTCAAGACTTTAGGAATTATTATAATAATTAGGGGTGTCAATCACAATTAACTCAAACAATTTATTTTGAATTAACTCAATTAAAAAAATTAATTACAGTTTTAATCACACAGTTAAATAATAATAAAATACCAATTTAAATTTATGCTAAATATTTTGAATGTTTTTCTACATTTTCAAATATATTGATTTCAATTACAACAGAATACAAAGTGTACAGTGCTCACTTTATATTATTTTTATTACAAATATTTGCACTGTAAAAATGATAAACAAAAGAAACAGTATTTTTCAGTTCACCTCATACAAGTACTGTAATGCAATCTCCATCATGAAAGTGCAACGTACAAATGAAGATATTTTTTGTTACATAACTACACTCAAACAAAACCATGTAAAACTTTAGAGCCTACATGTCCACTCAGGCCTACTTCTTATTCGGCCAATCACTAAGACAAACAAGATTGTTTACTTTTAGGGGAGATAATGCTGCCTGCTTCTTGTTTACAATGTCACCTGAAAGTGACAAATGGTGTTCACATGGCACTGTTGTAGCCAGCATTGCAAGTTACTTACGTGCCGGATATGCTAAATATTCGTATGCCCCTTCATGCTTTGGCCACCATTCCAAAGGACATGCGTCCATGCTGATGTCGCTCATTAAAAAAATAATGTGTTAATTAAATTTGTGACTGAGCTCCTTGGGGGAGAATTGTATGTCTACTGCACTGTGGTTTTACCTGCATTCTACCACATATTTAGCGTTATGTCAGTCTCGGATGACAACCCAGCACATATTGTTCAATTAAACACCACTTTCACTGCAGATTTGACAAAAACGTAAAGAAGGTACCAATTTGAGATTTCTAAAGATAGCTATAACACTCGACCCAATATTTAAGACTCTGAAGTGCCTTCCAAAATCTGAGAGGAACGAGGTATGGAACATGCTGTCAGAAGTCTTAAAAGAGCAACACTCCAATACAGAAATTACAGAACCCAAACCACCAAAAAAGAAAATCAACCTTCTGTTGGTGGCATCTGACTCAGATGATGAAAACGAATGTGCCTCAGTCCACACTGCTTTGGATTGTTTCTGAGCAGAACCAGTCATCAGCATGGAAGCATATCCTCTGGAATGGTGGTCAAAGCATGAAGGGGCATACAAATGTTTAGCATATCTGGCATGTAAATACCTTATAACCCTGGCTACAACATTGCCATGTGAACGCCTGTTGTCACTTTCAGGTGACATTGTAAACAAGCAGCAGGCAGTATTATCTCCCATAAATGTGAAACTTGTTTGTCTTAGCGATTGGCTGAACAAGAAGTAGGCCTGAGTGGACTTGTAGATTCTAAAATTTTACATTGTTTTGTTTTTAAGTGCAATTAATTTTTTTACATTTTTTGAACATTTGTAAGTTCAACTTTCATATAAAGAGATAGCACTACAGTCATTGCATGAAGTGAACTGAAATACTATTTTTGTTTCTTTTTTTACAGTGCAAATATTTCTAATAAAAATAGTGAGCACTGCACACTTTGTATTGTGTTGTAATTGAAACCAATATTTTTGAAAATGTAGAAAACATATTTAAATAAATGGTATTCTATTATTGTTTAACAGCACAATTAATCATGATTAATTTTTTTAATTCCTCGACAGCCATAATAATTTAAAAAGATCAAACTTGAGCAAAGATGAGAGGAAATACTGTATGTCCCTGGGTTGGGAGTTTGATGGAAAATGGGATCAATCCTTCTACTGTGCAGGGGAAGGAAAAAGCCAGATTTTGCACCACAGATGACAGGAAAATCTTTGGCTTGTGTTCCACTTTGAATTTCTGCAGGAGAGTTGGATCAATGGCCTAGGAGAGAAAGTATAAGGCAGATACCTCTTTTGGCAAAACCCTGAGGGTCATGCAGGAGAAATCCACAATGACCTGACTGATTTTTAGGATTATAGGCGGGCAATTTTTTTTTTTTAAATTGGGAACACTATTTGAAAAACTGCAACTTTCAAGCAGCCGAACTCACAATAGTCAAGGCTGGCATGACAGGGAGTGCAGAAAAACTGCTCAGTTCCTCCACAGTCCAACTTCTTACCAAAAAAATCTTACTGCAAAAATAATTGTTAAAAGAATAAAGATGAAAAGTAGAATAACCTGGGGAAGAGACAGAGAATGAATATTCCTATCTGCAAATGAAAATGTGGAAGTAAGGAAAAGTGCATAGATAGCCCAGAATGGGGGGCTGTTTTGAGAGTCTCAAAGGACGTTGAACTAATTCCAAATGAGCTCCCCATTCCCTCCCAGACTCCTGGCTCCCCCACTTACAGGGATGGCAAAGGGTCCTCCAGCCCTCAGGGGTTGATGTCTCAAAAATGTGTAAAGGAACCACCATTGTTGTAAACAGGAGCCAGATCTGGCAAGCCCAACATCCTTATTTCTTACTTCTAATTGTTCTGTTTGTCTCCCTATCACACCATGGGATTTGACTAAGGTTGTTTGTTTGTTTTGTTTTATTAATTATTAGGACATGAGAGTTGCGTTCTTTTAAAGTTTTTAATCAGGACTACCTGCAATATTTTTTATAGTGCATCTAAGCAAAATGTGTTTAGCAGCTTTTGCAAGTTCTAACCAAAAGCAGGCCCTTCCTATCCTGGCATCTATTCTCCCCACCTTCCACCTCCAAGTACTTTCTAATGCAGATAGGAATAACTCATTCTCTATCACGAGTGGCCTGCTTTCTATCCTTGTCCCTTTTTCAAAAGGTTAATGTAATTTTTTTTAAATAAAGAAATGTTTATTTAAAATAAGGAGGAATAGGAGTTAGAAACCAGATGTTCTTGGTAGTGGTTTTATTTTTGAAGTGTCTGATCCTGCGCCCTATGGAGTCACTGACCAAACTGCCATCAACTTCAGTGGTGGCAGAAGCAGGCTCAACATGTGCATCTCTGTACTTGTAAAACCCAACATTCCCTGTATGGGGAAGGAAGACTTCAAACAAAAGATGTATTTCTGCTACACAGAGGATATGAACGGATGGGCAAAAGTCTGGAAGATACTGAGCAATTGATGAGCAGCTGCACATCCTATTGAAATCAGTAAAGGGTTGCAAGTGCTCATCACTAAGGATTTGACCCAAAATAGACAGATCATGCTAGAATACTCCACTTCTCCCATTCACAACCAAGCTAGCTCGTAACTCTCACAACAGAAAGGGTTGTGGGCAGAAGATCAACTGGCTCAAAATGGCATGTAGAAGGAGGAACCAACCATTTTGAATGTCTTTCACCCACCCTGTAATTTAAAATAAAAGCCCTGGAACAGCTCAATAAGCCTCAAAACAGGTTGGGAGCAAGTTCCAACAGAGAAATGCCCTTTCAGATGGTCTCTACTCCATGTCTATGATTGTACTCTAAATAACGACATACTAGCTGAGTGGTTCTCCTACTGTGCTATCTACACAGACTATTGGTGTTCTGCAGAGCACTCCCCAGTGCCCATGGAGCTACTTTGGGCAGAATGTTGAAGCACCTACCTGAAGCTTCCTGATACCTCTAGCCCAGTCTAGGATTCCATAAGTGTTTCCAGAGGAATTTCTGATCTTTACACTTTAAACAAATCCCTCTGCACCCTGTGCAGTTGCTTCATGTCTTTCATAACCAAGAAAAAATTGGTAATATATATTCTGCTTTGACCAAATTTGCTGATGATAACCCAAATTGGAGGAGTAGTAACACACAGGAGGCCAGATTCAAATTACAAAGTCAGTTAGAGAGAATATAGTAATGGAAGCTGTAGGAAGTGAGAGGACCTCTTCTTTAGGAAACAGTTCACAATATAAGGAAGTCTGAGAACCACTTAGACATGGCAACGTTTAATGCCAACCATGGCCAATATGCACTGAAATCAGTGGAAAGATTTCCGTTTGTTTCAGTGGGCTTTGGATCAGACTCTAGTGCTATAAATGGAGCAGCCTTTTAAACTATTACACAAATGAACATGAGAAACAGGGCTAATTAGATGTATATATTGGAAAACATTTACTATGACATCTCATGAAAACTCAGTTGAACTGCAGAGAAAAATGGGGGAGAAGATGTGAATTGTACAATTAATTTGTGTTTGTTTTTTTCTCCCCAGGAATGGTGGTAGTTAAAATTAAAAGAAAAAATTCAAAGAGAGGCTTTCTAAAATTAAAATTTCCCGGCAAGGACTGAATATAGGATGACTGTCTGTATTGCACCTATTTATGTTAAATCTGGTCCACATTAAAAATAGCACTGATGATTACAGCATGGCAGCAGTCCTCTACTTCTGAGAGACAGTCCCATGGCTAATTTGTTTTTAACTTGTCCAAGTTTTTACATTATTTTGATTTGTAATTGTAATAATCATTCAACAGTAGTGTATTAATGCCTATTTTTAAAAGAAGTGCATTTCCCTACAAATTTGCTTAGGAGCATGCATTGAAATGTTTATTCTAAAAAGGCTTCCAGAGTACAGATTTTGAAGCACCATGGGTTAGCAAGTTAAGCCTTTTGACATTTTTATATTTATATATTTTATACATAAAATGTGTAGAAGTCATGACTTCTTTCACATGTACTCCCACAGGAATATTAAACATGGCTTTGCCAGCAAAATCTTTCAGGATTTATAAAATTTACTGCAATGTCAAGTGTAATCCCAGAAAGAGAACAAAAACAGTTGCATCTTATGACACAAACCAAAAACCCCTCCTTACAGAATACATACTAACTACTTGTTCATTTAAAACTGACAACCGTTGTTAACATTAAAATGGCACAATAAAAGAGTGCCTACTTTGTTTGAAGTCTGACATTCTGATGAATTTTACCTTCATCCAGGCAGTAGCTCTGAATCACATACATCCCTCAATGGATGACATTTACAAACCAGTTTATTATATAGATAGGAATGGTTAGACATACATACAACATATCTGTTCTCTAGCATTTCATGCATAAGCTAAATGCGTATGTTGTTAAGCATACAATACATACTATCATTACACAATATCAGCATTGAATTTCAGTACTGAAACTTTCAAGGGTTGTTCCTTTCAGAAAGTAATGGATACAGCTACTGCATTAGATCACCACTTCCTAATTGGGAATATATTAGTACTATAAGTGAAAAGCATTACAAGTGAGATGCCTTTTGATAGCATTTCTTTCTTCAATCTGATTAGCTTCCTTTATACTTAAAACAATCTAAGAAAATTGCAAACATTTTATTATCTAAATAAATTACAATGTAGCTCAATTAGATTTTATTAAAGAAATGAACAAAGTTTGGAAAAATATTAACACTGATCATAAATTGTAGATAAGATTAGTAAAGTGCAAAAATTAACTCCTTTCCATGGTATACATATAGGTACGCAATTTTAGAAGATTCATAGAAGAGCAAATCCATATCTATATGTATGTATAATCTCTTTATTTGCACTGGAACTCATCTCAGGATGCAATATGCTCCCATTTAAGTGAGAAAGAGCTGTACCCAAGTGCAGCAGGGAACAGAATTTGCCCCAGTATATTATCCATCAGATCTAAGGGAGTCTGTCAGACTGGGAGTGTATATTTAATGGGACCCTGCAGGGGTAGGTTCTGGGGCTGCTACTATTCAACATTTTGGACTTGGATAATGGAGTAGAGGTTTTAATAAAATTTGCAGGTGACATCAAGCTTGGAGGGGTTGCAAGCACTTTGGAAGCCATGATTAGAATTCAAAAGGACCTTGATAAATTGGAGAATTGGTCTGAAATCAACAGGACAAAATTCAATAAAGGAAAAATGCAAATGCATAAATACAAATGGGGAATAAGTGGCTAGGCAGTAGTACTGCAGAAAACTATTTGGGGATTATAGTGGAGCATAAATAGAACATAAGACAACAATGTGATGCAGTAGTGAAGATTATACTGGGGTGTATTATTAACAGAAGTGTCTTATGTAATACATGGGAGGTAATTGTCCCACTCTAATCAGCACTGGACAAATACTTGTAAGGGATGATCTAGGTTTACTTGGTCCTCCCTCAGTGTGTGTTGGGAAGGGGAATGAAATAGATGAACTTCCAGTCCTACATTTCTAGGATTCTATAATGGTGTTCCTCCTATAAATCAGACTCGATTCTGTGACGATCCCAGAAAGATCATGACAATTCTACATCATCAATATTTTAGTCCCACAGAAGTCCAAGAAATTCTACAAGGTGAACCTGAGGAATCAAAATACTTTCCTATATGTTGGGACAGGAAGATGGAGGAGGAGAGGAGGGAAGGAAGATGTTTGGGGAACACTAATGGGACATAAGCTCTGGCTTTCAAACCAAGTAAATCCATTGGATCCAGAAGGAATTCTAGATTCAACTTTGGTGGTTGCCCTCCTAAGTACTTTTCAGCCTCACTGGCTGCATCTTCAGGTCCAACAGCAGATTCCAATATTAACATTTCCGAATACATTTGTGCAAACTCTCCTTCTCTGAAAGGTTGCAGATACATAATGGAAATTGAGTTGAGAGTGTGAAAGACATCATTGACTTTCACACACACACCCATCTAATCCCCAAAGATGCATGCTATGGAGCATAGTAGCCTCCTTGCCAAAGTGTAGCCTCCCACTCCAGAGTTCTGGTCACATAGTGAACTTCCATCAGTTTCCAGTTACATCACCATCATCATCATCCAGGCCTCACCCGCACACATCACAGACCAAGCCAGGTACCATCTACATGTTTGGAAGGCAGCAAAGTGCTGGCCCTTTTGTGTACAAGATGGAAATGTTTTTTGGGGCTGAAATCAGTGTTAGCCACTGGAATTCACCTTGCAGGATGGGAGATCAATACTGTAAATTGTTTTTACAATAATTAAAATGTGTTTTCACATGACATGTAAGAGGTTATTAAAACATAGAAATAAGAGGTGAAATCACTGTAGGATCAGATCATTTAGTGCATCTAGTGCAGATCCAGCGTTTTGTCCATATCTTAGTTATAATGTCTCAAATAGGAACTCAGACATTTTTAGAAGACTATTTCACAATCTCAACATCGGGATCATTTTCCTGATACACAACCGATTTTTTTCCGTACTTAGTCTCATCTCTTTACTTTTGATTATTCCCCCCTAAAAATGCTTCTTCCTCAGTAATACACTCTTTACATTCTTGTAGTCAATTAGGTCTTTCCTTAGTCAGTGCGTACTACATATCATCACAAAACACTATTCGGTCCAATAAAAGATATCACCTCACCCACCTTGTCCCTCTCACATATTAGTCATTTACTTCACCAGACATACTGCATGACATGACAACAAAGATTCTGGTATAACACCAGGCAACATGTCACTTTATCAAGATGTACAAAAATCTTAGCTTGTCTTACAGTACTTAGTTGGCTGTATGGTCAAGAGACCACACATTTGAAATGTCAAAGAGGCTGAACACCAGGAAGGGTACCCACCTCCAAGCTAGAGAGGAAAAATTAGATAAGAGCCACAATTCAAAGCCAAAATAGCCAGAGGGCTCCCTTAGTGATTTCAATTTAAGGTGCTATACTTATTGGTATCTGAGCATCATTTCTCCCAATGATAGTAGCCTGTACGATATGTATGACTAAGCTGGTCATATTGTAATCTATTTTCCACAGCAAAAAAAAAAAAAAAAAAAAGAAGAACATTTCACATCTGATTCATAAACAAAACATATAGCACACAGCTAATCAGGAAGATTAAACTGCAAAATAGCTGCAGTAGAAAACATTCATGGGTATGAGAAAAAAATCTCTTACCATACAAGGGCTGAACATTTTTCCCATTTTAAAAAATGTGTGGGATCATATTCACAGACATAGAAATATGTTCTGTTCCCTAACACCCACACACCCTAGAACATTAGGCTGAAGTGCTGGCATGAATAAGAACCGTTCATTAAGCAAAAAGTCCTCACACATTAAAAAACTGTTGAAAACCACCAATTTGGTACTCAGCTTCTTTTCAAATATAATCATTTTTATTGTAATGAAAGTTAAATGGATTATGCCCAGAAGAGTGGAAATGCACATCACAGGAACAACACAGTTTATCAGGCACAGAGTCAAAATTAAATGCAAAGGGACAAATAAAATTTGGTCACCTACCCACATAACATTAGCAGATCTCTCACTAACTATAATATGGAAATGGCTCAACATGTAGTAAAAAGGAAATTTTCTCCTTTTCAGACTTTTTAGCCTAAGCAATCACTACTTTCAACTACTCCAGCCTCCAAGACTGTCTCTACAATTAGGTAGGCATCTAGGTCTCCCTTCTGTTATAGTCCTGTGCCTACCTGTCAAACTTCCCTTTTATTGTTATTTTTAAGGAGATCATAAATGTTTGCAAGGTGTTTTACACAAATGAAAAAAGTCTCTGCCTGAAGAGCTTACATTCGAAAGTAGACCATCAGAAAATGAAAACAGGAAAGATGGGGTGGGGCAAGATCTAGAATGTATAGTACTTGAAGTTTGACTGATTTTTTTTTTTTAATTTGAGTCTAAGGTGAGGTAAGAGAAATAGAGTGCATTGGAGGTCAACTACGGAGAGCTTTCTAAAGAAGTAGGTTTCAGCCAAGGATTGGGGATGGGGAGGTGAGAGAGGGCAGAGAAAGATTGATCTTGTGTACAGGAAAAATGAAATTGGTCCTGTGGCTAAAACACTGGATTTGGATCTCAGAAGATTCGGATTCAGTTCCCGGCTTTGTCACAAGTTTCCTGCATGACCTCAAGCAAGTCACAAAGTCCACTGAAGTCAATAGAGAAAACCCCAACAACTCCAATGGGCTTTGGATCAGACTTTTAAACTGTGTTTCAGTACCCCCATCTGCAAAAAGAGGATAATACATCCCTTCTCTCTCCCTCTGTCTGTCTTATCTATTTAGAATATTAACTCTTCAAGCAGGTGCTCTCTCTTACTGAGTGTCCCATTTAGTACCTTGAAAAACAGTAAGCAACTCATCACCGAGGCCTCTTGTTGTTGACATAATACAAGTAAATAATAAATTAGTACCACAGTGACCGGTCTGTAAGTTATCACATACTACAGTTTAATTAAACTAATGTACTAATGCTTGGTTTCTTTAATATAATACTTAGTTTCTTTAATAATATTCAGTGGCATGCCACATTTCTTCCAAATATCAAAGATGCCATTTGAATTCCCCAAAATTCTAATAAAATTAAATACAGTAGCAGGAAAAAAACCCAAAACAAAAACATGTATTTAAATTAAATTTTAAAAATCAGACTGTGGGCTGAAAAACAGACCAATCGAACTAGACAGAAGATCTAAGTTAAATCTTATCTTCTGTCGTTGACTTGCACCTCTGTGGGAAACGTCAACTCCAGGAGCTGATGTCAGAGGGCCACATTCTGCTCAGTTACACAGGTGTAAATCCAGAGTAAGTGCTACAAAGTCAATGGAGTTACTCAAAATTTCCCTATGTGAGCAGAATTTGTCTTATGTCAGACTCAACTTTGAATTCCCAAGTTTGTGGATTTGTATTTAAATACACTTTTTAAAACCCCAAATTATATCACTGCAGTAGTATAGGCAAGAATGATCTATTTGTGCTCCATGCCATATCTTCTGATATCAAACTTTGGGAAAAAACAGAGCTCTGGAGAATTCATGAGCACCCTTTATAATTTGAGTGCTTCAGTGAAATAAATTAGCACTTTACATCAGCCACACTGCTTTAGTTAAATCTTTTTAAGACAGAAGTCAGATATTTCCAGGCAGTCGCTTATAGCTTTTTCTTTCAAGAAGGAGATGGGCATTCTCCTCTGACACATTCTATAAGAACCATGCTGTCTCTATCCTCTTCTTTTTAGCAAAATGCTGAAGTAGCCTTCTTCCCCAATCATCTTTCATTCACACAATATCATTCTTAGCTCAATTCATTCTGGCTATTGCAATAACAAGAACATAGAAAATGCTCTTCTCTGTGTAGTCAAAAAAAAAAAAAATCTTGTGCTGATGATGGCTCCCTTCTCTATGACCTGCCTGACCCATCAATATTAAAATGTTTCGTCCTACCAGTCTACCTCTACAGCCATGAAGAAATCTTTTTGTTTGTTTTGTTTTTATAGCCATAATTCTGGTTCCTACTTATAAAAAATTGCTCATTCACTTATGGTACCTCCTCCTCAGTGCCAGGAGTCCTCATATATGAAATTCCATTCAGTCCAACTCACAGCTCTCTATTCGTTCCTCTCTACCTTATCCTTGCAGATTACTTTACTTCTATCTTTAACTGTTGCTCACACACACACACACACACACACACCCACCACCCACTTGTGCAGATAAGAAGGTAACAGACCTTGAAGTAATTTCCCACTGAATTGATACTGTGGTTTTAACAGAATGGGGGATTTCAAGAATATACACAGAAATAAGTCACTTCATATTAAGGTCCCATTTATAACATACTAATACATTAATAGGGGCTCTAAAAATGATTAGTTGTTACAGATTCTTAGGGATCCAACAAGTCACTAGATTGCTTACTACCTTTACTCATTAACATCTGTAACACCTTCTTCTGGTGGAATCATAACCATCTATAATACATACTAATTATTGTAACATGCTTAGAACTATCTAATTCCCTACAAGCAAAACATTCAGTTAGAAAATAATCAGTTCTATTTATCATTATTAGTTACACAATGGTACACATTGTGTGCCTACAATTTCTAAGAAGTTATCACTAACAAATGATAAAACAAGTTATTTCAGTAAGCAGACAAATGAAAATTCACAGACACTTAATTCAATTTAAGATTTTGCCCAGTTTTAAAAAAAGACACAAAACCATTCAAGATATTGCACACTTCTGAGTGGATGTTTGCATAATTTAAAAATAAAAAAAACCACAAACAAGCTTTACATGCCAAGTATCGGCAAAGGGTGAAAACTCACATGGATCTAAAAGGGGATTTCTTGTAATTATTATCATTTGAAAAAGAACCTTTTCTGTTCATATCAAGGTATTTGAATACATGATCAGCAGCTTACCCTGTATTTTAAGATCTGAATTAATGTATGTTTGAAAACAAAAGTAGCTTCATTTTGCTGGAATCACATGAAAGAAAAATACATTAGTCTACTTTTCCTTTTCATCAAAAGGGAATTAAAAAAACCTAGTGTGAAACAAAAAAATGTATTTATAAAGAAAATCAAGCTTAAAATTTTGGAAAAAAATAAATCAGTTTTTAAAGACACTTTATTCCCTTAAAATTATTGATATACATACTGAAATTAATTTGATAGGTTAATGTTTGTATTTCTTTAAGAAGGTGCTTCTATTTCTGATGCAGCATATGTTCAGTAACATTTGATATAGGGGTTGCCATGGCAAGGATACATCTCTTGTTAAATTCCAGATGAATACATGCATAAAACCAACACTCACATAGCTAGTCATTGCAAGTTACTTTCCTTGTCTTATCATGCATCACTAACATTAAACACTAACATTAAAATGCTATTTATATAGTTCAAATTACAATCTGCTGCACATTAAAGCTATCCAGAACAGCTCAGATTAAAAATAGGAATAAAACTGAGTTAAGCTTTTTAGCTGAAAGTCATAGAATTAAGGATTTTGCCATGGGAACAGGCATGTTAAAAATTCTCAAGTTAAAAATACCACCTATCTCCCTCACCTCCGTAAACTTTTATATAATGCTTCACTGTTATAACTTTTCACTACCCTGCCTCACAGAAGAAACAACTCAACCTGGCTACTCCTTAAATACAACAAAAGCTTGATTCTGCTTTCACTTGCCCCAGGGTACAATAGGAGATCCTCCCCCTCCCCCCCCCCCATTGAAGCCAACGGAGTTATGCCAGCTTTAGTGGGAGGCGAGCCAGGCCCTGTGAACCAACATGTAGACCCCTTTCCTGCTCCCATTGATTTCCGTGGAGTTTTGTTACTGATTTTAATAGGAATAGGATTGGGTGTATACTTATTCTCAACCTCCTGGAGTTATAATAAACCAAATGTTTCAGTGAACTTGTATCCCTAACACACTTGCTTTAGAATAGAGATAAGGGAAATCAAGCCATATGGGGAATAAATTAAGCTCATCTTTCTGGAAAGATATTGTATTTCAAAACCACTGCATCACTCATTGTTTCTGATCATTAGGTTCAGCAGAAGTTAAGATATGAAGATTGGAAAGGGCACTGACCTTTCCAGGAGGATTGCTAAATTTAATATCTTACTTCAGAAGGTCATGAGGTGGTGACAAAGAAAATACACCATCACTGCAAAAAATGCATTTTACCTTATAAACTTACCCTTTATTAAATGTACACTGGGGGAGAAAAGCATACCAACACCATCTATTCATAGGCTTGGTCAGAAACAAAGTAACTCCCAACTTCTTCCCTGACTGAGGTACCAAATGTTTTGCTTTCATTTTAATACAATCAATAATGCATTTAACTGTGTCCTGAAAGTTGCCTTTGATAGCACTTAACCTTCCATTCCTTAATAAAAACACTGGTAATAGTAAATTCATTATTATGGTCTGTGGTAGTGGCTTATAGAGAGCTTGTAAACCCCTCAGGGATTGATTCTGATCTCATTTACACATGTCTATGTTAGGAGTAACTCATGGGCCAAATTCATCCCTGATGTTACAGTATTTACAGAGCCAAATGCATGTCCCAAGTGTAATTGACAGTTACACCAGGGATATATTTGACTTAGTGAAGTTACAGGGATGTAAATTAGCCCTAGATCACCCCCCCTCACCTGCCCTCCAATATCTTTATCTAAATCTCTAAATCTTGCACAACCCCAAGTACACTGTGGATGTTAAATTAGAATAATGATTAGTAAGGAACCAGGAAGCGAAGCTGGATTATATATATCAATCTCTTTACTGATGGTCCAAAAGAAAATGTGCCTGAAACAAGAATCATGTTGCTTTGGATTCAGAAAATGATTTAAGTGGTGGGATGAGGTGAGAAGCTGGTGGGTAATAACAGTTTCCAATACTCTGACTTGGTCACAATGAAGTAATGTGGGAAACAATTTTATAAATCACATTTTCACAACACAGCAAAAACAAAAAAGGGCTCTCTTTGAAATAGTAGTTCAGACTCATTGAGGTTCCTGACATCAGACAGAAAGAAATATGTGATGATAACCACTGTAAGGCAATTTCCGTAAAAAAAAAAAAAAAAAAAGCTTACTGTGCAATCATTTTTGCTTTTCCCCCTCCACCCTATTCTTTTGGTGTAGTACTAAAATAAATGCCCTGTGCTCTGGCTCGGGGTGAAAACAGAAGGAAGCAGCAGTGGCATTTCAGATACAGACAGCTCATCAGCTTTGCACATGGAACACAAAGGCAGTTAGGATATATGCAATTTGGAACCACTGAAAATGGACCTTTTATGCCTGGAAATATTGAAAAGCTCCCCTTTTCTTCTCCAATTAAGAATGTGCTCAATGAATCTCCCTGGCTCTCACACTGTCACGATCAAGCAGGATCTTAAGAAAAGAGGCATGGACAGCGGCAGCAAATTCCTCTCTCCACAAGTGTCAGTGGTGACTGCAGCTAAGAAAGAGCTTCCATTACCGATTGACTCCCCACCCCCAACCCCCCAAGATACTGCCCTGCATTTCCTTTCAATATCAGAGCCCACAAGGGGCAACCGCGCTCGGGAGCATGGTCGTCCCTTCCATTCTCTCCGTGTTCTCTCCCCACATGGGTTTTTGGGGGGAGAGGGGTGAAGCGTTATGGGGGGGGGGGTGTACGGAAGAAGTATTCACAGCCATTCTTCTTTGCAGTAGCTGCTTTCTTAACACGATTTCATTCGGTACCATCATGCCCAAGGACACCGCTTCCCTCCCATCCCACCATCCCCGCCACCAGCTGCACATCCAGCAAGCAGCGAAGCCACAAAGAGCTGCTTCCTCCAGGTTCACCGCTGCCCGTGCAGGAGACTGGAGCGTGTGCGCTGCTGCTTGCATTTCACTGGTACACCCACACACACGCCTCTACCAGGGGAGCAGCAGCCCCTTCCTCAAAGGCACATACTCACATTGCAGAGTGGAATAACTGTCCATCCGCCTCCGCTGCCTGGAGATAACCAGCTGCAATGGTTATTCCTAAGGTATTGGGGTCCGCAGTTTGGGGGGAGGAGGAGGAAGAGGGGAAGGAGCTGGAGAAAAGGGGAGGGGGAGCTTTTTCTTGGGAGATCCCTCGCTAGACCATGATGTAAATGCCCTTCAGGTGAACAGCTGGATATTTCCCCACGAGGCAGAGTGTAACGCGAGGGAAGCTCTGTAGCACAGGCACCGTGTCAGCTGAAGTCTCTTTCCTTTCCCACCCCACAGACCAACCAGCAACCAAAAAATAAAAGAATAAGAATAAAAATCTTCATCCAATAAATCCCTGGGCAGAGAAGGCTAGAAAAACGCACACAGAGGGGCCAGGCTGCCCCCTCCCCACAGTACCTGTCAGTGGGGGGTGCAGAAGTGAGCCTCCACAAGGGCTGGCGGGGAGATCCTCTTCGGCTCCCCCATGGAGAAGTGCCGCAAGGTGGGGGGCGGGAGGGGGCCGGAGACCCGCAAGAAGATGATCCGGTCCCTGGAGCCGCTGCGTGTCTTTCTCGGGCCTCCTCGGCGCAGCAGCTTCATTCACTCGCAGGTGCAGTCATTGCAGACGGGAAGATGCATGTGGGCTGCTCCCTCCAAGCTCGCCAGCCTCTCCCCCCTTCTCGCCACGCCGGCGGGGGGCCACCGCGGCCGGCCACGGACAGACGCTGGCAGGCGGTTCACGGGGAACAGCAAAGATGCAGAAATATGAAATAATCATCAGCCTGGGCGCGCAGGAACCAGGGGTCACCCCCTCCCCACACACACACACACACACACACACCCCTCCCGCCTTCTTCCCCAGGCGGGCTGCGGGACCCTGCTCCTGGCGCCGGGCAGCAGGCGCTGGCGTGAGGGAGCGGTGCCCGGAGCCAGCTCTCCCGTGCAAGCAGGAGGTGCACGGGCGGCAGCGGCAGCCTCCTGCCAGGGCTGAGTCAATGGGAGAAGCCCCGCCGCTCAGCCGCCGCCAGCCCCTCCCGCCCCCACAAGATCCGCGTCAGAGCTCCAGCGGCTGCCGCTGCTTCAGCGAGGAGGCTGCGTCCGCCTCTTCGCGCGCCCCTCGCCCGAGGCTTTGCGCGGCCCCCTCCTCCTCAGCGTGCGCCCCGCAGCCTCGCCCTGCCCGCCGCCGGCGAGCGCCGCCAGGATCCTGCTGCCCAGCGGCCGCTGCCCTCGCCCGAGCCCTGTTGCTTCCTCCCGCAGCCCCTCAGCGCTGCTCCCCTCCCTCTAGCGCCTCCTCACTGATACCTTCCTGCCTCAGCCCCCCCGCCACCTCTGTACCCTGCGGATGGCCGCTGCTTGCTCCTTCCCCTCCCCTCATGGCTCCTACCCTCCACACCCTCACCGCGGCTTCTTCCTCGCATCCCCCACATGGCTGCTGTGGCCCTCCAGCCCCCCACCTAACAGCGCTGCTTCCTTCCTTCTCCATATTTGCTCCTGGTCACCCTCCTCCCACTCCCCATAGAGGCCCTTACCGCTCTCTCTCCCACCCCTCTTCCTCAAAACCCTACACCTTTACTGCTGCCCCCTCCTCACCACCCACACCCCTGCCCCAAAAAAGGCTATAAAACCACCTGCTTCAGGGCAACCTCTAACCAATGGTATTATGAAGAAACTTTACCCTAGAGGCAGGTTGTTCCTTAATTGTCCACTGCAGTGTTCCTCACAACTTCTGAAGCCTTTACTACTGGCTGTTGCCCAAGACAAGAGACTGGACCAGAGGGAGCTATGGTCTGGTCTTGCATGGCCTTTCCATAGGCCTTCTGGTGATCCTATTGAAGTTATCTCCATTGCACAGCTAAAGAAATGACTGTACATGGGATGTCTTTTGGCAGCAGAGAAAGAAACTTTTATTCTGTTATACACAATGTTCTGTATAACTATGTGGAATCATTAGGTCTCCTCTACCTCCATTCCTTGTCCCTCTGTGCCCTGAGATCTGCTGAATTTCTCAAGACTTCCAGAGAGTAAATGCACATCTTGCCACCTCCCCAATAGGAGGCAACTGTTGGATTGGAGAAGGCCTTGGCTATGAGGTTTTAAGTTCCCCTCAGAAATCGGTGCAATACATTTTTTCAAAACCACGATGGCAGAAGAAAGGACCAAAAGGCCTATGGAGGGAGATAGGAGGCAAGTTCGCTTGGGGTTGCCATGGCAGAGTGGTTCCTTGGGGAGCTATGCTATCAGGTGTCCCTAAAAGTAACATTCAAGAGCAGTCCATCTACTCCTCAGATTCCTATGATCTATGTATTTGGAGAGCAGTGGCCTCTGTTACCTTAGAAGTTCCCCTAAACCCTTCACTGTTGAAGGGTGTATTTTCTGGGGAACTCCACACAATTTCTGAACATCTTGTCATCCTCCCCAGAGGATTACAGTGGTAGGGTAAAATGTAGCTTGTGGTCATGCATACAGACCATGACTACAGGGTTTTGTTTTTACTTTCACCCTTGATTTCCTTTCTTCAATTGACATTTAACCATTGAAATTTAGTGTATGATCTTTATTCTCACTACAGAAGAAATGGGGAAGTGCTAGAGGTAGCCTGGGGGAAAGGTGTGGACATACATATATAGTCTTCACTCTTAGGAGGCAGACACAGCGGAGATGGTGGCCAGTGTAAGAACTTGGATGGACAAACACATAAGCATATGGGGGTGAAATCCTGGCTGTACTGAAGTCAAGAGCAAAGTTCCCAGAATTTTACGCATGGATCCAATCACCCACATCTGCACGGAAAGAATGTGCAATGGCTATTGAAGCCAGTGTAGTTCTGAAGCTGCAGTTATGACTATGAAGTGGTTCAGCTAATCTTCTGCAGCCTGAAGGAAAGGGAAGGGAAAGCCCTCTGTAGAAACGCCTTGTGTTCAGGCTGCTTATTCAGGATATAAGTGAGGGTGAGGATGTGACCCTACCAGTAGTATTTTACTGACAGCTATTGAAGGAGAGCTATTAATGTGATCCTGGAACTTCAAGAATGAACCATATCTCTTTATATGTGTCACAGAAAAAATGTTTAAAGTCATATTTAATATATGTTTACAGTAAAATCCCTTTATTTTTATTCAGATGCCAGCCATGGTTTTCCTAGGGCTACAACTACTCTGCTTTAGAAATGTACATCTTTATGGAGCTCTGCAGCACAGAGGCCTGTGAAAGTTATAGCTTTTAATAAAATACAGTGCAGAGAAGAAACCCATTGACGCCAAAAGTAATAAAAAAGGAGTCTAGGTTCATAGATAGGTCTGCTTTGTACCTTATATAGGCAAAATAAAATTCACGTAGACTGCACAAGGGAGGGACAAAATGAGTCTGGTACTTCCTTGAATTTAGAATCTCATGGTTAAACATGGAAGAGTGGGGAAACGTATACTCATGGGGTATTCAGCTAGATGGCACACTTAGTTCCAAGCTAAGCAGTTTCTGAATGTCTCTGATATTAAATACAGTCCCAAAGGACATAACGTAAGAACAGCCATACTGGGTCAGACCAATGGACCATCTAGCCCAGTATTCCGACAGTGGCCAATGACAGGTGTTTCAGAGGGAATGAATAGAAAGATCATACATAAATCATGTTTCGTTATGCTGAATGAATGAAAGTTTAGATATTAAGTTTCATGTCTCTAGCACATCTCTATGCAGCTCCTGTTATGCTAAGTGATAGTGATACTTTACATTGCCTTATTGTATTGCTGTCCTTTGCACCAACAGCAAATAAGGACAGCAATAAAACTAACAAGAGCGCAGTTACTGTAGCCTAGTGAATTTCCAAAACTTTGCTGTGACAAACAGCTTTGAATTACATTATATCAAAGAGTGAAAAGGACATGTTTGCAATAAAACTACATTATACTTTGATAGTCATTAATGAAATAGCATATAGTTAACTTGAGGTATTGTTTCCCATCAAGTGAGTACAAGGAATGTTGAAAAAAAATAATGTTTTTGTTAAATGAATAGCACTGTATTTGTATTAGTACTTCTGCCTGTGTGTAACATTTGAAAGGATGAATATCAACAAAGAAGCATCCTCAATCCTGAATCATAGGTAGACTAACGAGATACAAAAGTCTGATTCTTCTTGGTCTTATGATTTCACACTGGTGGCAATTCCAATATTTGAATGGCAATAATGATAGGCAATGAAAGTTTTAAAGCCATGCAGCATTTTGGTGTATTTTAATCAGAAAGCTAAATACGTACATAGATCATTGAACTTTGATTCTGATCACACCAATTTTTAATGGAGTTACATCAACCTACAACTGATGTGACTGTGCTGAATTAAGTCCTGTGTTTGAAGAACTAGTAGTGCTGAAGTTAAAGTATTTTTTCTGAAGACCGAACTCTCCTGATGGTTATTGCATCTCTACTTATTACAGGATGAAACTATATCTAAATGGCCATGCTACACTACTTTGAGTTTTCTTCCCTTTAAAGCTCTTGTATAAATCTATTTTTACTGTCATCACATTTCTCTCAATCTCTGCTTGATATGCATCTCTGGACAGTGAGTTTTTCCATTAACATATTGGGTTAAGGGGACTGGATGTCTCAGGGGACTATAATGGAATATGCAGATGTTCACTTCTGAGTCATTGGCTCCAACCAGGCCAAGGTTGATAGTAACCTAAAAGCCATGACTCTCTTGGATGGCTGGTTGGGGCATATGAGAAAGGAGGTCTCAGTACCATTTTATAGTAGAAAAGTGTCCATATCACAAAAAGCACCACCACAGTTGTCACTAATTAGCATTTTTGTTAGCAGTGCTGGAAGAAAAGCAAATGTTTGAGGGAGTCTCACCCATGTAGGGGGTGTCTTAGATCAAGACAGAGGACATTGCTAGGTCAGCATGTGGAAGCCTACCATACTCCTACCCAGGTCATATCTGTTCTGTGGAGAAACAAGGCACTTCAGTTTCCAAAGCTGGCAGTCTGGCACTTTTCACAACTACTACATTGATATTAAAATAAAGACATGTAAAGGTAGAGTAGAAACTAATAATCTTCCTGCTATCTTATTCCAAAATGTTTAAGTGGGGGGATAGAAAGCCACCTTCAAGCAAAAGTCAAACAGAGGTAATTGAAGCAGAGAAAAGAAGTGCAACTACAATAAAAGCAGTAGTGTAAACAAACCTTCTAAAAGTGACTGAGAAATAAGCAAAGATAATAAACATAGCAAAACTTTAAGTATAACTTTTAGGGGGCAAATGCTACTTACACATACAGAGTCACACTGACCACTGTCATGCAAGTATATCCAGCAGGATTTAGCCCTGGATGTTACTATTCCTGTCACTTCACAAGGATGAATAGTGCACTATTCCTTAAAAATATGAAACATCTAATGAGATCCATTTACAGAAGACAAACAGTACAATACAACTGGGTAAAGTGATATCAAGTGTATAATCATAAATATTTAATACCTAGAATGAGCTTTCCAAGGGAATTAATTGTATATAAGGTAATGGTGATGATAATCTCTACAGTGTGTTCAGCACCGAACACTTCCTGATGAGATCTATACGTCTGTGGAAAAGACTCACAAGTAAAGTGATGGAAGCCTAATACATGGGACCTTTAAAACCGGACTGGACAGAGTACAGGGATGGACCATATGACCCAATAGGTTTGTCCCATCCGCCCAATTTCTGTAATACATTCAAGTATTGTGAGGTGAAGATAAACAGAAAGGAGACATTGTAGGGACATTGAGGGGGGAAAAAAAAAAGGAGAAAAGCTTTGATGGGAAATGAAAAGAGAATTAAAAACAAACTGACTAATGACCGTCCAACCAGCATACAAAGGCTTGGTTTGTTCCACCCTGCCAGTACTTTTTCTGTGATGCTAGTAGAAATAAATACAGTTGACCTGTAACATAGTAGTGCTAGTTTTGGAATCCAGTTCTTTTCAATTTTATAAATAAAGGGAGATGGAAAGCATGCAGAAATTCTTAGCTCAAGGTGATGGCAGGAATTGTGTGAATGTATTGTGAACTCTCTTTGCACCAAGATCTAAAGTCAGACTGAAAAGATAAACTTATGAATTATAAGACAGCTGGGCAGAGGTTGGTGTTCAAAACTGAATGCAAATGGAAATAAAAGAGGGACAGATGACTTGTGTTTCTGGGTTAGATTTTGATCTCAGAACTCGGTGGAGTTACCTCCATAGGTGAGGTCAGATTCTAGACCTAGCTGCTCATGCTATCTCAAGAAACTGAACTTTTCTCTTTGTCCAAAACCAGTTTACTCCTTTTGGGTATATGAAGTCATCAATTACTGTAATATTTTTTTAAAAGTGAAGTAATTTATTCTATTTAATAGCAAGATTAAACAATCAATATTAGTTAGTAAGCACTTAAGAACCTTTATTATAAAATAAGACCAGTCTTACACTACTCATTCTTCTCCACTCAGTGAACTCAAACTGCTGAGGTTTCTTTATGAAAAGTTTTCCTAAATTTAGTCAGCAGCATTTTTTTAAATGGTTGAGATATATGGAATAATGGAAGCACTGACAAACCTTTAACTGTAATGGCATGAACCACGTTCCAAATAATTGACCATTGATGGCTATATAGCAAAAGGCTAGATCTCAGCTGTGATTCAAATACACACTAACATTGATGTTTTTCCCAAATGACATTTCCCGGTAATAAATTAATCTCTATTACTACTTCCTGGTTTTGCCTGGATCCAAGATATAGATATAGAATAAATATAGAAATAGATAATTCATGATAATTCTGCTTCTAGTACCAGTCAAAACAAAACACAGTGGCACATGAGCATTAAAACAAAGTTTACCTTGCTTTTCTGAACCTTAAATTAATAGATTTTGAGGGGAATTTTATATTTCCAAGACATGATAGAGAACAGTGTAACAGCACTGGCTTGGGGTTTTAACAGTTACACTATAGTAGTTCAGTCCAGGGCAAAGGTTTAGACTTCTTTTTATTTTATCTCAACATGTTTACCCAGTGTTATAACTGCTGTTAGATTTTTTAATATTGTCCTTTAATGCAACATGGCTGGGGTCATAGGCCATGTCTTGGTTTTCTAGGCACTACTGCAATACAAACAGTAATAAGTGATAGCATGATCAGAGCTGTTTTGTCATGGGAGTCACTATTCTATAGCTTCCAAAGATGTGTGTTTTTGTTGTTTGCTTCCCGTCCCTGCCCCACCCCCAAGTATCATAGCTTCCTCCCAACAGCAGCCATCAGATTGTGAAAAAATCCTCTGCTCCCACGTAGTCTCCATTCTGCAACTGCTGAGCACTCTGACCTTATCCAACAGAGCACTTGATGAATTTTGTGCATTAAAGTCAAAGGGGCTACTCACGTGCTTAAAGTTGGGCACAAGCTTCATTACGTGCTTCATTGTATCAGACCAAAGTGCTGAGCAACTTGTAGTATGGAGCCCTAAAATAAGGGTTTACACACCTGCTGCTCCCCTTTTGTGCCCGCCACTGCCTCCCCCCCCCCCCACTGATTATGTAGCAATAGGGCCAGGAGACATGGAGACAAGACAGACAATTTTGCAAAACACTTCACAGCTAAAATCACAAATCTATAATTTAATCTGAATTTACCAGATCTAGTAACTCACAATTCTAGTAACTTCAACTCACATTGAAGTCAGTGTTTTGGTTTCAGGTTCAATGCTGGAATCAGGGCTACAGTTGAAGCCAATGGCACCAAAACCTCCTGAATTCTTCTCATAAGAGTTATGCCCCAAATAATGGAAGTCTCATGAAATTAGCCACTCATCAGCTCAGACTGAAATTTAATGAGAATAGCCATTCTTGCAAAATTCTGGCTGCATCTGAACCAGTACTGGAAAAGAGACCCCCTTCCAATATTTAATCTACCATGGAATAAAAAACAAAAACAAAAACCCACCAATCAACCCATGTGCAAATCTGGAACCAGTGGATTTGGATCTGAAGATTTTTCCTTATCTCCAAAACTCAAAGTGGTTCAGGTTCAAGCTTCTGTCTCTAATTGTACCATGAAGTTTACATTGTCAATTTAAACATCCATTGCCTGACTACAAAACTTCTTGCAAGCTAAGCTCTCCTTATTAGGAGAGGTCAGAGATCAATGAACTAAAATTAAATAAAAAGGAGGAAACAGAGGACAATACAGATTGAATATGTTCAGCAGATTTAAAAGATTGGTGGATGGAGCTATCTGTATGACTTAGGCTCACATTCTGCAATGAGCACTAGACAGGCAGGCAGAACTATGCAATTCATTCTATTGAAATCCACCTATTTTGAGATCATTACAGGATCAAGTCTAAGATCTTTTGATCAGTCTACCCAGTAAGGGCCCAATTCAACTCCCTTTGAAGTCAACACAAGTTTCTCCATTGACTTTGAAGGGAGTGGTTTGGGGTCTAACTGAATCCCAGAACCCCTCAATTCAGTCCATCCAGACTTTTGTTATGTGATAGGGAAATGAATCCTTTGTAGTCTTGACTCAAATCATGTGATCAAGACCAGGAAATAAAGATTATTTTTTTACCAGCACCCTCTAATGTCACATCCTGATTACACTCACAAGCACTACTGTAAAATAAACAATTGGTAACAACAACAACAAATCAAAGCCACAATATTTTGGTAACGAAGGTCCACCACCTGTCAAGTGTCTTCTCAGCATTGAAAGCTATAACTGTTACTAGGGAGTGGTCACATGGAGAAAAGTACAGCAAATTAAGAAGCTGCCTGTGAGCGGGTACATTTCGTAAATTGCCTATTGCCACCCCCAAGCATTCACAAATCATGACTCAAGACCCCAAAAATCACGAGGTTGGCTTACAAATTCATAAGATTTTGACAAAAGAATACAATTAGAGATCCTTTTTATATGCCTTCTGGTTTTGAATCTTTTAGACACACTTAGATCAAGCTTTTCTACACAACCAAAAGGACTACACAACTATTTTTATTTTAAGTGAAAGCTGAAATTCTCCCTTAATGCCATGACTTGCAGGAGCCAGGCTTTAAGAAAAACACCAGTGATCAAGACTTGAGATAAAAGTGCAAGAGTTAGCAACACTTCAAAACCTGCTCTAAAACAAAGCCTACATACTCACCCTCTTGTTAACAAAGAAATTAACAGAAACAAAGTTCAGCTGAAGCCTTCACCTTGGTTGCTGGTGGGTTTCCTATCTGAAGACTGCTCAGGCCACATCTTAGATCTTCTCTCTTGCATCTGATGAAGTGGGTTTCTGCCCATGAAAGCTTATACCCAAATAAATGTATTAGTCTTTAAGGTGCCACAGAACTCTCATTGTTTTGCTAAAAACAGACTAACACGACTACCCATCTGAATCGCTGTACAGAGACACCTCCACCTGCCTCATGCCCAAGTGTGATGAGCCTTCTGCATCACGGTGTCAGCAGAACCCTTCCCCTGCAGGAAGCAGAACATAGTTTCTTGCTACAGGATCCTTGGACTGCGACCTGTTTTTGAGGCACACACTGTGTCCTGCTTTGAGCAGCGGGTCAGATTAGATGACCTCTTGAGGTCCCTTCCAACCCTAATCTTCCATGATTCTGACATATTATGCAGCCTTACATTATCATCCCTATACCACTGTCCAGGTTTTATGAATCGTATTAGATTATAATATATAGAAGCAGAGAGATCACTCTCCAGCATAGTGACTTTCATTTCTACTAACATCTTACAATCTACATTAAACAAACTTATGGGGTGATAAGTAGAGCAAGAAGCCCAACTTCCTAGTATCAGCTAAATGGAAATGAAGGCGCTGTGGGCAAGAGAACATGGATTAGTGTTCAACAAAGTACCTAGTAGTAGGAAAGAGATACAGACACTTCACAAAAATGCAGAAAGAAGTCATTAGTGCTAAGAATTATACAAACTCAGCTGAATATTTTTCATTGCAATTTTGATCTCATCTCAACTGCCCATTTTGTTAGAGTTAATTTAAAGAAATCAGTTGGATTAAAATATCTAGTCAGAGAATTCATTGAGGTGACTACTGTTTATGAATATCAAAATCCCTGGCTTTGCTCTGTTCCAATCTCACATGGACCTGCAATTCTAAATTCCCCTCCAAAAAAAGGAAACCTTGTTTAATGGGGACAATTGTTCTAGTCTATAATGAATGACAATTTTCACCTGCGTCTCAACAACAAAGGGTATATGCTTCCCTCTGCTGCATAATATAGAGGACAGACAAGTCAGAAGAAACCCATTAGAATGAGGATGAAGGCACATCCAGGCCACTGTGCAGCTGCATTGCCCCTAATTACCACTGCCTAGCTGCATGCAGTTCCTTACTGACATTTCACAGGAGCTCAGCTCTTTGTGGACAGGAGAAAAGATGGGATCAGTGTCACCTACTGACTACACAACCCCCTACTCTTTCTTTCAGGACTCTATTAAAGTACTGAACCTTGTTCTGGTCTTCTAATTCTTTTTCAGGGAAAATCCTATTGAGTTCAGTTTATGGAAGAGTTGGAGGTTGCTGGGTAAAGAATGCAGACAAGTGCTCCAAACTCAGCCATGTTAACTATAACATGATCGGAATATGAAGTAGTATGGCCACACTAAACCTCTTTATAAGGCAAGCACATTGAGCATACCTTGCCACATTCACCCAACTGATACAGCTTGCAATAAATAGCACATTTCTGAGTGAATGGAGAATAAACCATGGGGACAAAACAAGAGACTAGAAAAGTGACAGAAGGAGATGTTGAAATGTCATATGATGTAACCAAGGCAGGAGTAAAACACCATAGCAATGAGATACTCCATAATCTTTATGAAAATAACCTCCATAACAAAAGGCTTATAGAGGTAAGCAGCTAGAAAAAGATTCTGCAAGAGGGATTAAAATCATCTGACGTTCAGATTTATGCCTTACAGCATCACCCAATGGGCCTGATTCTCTTCCCCATGCACACCAATATAAATCAAGAGAAGTCAATAGAACTGCAATAGTATAAGTGAGGAGAATTAGCCTCTACATGTGCAGTAACTTCCGAGAATTTGTCATTGCTTTGACTGACCATTATTCTCTACATTTACTAAAACATGATGCTAAATAGAGGTGTCTTTCATTAGAAAAAATTAGAAGTGCACTGCATACATTTATAGCTCAGCTCACACACTGTGTGGGCACATCCTCAGATGGTACAAATCAGCACAGATCAATTAACTAGAGTACATTGATTAACACCAGCTGTCCCTTTTACAAAACTCTTAATTTAACAATGAGAAGGGGACAAGGTTATACATTTTATTTGTCTAATAAAATTGAGTACAATATTCCTGGTTTATAAGCCATAGCTTAAAAGCAGCAATAAAATCTAAAGATTGAGGTAAGAATTTGGTTACTTTATTAATCTTCCTGGTTTTGTGACCCAGTCCTATCAGAATTGCCTCATTATCATAGCCCTAATATTAACAGTGGAGCAGAAGTAGCTTCCTAAGTTATACTAGTGCTGCTTTACTACATATATGTTTTGCAACTTGGGGAAGGAGTGGTTGTGGGTATTTATAAAAAAGGTATAGAACAAAATATAGATAACTGTACAGGTGTGCATTAGAGTAGTTATAAAAGGAATTATGTATCAAAGAAAAAAAACCAATACTAATGTCTACTGATCTTTTTCTTCTTCTCTCAACACATATAATCGTTACCATCTTGGGCTTCGTTTGCTCATGTTTGCCTCAGAATCCTCCTTATAAAAAAAGTAAAAGAAAAAGCAAAGATGCACAGAGTTGGGGCTGGATTCTAATCTCAATTTTAAAGGTGTAAAGTCCATATTAACTTCACTGACTTCAATAGTGTTTCTTTGGATTTAGGCCCTAATTCAGGACAGCATTATTCCCATACTTAACTTTAAGCATGAGCTTAAGTGCAAATGACTTCAGTGGGATTTAAACCCATGCTTAAGCACTGTCCTCAATAGGGATGTGTAGAAAAATGACTTACCAGCTGGCATACCCTCTTATGCTAGGCACAACATAGCAGGCTCTCCTCCTCTGCTGCCTCATGCTGACAGCTGCTCTGACCCTGCAGTAATCTGCTTCTCAAGATTCTGGTTAGCTCACTTATAGTCCCCACCACACTTCCAGGGTAACAGATACTCCCACCAAACCATAATTCAATCACCTCATGCCAGGTCTTTGTCCCAAATCTGCACTCAATGGTCATTATGCTCCTTATATCCATGGGCTTTCACATCACCTTCCTTCGTGGCTGGTAGGGGAACTCAGGGTCTCTATCTTCTCTAAGTCACAGTCCAGGGATCCTGTAGTAAGCAGCTGTGATCTGCTCCCTCAGACTCATTGCTGCCTTCCTGGACCAATTGCTTCCTCACCCTGTCTTTAGACCCTTTTCACTAGCCCGTTCCAGGGCTCACTCACTCCTCAGGCTTTTCACCCATCCGAAGCTCTGCAGAGTTCTTTCTTGCTCATCCACAGAGCAATGCCTCCCAGAGCGCTCTTCCTTATCTGCCTCTCTGGTTCTTTTGTGATGTCTCTTTGTCCTGGAACCCTGACCCCAGGTTTGCTTCCCTGATGGCTGGCCCTTTTGTCAAAGGCTTACCACAGGAGCTCACTCTGCTCCTGTCCTTCCCTCCCCTCCTAGTCTTTTGCCAGAACTTCTTTTTTGAAGAATGGATGCCAAGGCCTACTTACTTCTTTTCTCCTGCACACCCTACCTCCCTTCTACTGCCCTGAAGTCCTTTTTTTTATTAATCACTCAGCTCTTCCCAGCTTGGCCTAATCTGAAATTGGACCTGGCCCACCCTCCAGGTGCAATATAGTGCACTAAATTGCTCTCTAGCTCTAGTGAACTCTCTCTGCCAGCACTCCATCATAGGCTGCTTTCCTGTATCACTGACTTACACTAGTGTATTCAAGAATAAAATCTATCCATTAGGCTTTTCTGCTTGGGCATTCAGGAATTGAGAATCAGCAGAATAATGCACTAGGGAGTATCCATAATTGTGACAATATCTCAGCCTTCATATATGGTTATCAAGGTGAAGAAATAAAAATATACCCACTGGTCTATAGATTGGTATCTCAGGCAGCTCATCAAGATGAGAGATTCAGCTTTTATTATTTGGAATAGAGCTTTCAACATTTTTCTCACTTAATTTACAGTATATGTGAAGTGAAGAAAGTCAGTTTTCAGTCCAATTGTCTCCACATATTAAACCAGTTTTTCAGATTTGCATCTCTCGTACAGTACTGTAAGAATACCTGAGCTTCTATAATAGGCACAACAAGAAACAAAAGAAAAACATCAATATAAAAGAGGGGCTCACAATGCAAAGGCACAAGCGGGTCTAATTCAGTGGACAAAGTGGCCATGATAACTAGAATACTTCATAGACTGGGTGGGATTTTATTCCAAGAAGAATCATTTTTATCTGAACCCCAGCAGGGAACTCTTCAATACCATTTGGGTAAAGAGGTGCGCTGAGAAGAAACACAATGTGGTGCATGCTAATAGCATATGCATGTATACTGATTCAATTGTTAAACTCTCAGTGACCCTACTCTTAGTACATGTAGTTTGTTTTCAAACAAATTTAGATCAGGAACAATTTATAATGATCATGCAGGACAGAATTTTTTAGGCAATGTCTTCAAGGGGGGAAAAATGTCCATACATTTATTCAAAGTGAAATTTTAAACAAGATCTTTATGATTATGCTAATAATTATAGAAGTTACTGGGGCTTACTCCTTGCTGTGAAAAGCAACAAAAGCCTGAACACTGAGTCTAGTATGCACAGTAGTATACTGTTTATGTATTCATTTACATTTTGTACTCAAGGTGAGCCTCCTTAAAAGATAGTTCAGGAAGAAGGATTTACATATATTATAGCATTACACACTGTATGGTCTTCAAGAAGTACAGTGCATGGTTTTCTGCACATTCTGTACGAAGCCCTTTTAAAAATTCAATGCAATTGATAACATTTTTATTACAGAATACTATATTATATCATCATTCCTCTGAGGCCACAAAAACTGTTGGCTTTCTTAATAACTTGTATAGCTTGGCTGTAAAAACTGCTTAAAAATTAAACTGGGCAACAATAAAAAAAAAATCACACAGGATAGTAAATTTTTAATACCAAATTTCACAGAAAATACATTTGGCTTTTTTCAAATGAAACAAGTAGGGACAGAATAGATGTCCTAAATTAGTGGTTCTTAAACTGTAGGAAAGCACTTATAAGGGGCTGATGGAATTGCACTGGCACATTATGATAGTATTTACCACTAAAGTGAGGTTTCCTACTAGTTGTAGCATAGTCCAGCTTTGTGTTTTCACAGGCAATTTTGACCACTGTTCTCAAAGAAGGCAAGTCTCTCTATATACCTTATGCAGCTGCTTCATGGCTATTTTTTGCCAGTTGTGTCTTTGATGTAAATTCAACCATATTCACACCAGAACTGGAGGGATACCAAAAATACAAGTGGATAAAACTAAAATGTTTGCCTGGAGAGGATAGAACAGTGAAGGTAGCAGGAAACAGTGGAAAATTCAATGCTAATAATCATAAAGCCCTTACATCCAGGGACAAGAAGTAAACAAAACTGATGCAAAATGGAAGACAGAATACAAGCAGCCTTCTCCATCACCTCCCAGTAAATTTGTTTTCATTCTGTTTCCTTATTATGGTCCTAAAATTACTTTTTCATGCAGCCAAACACTCTAGATGCTTAAGAGAAGGTTTCAATTAGTTCTGAGAGTGGGTGGTGTGCATGAGTAAGGCTGAGAGTCTGTTACGGACGTCGCAGAAGCCACAGATTCCGTGACTTTCTGCAACTTCCATGACTTGCACAGCTGCAGCAGCTGGTGCAGCTGACCAAGTCTGCCCGAGCAGCAGCCAGAGCAGTGGCCCTGGGGGCTGTCAGAGACAAGTCCCCGGGGGCCTCAGAGCAGCAGGCAGACGGGGACAGTCAGCCCCTGCCACTGGAGTTGGGGCCAGCCGTTGGCCCAGGTTCCCACAGAGCAGAGGTGCCCCAGGCGCAGCTAAGATTGAGGTATTTTTAGTAAAAGTCATGGACAGGTCGCAGACTATGAATTTTTGTTTATTGCCTATGATCTGCCCATGACTTTTACTAAAAAATACCTGTGACTAAATCTGAGCCTTATGCATGAGACAATAATTTGAGACTCAGTGCGTACACTTTGTCTACTGTCACAAACAGCCCTAAATCAGCAATTGATGATCATTCATTGCTGTAGTTGCACCAGTGCTTGCCCTGAGTGTAGAGAAGGGTTAGCAGAAGTCTGTACCAACTGAGTTAGTTAGCCTAGTAGGCTATCTGCTTTCAGCTAGGAAGAAACAGTAGGACTTTCTTAAGAGTCCATTACATTCACTCCTTATTAACAACAGGACTCAGAGGTGGTATTAAGGGAGGAAAGCTACTTTCCCATGCCACAGATCAAGAGATTGAATTCTCAGAACCAGTTACGATCACTAGTGCAGCTAAGCCACCTTGCTACTTCAATTTTTAAAAAGTGAATACTAAAAACTGGATCAGATACCCAGGTTTTAACCAAGCATATCTATTATACTTTGTATCTTCTAATATAGAAAATTATAAGATACATTATTACATACTGTAATTACATTGGTTAAATGTCAAAATTGCACATTGTAATGTTGTGTTTTCACATGTTAATGACACTAATTGCCAGAAAACAATTTTCCATGACTAATTTATTTTAAAAAGGAAGGAAAAATCAAAATTAGGTATTTTTACTGTCTGGAATTGGAAACATGCAATAATTCCTGAAGTTAATGTTTCCATATTCAGCCATATTGTGTTTAAGTATTCAAGTTGTAGTGACTATTACTGTTATCATAAAAGCATTAGTGGCTCTGTGAATCATGTTATTGCCACTTTACTATATATCATAGAACCATAGAAATGTAGGGGTGGAAGGGACCTAGAGAAGTTATTAAGTCCAGCCATCTGTACAGAAGTTGGACCAAATAAATCTAGACCATCCCTGACAGATGTTTGTCCAGCCTGTTCTTAAAAATCTCCAGTGATGGAGATTCCACAATCTCCCTTGGAAGACTATTCCAGAGTTTAACTACCTTTATAGTTAGAAAGCTTTTCCTAATGGCTAATCTAAATTTCTTTTGCTGCAGATTAAGCCCATTAATTCTTGTCCTAACTTCAATGGACATGGAGAACAACTGATCACTGTCCTCTTTATAAGACCTCAACACATTTAAAGATTTATCAGGTTGTCCCCTCAGTCTTCTTTTCTCAAGACTAAACATGTCCATTTTTTTTTTAACTTTGCCTCACAGGTGAGGTTTTCTAAACCTTTTATCATTTTTGTTGCCATCCTCTGAACTGTCTCCAGTATGTCCATATCTTTCCTAAAATGTGGCACCCAGAATTGGACTCAGTACTCCAGCTGATGCCTCACTAGTGCCAAACAGAGAGGGACAATTACCTCCTGTGTCTTACAACACTCCAGTTAATACATCCCAGAATGACATTAGCCTTTTCTGCAACTGCATCACATTGATGACTCATTCAATCTGTGATCCACTATAACCCCTAGACCCTTTTCAGCAGTACTACTGTCTACTAAGTCATTCCCCATCTAGTAGCTGTGCATTTGAATTTTTCATCGTTAAGTGTAGTACTTTGCATTTGTCTTTATTGAATTTCATCTTGCTTATTTCAGACCATTATTCTAAGCTGTCAAATTTGTTTTGAATTGTAATCCGATTCTCCAAAGTGCTTGCAACCCCTGCCAGCTTGGTATCATCAGCCAATTTTATATATTCTCTATTCCATTATCCAAGTCATTAATAAAAATATTGACTAGTATCAAACCCAAGAATGACTCCTGCAGGATCCCTCTAGATACATCCTCCCAGTTTGATAGTGAGCCATTGATTACTCCTCTCTGAGTACAGCCTTCCCACCAATTGTGCACCCACCTTATAGTAATTTCATCTAGACTGTATTTCCCTATTTCTGTCAAAAGCCTTACTAAAAATCAAGATATATCATATCCGCTTTCCCCCCCCCTCTACTAGGCCAGTAACCTTATCAAAGAAGGAAATTAAGTTGGTTTGGCAAGATTTGCTCTTGACAAATCTATGCTGGCTATTCCTTATAACCCTATTGTCTTCTACATGCTTACAAATTAATTATTTAATAATTTTTCCCACTATCCAGCTGATGCCTCACTAGGTTGGCAAGTATAGAATATACAAAGATCAGACACAGACAGAGAGAGCACAGTCAGACCCTGGATACAAAGTTTGGAATGAAGGATAAGGGATATATTCATTATTACAGTGTGCAGAGGACAGCCTGCTTGAACATATGTATGGTCTAAAAATTGGAGAATAAAGTTAGCACCATGCTCAAATTAAAACAGGTTATCAAAAACTGGATTATTTTTGAGTATGTGTATTAATATCATTTATGTCTCCAGTGACTAGACTAAACAAAGGGTCTGATCCAAAGCCCACTGAACTCATTGCTTGAATCAGGCACTAAGCTTGTAAAGACTCAAGTGCCTTGTTTTCCCTTCCCTCTCACACTGCAAGAACTGAATGTTAGAAAGTAAACCTGTGCTGTTACATTCTCCATACCATGGAGCTATTGACTTTATATATACACATGTAATAGTGCAACATCTTCACAGAATGAAAGAATGTACTAGAATACAAAAGATTTCCACAGCACAAATACTGAATACAGCTCGCTTCCAATGTCAGCTATATAATGGCAGAAGCATGGCTAAATAACCTGATCAACACACAATGCCTTCTTTTTCCAAGTAGCTCACTTAATTCAGGTACTTGATATATTATCTAAAGTTTCTAAACTACCAGGTGATTAATTGTTGCATTAAGTACATAAGACCACTTTGATTGTGCTGATATAGAACAGCTGTACCAAAAGACAATGGAAATTATTTGCTTTGAACATAAGAATGGCCATATTGGGTCAGACCAGTGATCTATGCCAGTATCCTGTCTTCCCACAGTGGCCAATGCCAGATGCTTCAGAGAGAATGAATAGAAAAGATAATCAAATGATCTATCCCATTGGCTATTCCCAGCCTTTGGCAAGCAGCAATCCCTGCCTATCTTGGGTAATAGCCATTGATGGACTTATCTTCCATGAACTTGTCTAGTTCTTTTTTGAACCCCGTTATAGTCTTGTCCTTCACAACAATTTCTAGCAGGGAGTTCCACAGGTTGACTTTGCATTGTGTGAAGAAATACTTCCTTTTGTTCATTTTAAACCTGCTACCTATTAATTTCATTTGGTGACCATTAGTTTTTGTATTATGAGAAGGAGTAAACAACACATCCTTCCTTACTTTCTCCACACCAGTCATGATTTTAAAGACTTCGATCATATCCTCCCTTAATCATTTCTTTTCCAAGCTGAAAATTCACAGTCTTATTTCTCTCTCCTCATATGGAAGCTTTTCCATATGCTTAATCATTTTAGTTGCCCTTTTCTGTACCTTTTCCAATTCCAATATATCTTTTTTGAGATGGGGCAACCAGATCTGCATGCAGTATTCCAGATGTGGGCGTATCATGGATTTATTAAGAGGAAATATGATATTTTCTGTCTTATCTCTTTCCTAATGATTTCCAACATTGTGTTAGCTTTTTTTTGACTGCCACTGCACATTGAGTGGATGTTTTCAATGAACTATCTACAATGAATCCAAGATCTTTTTCTTGAGTTGTAACAACTAATTTAGACCCCATCATTTTATATATATAGTTGGGATTATGTTTTCCAATGTGCATGATTTTGCATTTATCAACATGGAATTTCATCTACCATTTTGTTGCCCAGTCACCCAGTTTTGTGAGATCCCTTTGTAACTCTTTGCAGTCTGTTTTAGATTTAACTATCTTGAGTAGTTTTGTGTCATCTGCAAATTTTGCCACCTCACCATTTACCTCTTTTTTCCAGATCATTTATGAAGATATTGAACAGTACTGGTCCCAATACAGACACCTGGGGGACACCACTATGTGCCTCTTTCATTCTGAAAACTATTTATTCCTACTTTTTGTTTTCTATCTTTTAACCAGTAACTGAAGAGTACCTTCCTTCTTATCCCATGACAGCTTACTTTGCTTAGTGAGGGATCTTGTCAAAGGCTTTCTGAAAATCTAAGTACACTATATCCACTTGCTTGTCGACCCTTTAGAACACCATGCTGATTCTTCCCCAAAAATTGTGTTCGTCTACGTGTCTGATAATTCTATTCTTTACTATAGTTTCAACCAATTTTCCTTTTACTGAAATTAGGTTTACCAGCCTGTAATTGACAGGATCGTCTCTGGAGCCTTTTAAAAAAATTGGTGTCACATTAGCTATCCTCCAGTAATCTGGTACAGAAGTTGGTTTAAATGGTAGGTTATATACCATAGTTTGTAGTTCTGCAATTTCACATTTGAGTTCCTTCAGAACTCTTGGGGGGATACAGTCTGTTCCTGGTGACTTATTACTGTTTAATTTATCAGTTTGTTCCAAAACCTCTTCTAATGACACCTCAGTCTGGGACAGTTCCTCAGATGTGTCATCTAAAAAGAATGGTTCAGGTTTGGCAATATCCCTCACATCCTCAGTTGTGAAGACTGACGCAAAGAATTCATTTAGTTTTTCCACAATAACCTTATCTTCCTTCAATGCTCCTTTAGCATCTCAATCATCCAGTGGCCCCGCTGGTTGTTTAGCAGGCTTCCTGCTTCTGATGTACTTAAAAAAAATTTTGCTGTTACTTTTTGAGTCTTTGGCTAGCTTTTCTTCAAATTCTTTTTTGGCCTTCCTAATTACATATTTTATACTTCACTTGCGAGAGCTTATGATCCTTTCTATTTTCCTCAATAGGATTTAACTTCCACTTTTTAAAGATGTCTTTTTGCTCCTAACTGCTTCTTTTACTTTATTATTTAGCCATGGTGGCACTTTTTTGGTCCTCTTACTGTGTTTTTTAATTTGAGGTATGTATTTAAATTAAATTTAAATTTATTATGGTGTCTTTAAAAAGTTTCCATGCAGATTCCAGGGACTTCTCTTTTGGCACTGTCACTTACAATTTCTTTTTAACCAACTTTCTCATTTTTCTGTACTTACCCTTTCTGAAATTAAATGCTACTGTGGTGGACTGCTTTGGTGTCTCCCCCTCCCCCACAGGGATGTTAAATTTTATGATGTTATAGTCACTATTACTAAGCAGTTCAGTTATATTCACGTCTTGGACCAGATCCTGTGCTCCACTTAGGACTAAATCAAGGATTGCCTCTCCTCTTGTGGGTTCCAGGATTAGCTTCTCCAAGAAGCAGTCATTTAAAGTGTCAAGAAACTTTATTTCTGCATACCATCCTGAGGTGACATGTACCCAGTTAATATGAGAAACAGTTGAAATCCCCCATTTTTACTGAGGTTTTTATTTTTATAGCCTCTCTAATCTCCCTGGGCATTTCACAGTCACTATCACCATCCTGGTTAGGTGGTTGGTTGTATATCCCTACTGCTATATTCTTATTACTCAAGCATGGAATTACTATCCAGAGAGATTCTATGGCACAGTTTGATGCATTCAGATTTTTATTTCATTTGACTCTATGCTTTCTTTCACATATAGAGTCAACTCCCCAAACAGTATGAATTATTCTGTCCTTCCAATATATTTTGTACTCTGGTATTACTGTGTTCCATTGATTATCCTCATTCCACTTTGCTCTTACGTATGTCTCACCCCAATACTTGACTTCTGATGCTTCTACTGACAGTATCTTACAATGAAGCTCATTTATGCACCCATATGGTGGGTCCACTTTGGCAATTTTAAAATGTATTTCAAGTGTCACTGAGAATAACAGCAGAACAAGAGTAAAAGTAGAAGAGAAATTTCAGACTCCATTTTGCAAAACATGTCAATATGTATATGACTATTGCAAGACAACTGCCTGAAGTATGAATAGCAAGACCAAGAGGTTAATGAGCTAAGCATGCCTCAATTAGGCTAGTCACCTTCAGGGGAAAGAAGAAAGGGAAGAACACTGTACAAATGTATTTTACTTAGGTAAAGGCAGTGTAAGCTTGTAAGGACTTTCATTATATTCCATTGATTACAAAAAATAAATGATGTGTGCAGAAGATTAGCCATAAAATAAAATATAACAAAACAAAACAAAAAAAATCTTATCAGCCTCTGATACAGGCTCCTCACAAGTCTATCTCCCAGTTGGAGCAAAACAACCAGAGGAAGCAAAATCATCCTTTCTAACTAAGATGAAGGGAGCAGAAGCTGGTAATTGACAGCTTTTTCAACAATCTCCTTTTCTTCCTTCTCCTACTGGGTGATGGTGATGCTTCAAAAGAACCCACTGGTATTCTACTGAGAAAAAGGTTTGGGTGTGGAATAGCATCATATGGTTTTTGAAAAGGGTTATCATTCATTGGGAGATAATTATGTGGGCTGAGAATTGTTTCAGGCAATCAGATCACAGCTTTCATCAAAATTATTTTTATAAATAAACATTTAATGATAATTACTGTAAGTTATAGTACATAAGTCACATATCATACGCCATAAAGTTTAAGTCCCTTTAATTTTACTAATATAGCTTCCATAAATGATAAAACATAGGACTTTTTGCTTCTGCTGCTGCACAAAGAGAATAAGAACCTATCTTTTAACTGCAGATTCCTGCCTCTAATGTAAGTTGCAATGATTATTCCTGTATTTGCATGTTATCAAAAGATCGCCACAACTTTTGAACTCTGAACCTGAAAGTCCAAAACACATAGCCTAGAATAGCTGGGATTTTCAAAAGCGCCTCAGTGACTTACAAGAGTAAGCCCCCTTGAAAAACCAATAGGGGTTGTGCTCCTAAATCACACAGATACCTTTGAAAATCCCAATCCTAGATATATTAACAGATCCTGTCCTGTACCAATAGTGAGACCTGTAATACGTGAGCAAGTCCTTACACATGCACACATGCCAACATCGCAATGTATCTATGTATGGAAGAATTCACATTCCATAGCATTAGTGAAATAATGATTCTGTTGTGACACTATAATGTTATTTTTCCCTACCCATTTTCTTTCTTTTTCTGTATCCATTCTTTGCTGGCCTAAGTTGTGAAAGTCTGTCAAATACACACTGAGAAAAACACTTATTTAAGGATAATCTTGTGTCTTGTCAAATCCTTTCATTGATGATTAGGTAGTGTTTCTGGACAAGATACAGAGTAATATATGCCTGAAGTCAGAGAATAAATGTATTATAATAGGTACATTTTTCTTGCATCCCTCTATGATAGGATTATATTTCTTCTAGGAACCAGTGTTCTTGGGTCTTTATTCAAATCCAATTGCCATTGTCATCTCCATTATTCTTTGCTTCTGGTTTCATTGAATGATACGCAGAAGTATGGAATAAGAGAAGTGGATTTAACATTGCACACTATTCCAGATAATTCTTGCATAAGAACGTACATATTGGGTCAGACCAATGGTCCACCTATCCCAGAATCCTGTCTTCTGGCAGCAACCAGTGCCACATGATTCAAAGAGAGTAAAGAGAATCAGGCGATTTTGAGTGGTCCATCCTTTGTCATCCAGTCACAGATTCTGGAAATTGGAGGTTTGGGAATGCCCAGAGCATGGGGTTGCATCCTTGACCATTTTGGCTAATAGCCATTGATGGACCTTGAGACAGCCACTATCTCCTTTTATAGGACTAAGATAAAACTTGTACAAAATACGCCTTGTGAGGTATCATTTGAAAACAAATTATTTGCTGACCATTATTGTCCTGATAAAATATGTGTGGCAACATTGTATGTAAAGTTATAAGATTCTACTATATGATATTATTAAGACATGTTCCAAGTCTGGGGGAGCAGTCATGAACCAATTCTTGAGACACAAAAGGCTAGACAATGCGTCAGCCAAGGGTCAACAAAATCAAATGGATCATCACCTGGTTAAGTGGCCATTCTTTGGCAGGAAAAAGGATGCAGACAAAAATCTATATCTGACAAAGAAACAGCTAGGAGTTCCCGTCCACACAGACTTCGTCTCCTGAACCTCAGCTGGAGATGATTCTCAAAGAAGAGGAAGAGCTACAAGAAGGGGGAGCAGATGCCCCAAATTATCTCTCCCTTTTTCCCTACCCATAACATCCACAACACTTGAACAACAAAGGAAGCAGCATTAAGACTGCTGAGCACACGGTAAGAATCTTTGCTTTGAATTCACTTAGCTTGTTAAGTTAGGCATTTGTTGCATTTTACTTTTATTTTCTTGTAACCAATTCTGACTTTTATACCTCATTACTGGTAATCATTTAAAGTCCATCTTTTGTAGTTAATAAACTTGTTCTATTGTTTTATCTAAACCAGTGTGTTTGGATTGAAATGTTTAGAAAATTTCATTTGGTATAACAGGATTTGTGCATATAATTTTCTATTACTAAATGGTGGACTTTATAGGAGCTTGTATTGTCCAGGAGACAGCTGGGCAGTATAAGATGTACATTTCTAGGAGAAAGTCTAGAACTGGGAATTTGGTGATGCTGCTCTGCAGTATAATCCAGGGGTGGCTGGAAGCTGCATGTGAGCAGACTAGGAGCGGTAGCTCTCACAGCAAAGCGGTCTAAAAGGCTCTCCGGGTTGGAGAACTGAGGGGACACAGCTGTTCATCAGTCCAGATTGTACCCTGGGTAATGTCACAGAGCTATCCTCCACGAATGTATTAAATTCTTTTTTCAACCCTGTTATACTTTTGGCCTTCACAATATCTCATGGCAATGGGTTTGACTTTATTGTGTTCAGTAGTACTTCTTTTTTTGTTTGTTTTAAACATGCTGCCTTTTAAATTCATTGGGTGACCCATAGTTCTTGTGTTAAGTGAAGGGGTAAATAACACTTCTCTATTTGTTATCTTCTTACCATTATGATTTTCATCTTTATTATATTCCCCCTCCCGCTCCCCCTTACTAGTCTCTTTTCTAGGCTGAATAAGTCCTAGTCTTTTTAAACTCTCCTCATATGGAAGTTGTTCCATACCCTTAATCATTTTGTTGTCTTTTTCTGTACATTTTCTAAAATTTCTTTCTTTAGATGGAGTGAATAGAATCACACATAGTGTTTAAGGTATGGGAGCACCATGGATTTATATTGTGGCACTACAACATTTTCTGTTTTATTATCCATCCCTTTCCTTATGATCTCTAATTTTTTTTAGCTTTTTTGACTGCCACAGAGAACTACCCATAATAACTAGAGTGGTAACATCTAATTTAGATCCAATCATTTTGTTTGTATAGTTAGGATTAATTTTTTCCAGTGTGCATTACTTTGCACTTACCATTGAATTTCATCAGCTATTTTGTTGCCCACCAACTCACACAAGTAGCACAATTATCAGCAATTTTAATGTTTCAACTTTTAAATAAAATCTTCCAAAACTGTAAATTTTCATTCCCCAAATTAGTTAATGCCCAAAAGAATTTTCTATTGCATGATTTAAACCAATTTTTAACCATACATTGATTAACAAAACCTCCCCCATCAGATTGAAGATCTAACCTATAGAAATTATTCTTCATTTATTTTTCTATGTATTTGAGGTAAAGAAGATTCTGCTACAACATGGCTGCCTCTCCACACCTGCATCCTCTCTGCCTCCTCCCCACTTCAGGTGTCCAAACCCTGCTGAGGGAATCCATGGGGCCATGAAAGAGCAAAATGGGGAGTTGTCACATTCCATTGCCTCCGAGGAAGAATTCTATCCATTCACATAAATGGAGGTATGAATTTAGGCATTAGAGTTTATCATTACACTATATTCACTGTTATGCTATAATTTAAATAATAGTGCAGAAAGTACATCACCTATACAGACATATTTGACTTCAAGGGCGTTGCACAGAGGATTAATTGGATCTGAAAGTTTTTAGTGCATTAACTTAGATGTATTTTTATTCCACCGGTGCTATCCAGAAGTGCAGCCTCTTGCCAACGTTTACAACATTAAAAAAATGTAAGATATTTATTATAATACTTTAGTTCATTCATTTTTTCTAAAGACACTTGTTGCAATTAATCAAAAACTAAATGCACTTCACTCAACCATAACATAAGACTGACCACATCAGCCTTCAGCCCATGAATCTATGGACCTCCAAACTCCCTAAATGCTTGGGAGAAAAAGGAACTTTGAAACCCATCCTTCTATTTAATGTTATGGCTCTTTCCTCAATAAATGGTTAAAAAAAAAAAGTACTGAGAGTTTTTCCATGATGTATGTTTGTTTCCATGATGTTTGCTGTGATGTTATTTAAAATGCCTTGTCAATTTAGAGGTGCTAGAATTCTATCACTGAAAGTGCATGGTTGTGTAATGGACACCAACTGCTCATTTCCTAAGGTTTTGTGCTATACTTTTCAGATGCAAAATGCCTACTTTCTTCATTGGTTTTACTGAAGCCACCACCAGCATCACTGAAGGTAGTAGCTTTCCTGCCTGATTAGATCTTTTTAATTTCATTTAAATTTCATGGCATTCACTATTTGTACAAAGGGTCTCACTTATAAAGATGCAGAATATATTAAAAAAAAACTCAAACAAGTTTCAAACAGAATTTTGATGTGTTCATACCCATTCAACAAGGAGAAAAAGTGACTGTCATGTTTTCCCAGAAGATATTAAACATATGAAGATAGTGGGCCAGATCTCTAGCTGATGTTATTTGGGGTAGTTTCACTGAATTCAACATTGTTTTACGCCAGCTGAGCTTCTGGCACTTTATATTTATGGCAAGATCTGTGATAAAGTTCCTTCTCAGAACTACTGCTATAAGAGCGAGCATTAGAATGAGGGAGAAAGTACCATCAAATAGAATAGCTGACATTTTCAATGAGCTAAGACTTTTCAGAGGAAGAAAACACTTGAAGATTGATTGACCTGCTAGAACAAGTGGGGGGAAGGGAGAAAGCACAGTCAGTGATATTAGAAGTTGCAGGATGCAGCTTGAAAGTCTCAGGTATAAGGAATACAATTCTGTACAAAAAATATCCAAATGTTAAATGGATGTTCCAGGTTACATGGCTGCTATAAGTCAGGATGATGACTAATCAAAATGGAGAAACAAAAGAATTCCCTGTGCTCCCTGACTTCCTATAGTATCCTTAGTTTTTTACTTATTACCAGATCCTCAGCTGGTGTAAATTTGGTGTAGCTCCATTGATTTCAATGGAATTGGAGCTGAAGATCTGGCCTTCAGAATCAGATTCTGGATACAGGGCTCAACTTGATTTCCATTTTGTTATTCTAATTTCTTGCACACAACTAAATGAAGATGCACATGCATTTTATATATCTCTAATTACCTGATTGTCAGCCATAATCAGGTAATTAGATACAGCACTTATGTCTCCAAAAATAGAAGCCTCTTTTTAATATGGATCCCTCAATGGCCTCAATAATCTATATATATCTATTGTAATATGTTACTATCCTGTCAAATAGGAAAAAAAGCCAAATAAGAGAAAGTTCATCACCTTTGGTAGAATCAAACTGTTCATCCTTTATGACATGCAGGAAAGACCTTGGCCTCATCAGATGAGTCGAAAACAGTAAGTCCTCAACATTTCAATGCACTCTGGCTAGATGGGAAGCAATAGCACCTGACAAACAAGCTTCTGTTTCATTTTGGAAATGTTTATAATTTGAAATGAGGTTTGGGGAGGAGGAGAGAGGAGAGACTTGGCAGGAAAATGTGGGAGTTCCCTCCTTGAAGATTTTAAAAACAACCTGAGGCTTGTGAAACAGCTGTCACGGTGGGTCAGAAACAGGAATTGAAGCTGGGATCTCCAATGCTAAAAAAAAATTGAGCTTCCAGACCAGTTGAGTTCAAGCAGTAACTCCTCTAGATAGAGGCATCTTCTGAAGAATGCTCACTGAAGCAGGATGAGAAACAGACTGCACAGTGAGGTATTCCAAAGCCAAAGAAATAGCTCCTCAGAAGCATGAGCCCCAAGGATAAAAGTCATTTTTGGTAGGGATGATTTGGCAGCATCTGGGGGTGAGGAGGAAGCTTCATCAGAGGCAGGGATAATCACTCCCAATCACCTATCAGTTAGGCAGCAGAATAACAACAAGGGGCTCTAGGGAACCCCCTCCAGAAAATCACTGCCTGGTTGAACATTCCTAATCACCAAGCCCTGTCATAATGGTGACTGCTGCAGAAAAACAGAGCTATACCAAATGGGAAAAAGTCAAATGACTATCTTAAACTCTTTGGAAGGTTAAGATGTAATCTTTTGTAACCTCTTGTGTTCTTATATTTATGAAAGAATTTCTCTTGAAGTAGAAGATTCATCACTGAAAGAATTCAACAAGTTCCATTGAAGTTTGCTGCCAGATATATAATCTGAACTGCAGTTTATATTGTACAAATGCATTTAATGGTGAATTAAATAATGTCAATGTATCTCTCTATCCCCTATAACAACTGAAGTTTCTTCACAGACTATTGTACTGTTATGATCAGATCAAATGACTCTGACTTGGAGTTGGCCCCAAATACTGAAGTCTTTGAACACAGTAGATTCTTCTATCCATCACATTAGTTCAGAGATGCATGATTAATTTATATAGCTAGACAGCACATCCTTCTTTGATTAAAGCATCTGGGAACAATAAAAGTTTATTTGGGATTCAAATTGCTGCTCTAAATTATGGATCCAACAGGAAACTATAATGAAACGTGCTGAATTCTGACATACTTAAGCTCCTTCTGCTCCCATAATGATAATATTTAGTTCTTTTAAAGCACTTCACTTCTTAAAAGCACTGTACAATATTAATTTACACAACACACCTGTTAAGTAGGCAATTATTCCCATTTTTCAGATGGGAAACTGAGGCTTGGCTTTCCCAAGGCCACACAGCACAGGCCAGAGTATATGTCAGGCATTGCTGATTCCCCGTGCTCAATGCCATACATCATGTGGACTCTACTAGAAATGTGATTTGGAGTAACCATAGGAAATGCAAATGCAGGAATACAGTCTCTCTCCCCTCAACTATCTCTTTCAAAGAATAGTCCTGCCTCTTGTCTGGAGACAACCAGAGGGTGGAGGAGGCAGAAGAGGACTAGAAGATTTCAGTCAAATGATGCAGACACTATATGAAAAAAGGCCAAGTATTGAACCGTATATATGTGTTGAATACTGCTGAAAGCATTAGCCATTTTAAAGATAAATATTTTTGGTCACCCATTTTAATACAATGACTGATGTAACGAAACACTTTACACATAATTATAATGCCAACCCATGTAGTTAAAATTCCCACCAAAGGATTTTGTACTAGCTAAAGGTATCAAAAAGTATTAATTACTAAATTAAAAGGGTATTAAGTAATTCTGTCATGTAGTTAACATTCTAGCTACAAGTATCATTACAATATAAAAAACAACTATACAGTGATATGGATAAATTGAATTATTACTAATGCCCATAGTCTATCATTACCATCAAAGATTCCTAACAGTATCAAAGTATCAAAGATTCTTAACAGGTGGTTTACAATTGAACCTAAATCAGAGACTAGCTGTAGTTTCCTCTGTAATCTGGGTGAAATCCTGGCCCCATTGAAACCAATGGCAAAAAAACCATTAACTTCTACGGGGTCAGGATTTCAGCCTCCATCTGGAAGGCATCTAACATTTTCTGTTGAGTGGAATTAGTCAACGCTATGAACCTGAAAGAAATTTTAATTAAAAACATGAAGAGGTGTGGTGATGCATTTGCTAAGAATTTAGGAGTTAACCAAGAAGAACCATTATTTCTCTATAATGGAAATTCATATGTCCCTTAGAGGAGTAATCTCAAAAGTTGCTAAAACAGCTATTGAGATAACTTAACCACTATCCTCCTGGTAAGAAGGACTAATAAGAAACTCTCAGGCCAAAATCAACAATTGTTTTAAATGACCCTATTTTCTCTTGATAAGAAAAATTGACTGAAAAGCAAACCATTCAGTATGCCTTTAATATCTCCTGCGTTGAAAAATGGTACAAATGCTTACAGATACTTACAGATTACTTCATGGTAATCTTGAGTCATTCACCAGTCATTGCATCACTCTGTGGCTAGAATAAGAGAGCCATCTAATTGATGACCTTAGTATTGTCCATTTGCATCTACTTTTGACAGCCATGGCAGGCAGTTATTTTATGTGGGATTTCTATACACAAGAACTTTTAAAAACATTATATAACAAGTGCAGTGCATAATAAGAGTGGTGGGGAAACAACAAGATTTATCCTGTACCCTGCAAATGGTCCTGCTCTACGGTGAGGCATATATTTGACTCATAACAAACAATTCCATATCTGACTAACTTTGCCTCCTCTGTGAAAATCATAGGATTGTTCCGAGATTGTTCCTTATTAGCTAGTTCTTTATAATTGTGCACACTGGAGTTTAGAAACCCACCGCTAGCAGGCTAGATTACAGTGCTACTGTAGCTGGCACTCTAATATTCTAACATTGTTTCCCTGATTGTGTGGGATTTATTTTACGTGCCAATGACAGTCAGGTTATTCCATTTCCCAATTTAGGATGGTTAAGGATTTAATTTGCCTCCCAGCCAGATTAGGTGCCTTGCAAAACCACTCAATTAACAAAAATGTTTATTCACAAACAATTTACACAACCATTGATGGAAACAATTGTTGAATGAATTATTTGCTGAATATTATTCAATGATCTGTAGAGCTGGTCAAGTAAAGAAAAAAAGCAATTATGAAAAATTTGACAAGTACAGCAGTAATTTTCCAGATAAATGACACTTTGACCTGTTCTGGCTAGTGCTCTGACAAAATGACAACGTACATTTCTGCTTTCCAAATAAAATACTTACCACTGATGGGCCATGACTAAGGCTGTATATTTGTCACAGCTGTGGTGCATGTGACAAATCATGACTTTTTTGGGGGGAAGGGGGTTCATAAAAAACTATGGCCTTTGCAACCCTGACCAACCTACTAGTAAGCTGGGCTCTTCCACTAGTTTTTATACATTTGGCTGCATGCAGAAGAGTGAAAATCCTGAGCCATACCAGAGCAGTATTTAGCACAGCTCAGATAGGAAGTGTATGCAAAGGTGGCTTTGAGCCTCTTTTACTTTGCTGATCATGGACCAATCTGCATCAGGTTTAGAGCAGCCCAACAGAATTGAAGGTAGCTGAGATCATCAAGACAGAAGCACATCTGCACCACACCCTATTTCTCTATCCATGGCCTTTCATAGGTAAGAGGATACTCCAGGAGCACGGGGCTACCCTAGTAGAACCATTGGAGTACTACCTCTGCTGGGAGGACCCTCTTGTGGTCAGTTGTGCTGGTTTAAGTGCAGTTGTGCAAAGCTTTCCTCATGCAGCACAGGACTGCCACCACTTTCTATCCACTGGAGTAAGTTTTTAAAATGGTTTCCTAAATATTATTGACTGATTTAAGCTACTTTAATTGCAAAATAAAGGATATTTTACTTAAAATGTGACTTGACTTTTTTCATATAGTTATGACTTTTGTAATTTTCCTCCTAACCAGAGCAGGACCTTTTTTCATAATTTCTAGGGCAGTCAAATGATTAAAAAAATTAATTGCAATTAATTGTGAGATTTAAAAAAGTCACAATTAATCAGTTTTAATTGCACTGTTAATAGAATGCTAACTTAAATTTATTATAAATATTGTGAATGTTTCTCTACATTTTCAAATATGTTGAGCTCAGTTAAAACACAGTAAAAGTGTACAGTGCTCACTTTATTTTTTTTACAAATATTTGCACTGTAAAATAGACAAACAAAAGAAATAGTATTTTTCAATTCACCTCATACAAGTCCACTCAGTCCTGCTTCTTGTTCAGCCAATCGCTAAGACAAACAAGTTTGTTGATATTTATGGGGGATAATACTGCCCACTTCTTGTTTACGTCACCTGAAAGTGAGAACAGGCATTTGCATGGCACTGTTGTAGCCAGCAATACAAGATATTTACGTGCCAGATATGCTAAACACTCACATGCTCCTTCGACTCATAGGTGCTAAAGTTTTACATTGTTTTGTTTTTGAGTGTAGTTATGTAAACAAAAAAAAATCTATATTTGTAAGCTGCACTTTCACAACAGAGAGATTGCACTACAGTACTTGTATGAAGTGAATTGAAAAATACTATTTCTTTTGCTGATCTTTTTTACAGTGCAAATATTTGTAATAAAAAATATAAAGTAAGCACTATGCACTTTGTACTCTGTTATAACTGAAAATAATACATTTGAAAAATGTAGAAAAACATCCAAAATATTTATAATAAATTAAAGTTGATATTCTATTGTTTACTAGTGTGATTAAAACTGCAATTAATCATGACTTTTTTAAATCACATTAATTTGTTTTGTGTTAATTGCATGAATTAACTGTGATTGATAGCCCTAATTAATTTCCCCTGGCAAACGACATTAATTAAAACATTATGTTGTATAACTTTCTTTTAAAAAGGAAAATTACTTTTGTATGGTAGTTTTTCTGTTCGTTTGTTTTTGTCATGACAAAGCCACGTCTTTCCCTTTTTCTGCTATGACAGCCTGCCAGCCTTAACAGTGAACTTGCTGAAATCTCAATTTCAGGTTTATCTACCAGATCTCTGTTGCATGGTGCAAATGGCATTCTGTAAGAGAAGTAATTTCTTACTTCTGAATCAATGAGAGGACTCAGCTGCAGAACAATGAAGCATGTTCATTCCCAGCAGTAATTGTCACCTTCCAAAGCGTATGCAGTGATTGCTATCTTCCTTGGAATTTATAGGGCTTAGAAATTCTGTTGAATATCTTGTGCCATTGAATGGGTGTATGCCATTTCTGACACATTCTCCAGTGAACACTGATTTGAACATCCCATTTAATATATTCAGCATCTACAATCTTCAGAATACCATCAGCCAAAAACAAACAAAAACCCCATAGAATGTTTTTGTACTCATGGAAAAGAACTACACTTGATTTTAGGCAGTTTGAAAACTATGGCTTCAATTCTGCAAGGAGCTTCAGATTATTTATTAATTATTTGTATTGTAGCAGTGTGTAGGAGCCCCAGACATGGACCGGGAGCCATTGTACTGTGCACGGTACAAACACAGAAGAAGCAGTGTCTGTCCCAAATATTTTAAAATCTAAGGAAGGTGGGCAACCCATCTGTGCCTACAAAGGGGTTCCCCATCTGTGCCTACAAAGGGGTTCTATGCAGGTGACTGCTTCCATGGAGCTCACTGCAGGAATGGGGCCTTGGTTTCTAAACAATTTATGCCATAGCTGTAAAAACAGTGTGTGGCAGGGAGCCGTATCAGGACATGCCCTTGTGGCACAACATGACCCTGCAGGTGCACTGCCCTCAGCTCTCTCTGGGGCTCTTGTAAGAAGTCACTCCAAGGCCAAAATACTTCATACAAAGATTCTGCTCTGAGAGGTCTCACTTACTAAATCTCTTATAACAAATCAAATTACTCCTTCATCCCCTCAAGTCCAACCCTTTCTCCCCTCCTTTTAAGGTCTCTTCAATACTCCAGGTAGATTTCTTCTCATTGGGTCATGCATCCCATAGGCCTCCTTCCAGGGGCTTGGGCTACTAACTCAGATAGGTTTCACCTCCTTAGGTCAGGTATCCCACAGCCCTCCTTCTGATGTCTGTACTGATAGTTTAAGCCAACTGCAGCCATCACTCAGCATCTCTAAGATGGTTTCTTTTAACTCAGTCCCTTCCCCCTGGCCTGGAAGCAGTAAGCAGTCCTCCCCTTAACCACCCTGAAGGCTTCTCTTTTTATCTCCAGGCCTCAACTGATTTAACCACATGACAACGTACATGTAATGTGGCTACACTAATATTCCACACCTGGTGAGTAGGTCTGAATATTCCACACCTGGTGAATAGGTCTATTACCTTTACAGACAGGGCTGATGCCATGCCGGAATACTTCGGAATGCCAGCCAGCACTTCCAGTACCAGAAGAGCCTTCTGGCAGTTCTTTTCTTTAGGATTCCAACACAGTTCAAATGGCCAATCTGTGACAATGCTAACCCAATAATAGCATTTGGTTCCTAAGAAAATAAGTGCTGTTACAGGATTGATGTCCTTTTCTACAATACAGAAATATTTGTGTTCTGATTTTTAGGCTGATCATATATTGAACGTTTTCAGACACTGAACATATACACTACATGCAGTGTACAAGGTGAATTTATACTGAAAGGTTTTAAAACAAGTATTTAATTTTTCCTGACGAATAGCAATTTATTTAAAATGACAGTTATAACAGTCTATAATTGATGGTATACCATCATAAAGCTGTATCCAATTCTCTGGAGCTGAAAAAAATTGCCCTCCAGGTTTATATCTCAATTAAGGTCAGACCTACATGTGTGCTAAGCACAGGCTGGCAGGTGCCACTTCCTGATTATCTATCTATGTTATACTGTGTGCATCATTTTGCCAGTGCCCTTTTCAGGCCACTCCCCACTCCATGATCACCTCAACCTCACGACTGAACAATGAAGAGTCGACTCTGGGATACCAATCCCCTTGCCAGTGGCCTAAACATCCCCTGCCTCCTTTCTATCTTACAAAACCCTTCTGTGAAATACCTTGAACCCCATCCTTTGTTGTTAAATTTTCCCAACACACCATGATAATTAGCCATCTCTGATCCACCCAACTGCCATACCCAGATTGCTATGCATAATATGGAAGCTCCTGTAAGGTCCTGTATATCTTGCATAAGGCCCCCAAAACTTAGAGCTGATTCCAGCCCACATTACACACCTAAGGCATATGTAAGAGCCTTTATTGTCTATACATACTATTCTTCCTATAACAGGATTCTTCGGAGTTAAATAGTGGGCCTTGATGGGGACTACCATTACCTCCAGCTTGTGCCTGTAGCAACTAACACCACAGATCCAGGAATACCGATTTTTACAGTAATTTTATTACTGTTGTTTTTTTGCTGTTTTCCCCCCTTGCATTGCAAAGCTTCTCTCTGCAGCCTACAGCCAAAAGCTAATTTTCTCCATCAGTGAATCAATCTCACTCTCACTCACCCTCCCACCCCACACCCCCATCTACCTGCATATGGCATGGTTGTCGTGCTAAGCAGCGGGAGTCAAAAAACCTGAAAGAGTGGGTGTCAAACTAAAAAGCTTTAGGGCTGTTGTATTATTCACTAGTCAAGTGCCCAGGGTATCAACTACGAATTGATCAATTTTACATCACCCCCAAATCTTGAAGATACTGTAGCTGCTTGGTGACAGCCATGTGCAGGCACAGAGAAGAACACTGTGAAGTTCTTCAGGCCAATAGATTTCTCAGAGAACTAACCTCTCTCTCTCTCTGAAAGACATTGAGATGCAAACTGTATCTGCTGCCGCTGCTGGAATAGTATTGATGTCAGCCTTCCAGAGTCATATTGTATCTTTACCCTCTCTGCCAGAAGTTAGATGTCTGAACACGCTTGGGGAAGAGTGCTGGGCAGAAAGAACTGAATTGAATTGATTTAAAGAGTTGGGTGGCAGAAAATAACAACTAGTGTAAATGGTGGATTCACTGTAACCTGAAGTCTTTAAATCATGATTTGAGGACTTCAGTAACTCAGCCACAGGTTAGTGGGATCTATTACAGGAATGGCTGGGTGTGGTGCTGGGCCTGCAATGTGCAGAAGATCAGATTAGATGCTCATGATGGTCCCTTCTGACCTTAAAGTCTGTGAGTCTGTTTGGATCAATCTTAAAGTGCTCACTGAGGCGTAGCGCAGTAAATAATTATATTAAATATAACATGTAATAAGTTAGCTTGGTGCAGGAATCACTGAGTGAAATTCTATGGTCTATGTTATGCTGGAGGTATGTTCAAATTTCAATATAAAGTGAAGTATATATTAACAAAGATTAGAACAAATGCCCCTCCACCTACCTCTGGCAACAGCCTGGCTATGTAGAATGGCTTTGAAGTACACTATTAATTATTAATAGTATTTATTATATTACAATAGTGCCTAGAAGCCCCACTCAGCCTCAGGCCCCACTGTACTGGGAGTGGTACAAAATTTTAGCAAGATGTGGTCTCTTCTAGGAAGAGCACATGATCTAAAAATGTATTAGGAAAGGTTTATCAGGTTATTTTCCTTTAAAAATACCAAAGGATAATTTAAAGAAAAAGCATCTGATATACCAAACTATTAATAATATTACAGTTTAGGCAATTCATCTTTCTAATTGGTGGGTTCAATTCTGCTCTAGGCAAATGTGTTTGGTTGGGGAGAAAAAAAAAGGCAAAACTGTTATGTTGTATTTTAGCAGAATTATATAGGGCAATTTATTAATACATACAATTACCATTATGGTGCAAAACTATTAATGATTATTTGTCTTACTGTAGCATGTCAGGGTCCCATTGTATTAGTTGCTGTACTTACAAATGGTCTCTGCCCCAAAGAGCCTACAAAATAATTATTATGTATACTGCAGTAGTGCCTAAATGTCCCAGTCAGAACTGGAGATCTAGGGGTTTATTTTGTAGAATAACAGAGGAAAAATAGATTTGTCTCTGAGAAGTCAGTCAGTCAATTTCTATTAAACCAAACACAAATGTGGTGTCAAGAAAGCATTTTAACACATGAAGGCAAGTCTGAGATATTTCCTCACTAATCATGGATAGATCACATTAGTTTAAGCTAAACAAATACTTTCTATATAATACAGAGATTGGGCCTACCTAGGATAGCATTTAATAGTGTAAGTCTCATTTGCTTTGCATGTGTAGCACTGGAATCCAAGCAGGTTTGTCTGTCATTTTTTTCCAGCTCCACATGGAGTTGTTCACTTCACCGCCTAGAAACCATTAGGGTGTATGCTGAGAGTTAATACATCTTTGAGGTTGAACAGAGCAACCACATGTTGTGGAAATTGCTCTCTCTTCCAGTAGATAGTGGTCTCTAGGGCAGCTCCCATGGGGAAGTGATGGAGAGCTTTATGATCAGGAGGAAGCTCTAGCTTCCAAAAGATTTTGGGGATCCAAGGTTTTCAGAGTGCAAACCCCATCCTCAACTGTCAAAATGATCTTTTGGAAACTCCATAAGGGAATCACAGTGTTTTTGTTCCCCTTGGATCCCTGCCATGGATCTTTCCATGGGATGAGGAGGGTGGCCAATGTAAGCTATAAACAAATGTTGCTGTACATGCTCTATGGCAGATACAAAGATAAAATTAAAATTAAAGGAAGCAAGGTTTGTGAGGAAGGGCAAGTGAAAATGAAAAGGCCATAAACCATGTCTCCAGTGTTAAACACTGTGGGCTAGATTATGATTTTAGGCACAGCTCTAAACAAGAAGTGGCATGTAAACAGCACCACCCCAGAAGTAGCCCCAAGAGACTTGGTGACTCAGGGATACGCTTTTGAGTCATAATTGCTCCCGATTCCTCCTTACTCTCAGAGGGGTAGTAATTTACTCCTGGTATAGGCCAACCACCAAATTATGATATCCCTGCTCCCATGCCAACTGAGCTGCAATGGCCAACAATAGGCAAGATGTAGCCACGGCTCTGCCTATTGCCTACCTTCCCTACCTGGTCCAGGGAGGTATTAAGTGGATGTGCAGCACTGATTTATTCCTGCATGCCATACACAAGGTCTGACATAGGCCTGTAAGAGAGGTTCTTTCTCTCCTGCATGGGTGTGTAGTCAAGATATAATCTACATTTGTGAAGGACTGTGTGGATTTCCCTTCCCTGAGACAAAGCATCAGGAATTTCACAAGAAACATAATTCTCATCAGAACCTCAGCTTGGTGTTGCAGATTCCAGAAGTTCAGAGAGTACAGATGAGCAGCCAGAATTCGGGGCAATTATCTGACTTGAACACCTGCATTTTAACGGTCTGCACCTAATTAAACTGAGATTAGAAAGGCATAAAAAAAATTCCACCCACTCAGGGACTCCAGTCTACCAGAGTTTCGTTCTATTCTCTCCCTATCAATTCTCAGAGAAAGGATTTTCTTTAATCATAGCAAATCTCCAATCCCAAGGTGGAGATTTCTGTATATTCATCATCAGGCTGAACTGAACAGACAACAGTCTCTACATTCTGCTTGCTCTTGCATCACAGTAAATCTTCAGAAGGGTAAACCTGTGCCATGACTAACAGCAGACTAACTCCCACGCACAGAATTCCCAAGTTAAAGGTTATGGAGCTGCTAATGTAACAAGAACATGTATCACTAGCTTTACAGCTGAGTGACAATGGTTTTAAACAATCTTTTCTCATTGAGTTAAACTTTGTCTTGACTGAAACAGAGCCATCCCAGAAATTAGAACATCTTGAGAAAAAGTAGCTTTGAGAAAACAGAGAAATAATTAGATATTATTTTAACAGTGAAATAGTTCCCTAGCTTGGAGAAGGAGAGGCTGGATGGTTTGTGATTAAGGCACTACACTGGGACTCAGGAGATTTGGGTTCAACTCTTCGTTCTGCCATAGCTCTCCTGTGCAACATTAAGCAAGTCACTTCGTCTTTCAGACTCTCAGTTCTTCATCTCTAAATTAGGAATAATAATACTATTTTGCTCTCAACTTTTGTTTGTTTTAGATAAGTCTCTTACTAAATGTATGTTCAACATCTAACACTATGGGGCCTTGATCTCCATTGGAACCTCTAAATGTTATTGTAATAAAACTATTATTAAGACAGTAATACCTAACATTAATACTGGAGAGAAAGCAAAAAAGTTCCAGCTAAAGTCTCATCCTTGTGCACAAACACTTTTTGGGCAAGCCACTTGATCATAAAGTGTTTCAGTGACTAAGATAGGATATGGCTCATTAAAAACCAGACATCTCATTTAAGCTGAGCTTTCCTAATTTGTATATTTTGATTTTTAAGTATCTATGCAAAGGTACAGACACCACAAGAGCAACCCTAAAGAGTGCATATGTTCCTTTTGTCCTCTAATTTCTTTTTTCCTTCATACTGTTATTAAGTCACTTAAGAAATGTATGTTGTACTTTTAAAGAATATAAAAAGTCTATTGTAATTTTCCCCAGGGTACTGATTTACTGGTTTCTAGTGATCTGCCATAAGCAATCGTCGCTAGCGAGTAATGTACAACACTAACTGGTCTTTCATCAGGTGGAGCACTTATCAAAGGGAGCCATTATTCATTATCGCAGGTAAAAGTGGACAAAATTTTGGAATATTTCACACCACAGATATCTTTATTAAAACATTTTAAAGCACTTATAGCATCCTATAGGAAATGCAATTTAAGGCATAGTGTAGGTGTATGTGATCCTTTCGTTAAGTAAATATTATTAACGCTTTTCATCTGAAGATTTGAAAGCCCTAAATGCAAACATTAACTAAGCTTCAGAACCCCCTTTTAGGTTTTTTACATTTTAGAACTGGGCATACTACTTTTAGAAAACAATTTATCTGACAAGTTTAGTCTTATGTTCTGTTTTTGAATTATCCATAAACTAACTTTGTGTTATGGTTTTCCTTATTTCAAAAAGGTTCTCACACACTTTATGCAAATGCATTTCAGTCTATAATTTGTTCAAAAATTAGTCTCTAGGTAGGAGCTGAGGCTAAAATAGGAAACTAACAAGTTAAAAATTACTTAGGCTACGGCTACACTGACGGCAGCAAAATCGCCGCCGTCATATCGATTTCTCTGGATCAACTGAGCAGTCAGTGAAGACCCGCTCAGTCGATCCAAAAATCGACATACTAAGACCATCTTCACAAGTGGCGTAGTGCTGCGTCAATGGGAACGCAGTTCCTGTTGGTGCAGTGCAGTGAAGACGGTGTGCAGAAGAGGAGCAAAGAAGTCAACAGGAGTTACACAAGTTTTTTGCATAGTTTGCGTAACTCCCATCATCTGCCACCGAATCTTGGAGGTAAGTGTAGACAGGGTCTTAGACAGTTAGATGTCTTCAAGTCAGCAGGGCCTGATGAAATACATCCCAGACTACTTAAGGAATTGGCTGAAGAGATCTGAGCCATTAGCGATTATCTCTGAGAACTCGTGGAGGACAGGAGAGATCACCGAGGACTGGAAAAGGGCATATATAGCACCTGTCTATAAAAAGGGGAATAAGGACAATCCAGGGAATTCAAGTGCAGTCAGCTTAACTTTTGTACCCAGAAAGATAATGGAGCAAATAAACAAACAATCAGTTTGTAAGCACCTAGAAGATATTAAGATAATAAGTAACAATCAATATGGATTTGTCAAGAACAAATCCTGTCAAATCAACATAACATCCTTCTTTGACAGAGTAAAAAGTCTTGTGGGTAGGGGAGAAACAGTCAATGTCATATATCTCAACTTTAGTAAGGTTTTTGATACTGTCTCACATGACCGTCTCATAAACAAACTAGAGAAATGTAGCCTAGACAAACCTGCTCTAAGATGGATGCACAACTGGTTGGAAAACCGTACTCAGAGAAGTTATCAATGATTCACAAACAAGTTGGAAGGGCATATCAAGTGGAGTCCTGCAGGGATCTGTCCTGGGTTTATTCAATATCTTCATAAATGATTTGGATAATGGCATAGAGAGTACACTTATAAAGGTTTCAGATACCAAGCTGGAGGGGTTGCAAGCGCTTTGGAGGACCGGATTAGAATTCAAAATGATCTTGATAAACTGGAGAAATGGTCTAAAATAAACAGAATGAAATTCAATAAGGACAAATGCGAAGTACTATACTTAGGAAGGAATAATCAGTTGCACAAATAAAAAATGGGAAATGACTGCCTAGGAAGGAGTACTGCAGAAAGGGATCTGGAGGTTATAGTGGATCACAAACTAAATAAGAGTCAACTATGTAATAGTGTTGCAAAAAAAAAAAAAAAAAACAACAACAACAACAACAAAAATGAATATCATTCTGAAATGTATTAGCAGGAGCATTGTAAGAAAGATATGAGAAATAATTCTTCCACTCTACTCAGCACTGATAAGGTCTCTACTTGAGTACTGTGTCCAGTTCTGGCCACCACATTTTGGGAAAGATGTGGACAAATTGGAGAAAGTTAGAGGAGAGCAACAACAATAATTAAAGGTCTAGAAACCATGACTTATGAGGAAAGATTGAAAAAATTGGGTTTATGTAGTCTGAAGAGGGAAAGACAGAGGGGAGATGGTAACAGTCTTCAAGTACTTAAAAGGTTGTTGTAAAGAGGAGCGTGATAAATTGTTTTCCGTAACCACTGAGGACAGGACAAGAAGTAATGGGCTTAAATTGCAGAAAGGGAGATTTACTTTAGACATTAGAAAAAGTTTCCTAGCTGTAAGGGAAACCGTAAGGGAAGCTAAGCTCTGGAACAAATTACCTAAGGAAGTTGTGGAACCTCTGTCTTTGGAGGTTTTTAAGAACAGGTCAGACAAACACCTGTCAGGGATGGTCTAGACAATATTTAGTCCTGCCTCAGTGCAGTAGACTAGATGACCTATCAAGGTCTCTTCCTACATTTCTATGTCGCTGGACTAGGTTTTAGAACACAGTAGGGGAATTTTCCCAGTCTTTGCTGATCCTTTCTGAAGATTGTTCTGCATGCTGCATAAAATGGCGTGAAAATAGCTTTTGGTGACCTTACTGGTGCATTATCCTGGGCTTATAGCCATCTATGACACGGCAGTTAGTTGACCCATGTACTCTGTGATCATTTTTAAAATAGGAAGTAAAACAGGGGGGCACTCCATTCACTGCTGGATGGCACCACCTTGTGGCAGTTCTGGGGATTAGTTCAGTCAGGCTGACTCCCCTTCCAGTGGCTACATACTGTCAGTTTCTCCTCTGGAGCCCCTCTCTCACTCCAGGAACCACAGCTCCTCTTTGTGACTCAGCCCTATAGTCACTCAATAGGTTCCCCTTCCATGGCAGTCTTTCAAAGTCTCTTCTGTCCACGTGGCATCAGGCAGTCCTCATACCCACTGCCCTAACCATGTCACTCCAACAATGACTCAGGCAGTCTTCCTGTTCACTGTCCCCAAACACTGTCCCCAAACAACTCTACAGCAGTTGGTAGGGGAACCCAGGCCTGCCCTCTACTCTGG